>NC_030809.1:25490948-26115948 GCF_001704415.2 Capra hircus
TACATTTGAGAAGAAAGAATTATTATATAAAAAGAAGGCTGAAAAGAGTGAGAGTGTTAGAGTCAATTTTCCCACCAGTTTGTGGCACAGACTCCCCCAAACTGCTTAACCTCACAATCTCTATATACTTACTAACAAAATGGGAACATTAATACCTGCCTTATTTATCTTTTAGGATGGTAACACAGAAAAACTTAAAATGCAGATATGAAAATACTTGAAAAGTGTTGAGAAATCTGTTGCTGATGATAGCACCAAGGTTAACAAGGATTTCTATGGAAAGTTTTAAAATATGTCCAATACAAAAACGCATACTTAGTATACTAGGTAGTATACTACTACTTAGTAGTTTTTAACTAAGTCTATGTTTCAAACGCTTTGAATATCCAGGAGCTGTTGTACAGATCCTAAAAGGTTTTTGCAAATAAATTTTGATCTGAGAACTTCTGCAACCAGTTCTTTGTTTCTGCTTAGCTATAAACATATGATCCTTTCTCGAAGTTCAGGTCACATCTTACTTTATTCAAATAACATAAATTGTAGTGTGTTCTGGAGCGGTGTCTCTTTCAACTGGGAATGTTCCATCATCAACTGACTTCTGCATCCTCTAGCATTTGTCATCACTATGGTTATAAGCAAGTTTCTTGACTCTTACTGCTTCTTTCTTTTCTAATCATTTTTCTGGAGCTTAGAGTTTTTGTTTGTTTGAGTTAGCTTTTTCTTAAAATACCCCAGCATTTCCATAGCACTTGCAAGAAGTCTTCCTTTTCATGTCACCTCACCATGGTTACTTAGGTATAGCTAAGATGAAAACACTAATAGCATAATCAAGAAGCAAGGCATTGGCATGTATTGAGTAACCACCGTGACAGAGGCTTCATGCCAGACAATTTACATACTTAATCACACATAATCCTCACACTTACCCCACTGAGTAGGTGTTATTATCCCCACTTTATAGAGGAGAAATCTGAAGCTCAGAGGGATTAAGAGGCTCTCCCAGGGTATGTCTTGATTCGAGTCCTGGTTTGTCCTTTGATGATTCCAAAGCCAGGACTCTTATTTTCTATGGTGCAATGCCTCCCAGATTTTCTTAAACTGCAGAGATACTTCTTCAAGGGCCGTCTTAACTTTAGTCTATTGTAAGTTTGTTGATGATAAACTTTAGGATTTTCTGCTTTTATATCCTTCAAAGTCCTTACTCCCTGGTAAATGTTGAATAAAGTGTGTCAAGGAAAATCTTTCATCTTTATAAGCTGTGCCTCAGCTACATTAATCATTTTGTTAACATTATCTTTTCCTTGATCTGTTCCCACAAACTAATGGATAATCTTTAAGTTTTTCTATGATGACTTATAACCAGTTAACTTATGCGTCGCCTCCTTGGCTTTGTATGCATGCATTGTTGGTTGCCTGAGACCATCAAGAATGTACTCAACTTCATTTGATTTGAAAAAAGTTTCTGAAACGTTTTATAGTCAACTGGCCCTTTGGTACAGGGTTTCTCACCAGTAGCACCATTGACATTTTGGTCTGGACAACTCTTTGTTGTTGGGGGCTGTACTGGCAGGATGTTCAGAGCATCCATGGCTATGCCCACAAGATGCCAGTAATTCCTCCCATGATGGGACAAAAATGTCCCCAGACATAGCCATATGCGCCCTGGGGAACAGCATCTCCCAGCTCCAGTGGAGAACTTCTCCTTTAGTATATTGCAAACACGTAGCAAAGTAAAGGAGAGAGAAAAAAACAACAAAGACTTGGTCTCTACAACAAAACCTAGACTTCCTATTCAAAGGTGTCTTTTAAAGAAACTGAATATGTCAATGCTTAAAAGTGGATTTCATTTGCTTAAATTTGAAGCCTGAAATTAGATCAATAGCCACTTTTCCTTGACTTTGTATGATACTCACTGGATTGAAAATTAGGTAAATTTTTATCTATTATAAATTTAAATCTCCTATTCTGTGATAAATAATCCTAGGATATTTTTTGATTCTGCTACCTCCCCCTTCCAAACTGTGCATTTCAATCATATTATGAGAGTTGAGAATATGGTTGTTACTGACAAACATTCAGAGATACTTAGGTCAAAATGACTGTGATTTGTCTCTTTCTGAGTTAATTTGACTCCACCCACCCCATTTGTTATTCCATCTTATTTTTCAGTTTGAAGCCATTTTTCTCCTTGACATATAAAATGTACTTTACCAAATGGAACAGCTAATTACCCAAAGGGGAAACACCCTACCTGGGCTGAAATCTGGAATGAAAAATGATTAGGATCTATGTTTTCACTAAGCTGTTAAATCTATTTCTGCCATAATTTTGGCAAACCCCTGATTTTCTGCTGAAGTCTGCATTCTGATTGTAAGATTGATAATGAATGTGGTTTCAGAGTATTAATCCTATCTCTTTCAGAGTAGTTGTTCTCAGTGTTTACATGTTTTGATAATAGAGCTGTCTTAATTATTAAGGGATTATCCAATTACAGTGCATTTCTCATTCTTCAAGCGTTCAACATACTTTAAATACAAAGAACATATCTTTAGGGTAGTATTTTAAAATTTGGGCAGCATTATTTCATTTAGTTTTCATAAAAAGTCCTGTCAGATAGATATTTTTATTGTCAAGTCAAATAGTGAAAATGAAAAGAAGTTTAGCCAGTTTAAATGTTGGACCCAAGAAGCCACAGTTTTTATAAATGTGTGAATGCATATGTGTTTAATAAGTATTGGCCACCTAAAATGTGCCAGTTATAATTTAAGGTCAACAATGCTCTATAGAAATAGAATGTAAGCCACATAGGTAATTTAAGCTCTTCTAGTCATATTAAAAAATAAACAAGTAAAATTAATTTAAATAACATCTTATTTAACCTTATAGATTAAAAATATTATCTTTTGTTGGTAAATATTATCGTTTCAACAAGTAATCAATACAAAAATTATTCATAAGATATATTTTATTCTTTTCTTTCTATAGAGTCTTTGGAATTAAAGAGTACAATACATCCCAATTCAGAAGAAGTTGAATCACCATGGATGGTGACTGCAGCCATGAAATTAAAAGACACTTGCTCCTTGGAAAAAAAGCTATGACCAACCCAGACAGCATATTATAAAGCAGAGACATTACTTTTCTTACAAAGATCTGTATAGTCAAAGCTATGGGTTTTTTCACTAGTCACGTACATATGTGAAAACTGGACAATAAAAAAGGCTGAGCACCAAAGAATTGATGCCTTCGAACTGGTGCTGGAGAAGATTCCTGAAAGTCCCTTGGATAGCAAGGAGATCAAATCAGTCAATCCTAAAGAAATCAACCCTGGATATTCACTGGAAGGACAGATACTGAAGCTTAAACTCCAATACTCTGGCCACCTGATGTGAAGAGCTGACTCATTGGAAAAGACCTTGATGCTGGGAAAGGTCTTTACCACCAACCTTTGGAAATGGCAGGAGGCAGGAGGAGAAGGGGACAACAGAAGATGAGATGGTTGGGTGGCATCACTGACTCGATGGATGTGAGTTTGAGCAAACTCCAGGTGATGGTGAAGGACAAAGAAGGCTGGTGTGCTGTAGTCCATGGGGTCGCAAAGATTTGGACATGACTGAGTGACTGAACAACAACAATAATTCAGAAGAGCAGCTATTCCGGTGTTGTAACTTGAGGTTGTAATTTTTGGCAGCACCTCTCCAGGCACCAATCTCAAGGGCTTCCCTGGTGGTTCAGAGGGTAAAGTGTCTGCCTACAATGCGGGAGACCTGAGTTCAATCCCTGGGTCGGGAAGATCCCCTGGAGAAGGAAATGGCAACCCACTCTAGTATTCTTGCCTGGAAAATCCCATGGACAGAGAAGTCTGGTAGGCTACAGTCCACGGGGTCGCAAAGAGTCAGACATGACTGAGCAACTTCACTTTCACTTTTCTACAGGCACCAAGGATGTGGAAGCATCTAAGACAAGCTCTCTGGTTTCACAAGGCTTTCTCTCCCAGTGCAAGAGTCAGATAGTAAACAACAATGAGTGAGCAATTGAAGTAAACCCATATCTTTCCCTGGTGGCTCAGAGGTTAAAGCGTCTGCCTGGAATGCAGGAGACCTGGTTTCAATCCCTGGGTCAGGAAGATCCCCTGGAGAAGGAAATGGCAACCCACTCCAGTACTCTTGACTGGAGAATCCCATGGAGGGAGGAGTGTGGTGGGCTACAGTCCATGGGGTCGCAAAGAGTCGGACACGACTGAGCCAATTCACTTTACTACACTTCACATCTTTTGACTCAAGATCATCAACATTTTGGGAAAGTATGGTGCAGATTTTCAGACTGAGCATCTGGGCTGGGGTTGTCCAGTGAAAAGCGGAAGTGAATTGTCCGCTGAGAAATGGGAGTGAAGAGCTAGGGTGAGTCGAATGGATTGTGGGACTGGGTGGCTTTGGGTTTGGTGAGGAGGGTGCTCAAATCTGAGACTTCAGGGAGCTGACAGATGGAAACAGGAATGGGTATTTAAGAGGAGAACATCCTGTTGGAGGCCACAAAATGTGGGAAACCCTGAAGCTGAGGCCCGGGGGTCAGGGACAGAGAATAAAGACCCACCATGGACGGACACTTTCTCCGAGAGCCTGGCAGGCAGTTGTGGGCTACACTGATTCCCCATTGTCTGTCTGGAAATCCACCAGCTTTCAGTGGACAACCTATTGTTGATCATCTCATTTAAGTGGTTTCAAAAGAAAAGAAAAGGCTACTGAGAGTGTGCCTTCATTTTTTTGTTCAAAACTTTTAAAGTCTCTTTCATTATTTGTTGTTGTTCAGTTGCTAAGTTGTGTCTGACTCTTTGCGACCCCATGGACTTCAACATGCCAGGCTTCCCTGTCCTTCACTATCTCCCAGACATGCTCAAATTCATGTCCATTGAGTTAGTGATGCCATCCAACCATCTCATCCTCTGTTGCCCCCTTCTCCTACCCTCAGTCTTTCCCAGCATCAGAGTTTTTTTCCAGTGAGTCAGCTGTTTGCATCAAGTGGCCAAAGTTTTGGAGCTTCAGCTTCAGCGTCAGTCCTTGAAATGAATATTCAGGGTTGATTTCCTTTAGGATTGACTGGTTTGATCTCCTTGCAGTCCAAGGGACTCTCAAATGTCTTCTCCAGCACCAGTACATTCGAAAGTAAAATTGCTGAAAAGGCACCACTAACTGAGAATGAACAAGGACGTGGTAAGTCTTTTTGTTTATACCTTTTAAGATGCTCACCCTTTCTTTATTCTCTTTCATGCAGCATTTTGTTTCTGATTTCTCCTGTCCCTTGGAAAACCCCCACTTAATACGTGTCTCCTTTTGCTTTGACCACACACGCTTGCATTGACCTATGCAAACTGGCTCTTGAATTGCCACATGTGCTCACCTGCTCAGTCACCTCTCTGTCTTCATTACCCCAGCCTTATCAGAGAGAGGGAAGAGACATGTATCCAATCCCATAGCATCCTGAACACAGGTAGAGAGGGGTGAGTCTCAGCCAAACTGTCAAGAAGTTGCGCTGCAAGTTCTCTTCTTCCTTCCTTACTCAGTCTGCCTCTTCCCCCACCCTCCATGGTCCTTATTTGATGGCATCTGCCCCTTCAGCAGAACAACCTTAGCATTGGCAGAGACTCATCCTTGTTTAGTTCCTGGCAAAACTTGGGCCAAGAGAGCACAGAAGCATGTGGTGGCTAGGCCGGTCTGATACAAACTAAGAAACTTGGAATAAATGCTTGGGTTGATGGGAGTGGAGTTTGGAGGAGAACAGATACATGTATATGTATGGCCGAGTCTCTTTGCTGTCCACCTGACGCTATCACAGTATTGTTGATGAGTTATACTCCAATATAGAATAAAAAGTTTTTTTAGAAAAAGAGACAAAGAGACTTGGATGGAATGTGGAACAGTTGTGAGAAGAGGTCCAGATAAGACCGCCTCTCTTCTCCTGATCAATCTCCATATGGCTGAGATCTACTTTGAGCTCACGCTGAAATAGTTGCACTGGAATATCCTAAGAAGTGCATTTTTACAAGGCTTGTGAAGCCCATCACTTACCTTTTAGAGAGAGATTCTCACTGTCTAGCAGAGCCTTGGGCGGGGGTAGGGGGGGTAGGCTGGGGTGGGGGGTGGGGGATGGGGTACTTCCAACACACAGCACATCTATCATTATGGGCGGAGCTCTTGTGCCAGAGTTGGAGCTGGGCAGATGGAAAGCTGTTTGGTATTGCAGCTGATGGAGCAGGTCCAGTCCTATTTGCATTGCGGGAATGGCAAGGGTGGTCCTGCCCCTCACAGGAGGAGCTTACATGGTGACTTCCCTCTCAGGGACACCTGTGTCCTTTGAGGAGCAGGACCAGTCTCAGGAAGGTACCAGCATTCCTGAAGGGTCTTTGTGCTATTCCTCCAACTTGTTGACAATACTTAGCTACCAGCTAAGGTAGTAGAGAAGAGTTGTCACATGGTACAGATTTCTGGCAATGAGAAACAGAGCATTCTCCATAAATGCTTCACTCCTGATCTCTCCCTGGTGGAGTGGATGCGTGTGTCACATATGTGCACTGGAAGAGTATTTCCACACCAGCGGGTCACTTAATTTCCACTACCAGGGACTCATTTTCTTTTTGTTTCCATGTGCAGCCCTTGGTTGGAAACATTTACCAAAGCAAAGGACCCTCTTGCATGTATTAACGAATTAAAAAATTACAACACAATTGATGCTCTTTGTCCAAATTCAAGCCATATAAGAGTTTAGAGTAGAAAACATAGGCAAAATGCTTTCTGAAATAAATCACAGCAGGATCCTCTATGGCCCACCTCCCAAAGTAATGGAAATAAAAGGAAAAATAAACAAATGGAACCTAATTAAACTTAAAAGCTTTTGCACAATGAAGGAAACTATAAGCAAGGTGAATAGACAGTCCAGAATGGGAGAAAATAATAGCAAACAAAGCAACTGACAAAGAATTAATCTCAGAAATATACAAGCAGCTCATGCAGCTCAATTCCAGAAAAATAAACGATTCGAGTGAAAAATGGGCCAAAGAACTAAATAGACATTTCTCCAAAGAAGACATACAGATGGCTGACAAACACAAGAAAAGATGCTCAACATCACTCATTATCAGAGAAATGTACATCAAAACCACAATGAGGTACCATCTCACGTGGGTCAGAATGGCTGCTATCAAAAAGTCTGCAAACAATAAATGCTGGATAGGGCGTAGAGAAAAAGGAAC
This sequence comes from Capra hircus, assembly GCF_001704415.2. Lineage (NCBI taxonomy): Eukaryota > Metazoa > Chordata > Mammalia > Artiodactyla > Bovidae > Capra > Capra hircus. The sequence goes on from NC_030809.1 coordinate 25,498,195, forward strand.
CCTCTTACACTGTTGGAGGGAATGCAAACTAGCACAGCCACTATGGAGAACAGTGTGGAGATTGCTTAAAAAACTGGAACTAGAACTGCCATAGGACGCAGCAATCCCACTGCTAGACATACACACGAGGAAACCAGAATTGAAAGAGACACGTGTACCCCAATGTTCTTTGCAGCACTGTTTACAATAGCTAGGACATGGAAGCAACCTAGATGTCCATCAGCAAATGAATGGATAAGAAAGCTGTGGTACGTATAAGCAATGGAATATTACTCAGCTATTAAACAGAATGCATTTGAATTAGTGCTATTGAGGTGGATGAAACTGGAGCCTATTATATACAGTGAAGTAAGTCAGAAAGAAAAATACCAATACAGTATATTAACACATATATATGGAATTTAGAAAGATGATAACGATGACCCTATATGTGAGATAGCAAAAGAGACGCAGATGTAAAGAACAGACTTTTGGACTCTGTGAGAGAAGGTAAGGGTGGGATGATTTGAGAGAATAGCATTAAGACATGTATATTACTATATGTGAAACAGAGAGCCAGTCCAGGTTTGATGCATGAGACAGGGTGCTCAGGGCCGGTGCACTGGGATGACCTTGAGGGATGGGATGGGAAGGGAGGTGAGAGGGGGTTCAGGATGTGGGACACATTTATACCCATGGCTGATTCATGTCGATGTATGGCAAAACTAATACAATATTGTAAAGTAATTAACCTCCAATTAAATAAATTAAAAAAAAAAGAATTTAGAGTAGAAAATGAAAGACCCTACTTATCTGTCGTTATTTTCCTTCCTTTCCTGGAAATTACTGCTGTTACCAGTTTAGGTGGTTGTTGTTGATAAGTTGCTAAGTCGTGCCTGACTCTTTGCCACCCCATGGACTGTAACCCTCCAGTCTCCTCTGTCCATGGGATTTCCCAGGCAAGAATACTGGAGTGGGTTGTCATTTCTTTCTCCAGGAGATCTTCCCGACCTAGGGTTTGAACCCACGTCTCCTACATTAGTAGGCGGATCCTTCACCACTGAAATGCAAGGCAAGCCCACCAGTTCCAGTTACTTCTCTCCTTTTCTATTAAAGCAATTTTGCATATTTCTATGGTCAGGGAGGCCTGGCGTGCTGCGATTCATGGGGTCGCAAAGAGTCGGACACGACTGAGCGACTGAACTGAACTGAACTGATTAGTGCACTGGGTATACAGAGAATATGCATATCTCTATCATCTTAACCTAGGGGAGAGCATAAGGCTGTTAGTGTGCAAGGAATAAATACTGTTCTGTGACCTGTGTATTTTATTCTATATTTTTCTATATTTAGTCTATAACATATCTTGAAGTGATGCCTGGCCTTTTTTAGTTAGATAGTATTCTGTTACATGAATAAGCTATAGTTTACATAGTTATTCCTTTATTGTTGAGCATCTAGTTTCCAGTCCCCACCCCTTTTGGTACCATAACTATAATGCTGTAATAAGCATAAACATCTTGGCACATATACCTTTATGATATTAAGTAATCATTATGTTTTTTGAAACTTTTTTATAACCAAAGACATATGCAATTCCCAATCAGTCTTTCAGATCAGGATGAGATCATGACTATTACTGCATTGAGCTGAAGTAATTTTGGTCAAAAGCTTAAGAATGTGGTTATTTAGTTAGCCTGTTCTGCCTTATCTAGTAGACATATTTGATATTTGTTAGACTCTTTGAAATGCTGAAAAATAGTCTTCAGACCTTCCCCTGACCCCATGCACCTCATTACATGACTACCTTCAGTTCAGTTCAGTTCAGTCACTCAGTCGTATCTGACTCTTTGCAACCCCATGAATCGCAGCACGCCAGGCCTCCCTGTCCATCACCAACTCCCGGAGTTCACTCAGACTCACATCCATCGAGTCGGTGATGCCATCCAGACATCTCATCCTCTGTCGTCCCCTTCTCCTCCTGCCCCTAATCCCTCCCAGCATCAGAGTCTTTTCCAATGAGTCAACTCTTCGCATGAGGTGGCCAAAGTACTGGAGTTTCAGCTTTAGCATCATTCCTTCCAAAGAAATCCCAGGGCTGATCTCCTTCAGAATGGACTGGTTGGATCTCCTTGCAGTCCAAGGGACTCTCAAGAGTCTTCTTCAACACCACAGTTCAAAAGCATCAATTCTTTGGCTCTCAGCCTTCTTCACAGTCCAACTCTCACATCCATACATGACCACAGGAAAAACCATAGCCTTGACTAGACAGACCTTAGTCAGCAAAGTAATGTCTCTGCTTTTGAATATGCTGTCTAGGTTGCTCATAACTTTTCTTCCAAGGAGTAAGTGCCTTTTAATTTCATGGCTGCAATCACCATCTGCAGTGATTTTGGAGCCCCCAAAAATAAAGTCTGACACTGTTTTCACTGTTTCCCCATCTATTTCCCATGAAGTGATGGGACCAGATGCCATGATCTTCGTTTTCTGAATGTTGAGGTTTAAGTCAACTTTTTCACTCTCCACTTTCACTTTTATCAAGAGGCTTTTTAGCTCCTCTTTTTTCTGCCATAAGGGTGGTGTCATATGCATATCTGAGGTGATTGATATTTCTCCTGGCAATCTTGATTCCAGCTTGTGTTTCTTCCAGTCCAGCATTTCTCATGATGTACTCTGCATAGAAGTTAAATAAGCAGGGTGACAATATACAGCCTTGACATACTCCTTTTCTTATTTGGAACCAGTCTGTTGTTCCATGTCCAGTTCTGACTGTTGCTTCCTGACCCGCATACAGATTTCTCAAGAGGCAGGTCAGGTGGTCTGGTATTCCCATCTCTCTCAGAATTTTCCACAGTTTATTGTGATCCACACAGTCAAAGGCTTTGGCATAGTCAATAAAGCAGAAATAGATGTTTTTCTGGAACTCTCTTGCTTTTTCCATGATCCAGCGGATGTTGGCAATTTGATCTCTGGTTCCTCTGCCTTTTCTAAAATCAGCTTGAACATCAGGAAGTTCACGGTTCATGTATTGCTGAAGCCTGGCTTGGAGAATTTTGAGCATTACTTTACTAGCATGTGAGATGAGTGCAATTGCGTGGTAGTTTGACCTTAGAGAACATAAAATATCTGACCATGTTTGTGAGTGTATTCTACACACTTGTGTAACTTACAGGGAAATTAAAAATTTAATGAAAACCATAAGCAATTTGGCTGACTTAAAAAAATGTTTTTCTTTATTTTTAATTGAAGGATAATTACAATATTGTGTTGCTTTCTGTCAGATTGGTTGACTTTCTTAATAGACGTTTTGAATTTGCCTGACTGAACTGATTTACTTGATAAGCTTAATCAGCATGGCACCCCACTCCAGTACTCTTGCCTGGAAAATCCCATGGACTGAGGAGTCTGGTAGGCTGCAGTCAATGGGGTCACTGAGTTGGACGCGACTCAGTGACTTCACTTTCACTCTTCACTTTCATGCATTGGAGAAGGAAATGGCAACCCACTCCAGTGTTCTTGCCTGGAGAATCCCAGGGACGGGGGAGCCTGGTGGGCTGCTGTCTATGGGGTCGCACAGAGTCAGAAACAACTGAAGTGACTTAGCAGCAGCAGCAAATACAATAATATGTAGACTTAGCCTCATATGCCCAATATACTACTGATTTTATTATTTTCAATCGTAAATTTCATAACCCAGTAATTTTCATCTTTCAGAACTTTTTGAAAATTATAATTTTATTGGAAACTCTTAATAATTCTGACCTAGTGGAAATAACACTATAGTTTGAATCCTATACACAGGCCTGGGTTTGAATTCTGTTTATATTCTGATTAGTTGCTTGGTCTTGGGAAAAGCGTCTTATAGCTTTGAATCTCACATTCCTCACATGTAAAAAATGGCTCACGTGTTACACATTTTAACATGAAGGTTGAGAATTTATTCAATGATGTCTTTAAAAATACCTAGTTTATTGCTTGACATATTAGAGTCTTGTTGTTTTTATTAAGCTATTATTATTATTAGCTGATAAGCTGGCCATGGGTTTATATATTTAGAAAAGAGATGACTGAAATCAGAAGATGCCTCATTTGGCCCAGTAAGGAGTCTTGCTATGAGAATTAAAACGGTCTTTGCAGTGTCCCTTCATGAATAAAGTGGTTACTATTCCGGTCACTTTACTGAGACATTGTGAGATGAAGCAGGCTCCCACGGTAAAGCAGAGAGTCAGGTGTGGAACCGGAACTGCCATTCCAGTGGGGCTCACCTCAATACTTGGCTGTTAGACACACTACTTTTTTTTTAACCTCTATTTATTTATTTTTCCAAACTTTAAGCTTTTTATTTTATATTGGGGTATAGTGGATTAACAATGTCATGGTAGTTTCAGGTGAACAGTGAAGGGACTCAGGTCTCCATCTACATATATCCATTCTCCCCTAAACTCTCCCTCCCATCAGGCTGCCACATAACATTAAGCAGACTTCCACGTGCTGTACAATAGGTCTTGTTGGTTTTCCATTTTCAATATAGCAAGGCATACTACTTCTTTATAGGACAGTGCTCCTTTGGAACCCCCTTTAAAATATTGGAGTTGGAAGATGAGGTTGGTGACTGTGAAATGGCTGGAGGCAATCACCCTATCATCCACCTTATAGACCTATAGTGGCAGTCTACTTAGGTGAACATACTTAGACTCACAGTGCATCTAAATCTTTGAAATCCATGTGTGTGTGTGGGTGTGGGTGTGGGTGCATGTGTATGTGTGCATGTTCAGTCATGTCCGACTCTTTGTCAACTCCATGGACTGTAGTCCACTAGGCTCCTTTGTCAGTGCAATTTTCCAGGCAAGAGTACTGGAGTGGGTTGCCATTTCCTCTCCAGGAGATCTTACCCAACCAGGGACAGAACCCTTGTCTCTTGCGTCTTCTGTGTTGGCAGACAAATTTTTTTTTTACCACCTGGGTGCTTTAACTAGATGCTAATGTATTTTAGAGTTCTTTTAAGAAGAGTATGATTTTTCTTCTTCAAGTATAATCTTTTTAATTTGCATTTTTAATCTTTTGCATTGAATCTTGCAAACATCTCAAGTGATTCAAATCAGATAACATATCTTTTACTTCTAAAAAAGATTTTATTTATTTTAAAATATTTATTTATTTGGCTACAACAAAAATAGGTTTTAACTTAAGTTTGTGAACCAGCAGTGGTCAAGGAAGTAACTACACACACACACACAAACACACACACACAGATGTTTGCTTATTCCTCAAGCTTCAAGTCCAGCCCAATGTTTTACAAATAGCAAGTATTAAAGGGCTATTAATTAAGAACTAGGTTTGCAGAAAGACAACACTTGGACCAAGGCTTTATACTTGCAGACATCCTGGGCCTCAGATTCTTTAAGGGGTGATGGAATTTGCACCTCTGTGTTCTGGGGTTTAGAATGATGGTGGAGTGGATGGGAGGGAAGAACAGATAAAACTCTGTGGATCAACCTTGGGAAGAAGAACACTTGTATACATACCATTGCTTTGCAAATTGCTTTTTTCTTTTTCATTTTGGATTCTGAATCACATCGCATTGGCTAAGCGTTTCTTATCAAGCTCAGTGTGTACCACATTAGAAATCGGTAAGTATAAAACCTTAATGAGATGTTTTTTCTAAACCACTTTTCAAGATTTTATTGTGGTGCCCAAGAGGACCATTCCTGTGGAAACCATGCTGGTTTCTAGGGTCTCTAATGGGTGTGCTTCAAGGAAGCAGAGTCTAGTCACCCCCAATAAAAGTGGAACGTCACCTTAACTACCACTCTACTGTTTGGCTTGACTGCACATGGGGGTGTTTTTAGGACCAGAACAAATATGTCACCCTTCCTTTCAGGGTAGATTGTATCTTAAGAAAAATATATAATTTTTACTTTAAACTTAAGGCAGGAAATGTTTCTAAAACTAACCAGTAGACAGAACACTATAATCTAGCTTGTTGTATTTGCATAGTTTAGAGAAATTTTGGTCATATGTTACTTAAAATTTTAAGGAGTTGGCACCACCCAAACACAGAACAGATTAATTTCATGGTTTCTATATGCATTTGCACAAATTAAAATATCAATCCTTATTTGGTTTTTTGTTCCTCTTTCTTCAGTTAGTTCTATATGCAGAGCTGGTCATACACGGCTTTTAGCAGCGTTCCAGTTTCTTCTATAAGTTGTTATTGTATAGTTGAATTTCTTTATGTTCTCTATGTCAATGTCATGGAAATGCTGCTTGAACTATGAGTTAATTATGCTCTATTAGTTTGTCCCAGTAGCAAGTCCTGTATCTCCAGAGCTACAAAACTGTGAGAAAACTTTCTAAAGAATTATTCTTTTATATTGAAGAGTGAACATAAACTTCTTATGGATAGTACGAGATTTTTCTAGATCTAAACCTCAAACAAATGATTCTTAACTTTAATCTTTTTAAAAAAGAAAGCCAATTCTTGGTTAGAATATTTAATTTTACATTTTCAGTTCAGTCGTTTAGTTGTGTCCTACTCTTTGCGACCCCATGGACTGCAGCACACCAGGCCTCCCTGTCCACCACCAACTCCTGGAGTTTACCCAAACTCATCTCCATTGAGTCGGTGATGCCATCCAACCATCTCATCCTCTGTCGTTCCCTACTCCTCCTGCCTTCAATCTTTCCCAGCATCAGAGCTTGTCAAAAGAGTCAGTTCTTCGCATCATGTGGCCATAGTATTGGAGTTTCAACTTTAGCATCAGTCTTTCCAATTAATATTCAGGACTGATTTCCTTTAGGATTGACTGGTTTGATCTCCTTACAGTTGAAAGGACTCTCAAGAGTCTTCTCCAACACCACTGTTCAAAAGCATCAATTCTTTGGTGCTAAGCTTTCTTTATAGTCCAACTCTCAAATCCATCCATGACTACTAGACAAACCATAGCTTTGTCTAGAAGGACCTTTGTTGGCAAAGTATTGTCTCTGCTTTAATATGTTATCTAGGTTGGTCATAGCTTTTAAAAAAAATCTTACATTTTAATAACCTTTAAATAAGTTATTGATCTCACAAAGCATCCCAATAGTTAAATAATGGGCCCCCCAAATCAAATCCAGTGGCCTCAACTGATGGTAAGGAAATCAAACTTGGGAGGTTAGGTGAAAATTAACTTAGTCATCAGTAAAACCCATGCTCAGACAGTAAAGAATTTACCTGCATTCAATCCCTGGATTTGGAAGATCCCCTGGAAAAGGGAATGGCTACCCATTATAGTATTCTTGCCTGGAAAATTCCATAGACAAGAGGACACTGGTGGGCTACAGTCCACGGGGTCACAAAGAGTCAACGAGTCAAACATGAATGAGCAACTGACACTCTCACGTTCACTTTTTCAGTAAAAAAACACAGGTTTTACTGAGCCTAAAAACTAGTTATCTCGTTACTGCCCTTGCTATTTCCTCTAATAACGGCACTTTAGAGCCGGAGAAGTGTGTTCTTCAGTGATTCTTAGGGCAGAATAATTAGTGAACTATGCTTAGATACTTTCCCTACTTCACTTTCTCTATGTAATGTTTTTCTTCAGGTACTATTAAAATATTCTTTAAAAAGTACAATCACTTTATTAAACCAGATTTTCAATCATTCAACAACGTGTGTTTGGATCTATAGTAGGCATTATGAAGAGATGGAAGAATGAGTCAGTCTCCTATATGAACTACAAAATTTGGGAAAGAATAATGATTCTCTCTATAAAGTACTTTCACAAACATGATCTCCTTTGAGCCTGCCAGTGTTATAGAAAATCTTTTATGGTTACGGGAGGGTTTTTGGTGATAGTATTTTTTTCAAATTTTAAGTATATTTGATTTATAATATATTAGTTGCAAGTGTATATCTGAGTGATTCAATATTTTATAGGTTATGCTTCATTTAAAGCTATTACAGAATAATGGCTGTATTTCTCCATGCTGTTCAATATATCCTTGCTGCTTACCTATTTTAAACACAATAGTTTGTATCTCTTAATTCCATATCCCTCTCTTGCCCCTTCCCCTTCACTCTTCCCACTGGTAACCAATAACTAGTTTGTTTTCTATATGTGATGATATTATTTAACTAATATTTCAGTCATGTCTCTGTCTATTGGAAGAGAGAGTAGAAATTGTTAGGCTGGTTGACAAATAATTCATTCATTCATTCTCTCATGAGTCAACAAAAAAGATTTGGGTGCTGTATTCCAGATACTGTGCTAGTAACTGGGAAAACAGTTGGTATCAAACAGATAGCATACTACTCTCAGGAACTCAAGGCTGGTGGGAAAGTAAATAGTTTCACAAATGAGTAGATAATTATAAGGTCTGATAAACGCTATGAAGGAAAAGGATGGAATGCCATGGGAGAGTATTACGAGGAGACTTGATTTAGATTGGAGAATTAAAAGAGGTTTCTCCAAGGAGTAAAATTTCAGCTGAGAACTGGAGGATGCACAATGGTTAGGCAAAGAGTGGGGAAAGGACCACCTGTGAAACGGATGCAGGACAGAGGACAACTCCCTTCAGGTACTGATGAACATCAAGTCAGAGCTTGCAGGCCTGGGAGACAGGAGTGGAGCTGAAACTGGGAGGTGGTTACACAGCTTTGTGGTTGGGTTCCCAGTCTATGCAGCCATACAACACTCCTTCACTTATATGCTAGGTCGAATGTCACAGGAAGAGGATCTAAAGAGTTAAGATGTAGGAAGGCTGACACTGGTTATTGTTGGTTTCTTCTCTTATTGTTTTGATGCCATTGTCTGCCTGTTGCTCTGGGTGTTCTTCAAATCTGCAGCTGGACCGTACAGATCTTGCTTCTGTCAATTACCTGTTTCTGTAGTTACCTGGATTACATCAAGTTATGCCTGGATATTTGACAGCGCTAAAGCTCAGACTTGTACTAAGTCAGAAACCTGGAAGCAATAGTGGGTTTCTGCTCTAAAATAAGATTAAGTGGCAATTTTCTTCTTATTTTAACAAGGATGACTAGAGTAGTGCAAATCACTCATCAATAAGAGTATAAAGTCAGGTAACAAATTGTATCTTGGCATCTTTCTCCTGCCTCCTTCTCCTCTTTCCTCCCCTCCCTCTTTTTCTTCTTTCCTTCCTTTAGAAAACATGTACAGAGAAGTTCATAAAATGTAGATATTCTGTTTAATAATTATAGAGCACAATCTTCACACAATCTTTACCCAGGATACAAGATAGAATGTTCTAGCACTCCAAAGTCCCCAGGGGGTCCCTGCCCTAAGTAAGATCCTCCCTCCCTGCCAGAGATAATCACTACCCTATTGTGGTATCCTATTATGGGATTATGCTGCCCCCATACCTACATCTACCATACATCTGCAGAGTTTTACCAAGTTTACCTGGGTGGGAGCTACCTGATGCCAAAATGGTGACCCAGAAGAAATAACACTCTGAATAATCAGTGAAACCCAAATCCACAGAGTGACTGTAATCGCGATTAATTTCCTTGCCTTTCTTTATAATTTTACACCTGATTATGCAGGTTTAAAGAACATAGCTTGACTTTTCTTGGTTTGCAACTTTATTATATAAATGGAATTGGTCTTCCCAGGTGGCTCAGTGGTGAAGAATCTGCCTGCCAGTGTAAGAGATGCAGGAGACATGGGTTTAATCCCTGGGTCAGGAAGATCCCCTGGAGGAGGAAATAGCAACCCACTCCAGCATTCTTGCTTGGAGGATAGTACAGTGATCAGTTTATAAATTTACATTCATGCAATACGATCTACTGCCCACAATACACTTTTATTAAATAATCCTTTATAGCAATTTTCCCCTTCCAGTGAAAGTTTCTCTTTAGTATAGGACATAGTTTAGGGTCGATGCTGCTGTTGCTAAGTCGCTTCAGTCGTGTCCGACTCTGTGTGACCCCATAGACAGCAGCCCACCAGGCTCCCCCATCCCCGGGATTCTCAAGGCAAGAACACTGGAGTGGGTGGTCATTTCCCTCTCCAATGCATGAAAGTGAAAAGTGAAAGTCAAGTCACTCAGCATGTCTGACTCTTAGCGACCCCATGGACTGTAGCCCGACAGGCTCCTCCATCCACAGGATTTTCCAGGCAAGAGTACTGGAGTGGGGTGCCATTACCTTCATTCAGTTGTCATATCTCTTTAGTTTTCTCTAATCAGGGATAATTCCTTTTTTAAAAAATATAAAAATAACTTTTGTAATATATACATTTCCCTCAGTTCATTTCAGTTCAGTCACTCAGTCGTGTCCGACTCTTTGCGACCCCATGAATCGCAGCATGCCAGGCCTCCCTGTCCATCACTAACTCCCAGAGTTCGCTCAGACTCACGTCCATCGAGTCGGTGATGCCATCCAGCCATCTCGTCCTCTGTCGTCCCCTTCTTCTCCTGCCCCCAATCCCTCCCAGCATCAAAGTCTTTTCCAATGAGTCAACTCTTTGCATGAGGTGGCCAAAGTACTGGAGTTTCTGCTTTAGTATCATTCCTTCTAAAGAAATCCCAGGGTTGATCTCCTTCATAATGGACTGGTTGGATCTCCTTGCAGTCCAAGGGACTCTCAAGAGTCTTCTCCAATACCACAGTTCAAAAGCATCAATTCTTTGGCGCTCAGCTTTCTTCATAGTCCAACTCTCACATCCATACATGACTACTGCCTTGACTAGATGGACTTTTGTTGGCAAAGTAATGTCTCTGCTTTTCAATATGCTATCTAGGTTGGTCATAACTTTCCCTACTCCATTTTAAATAGAATTTTCCTCATTTTATGTTTGTTTGGTTCAACATTATTTCTTAAGATTTATCCATGCTGTATTTTTTGAAGTTTCTTCATTTTTATTGCTAAAATCATGTGTATAACATTTTAAACACATGGATGTAAATGTCACAGTTAATAATTATTTCACATGTGTGGTTATAACTTTTGTTAAATAAATTAACTGAACTATTGTAATACTGAATTTTCCTCTTTTGAGAAAAATTCCCACCAGTACATCTACAGAGTTGCACCCAGTTTACCTGGTGGAAGCTACCTGATGCCAAAACGGTGGCCCAGAAGAAATAAACACTCTCTGAATAATCAGGATTGCAAACCCAAACCCACAGAATGATTGTAATCACAATCCTAAGGCTTCAGTTTTAAGTATCTGTTCTGAAAAGACACAAAATTATCAGTCACTGAAGCCATTGAACCAGGATCAGGGGATATTAGGATGTGCAGTTAATTGGAAAATGACTAGTGATGGATAAACCTCAGAACTCTAATATCCAGGGATGCTTATGTGAGACTTTTAAAAATACTTTTAATCAAATGGGCTCAAATCCTTTTGGTTAAACCCTTTTCGTCAATTACAGGTTCTCTTTCTACTCAAACCAACCAGAATTCATATGTTATTTGCCTTGCCTCCATCAAGATAGTCTTTCTCATGTTGAAGAGTGATCGTCTTTGTTGATACTTCCCTTTGAAGTCGGTACAGGGTTGCAGTACATGACGACTTTTACGATAATAACCTTACATTCAAGCCAAAAGAATTCCAAAAACTAATCTGGTTCCAGGAAGTGGTTTTAACTTTCATTCTTCCATGTTCAAATTCTATATTTATCTGTCACTTGCTTTAAAAAAGGTAGATGCTTGTACATTTAATATGTGTATTTCCAGCTTCTCTGGAACTCTAGCTTTCTTTGTAATTCAATTGATTCAGATTTTGGGTTCATAGACAATATTTCCTTCTTTCTGGACTAGATACCTCTCCTTAAGAAATTGATTACTGATGATTAGAAACAAAGTCTGGCGCAGTGCTAGGTAACTCTGACTTGATCCTAACAAAGGTATTGACTGGATTGAGAGATAAATGGAAGGCAGAAGATTATTGTAGCATTTTGGTCATACATAAAAGATTTTGATTTAATGATATATTAGAACTTTGATTATCTTTAGAGATTCTGGAGAGAATTAATAATAATATAAATTGCTGGAGAGAAAAAATAATACAGGTATCTTTTCGCAGTGGGGTGAAAGAAGAAGTAAAACATTGTAATTTGAAGACAGCAGTTGGGCAGGCAAAAGGGTTTCCAGGTCCGCAGATGACTCATATTGGGAATAATGAGATGTAAGTTTTGAACAATGCGGCTATACAAAAGTATCAGATTTCAAGAAAGTAAATTTTGGGGAATTAAGAAATCTGGTGAATAAGGTGCAATAAGAGGAAGTATAAAATTCACGAACATGAAAGCAGCTGAAGAATCTTTTGAGACACCATAATTAAAGCTCAAAGAACCGCAAGCCTTCTGAAAAAAAAAAAGAGAAGAAGAATGTGGGACTTAACAAAAATAGTATGTGCATAACACACTGGGGAAAGCAAGGAGAGTTGTGTAAAGATCTGAGAAAGAGAAACAAATCATTACAGAACGGTTGTCTTGTTTGCTAAATGGAAATGATGGGGGAGCTGGGGAGGGCTGCACAAAAGAGAAATGAACATAGAAAATTCTTTGAAGACTGATAAAAAAATGGACAGAAAGAACAAAAGCTGGGCATTTTTAGTCATTGGTGATGGTTGGGGAAAAGGGTGGTAAAACAAGTTTTAATCAAGAATAGAAAAGGAATTAAAAATAAAAAGATAAGTTTCAGAGAAGAAAAGCTTAAAATTGCTAAAATGATTGATTTTAAGCAATCAGTTTACCTCTTCAAAGGAGAAAGTAAATGAACAACTGGGAACAATTAAATTGTAGCTTAATAAATAAATTACGAACTTTCTAGATTTGGTTAGATGAATGATTCAAGTGCATAAAGCCGTGAAGTAGAGGATTTGGAGAAAAGTTCACGAAGATTCCTTCAGTCCAAAGAAACAAATGGTTTGGGTCTAAAAGAGACCTAAGAGCAGAATCAGCATGGAGAAAGCCATTTGGAAGGAAGCGGGAAACGGGGCATTTTCCCTTGTGATTGAATAAAATAGATGAATACACAGATAAACAGAAAGACATGTAAATAGAATATACAAACCAATTGTTTTTCTTTGTGATGAAATTAATGCCACTCAACATTTGTTGTATTCTCCTTCCTGGTTAGATATTACTCATCTTTAAGCTTTCTGTAATGCTCACTCTCAGAGATATAACCATCAGAGGAAGAATGAGGAGCAGGTGATAGAATCTGGATGGCTGAAAGAAGTCAAATATTATTGAGGAGCCTGGTGGGCTACAGTCCATGGGATCACAAACAGTCAGATGTGACTGAGTGACTAACACACACACAAACACACACACATGACCACGGATCCTGTGGTGTGTGCCAACATGTCACCTAAAATGCCAGCAGAACCAATCACACCTCAGCAGCCACATCTTCAAGGGAGGAGCTCAGACAGCAAATCTGCAGCAAGTCTCTTGGGGAGATTTAGGGATGGGAACAAATTTCTACATGGATGAATGCTATACCTGAGGAAGGCTGAAGAGTTACCTTTAGAAAATGTGTCAATTACTGAATCAGATTCATGTTATTGGATTGAGCTAAGAGTTTCTTCACTAACCAGACTGATGTGTATTCATGAGGAAAGCCAACCACAGAAATAAAGGAGTCATATTCATCTGAGGGTGAGCAAGACAGATCGTGCTGTGCCAGGGGCTGCTTGAAACAGGTGTATTATCTCTGTTCACAGCTAACTTCTTGCCTTGAAATTAGTTTTCAGGTGAAACAAATTTAACTTCCTGAGGCAGGAATGATAGTTTCTTGAAGCAAAAGGTCGCAGTGGAAAATGTGGTTTTAGTAAGGACGTCTCTACCCATGGGCTTCCCTGGTGGCTTAGACGGTAAAGCATCTGCCTGCAATGTGGGAGACCCAGGTTCCATCCCTGGGTTGGGAAGATCCCCTGGAGAAGGAAACGGCAATCCACTCCAATACTCTTGTCTGGAAAATCCCGTGCATGGAGGAGCCTGGTAGGCTACAGTCCAGATGGTCACAAAGAGTTGGACACGACTGAGCAACATCATTTTCACTTTTTCTCTACTCATCTTCATGAGACTGGAAGGCTAGGAGAGACCTCCAAGATCATCAAACCTGTTTCACGTATTGTCCAGATGAGGCTGGGTGTTTAAGTAGTCTGTGCTAGGTCTTACTGATAGGTAGAAGAGAGGCTGAGTCTTGAGCTAGGACTCCAGCCTTAGAATAGTGTGTCAACTCTACTAGGCTGAATCTGCATTCTTATTTTTTTAAAAATTATTTTTAATTAGAGCATGATTGCTTTATAATGTTGTATTGATTTCTGCCATACAACAACGTGAATCAGCCATAAGTATAGATGTGTTTCCTCCCTCTTGAACCTGCCTCCCATCACCACTCCATCCCACCCCTGTACACTGGGTTGAGCTCCCTGTGTTATAGAGCAACTTCCCACTAGCTATTTTACATATGGTAATATATATGTTTCAGTGTTATTCTCTCAATTTATCCTACCTTCTCCTTCCCCTGCTGTGTTCACAAATCTGTTCTCTGTGTCTGTGTCTCTACTCCTGCCCTGCAAATAGGTTCACCAGTACCATTTTTCTAGATTATGCATTCTTTGATTTTCATGTTCTGTAGACCAAGACTTGAGGTCATGGACTTGGTTATGATTTCTCTTGGCATTATATCCCAGTATGTGAAGTATGTGAACTGTGCATTTGAAATAAACTAGCTACTAGGATCTGTTGACAGTGTGTACCCAAAATAGACTTGTGCAATGAAATTAATGCTGTGCAAAATCCTCAGTCCTTTTAAGAATGTTTCTCTGTAAACTCTTTGGAAAACAACCCTCTTTAAAAAAATCAAGTTCAGTCATCACCATTCCAGTTTGGAGAATTCTTTATCTATTAATGTTTTTACAGGGCATAAATTAAAATGCATAAAATAATTGCTATTATTTTCCCACACCACTGAATGGGAAATTAATAGAGTCTAGGTTAGAAAAGGACTTCCCAGTTGGCACTAGTGGTAAAAAAAAACCTGTCTGCCAATGCAGGAGACATAAGAGATGTGGGTTTGATCCCTGGGTCAGGAAGATCCCCTGGAGAAGGAAATGGCAACCCACTCCAATATTCTTGCCTGGGAAATCCCATGGACAGAGGAGCCTGGCAGGCTACAGTCCACAGGGTTGCAAAGAGCTGGGCATGATTGAAATGACTTAACATGCAGAGTTGAAAATGATATAACATGATGCAAACCTACTTTTTAAAGAAAATGAATATAGCAACTGCATACAGTTCTGTATTTGGAAATTCATTAAATTCATTCATACCCCAGTGAGTCTATATCCACTCATGTACACAAAGACAGAGTAGTCTTCCTAAAAGAAGTAAGTCAGATGGAATTGTAGGATGAGGGAAATAGAATGGGGGAGAAGATCAGTGATTGAAAATTGAATAACCAGCTAGGACAAAGGAAATACTAATACATATTTGTAGAGGAAACTTTGAAATTCTCATGAAATGAAGCTTCTCTGGCCTATTTAACCCCTATTCTCAGAGGCTGGAATTTCAAAATGATTTATGCAGAGAGTATTACATCTAGTTAGGGATCTTCCTTATGTTTCTGTGCCTTTGTGCAGACCTGACAAGCATATGCCTATGATACCTGGCAATGTCACTCACTACCTCTCCTGGCTATCATGTTCTAAGTTGGTGAAGGAGATTTCCTTCCCAACCATGACAATAGCTTCTGTAACATCTGAGGTCTAATGAACAACACTGATATATGGAGTCTTCATGGCCTGTGTAATGCTAGTGGTAAAGAACTGGCCTACTCATGCAGGAGATGTCAGAGACATGGATTCAATCCTGGGTTGGGAAGATCCCTTGGAGGAGGGCATTACAATCCACTCCAGTATTCTTGTCTGGAGAATCCCATGAACAGAGGAGCCTGGTGGGCTACAGTCCATACGGTCACAAAGAGTTGGTCACAACTGAAGTGACTTATCAGGTATGTGGCCTATGAAGAGTTGATCACACTGGAAATGAGTTTCACTAAGGAACCATCATAAAGACAACTCCAGTAACACTATAGTTGTTTCTCTCTAGGCAAGGAACAGGAAGTACAGAGTATGATGAGACTTTCTGGCCGCCCATCTCTGGACTCATGGAAACTCTAACTTGCAGAAAAGCCAAGGAAAGCCTTCTTCTACTCAAAGCTTGCCAAACGTGAAATGAAAACACGGTGGCACAAGTGGAAGGAGCCTTGTAACTCTCTTAACTATTTCTTGCCTGAACTTCCGGAAAAGGTTTATGCAAATGCTAATGAATACATACAACTATATCTATGGATATAACTACTTTTCTCTCCATACCTGTTCTTTTCTTTGCTTATACAAATGAGATTGTTGCTGTTCAGTCACTCAATTGTGTCTGACTCTTTGGGACCCCACGGACTGCAGCATGCCAGGCTTCCTTGTCCTTCTCCATCTCCCAGAGCTTGCTCAAACTCACGTCCGTTGAGTCAGTGATGCCATGCAACCGTCTTGTTTTCTGTCATCCTCTTTTCCTCCTGCCTTCAATCTTTCCCAGAATCACAGGCTTTTCTAATGAGTCAGCTCTTCTCATCAGGAGGCCAAAATATTGTAATTTCAGCTTCAGCATCAGTGCTTACAATGAATATTCAGGATTGGTTTCCTTTAGGATTGACTGGTTTGATCTCTTTGTAGTAAAAGGACTCTCAAGAGTCTTCTCCAGCACCACAGTTCAAAAGCATCAATTCTTCAGCATTCAGCTTTCTTTATGGTCCAACTTATGCATCCATCCTACTGGAAAAACCATAGCTTTGATTATACCGACTTTTGTTGGCAAGTAGTATCTCTGCTTTTAAATATGCTGTCTAGTGATTACAGACTACATATTTCCTGTATTTTGATCTTAGGAGTTTTTTTGAAATAACATATATAAATCTAATTACCCTCTTTTAATAGCTGCTCAACATTCTGCTGTAAAGAGGTATCATAATTTTTTGGTACAATTAATTTTTTTTTAGAATTTTGGTATACATTCATCTGTTAATTCAGGAGACTATATCCATTGTAATTGTTGAGTCAAAAGCATGCATACTTAGAATTTTGATAGATATTGCCAAACTGTTCTCTCAAAATGTTGCACTATTTTATATGTTCATCAACAATCAATGAAAAAACCTGTCCTCCAAAGCTATCAGACATGTACAACTTTCATTAAAGTTCTATGCATTTATAAACTTTTATTATATAATTGAGAAAATAAAAGAATCCCACTGTTTTGACTTGCATATATTTAACTATGTGTAAAATTAAGCATCTTTTACATATTTTTTGGCTATTTGTATTTCATCTTCTTTGAACCACCCATTGATCATATTTTTATATCAAATTGTTCATTGTTTTTACTGATGGTGGAAAATCTTGCCTTTTTTTTTTCATTTGTTTTTTGAGCTATGTATCTATCTCCTACCTACATACACGCATAAACATTTCCCTTTAGATGTTTCAAACTTTTTCTTTATGCCTGGTACATTTTGTGGAATGCTAGAAAGTTTTTAGGATTAGTGAACTTCAAAACTGGATTTAAGTTCAATTTTAGTTCGATTTTTTTCTTTGTGTTTTGTAGTTTTTCTAAAATGAAGCATTCGCGGACTTCTCCAACCAATGCCAATTTGATAAAGTTCTAGAGTTGAAGCTCTGTAGAGATGCAGAATGAAAATATCCATCCCTTTTGGGAATGCTGATTAAATTCATAAAGAAAGGGATGCTGCTTTTCTTCCACAAGAGAGAACTCCTCTTTTCTACAGGGGGAAAGGAGTTGGGCATAAAGATTATCATGCTTAACTCTACAAAGAAACATTCAGCAAAGGATTTGCCATCTGAACTTGAGAAAATTTTCAGTATTCCCTCAAGGAAGAATGGCTTGTTCCCAGATGGCAAAATGGGGACAGCAGCATTATTCAGGGTGAAGAAGGTCTCTGTCATACGTCAGGTTTACATACCAGGAAAATATAGGGTATAGTGAGAGACTTACATAGTTGGATATATTCTCATAAGAGCTAATATAAAAAGTTTAAATGTGCTGTGACTACCACCAGGCAACAAACACACATACTCATCCATATTACTCAAACTCATTAAATAACATACAATTTATATAAATAACATACAATTTATATAAATAACAAAAATGTCGAAATTTTATGATTTTTCTTACCTTAACATAGTTGTTTCTGAGCTTTAATAAGGAATTAGTGGGACATCTAAGATGTTGGAACAAAGACAAGGGCTATGAAAGTGAAAGTGAAGTCACTCAGTCGTGTCCGACTCTTTGCAACCCCATGGACTGTAGCCTACCGGGCTCCTCAGTCCATGGGATTTTCCAGGCAAGAATACTGGAGTGGGTTGCCATTTCCTTCTCCAGATTATATTATAAAGGCCAAGGATCATGGAAGGACCATCCACCTCCACCCCCATCAATTCCGCACCTACATCCACATACCGATAGATGAGGAGAGACCTAGGGTGACTGCAGCCTAAAAGTCCTTGCTGTGTCTTCTTTTCACCCTTCTCTGGGTGCTTAAGCAGTTTTCTATAATCTTAAACTGTTGAAAACCACATGCATATATTTTTCCTCTAAGCCAGAGTGTTCTAATCCTTACCAATGCAAAAAACAGTACTTTACTGTAAAATTTGTCCTATGTAATTAAATGATGTAAGTGCAAGACAACCGGTAGACTTAAACATTTTTTATTTCTAATTTTTAAAAATTTTATATAAAAATTGTATGATTTTTAAAGGTTATTTTCTGTTTAAGTTATTGATACTATAAAATATTGGCTGTATTCCTTATGTTGTACTATATATACTTGAGCCTATCATATACCTAATAGTTCATACTTCCCATTCCCCCACCTCTGTATATTACCCTCTGCATCTCTCCACTGGTAACCACAATTTGTTCTCTGAATCTGTGAGTTTGCTTCTTTTTTGTTATAGTCGGTAGTTTGTTGTATTTTTAAGATTCCACTTATAAGTGCTACCATACAGTACTTGCTTTTCTCTGTCTGATTTATCTCACTTAGCGTAATGCCCACCAAGGTATCCATGTGGCTGCAGATGGCAAAATTTCATTCTTTTTAATTGGCTGAATAGTATTCCATTCATCTTCTTCATCCATTCATCTATTGATGGACATTTGGGTTGTTTCCATATCTTGGAAATTTTAAACAATGCTGTTATGAACATTGGGGTGCACATATCTTTTTGAATTAGTATTTTTGTTTACTCAGGACTGGAATGACTGGATCATATGATAGTTCTATTTTTAGTTTTTTGAGAATACTTTATACTGTTTTCAACAGTAGCTCACCAATTTACATTCTCTCCAACAGTGTAGGAGGGTTCCCTTTTTTCCACATCCTTGCCAACATTTGTTATTTGTATTCTTTCGGATGATAGCATTCTAACAGGTGTGAGGTGATATCTCGTTGTGATTTTGATTTGCATTTCCCTGATAATTAGTGACGCTAAACATCTTTTCATGTACCTGTTGGCTGTCTGCATTTTGTCTTTGGAAAATGTCTGTTTGGTTCTTCTGCCAGTTTTTAATAGTTTTTATTTTTTGGCATTGAATGATATGATCTGTTTATGTACGATGGATATTAATGCCTTATCAGTCTTATCATTCACAAATATTTTTTCCCAATAAGTAGCTGGTCTTTTCATTTTGTTGATGGTTTTCTTTGCTGTTTAAAAGCTTGTAAGTTTAACTAGGTTCTATTTGTTTATTTTTGCTTTTATTTTCTTTAGCAGGTAAATCCAAAAAAATAGTGGTGGAATTTGTCAGTGTTCTAAGTTTTTCTCAAGGAGTTTTATAGTATCTGGTTTTACATTTAGGTCTTTAATCCATTTTGAGTTTATTTTTGTGTAAGGTGTTAAAGAAAGTTCTAATTTCATTCTTCTACATGTAGCTGTCCAGTTTTTTTTAGTACCACTTTTTAAAAGACTGTCTTTTCTTCATTGCATATTCTTGCTTTCTTTGTCATAGGTTATTGGCCATAAGCGTGTGGGCTTGTCTCTTGGCTCTCTCTCCTGTCCCACTGGTCTATATGTCAGTTTTCGTGCCAGTACCATGCCATCTTGATTACTGTAGCTTTGCAATATGGTCTGAAGTCAGGGAGTGTGATTCCTCCAGCTGTGCTCTTCTTTCTCAAGGTTGTTTTGACTATTTGATAACTTTTGTATTTGCATACAAAATTTAAAATTAAAGATAAAGAAAGAATAAGAAAAGCAGCAAAGGAAAAGTAACAAATCACATAAAACGGAGCAGATACTATAAGGCTATAGCTGACTTTTAAGCAGAAACTTCAGGCCAGAAGGGAGTGTCACAATATATTTAAAATAATGAAAAGGAAAAGCCTATAACTAAGAATACTCTATCCAGCAAGCCTCTTGTTCAGACTTAGTGGAGGAATCAAGGGCGGGAACGGAGTTGCATATGTAAAGAATGGACATGTGGACATGGCGGGGGAGGAAGGGAGGGTAGGATGGATTGGGAGATTAGGATTGATATAAATGGCACCCCACTCCAGTATTCTTGCCTGGAGAATCTCATGGGCAGAGGAGCCTGGCGGGCTGCAGTCCATGGGGTCGCAAAGACTCGGACACGACTGAGCGACTTAACTAACTAACTAACCATGTGTAGTGTATAGATAACTAGTGGGAATAAATAGCTAGTGGGAACCTTCTATATAGCATAGGGAGCTCAGCTGGGTGTTCTATGATGACCTACATGGGCGGGATGGGAGGTAGTAGGTGGAAGGTCCAAGAGGGAGGGGATATATTTACACACATAGCTAATTTGCTTCACTGCACAATAGAAACTAACACAGTGTTGAAAAGTAATTATATTCCAATTAAAAAACAGCCTTACAGATAAGCAAAAGCTAAAAGAGCTTAGCACCACCAAAGCCCGCTTTATAACCAATGTTAAGGGGGCTCCTCTAGGTGAAAAAGGAAAAGCCATTACTAGAAACAAGAAAATTATGAAATGAAAACTCTCATCAGTAAAGGCAAACAGAAGTAAAAGTAGGAATCAACTGCAAATAAAGCCAGTAGGGAGGGTTAGGAAAAAGGTAGTAAAATCATCTATATCTACAATAAGCAATTGAGGGATACACAGAACAATTAGATATAAAATATAATATCAAAAGCAGTAATTATGAAGGGGAGGAAAGTACAAATTCAGGGTTTTTAAAAATGCATTTGAAATGAAGAGATCAGCAACTTAAAATGATCATGTATACACAGACTGTCATACAAAAACCTCATGGTAACCACAAACCAAAAATCTGTAATAGATATACATAATAAATAAAAAAAGGAATCTAAACATAACACTAAAGATAGTAATCAGATCACAAGAATACAAAAGAAGAAATGGAAAAAAAAGACCTACAAGGCAAATCCAAAAGAATTAACAAAATGGCAATTAGAACATACGTATCAATAGTTACTTTAAATGTAAACAGATTAGAAGCTCCAACCAGAAGACAGACTGGCTGAATGAATACAAAAACAAGGTACAGATATATGCTGCATACAAGATACTCAATTCAGTTCTAGAGACACATACAGACTGAAAGTGAGGAGAAGGAAAAATGACATTCCATGCAAATGGAAATCAAAAGAAAGCCAAGGTTCAGTTCACTTCAGTCACTCAGTCGTGTCTGACTCTTTGCAACCCCATGAATCGCAGCACGCCAGCACTCCCAGTCCATCACCAACTGCCAGAGTTCATCCAAACTCATAAAGCCAAGGTAGCAATACTTATATCATACACTATAGACTTTAAAATATAAACTGTTACAAGAGACGAAAAAGGGCACCACATAATAACCAACAGAGAAATCCAAGAAGATGTAACAATTCTAAATATCCTGGATCCAACCTAACATCTCTTCAATACATAAGGCAAATATTAATGGACTTAAAAGGAGAAATCAGCAGTAACACAATTATAGTAGGGGACTTTAACACCCCATTTACATCAATGGGACAGAAGCTCCAGACAGAAAATCAATAAGGAAAGAGAGGTCTTAAATAACACATAGACCAAATGGACTTAATTTATACAGAGAACATTCCAACCAAAAGCAGCAGAATACATGTTTTCAAGTGTGTATGGAAGGTTGTTTTGAAATGGTAATTCAGAAGAAGTGTCCTTCTTATGTGTAGTTTGTATTGCAGGCACTCTTACAATAATTTTCCCACAAAGTCTGGTTTATTCTCTGTAGCAGAGACATCTCCCAAGATGATTGTGATGGAGAGGGGACCACTGTCAGCGCTGTAAGGAAGAGCCAGATTTCCCAGGAGCACTGGAGCTAGGTGAAGCCTATGGGAGGTATGAGGTCCTGCAGCAGCCAAATAGACAAGGGGGTTGTAACTGGAGGGAAGGAGCGAGGATTGAACAAGAAAGGAAAGTGGTTTGAAAGAGTGGAAGCTGGTTTTAGGCACATGTTACCAGCAGTACTGACTGGCACTGGGGAAGGACAGCAAAGAAGAAAGTTCCCATAGGCCCACCTTAAAGAGATCTTGCTTTGTCCATTCAGTGGGGAAGGAAGAAACAAAAGTATTAAAATAGAAGCCAGAGGGATGAATTGTGAAGGGGAGAGACTGATCTTTCAGGGACTAGAAGTTGTATGGGTGGGATTCGCTGGCCACCCTCTCCCTTGCTCTTAGTCCTTTTCCTCTAGTTCTGACTCTCTCCCAGTGGTTTTCCATATCTTTTCCTCTTTCTAATCCTTTGGCTCTTTTCATGTTCTCAGAGTATGTCTAGCTTTTTCCAATATCTATTAATGGTGCTCTTCTGGCATAAAATATGACTACTTTTGCTAGATTTTCTCATTTTTTTTGCCCCTAAAAATAGGAAAGCTCATCAAAGTTAATTCTAAGTTGCTTTGGCAAGAGCCTGGTTGTTTGACTGCCCCTCTATTTTCCCAACTTTATAGGACAGATCTCTTAACCAAAACTGTCAGCTCAGTCCCAATCTCAGTACTTAGAGAGTAAGTTCAGCAACTAGTCATCCTACTGCTAGCCCTGCTCTTCCTCTGGGATGCTGGGCATGTCCCTGGGTTGCTTTCTGCCTTGTTCTTGAGTTCTACCATGTAACCTGGGTCACACATTCGAGTTCTTATTTTGTTATGTCCAATTCCTGTTCATGATACTCTGACAAGCTCTTTAAGCCTTGCAGGACAGGAGTCTTACTTGGTTTTTGCCTGAATTGAAGGAATGAATGTTATCCCATTTGGGTTGCATAGTAGACTGGTTATCTATCATCCACTTTGGGCCACGCTGTTAGCCTGGCTGCTTATCTTTTCCTCCTCTCCATGTCTAGGTATAATTCCCAGGGCCCCTCTAGCTCCCCATCAACTATTCTGCAGAGTATTCCTTTACTTTTGTCATTTGAAAATGCTAGGTCCGTCTTTGTCTAATAGAAGGCAAGCAATCCCATTAAACACAGTTAGGTACCTTTATTCACAGCTGAATGCATCCATTGATTCATGATAATGAAAAGATGGAATCCCCTCTTCCAAAAGTGGCTTAAAAGGATCTTCCAGAGTTAGCCATGTGTAGGGATCTTTTATCTATTAAGCAAGACAAATACAAATTAGTTGCAATGGGGATCACATATTCAATTATTCTATTGAAAATATTGTTGTAGAAAATATTTCCAAAGAGTACATCAATGTTAACTGTTTTCTTCTTTTTATATTGAATTTATAGAATTTTGAAAAAGAAACAAACCTTTTAATTGATCTAGTATAGGATTTTCATGGCCCAGAAAAGGGAAATGGATTCCAAACAGATTAAATGAATTGTTTAAGATTATGCAGTTTGTAATAAAATTGGGTCTAGAACTTGAATTTCCTGGTACTTTAGTTCTCTTTTTGTTGTCACACTCTTTCTGATCTCATCCCAGGTTAATAGAGGATAATGTCCCAAGAGATATGAGTTGCTCTCTATGCTGGCTACACATCTAGAACCATCAGAGAAGCTTTTAGAAGTACAGATGCCTGGGGCCTATATTCACTGATTCTCACATTTACTTAGTCCAAGCTGAACTCTGAACTGGAGTAGTAATTTTATTTATTATTATTATTTTTTTAATACAAATTTATTTATTTTAGTTGGAGGCTAATTACAATATTGTATTGGTTTTGCCATACATCAACATGAATCCGCCACAGGTATACACGTGTTCCCCATCCTGAACCCCCCTCCCACCTCCCTCCCCGCCGTACCATCCCTCTGGGTCATCCCAGTGCACTAGCCCCGAGCATACTGTATCATGCATTGAACCTGGACTGGTGATTCATTTCATATATAATATTATACATGTTTCAATGCCATTCTCCCAAATCATCCCACCCTCTCCCTCTTTCACAGAGTCCAAAAGACTGTTCTATACATCTGTGTCTCTTTTGCTGTCTTGCATACAAGGTTATCATTACCATCTTTCTAAATTCCATATATATGCATTAGTATACTGTATTGGTGTTTTTCTTTCTGGCTTACTTCACTCTGTATAATTGGCTCCAGTTTCATCCACCTCATTAGAACTCATTCAAATGTATTCTTTTTAATGGCTGAGTAATACTCCATTGTGTATATGTACCACAGCTTTCTTATCCATTCATCTGCTGATGGACATCTAGGTTGTTTCCATGTCCTAGCTATTATAAACAGTGCTGCGATAAACATTGGGATACACGTGTTTCTTTCAATTCTGGTTTCCTCGGTGTGTATGCCCAGTAGTGGGATTGCTGGGTTATGAGGCAGTTCAGAGCTGGAGCAGTAGTTTTAAAAACTTCCCCCCCAATGTAATGACAATTTATATCTGGAGTTGAAGCTCACTGGAATAACAGATCAGGCAATTTTGTACTTTTCTCTTTTAAACTTCATGATTTTTGTTGATATCACAATGCCACAACCATTAAACTTTACACCATGCAAACTTTTTACTTTTAACTAATTTTTGTTTAATATTTTTAAGTATTTAGAAAAATAAAAAGAATAATAATTTATAAAACATCAATGTCTCCACCACCCAGTATTGACACTTGTTCATATTTAACCACATTTGCTGAGTATTTTAGAATTATATTAATAACTGAAGTAAAACTCTGCAGACAAAGTTGAATCATGCCCTTTCGGGCTCTCATTTTTATTCCCAGGTTTTCCTCTGTTATGATTACCTTAAAAGTCCAGACAAATGATTCACTCCCTTGTGTTCCTTTTCCCTCCTAAGAATCCAGAGGAAGGGCTTATTTGCAATAAGGAAAAGACCTGCTGAGTTATCAGAGAGCTTTAAGATTCTCCCAGTAAATAATGATATCCTGATGCTACAGAGTACATCAGCTGAGTCAGGATAGTAAATAGCTCATCCACATTTTGGTAGGAGAAAAGTGGCTTAGTGAGAAGTTTATGGAGGTCAATTTTCACACTCATGAAAGGACTTGGGAATCACAGACCACAGTCATGTATTTAAGAATGCAAAAATCCAATAGCCGAAGATATGCAGAGCTATTATTTTTCTTGGCTGAGACTAATCATTTTCTTCTTTTCCCCATAAATTGGGGTTTTAAAATGTTGTTGCTACTGCTTATTTCTCTTGGCACATGAAATGACTGAGTTTCTTTATTCCCACTGCATTTTCTGTGTACCCTCTTGAGCTCCTTCTCTTGAGTAAATAACCCAGCTTTTCTGTGGCTTTTATAGCAGTTTAGCACTGTTTTGGCAATTTTTCTCCCCCCCTCACCTCTGGCTATGGAGTTCTGTGGATCATAGGTATGTGTTTATCCTTTAACTTCTGAAGTTGAGTGTTTTATTTTATTGTTCTCCGGTGGACAATTGTCTTTTCCCTGTCTACCCTTCTGTAAGCACCTTGACCCAGACTTCTGTTCTGATTTCACACTCTGTCCATTTATAGTCAGGCAGTGGCTCCTCCAAATGAAGTGATTTCCTTGGTATGCTCTGTGTGGGGTATGTTTCTGTTGAATGGCATCGTGTTCTGCACTCTTTATTTTCTGTTGTTAAAAAAAAGAAGACAGGTGAAAACCTCCATCCTTAATACATTTCAGTTGTCTCCTTAGGTTTCACTTCAGATCTAACCTCTTTCTCCCTCTCTCTCAAGATCTTGTTCTTTATATTATGTTGCATACCACCCCAAATGAACTTGGGCTAAAGCTAATTGCTTTCCCCGTCTTAGTTTTTCCACTCAACACTTGCTGCATCCTCCATAGCTGTCAGATCAAATTTTTGCCAAGAAAGAACAGACTTGGAAGATCCAAGAAGTTCCTGAAAGCAGAAACATGTGTTTTTATAGGTTAACATCAAGTACATTGAAACATATGAAGAAGAGGAAGGAGACCATGAGTGTGCAGTAGCTTGAAACACCACATCCACCCATTTAAGAAACTGTAATACTGAAAACTGGAAGGGGGCAACAGAGGATGAGATGGCTGGATGGCATCACTGACTCGATGGATGTGAGTCTGAATGAACTCCGGGAGTTGGTGATGGACAGGGAGGCCTGGCATGCTGCGATTCATGGGGTCGCAAAGAATTGGACACGACTGAGCGACTGAACTGAACTGAATACTGAAAATGCAGAGAACATATTTGTTCTGTTCACAGAAGTGACTGGTTTTCTTTTGAAAGCCTTTGCATTTTAAAGTAAGAGCATTTTTTCTCTGTTCCATAATTGGAAGACTGTGAAAGTGAAAGTGTTAGCTGCTCAGTCATGTCCAACTCTTTGCCATCCTATGGACTGCAGCCTGTAGCCCACCCAGGCTCCTCTGTCCATGGGACTTCCCAGGAAAGAATACTGGAGTGGATAGCCATTCCATTCTCCAGGGGATCTTCCTGACTCAGGGATCTAACCCAGGTCTCTTGTATTGCAGGCATCAGGGAAGCCCAATTTGAAGATTATGGCCAAGTAAATACAAAGAAGATAGGACCTGTAGCGTGAGAATGAGCTCTTTAGGGGAAGGATGGGATGAACTGAGAAAGTAGCACTGACATATATATACTACTGTGTGTATAATAGACAGCTAGTGAGAAATTGCTGTACAGAACAGTGCTCTGTGATGATGTAATGAGTATGATGGGGAGTGGGAGGGAGGCTTGAGAGGGAGGGGATATATGTATATGTACATATATGTACATGTATAGCTGATTCACTTTCTGGCACAACTGAAATTAACACAACATAAAGCAATTATAATCCAATTAAACATAAATTAAAAAAAATAAGCTCCTTTGCTAATGGTTGGGAAGCATTTATTTCCTAGGGAGGTGCAGGAGGCTGAGAGCAGGGCCTCTACAGGCACTTCCTCTTCCTCTGAACCTGGAAGCTGGTTGATGATATAGCTACGAGTCATTGGGTCCCTCTGTTTGTCTTTGGTATGCCTCTCAAAAACATGTCATGGGCTGCTAAATTGGGTTTATACTTTCTGAGATTAAGCTGAGCGGGTTCTAGTGGAGGCTAGTGGAAGCACTTGATGTGTAGGGTGGTGGATTACATCCATATCTGCTTTAGGTTGTTCAATTGTATTTTGAATTCCAGCTTTTAAAATAGCTTACTAATGGCTCCTAGCCATTAATGTTGTTTTCCTTTTAAAAAGTTCCACTGCATGCTAATGAGCAGTTTAATGCTAACAGAAGCTAGTGCATGGCTATGCAAGCTGAATTCTGCCATATGCTTAACTCCTGTTTCACACAAGCACTAAGTTTGCAGAATGCAGGGTTGCCACAAATATCCAAGTGCAGAATTAGGTCCCATGGACAAGTATGTGAGTGAAAAATTTGGCTCATGTATATACCCTTGGAAAAAATTTTCCCATAGTTTTCTTTTCTCTAAGGTATTGAATGGGCCAACACTTGTCCTCATGTTTCAAACATTTCAGCCCCCCTGAAACATTTTGATTGCCTCTAACATTGGCTAGAATTGCACAACATTATGTTCCAAATGATATCTTTTTCACTGGCTTCATATAATTCCAGAATAAACCCTCTGCTTTATCCACTATACCCTTATGTATATGGCTTCTATTTTTACTTTGCTTCTTCCTCTGTTTTCTTTCTACTATTTCATCCAACATGTTTTGAATTTGTGTAGTTGTTTATATTTGAGACAATCATACTTGAAACCAACAATACTTACTTTATTTAAAAAATATTTGTCTTGATGCAATTCCCAATTTGGGGACCTGGCACATCAAACTCAATAGAAAGAATGCAAGTCTTGGGAAGATGAAATAAACCCATGATGTAATTGACAGAGTTGATGTGTTGATTCCACTCTTGTGGAATTAAGATCTTTATTTTATTATCTTCAAAACTCAACAATAACAGAAACATAAGAGTAGTCTTACAATAGTAAAAGCCAATGTTTCTTTACATGAATGAGGAGATTTTGAAAATGCACATTCGTGATCTTGTTTCTTGTTCATTTCATTCAATCATCAAATATGTGCCTTAAGATATGACAAGAGTATCTGTATCTGTGTGTGTGCTTTCATTTTAAAGGACTCAGATGTTTACTGGTAGGTTAACAACATATGTTACTCAGAAATTGGGAGACCTACCTTCTAGATCTACTTCTAAAACACAGAAGCTATCATGCCCCATTGAAGAGAGAGATGCTCATGAAGCTTGGCCTCAGTTCATTAACAAAGTAGAATCAGACACCAAGTTTCTTTGGTGCAGCTTGACTTTCCAGGGAAAACCCAGTTTTATGACCCCATTTTCAGCTAAGCCTCTACTATAATTCTGTGGAAGTGTCATTAGTTTCTGTCATGTAGACTTCAAGGCTGTCTATTAACCTGACTAAATTAACTTCTGCCTCTGGCTTTTTCCTGCCTGGCTCATCTGCTGAAAACTGGCCCTTGTAACTTTGATTGACCAACCTTTCCACAAATCCCTCAGTCTTGATCTTTGATCAGCTGATTAAGTGGTAAGAAGTTCCATTTCATTCCCTTATTGGTCCTCACATGTGTTTTTGACCATGCCTAAATATTTATTGCCATGTCCTAACTTAGCAGCTGGGTTTCTGGAACAGCCCCTTCCTTCTCCTTCTCTTTTTCTACTTAATTTCTGATATTTCCACAATCTATTAGTTTTATCTTTATTCTTTGCTTATCCTGAGCTACTCCACAGCAGATCTCAGACAAAGATATGGAAACAAAAATTAAGAAGGGAGATGATCTCAGGAGGCACTTGAGAGGGAGTTAAGAAGAGAGATGGTGGGGAGGGTGGTGGAAGAGTATTATTGAGCTACTGTTGTGGGAGACAGATCCAATCCCTCTGGTGACCCTATGAGAGATGGTGGTGGGGGGAATACCTCAGGATTATCCAACTAATGAAGTGCGAAAGTTGAAGTATTTACCACTCAATCCCTCAGGGTTTGAGGTTTGTATTTAACTAGGTGTTAACTCCTGACATTTCTAGCCTGCCCTGTGTGCTCTTTTGGTCAGAAAAAGTAAGAAGTTGTCACTACGTTCAGGAAGGGTCTATCAAGCTGCAGGTAACCTCCAGGGTGGGCTGTGTCAGCTTTGATTAGGATATTGGCAGCACTGGCCCCACTAGGTCTCAATATGCAGGCTAAAAGAATTTACTAGAAGGAACTGCTGCCTGGAATTAGGAAGTGCTAGTGATGGAAAATTTGATTCCTGGGGGAAAGATTATCTTTCTGATAGCCCTTTCCCACCAAAGGCAACACCTGAGATCTCTGAGAGGTAACAAAACAGGCTTTCCCACTGTGAGTGAGAGCTGAGGAATTTAGCATTGAAAGAAAAAGTCTAGAAAGAGTGTTTCACCAAAGATGAGCCCACCAAATTCCAGGCTATTCTAAATTATTCTGCGATTTGGATCCATGAGAATGTCTTGTGTTTCCCAAATTTAAGTATTTTGCAAGTCTCAGTCAATCCTAAAGGAAATCAGTCCTGAATATTCATTGGAAGGACTGATGCTGAAGCGGAAACTCCAATACTTTGACCACCTGATGTGAAGAACTGACTTATTGGAAAAGACCCTGACGCTGGGAAAAATTGAAGGTAGGAGGAGAAGGGGACGACAGAAGATGAGATGGTTGGATGGCATCACTGACTCGATGGACATGAGTTTGAGCAAGCTCCAGGGGTTGGTGATGGACAGGGAAGCTTGGGGTGCTGCAGTCCATGGGGTCGCAAAGAGTTGGACATGACTGAGCGACTGAACTAAACTGACTGACTGAACTGAGAGACCAAGTGATTTTGTAAATGATAGGTCAAGCCCACCTTAGTGCTGCTTATGATTCTTGTACGTATTTAACTGTCTTGTTGAAAGAAGCATTTTGTTTATGTCTTAAGCACAAAGAAGTGCTCAGAGACTGAATCTGACATTCAGCTAGCTGATCTCCTGTGAGCACAGCAGAGAGATGAACAAAGTTCCATATCCACTCTGTTTCTAATTCCGAGTTGGGGGAAGTATGCGTAATCTAAATGAAACTCACATACACAAAGTTTATTTGTAGATATGGTTGTAGAAGAGATTTGTAATGAGTTGTATATGCTTAATTTGAATGCTTGGTAAATTTTGGTTATACGCTTGTGTGTATGGTATGTGCATTAAGCCATTCTAAGGGTTGCCTTTGGTTATAAAGTCTCAGTTTAAGTACTCTGGCAGGACAGACCCTGCTACACATCTGGTTGTTTCTTTGTTCTTGGGGAGTGACTAATTTTGATCAGATCTACTTGCACCTCCTACTTTCAAGTAAAGAGAAGATAGATTCCGGAATTAAAACACCAACATTGATGTTTGTATACAGAAATTTAAATTCCTCTATAGGCCATAGAACCATAACATTCTATACTGGAAATGAACTTTAGAGAGATAAAGTATTAAAGGGTTATGGACAAAAAGTGACTTGCCCAAGGTCATAGAGATAACAGCATATCTTTAACTTGAATGTAATTTTGGTGATATACTGCCAGACCATCACAATTTTGATTAATGCTAGTGCCTGTCATCATGTAAAGTTAAGACTCATTTATGGATTCCTTTCAACACAGCAGAAGCTATTGTAGTCATAAATTTCTTCAACTGCGGCAGCTGCTGTGCAAGACAGTAGTAAAAAAATCCAACATTAATCTCTCTTTTTTCTGAAGGTTTCAGTACTTTATAGACTTTTATTATTTATTATAATGTGCTCAGTTGTGTCTGACTCTTTGAGACCCCATGGACTATAGCCTGCCAAGCTCCTCTGTCCATGGAATTTTATGGACTTTTAAACCACCCCTTTTGCCAGCTGAAGTGGGGCCATATGGCAGAAACTTTCCCCAGAAAGCAGCCAATGACAAGAAGAGCCTTGACTGATGCACATTAAGAAAAAATGTTGGAAGAAACAGAAGAGTAAGAGCTGCTAACTTAGGAAAGGGTATTTATACAAAGCTTTCAATGCTAACCAGGCAATGCCGTGGAAGAATGACCTGCTTGGCAATTGGCAAAAGGAAATATGAGGCTAAAAGTCACAGTAAACACTCTTTCTTTGTTTCTCCCCAAAGAGTGCCAACACATTTTTAATTCTCAACAGATATATTATTACCTAGAACTAAACAAGGTACAGATTTATCTTTCTGGGAATAAATATGTATTAACTCTGCAACAGTGTGGAGGAGGATTGAATCACTTATTCCATGGTCAGTAATAAACAAAAACACACAAAGAGGAAATTATTCCCCTAGTACACCATAGACCTCTCACTGTCTGCTTTGGTTTAATAACTATCAACGTTTATAACTATCAAAGTTTTCTGACTTCTTGTCAGAAAAGATGACTATATTGTCGTTAGAAATTTTCCAAACAAATGCAGTGAATTTCTTTGATGCAATGATGGTGTTTTTTAGAAACAGATTCCTTAATGGGTTATAGGCTTCTCTTTTCCTTTGTAAGGTTCTAAAGGCTGAACGAAGTATTTGAAATACAACATGCTAATAACAAACACCACATCCCATAAAGTAAGCAGAAAAACAAAGGCCCTCACAGTAGGGTACAAAAATATGATGATGACTTTAATTTAACAAGGAAAGATAAAATAAATTTAGAGCTGTAACTGATGATTTAATCTAATTTACCTTTAAAATCCATGGAATAGTCAAGAGTTGAAGACACCTGCCACCAGGAGGCTGAAATCTGAGAAACTGTTATGTGCCCTCAGTTGCAATTGGAGGTAATTTAATTGCAATTACTGCACACAATTTGTTGAATGACATTCTCATAAACTCTGCTGAGGTAAATATCATATTATTACAAATATAATTTCTGATTTTCCCTGCTTGAAACAGATGAACGACAAAATTAAATGCCACTTCCTAAACATCTAAACAACAATGATAATCGCAACAGTTTATAACATCCTTAGTCTGGTTTCTGATCTGTGACTTAGAAGTTGGAAAGTCATAAACCTGTGTTCATTTATGACTGGAAAATTAATTTCTCTCCTCTGGAGGAATGGAAGGAAGGCATTTTTCTCAGCTCTTTGACTGTGGTGTCAATGGCCTGAGAAGATAAAGTTCAGAATGGAAGTGATGTCCTTATTAATATCTTAATAATTTAGGTGTTTATGCTCAATGTTGAATCTAAATGTTAGCTCATAAGTGTTAGGTTGAAAAGCTAAACTAAGATTTGAAACTAAACTTCATCTTAGAGTTCCTTTCAGAGAACATTTAATGGACGCTGATATATTGAGTGCCCATTAAATGTTCAGGCTATACTTTTAAAGATGAAAACAAGGGGAAAAATGATAGAGGCATAGGATGTGGGGGTGGGGAAAGTATAACAGGTTTCTGCCTTGACCAAATTAACCTGGTGACTGTAAGGAGCACCTGTGTGAGCACAGAAGTGCGTCAGTCTTTAAGAACTATTGCCCATGGAATAATATGGGATTTCTAGCTCTAGAAATTTGTAAAAAAGCTGAGCCATTAGATCATTGTTTGGGCTAAAAGCAAATGAATAGTGTATTAGTTTGCTAGGGCTGCCATAACAAATTACCATAGCCTGAGGGACTTAAATGACAGATATTTATTTTTTTCTTCACAATTCTGGAGGCTAGAAGTCTGAGATCAAGTTGTTGGCTGGGTTATGTCTTCTGGGGCTTCTCTTATTGTCCTATAGATGGCTGTCTTCTTTCTGGTTCTCCATATCATCTTTCCTCTGTGAGTGTCTTGTGTCTTGGTCATGTCTTCTTATAAATTTACCAGTCATACTGGATTAGAGTGCACCTTAATGACCATTCTATAGGCCATAGACCCTTTTTAGCTTAACCTCATTTTAACCTTTCACCTCATTTTAGCTTAATGACCTCTTTAAAGACCTTATTGCCAGATATAGTCACATTCTCAGATACTGGGGGGTTAGAACTTCAACATGTGAATATTTGGGGACATAATTCAACTCACAGGAGATGGGTTGTGTGACATGTGGAAATTTTGTTGAGGCTGTCTGATAATTCTCTGAAATATCTTGAATGACTGAATAATGATATTCTGTGTTGTGGATATTCTGAGAGAGGTAAGTGGAGAGCTAAGGCAGAAATTAATTAATTTTAACTATTCTCTATCAGGGAAGGTGGTTTTGACATTTGTCCTTAGAATTTCCCCTTAACACACAGCCCTGTCCTTTAGGGGGCTCCAGAAAGAGGAAGGTAGAAAAATAGAGCTGTCTTAGACTTCTGTGCTACCTATAAAGTGAATGAGATGTGTCATCAATATTATGGAGAGTCATGTTTTGTCATGATTGTCAAAACAGAAAATTTACTACTTCCTAGTGTTAGTTTCAGAGAAGAGAAAGTAGCCAGCACTCCTAGTTTATTTTCAATTCTTCCATGTATAACCAGCTAAGCCACTAGTCCTTGGGTTGATGCTTAGAATTTCATATTTTAGGAGAAAGCTCTGTATTAACCCTACTTGCCCAATTAGTTAACTTCCTCTAATTGTTCTATCAAATCACTTGTATCAGATATGTGCCTTTTGCCACCAAAGGAGAGTTCCAATCATTTTTATAGTTTTCAGATGAGACAAGCTTAAATAGTATAACTGGTGGGTTCTTTTAGCATGAAATAACTTTCCCAGTGGGGCTTCCCATGTGGCGCTACTGGAAAGACTCCTCTTGCCAGTGCAGGAAATGCAAAGATGTGGGTTTGATCCCTGGGTTGGGAAGATCCCTTAGAGGAGGAAATGGCAACCTACTCCAGTATTCTTGCCTGGGAAAGCCCATGGACGGTGGAGCCTGGCAGCTACAGTAATAGCATCGCAAAGAGTTGGACATGACGTAAGCAACTTAACATGCACACAACTTTCCCACTAGGTTTTCATTCTTCAACTTTTAAAATCTCCAGGCCATTGCTTCCCATGCTGTCAGGAATCCAAGAAGTAATACTTCCAACTGCTTATTTTAGAATTTTTGTTAAGGTTGACTTTTAGGTATATGGATTTATATCAGTGCAGTTCAGTTGCTCAGTCATGTGAGACTCTTTGTGACTCCATGGACTGCAGCATCCGAGGCCTCCCTGTCCATCACCAACTCTCGGAGCTTGCTCAAACGCGTCGGTGATGTTGGTGATGCCAGCCAACCATCTCCTCCTCTGTTGTCCCCTTCTTCTCCTGCCTTCAATCTTTCCCAGCATCAGGATCTTTTCCAGTGAGTCAGTTCTTCACATCAGGTGGCCAAAGTACTGAAGTTTCAGCTTCAGCATCAGTCCTTCCAATGAATATTCAGGATTGACTTCCTTTAAGATTGACTGGTTAGATCTCCTTGCAGTCCAAGGAACTCTCAAGAGTCTTCTCCAACACCACAGTTCAAAAGCATCAGTTCTTCAGTGCTCAGGTTTCTTTATAGCCCAAATCTCACATCCCTACATGACTACTGGGAAAACCATAGCTTTGACTAGACGGACCTTTGTTGGCAAAGTAATGTCTCTGCTTTTTAATATGCTAACTAGGTTAGTCATAGCTTTTCTTCCGAGGAGCAAGCGTCTTTTAATTTCATGGCTGCCGTCACCAACTGCAGTGATTTTGGAGCCCCCCAAAATAAAATCTGTCACTGTTTCCCCATCTACTTGACATGAAGTGATGGGACTGGGTGCCATGTTCTTAGTTATTGAATGTTGAGTTTTAAGCCAACTTTTTCACTCTCCTCTTTCACCTTCATC
Source organism: Capra hircus (assembly GCF_001704415.2). NCBI lineage: Eukaryota > Metazoa > Chordata > Mammalia > Artiodactyla > Bovidae > Capra > Capra hircus. The sequence continues at coordinate 25,533,418 of NC_030809.1, forward strand.
AAGAGGCTCTTTAGTTCTTCTTCACTTTCTGCCATAAGGGTGGTGTCATCTGCATATTTGAGGTTATTGATATTTCTCTCTGAAATCTTGATTCGAACTTGTGCTTCACCCAGCCTAGCATTTGCATGATGTACTCTGCATATAAGTTAAATAAGCAGGGTGATAAGATGCAGCCTTGATGTACTCCTTTCCTGATTTGGAACCAATCTGTTGTTCCATGCCCAGTTCTAACTGTTCTTGACCTGCATACAGATTTCTCAGGAGGCAGGTACGGTGATCTGGTATTCCCATTCTCTTGAAGAATTTCCCACAGTTTGTTGTGATCCACACTGTCTGGCATAGTCAATAAAGCAGAAGTAGATGTTTTTCTGGAACTCTCTTGTTTTTTTTGATGATCCAATGGGTGTTGGCAATTTGATCTCTAGTTCCTCTCCCTTTTCTAAAACCAGCTTGAACATCAGGAAGTTCACAGTTCACATACTGTTGAAGCCTGGCTTGGAGAATTTTTAACATTACTAGCATGTGAGATGAGTGCAATTGTGCGGTAGTTTGAGCATTCTTTGGCATTGCTTTTCTTTGGGATTGCAATGAAAGCTGACCCTTTCCAGTCCTGTGGCCACTGCTAAGTTTTCGAAATTTGCTGGCATATTGAGTGCAGCACTTTCACAGCATCATCTTTTAGGATTTGAAATAGCGCAACTGGAATTCCATCACCTCCACTAGCTTTGTTCATAGTGATGCTTTCAAAGGCTCACTTGACTTCACATTCCAGTATGTCTGGCTCTAGGTGGGTGATCACACCATCGTGGTTATTTGGGTCATAAAGATCTCTTTCATATATTGTATATTGTATATGAAGATCTCTTCTGTGTATTGTTACCACCTCTTCTTAGTATCTTCTGCTTCTAGGACAAGAAATCTCACATTACCTGTTTTGAGACTCAAAGCATCCGTATGAGTGGGAGGAAGAATTTGCATACAAAGACATTTTGCTCCAGAAGTTAAAGATTTGTCCAAAGCAATCTATCTATTGTTGAGTGGAGGTACCATGACCAAGCTTGGTGTTCTATTATCCTGTACTTGTAGAGAACCAAGGCAGTCCTTTAAGCTCAATTCACTGTGTAATGGAACAATTTTGATTAACCACAAAAAGTAACACTGTATGTTGAAGGATACTGACTCAGCCTTGTGTTCCTCATAATATAGGGAAAAGAATCATTGTAGGTCTTCTACCTTTATTTGTAAACTTTAAAAATAATGTCCTTGCCTATTTCTCAGGTCACCTGTGGAAGACTGATATAATGATACTCAGAAATCTCAAAGAAATTAAAATTCTTTTTCTGCTTGAATGTATTTCTTCTTAGTTGATTATGGCTGGGAATCACTTAGAAGGAAAATAAATCCTCAAATGCTTTAGGTTCAGAAAACACCTGGAGGAAGAAGAATGAAGTGGGAAAGATTACTCCATAGGAGGTAATTCTCAAACGTTATAGAATGTTTTAAAATTTGTTAAAATCTTGCTTTACTATCCATTCATTTACTATTTCCTTTACCATATTTATTTTTCATTCACAAAATTTATTTCCTAGGTTTTTTAAAGCTCTTTCTCAGAGGTGTCCTATCCTCTGTACTACTGTTTATTCAATAGTTTAACTGAAGTGAAAAAGATGTCATGGATCCTTTAAGGTGGATCAAAGGTCAGAGGCCAGACTTTCTAGTATAGGGTCTTGGTTTATTTCTAGATGGGCTAGATTTAGATGTTTGCCTAAACCTGGTAGTTTTCTGATTCTAATATTTATTTTTCCCTTGTTTTAATTATTTTATTTTCTGAGAGATTTTTAGTCACATTCACAGTATATTTGACAGCACACTAACAGACATCAAGTACCAAGCTGTCTCAATATTTTATGTGTCTTCTCTTTAAATTTTCCTTGTCTGCATGATAATTAAAGGCTATTGTACTCAGATTGTTTAGGTTGGAATTGACAAAAACCCAAATTTAAAGTAACTTAGGCAAAAGCAAGAATTTGTTAGTTCATGTAACTAGGATGGCTGACATCAAGTCCATCTTGATTGAGGCAAGATTTAAGCTAAGGTGTCTAAGTAGAGTAGAAGGTGAAATGAAGTTCATTTGCTGTCTTTCTCTTCTATCTCCTAGCTCTATTTATTTCTGGGTTGGCTTCTGTTCCAATTACGATTGTCACAAACAAACCACCCTAAATCTTCCCCTAACTTCATGGTATTTTGTGGGTCAGGAATAAGAGAGGACAGAGCAAGGAGGGCTTTTCTCTGCTACACAATGTCTGAGACCTCAGCTGGAAAGAACTGAGTGATGACCGGGGGCCAGAATTGTCTGCAGACTCATTTACTCACATGCATGGTGCTTGATGGTAGAGGCCTGGCTGGGACATCAGCTGGAGCTGTTGGCCAGAACACTGACATGTATCCTTTTCCTGTGACTGCTTGGGCTTCCTCAGAGCATGGTGACTGGGTTCCATAAGTGAACATCCAAGAGGATCAGTCAACCTGGTTTGCCTTTTATGTCCTAGTCTCAGCGTCACTTCTGCCATTTCCCGGATTCAAGAAGAGGAAACATAGACCCCCATTGCTTCATAGGAGGCATGTCAAAGGAGATCATGGGGAATGGGAGATATCCCATTTTGTGGCATTCTTTGCAAAAATATGATTGGCCACACCTTTATTCTCAGTCTGGCTCTGTCCACATGATAGTAAAGATGGTCCACAGAAGCTTCAGGCATTTGTGGCCCTTATTGCTGGGGAATCTCAGAAGGAGAAAGACTCTTTCTCTCTCTCAGGCTCATTATCATTCCCAAGAAAAGGGCCAGTTGGGTCATGTGGCCCCTAGTGGCAAGAAGTAGGGACATGTGATTGGCAGCAGATATTGACAAGCTTATAGTAAGCCAGGGACAGGTTTTCAAAAGGAGAACAGTTTTTTTTGATACAGAAGGAAAAGGAGTACTGACCGACATAAACAACCAATGTTCACTATGATGGTTTCTTTAATCACTAAATATTATATGCTCTTCCCTTCTTCTTAATCTAAATTAGCTCATGTACTCTAGGAAGCTAGTATTTTCTCTGTGATAGCACTCACCAGTCCCACAGTTGTTGATTTGCCTTTTTATCTTCCATGCTAGAACCCAACATTGTATGGTAATGATCATGTCTTATTTAACACTATGTCTGCAAGGGCTTCCCTGGTAGCTCAGCTGGTAAAGAATCTGCTTGCAATCCAGGAGACCCTGGTTTAATTACTGGGTTGGAAATATCCCCTGGAGAAGGGAATGGCTACCCATTCCAGTATTCTGGCCTGGAGAATTCCATGGACTGTATAGCCCATGGGGTTGCTGAGTTGGACACAACTGAGAGACTTTCACTTTCAGAGAAGGAGATGGCCACCCACTCCAGCATTCTTGCCTGGAGAATCCCAAGGACAGAGGAGCGTGGCAGGCTATAGTCTGTGGAGTCTCAAAGAGTCGGACATGATTGAGGGACTAACGCTTTTCCTTTTACTACTGACAAAACTAAAGGTAATCATTGGTGTGAAAAACCTAAGTACAATTCAACTAGGAAGAATTTGACAATCTTTAGATAGCTTCCATAGCTAAAACAGATGTTCCCTGTTGGTTCAGCAGTAAAGAATCCACCTGCCAATGCAGTAGATGTGGGTTCGATCCCTGGATAAGGAAGATGCTCTGCAGAAAGAAATGGCAACCCACTGTAGAATTCTTGCCTGGGAAATCCCATGGACAGAGGAGCCTGGCAGGCTATGGTCCATGGGGTCACAAAAGAGTCAGACATGACTTAGAGACTAAATACCAACAACAATGACAACAGCTACAAATTCTACAAACAAATTCTACAACAGTGGTTCTTAAAGTATGGTATCTGGACCAGCAGCATTAGCATTATCTAGGGAGTTAGATATGCAAATTCTCTGGCTCTCATCCCAGAATCAGAAACTCTGGGGGTGGACTGACCAGCATTCTGTCTTTTTAACAAGCCCTGCGCATGATTCTAAAGCACCTTGAAGATGGAGGACCAGTCTTCTAAATGCTCACAAAAGTTCATTCACTGTTGAATGAGCAAAGTATATCCCCCAGGACTTTCTGTAAACATGTCCTCTGGCCAGTGGTTTGGACTGTGTGTGCCTTGGACATTTGTTTGTTTGGTCAAAAGTGAACATTCTGCCCGGGAAAACAGTTGTCTACAGCATAGTTGGTACCAAAACCTGACGTTGAGGCACTGGCTTTCCAATCAGCTGAAAATAGAGGAGGGTCCCAGCAGTGGATGAAGTAGAGGGGGCTAGGCAGGACCTTTTTCATAGTTACTGAGAGGAGCTGCAACCCTGAACTGCTTCTGATAGGTGGTTCAGGTTTGCCAGGAACCACCAGGACACTGAAAACTACAGCAGGAAATGCTGGTTGTCCTTACACTTTCTTTCCATCATGTTGACATGAATCCAGTATGGTGAAAAGATAACTTATTCCAAATAGTGCAAGATGTTTCCCTCTGCAGCCCAGCCTCTGTGCCTGCACTTGCATAGAGACACAGGGAGACGAAAGCACACGTGGACAAATTATCTCCTCAGTTACACATGTACAACTACTAATGATTTCAATGGGAGTCACTGTAATAACCACGGGTCGGATTTGGCCCATGCAATTTAAATTGAACTAAAGCCCAATTTGTAATACTTTAGTTGAAAACCAGCAGTGATTATAAGACTAGCATGTGATTAAAGCTTCACCTTCAAAATCTGCTGCCCAGAAATAGAAAAAGTTTAAAAAATCATTATGTATTTTTTTTTCCAACTTGTAGTAAAGAATGAATTGTTAAAACTTCCAGCCTAAGAAAAGAATTAAAGTATTGGGGGAAATTGGATATTCAGGATGGCTGTTTTTCATTACTCCACAGCTAATGAAAAAAGTGAGACTTCAAATAGGATTCTGCTTTCATTGTTTCTGATTCCCCACAAGGAAAATTTTTCACGTTTTTGGAAACCATATCTATAACTTTGATCCCAAAGTCAATCTAATCCTAGAAAACATTTATGAGTTTGCAAATTATTAATTTTAATTACTTTAAAATTCTCTTTTTTTGAAATTTTCTTGGGCTCCAAAATCACTGCAGACAGTGATGGTAGCCATGAAATCAAAAGACACTTGCTCCTTGCAAGGAAATCTGTGACAAACACAGACAGAATATTAAAATGAATAGGAATCACTTTGCAGACAAAGGTCCTTATGGTCAAAGCTATGGTTTATGATCAAATCGCCAACATTCGCTGGATCATAGAAAAAACAAGACAGTTCCAGAAAAACATCTACATCTGCTTCACTGACTAACTAAAACCTTTGACTGTGTGGATCACAAACAAACTGTGGAAAATTCTTAAAGAGATGGGAATACCAGATCACCTTACCTGCCTCCTGAGAAACCTGTCTGCAGGTCAGGAAGCAACAATTAGAACTGGACATGGAAAAAGGAACTGGTTCCAAATTGGGAAAGGAGTATGTCAAGGTTGTATATTGTCACCCTGCTTATTTAACTTATATGCAGAGTACATCATGAGAAATGTCAGACTGAATGAGCAAAAGCTGGAATCAAGATTGCAGGAAGATATATCAATAACCTCAGATATCCAGATGACACCACCCTTATGGCAGAAAGTGAAGAGGAACTGAAGAGACTTTTGATGAAAGTGAAAGAGGAAAGTGAAAAGGCTGGCTTAAAGCTCAACATTCAAAAAAACAAGATCATTGCCTCCGGTCCCATCACTTCATGGCAAATAGATGGGGAAACATGGAAACTGACAGACTTTCTTGGGCTCCAAAATCACTGCAGATGGTGACTGTGGCCATGAAATTAAAAGATGCTTGCTCCTTGGAAGAAAAGTTATGACCAACCTAGATAGCATATTAAAAAGCAGAGACATTACTTTGCCAACAAAGGTCCATCTAGTCAAAGCTATGGTTTTTCCTGTGGTCATGTATGGATGTGAGAGTTGGACTATGAAGAAGGCTGAGTGCTGAAGAATTGATGCTTTTGAACTGTGGTGTTGGAGAAGACTCTTGAGAGTCCCTTGGACTGTAAGGAGATCAAACCAATCAATTCTGAAGGAAATCAACCCTGAATATTCATTGGAAGGACTATTGCTAAAGCTGAAGCTCCAATAGTTTGGCCACTTGAAGTGAAGAGCCAACTCATTGGAAAAGACTCCGGTGTTGAGAAAAATCAAAGTCTAAAGGAGAAGGGAGAAACAGAGGATGAGATGGTTAGATAGCATCACTGACCCAGTGGACGTGAATTTGAGCAAAATCCGGGTGATAGTAGAGGACAGAGGAGCCTGGCGTGCTGCAGTCCATGGGTTCACAAAGAGTCAGACATGACTTAGAGACTGAACAACAATAACAATTGTTGTGTAATAATCTACGTTGGACAGTTAGTGGTTAAGTACATCCATTTATTTTGCTCATGGTTTTGTGGGGCAAGAATTCAAGGGGGCTCACATGGTCACTTTCCACCTGGCATCAGCTGGGGCATCAGGGGCTGGAAGGGCAATTCCACGATAGCTTCTTCACTCACTTCAATGCCACTCTCTTCTAGTGTGGTTACTCCACCTGCTTGGGCTTCACATAGCATGGACTTCTTGGGAGGTCTCCTTTCTTCCCCACTGGCTGTCTTCCAAAAGACAGGAAGTGGACCCTGCAAACGTAGTTTTAATGCCTCTTGTAAGACTGGTGCAATATCATCTTCATCATATCTATTGGACAAGCAGTCACAGGACCCGTCCACACTAAAGGGGAGGGAAAACAGATTCTACTTCCTGATGGGGGAATGACAAACCTCCAGTGCGAACCCATGTGGGACATGGGAAATATCACTGTGACTGTCTTTAGAAAATATAATCTGCCACATTCTTAACCTGAATTCACTTAATATATCCTAAACAGCCATTTTAAACTTCTCCATTCAGTTTAATTGGCAACCCACTCCTGTATTCTTGCCTGGAGAATTCCATGGACTGAGGAGCCTGGAGGGCTACAGTTCATGGGGTCACAAAGAGTCTGACACGACTGAGCAATTAACACTATGATGCCATATCCGGTAAGCACAAAAGCCAAGTAGCATATCACTTCCTATCATTAAATATGCAGAAACCATTCATTCTTTGTACAAGAGAATGTGTAGCTATATTTAAGTGTTTATTAAAATTACTAATTTGATACAGATTATACCTATAGGCTAGATAGAAATGTGGCCAAACATAAGTAGCCTAAATTTTGAATCATGGAAGTTGACTGCTTAAGCATGCCTTTATAGATAAGAGGGCCTAGGAGATTGCCTAAGTACACACAGCTGAGTTTGCTTTAGTTGGGGTTTCCCCAGAAGTAGACTCAATGACAGGTATCTCAGTCCTAGTAACTTATTTGGGAAGTGATCCCAGAAAGCAGGTGTGAAGAAATGGGGAAAGTGACAGGGCAGGATTCAACTCAATAAATGTGAGTCAGTGAGTGAATTACCCATGCAGGCAACTGAGTCTCACCAGGTACACCCTTCCCCAAACCTGCATGAAATACACCTTGAAATCTGCAGCCAGAAGATGGGGAGCCTGGTTAATTTACTGACTGCCACCTTCTCTGAATTGATGGTTGCCTCTGGTCGGGTACTTACTTAAAATCCTTCTTGCTGTTGAACAAGTCTTTGTGATGCTAGAGGAAGCTGTTCAGGCAATGAGGAGAGATTAGGTGCTGAAGGTGGGAAGTTGACTGTGTTGGAAGCTGTCCACTCTACCTGCTGGTGGATTCAGATGTCCCAAGAGGATATGGGGCAGGGCACGAACAGCATCTGCTACTTGGTTGAAGATGGCATAATTAGCAGAATAGAGTTTCAAGGATCATAATCCCTATCATTTGGGGAGGCACTTACTGTATTCCAAGTGCTTTACATGTATTTCTTAGTTGCAGTATAATTGATTTATAATGTTGTGTTAGTTTCAGGTGAACAACAAAGTGATTCAGTTATATATAGATAATCAATATGGATCTACTGTATAGCACAAAGAAATATATTCAATATCTTGTAATAACTTATAATGGAAAACAATTCTTTTCTTTTTTTGTGCTATACAGTAAGTCCTTGTTGATTATTTGTTTTATATAGTGTGTCTCTGTTAATCCCAAACTCCTAATTTACCTCCCCACCTTTCTCCTTTGGTAACTAATAAATTTGTTTTCTAAGTCTGTTTCTGTTTTATAAATAAGTTCATTTGTATCATTTTTTTTTAGTTTGCATATGTAAGTGATTTCATGTGATATTTGTCTTTCTTTGACTTACATCATTTAGTATGATCATCTCTTTCACAGAGTCATCATAACAATTGTATGGATAAATATTAATATTACCTCCCCCCTTTTTTTTACTAATTGCTGAAGCAATTGAGGCTTACAGAGGTTTAATAAGTTCTCCAAAGCCACTTGGATGGGAAGTGACAGAGGGTTGAAATGGGAACCTCCATCATTTTGTTGCCATAGTCCTCACTCTTAACAATGATACTACCCTAAAAACACAGCCATGCTGTCAGTATGATATCTCATCAAGACTCCTGAAGAGTTCTCCCAACTCTTCCCCAGTGGTCACTCTTGCCTCTTATAGAGCAGCTAAAATGCTTTTAAAAAAGAAAAAAAAAAGGTCTCTCTCTCTCTTCCACTAGCTCCTCATGCTCTTGGAATAAAATCCAAAAACTGTAGCAAGGCCAGCATGATTTAACCCCCTGTATCTCCTCAGCTTCCCCATGCCACATTCACTCGGGCTGCTCATGCTGCGGTTGCACTGGCTTAACTTCCCTCTGACCTCTGACCCCTCCACTAGTTCCTACTTAGAGTCTTCACACATCTTCTTCCTTCAACATGGGATGCTTTTCTCCTGGATCATTTTAGAGCTGGTTCCTTCTTATCATTTCAACATCAGCTTTAATGTTGCTTCCTCAGAGAAGATTTCTGGCCCAAGTTATGAACACAGCAAATCAGATTTCTGGAAGACTGAGCTGTAAGGTGTTGGTGGCTCCCTCTAGTTTTTTTCTGGTGTATGTGCATGCATGCTCGGTTATGTCCAACTCTGTGACCCCATGGACTGTAGCTCTCCAGGCTCCTCTATCCATGGAATTTTCCAGGCAAGAATAATGGAATGGGTTACCATTTCTTACTCCAGGGGATCTTCCACCTCTAGCCTCAGATAGGTGCAGATCTACTTTATGTCTATACTTTTGCTTTTATAGAAATTTCATATAAATAAAATCTTACTACATGTAGTGTTTTATGTCAATTTCTTCTACTTGGCATAATGTTCTCAGGTTCACCCAGGTATCGATAGTTTATTTATTTATTTATTTATTTTTGGTCTTACGTTTAGGTCATTGATCTGTTTTGAGTTAACTAATTTTTGTATATAGTGTAAGATGTGTCCAGCTTCATTTTTTGGCATGTCTTAATTAATTTTTGTTTTTATTATTTTTAATATTTATTTTCATTGATTGATGATTGCTTCACAGTATTGGTTTGGTTTCTGTCTTATATCACCATGAATTAACCGTAGGTGTACATATGTCTGCTCCCTCTTGAATCTCTCTCCCACCTCCCATCCATTCCCACCCCTCTAAGTTATTACAGAGCCCCAGTCCGAGTTCCTCGAGTCATGCAGCAAATTCCCGCTGGCTGCCTATTTGCATATGTTAGTGTACATGCTTCCATGGAACTCTCTGCCTGTGAGTGAAGAGTTTGTTTCTTTTTATTGTGTGAAAGAACTGCATTTTTATCCATTTATCAGCTGATGGACATTTTATTTTCAGATTTTAGCTAGATTCATAAACAATGCTAATATGAAAATTTGAGCAAAAGTTTTTTCTGGGAACATATACTTTAACTTCTCTGAAGTAGATACAAGTAGTGGAATTGCTGGGTATGTGGTTAAAAGTGTAAGTTTAACTTTTTTAAGAACCTGCTTATTTTCCAAGATGACTGTGTCATTTTACATTCACACCAGCAAACTGTGTTTTGAGCTTTTTCATATCTTTGCCAACACTTGAAATACTGTTGGTCTTTTTGATTATAGGTATTCTAATGATGTGTCCTAGTATCTCCTTGTGGTCTTAATAATCGTTTCTTAATGACTAATGATGTTGAGCATCTTTTAACATACTTATCAGTTACTTGGATATCTTCTTTGGTGAAACATCTTTTCAAAGCCAATTTTTACTTGGTTGTTTGTCTTATTAAGTTTTAAGTGAGTACAATATTTTAAAAGCTCCTTTGCGGCTTTTCAACAGCATCACAATTGTCTCTTGAATGACCGTGTCACGGTCAGATAAGAGTAATGCTTTATGTGATCTTGGAGATGACTTCTAGTACCTCCTAAAGTGGTGTTTCAGGGAAGAATGTCTTCGGAGCCATTAAAAGTGTTCCTTGGTCAAAAGTTTCTTTGGAGGGTTCTACTTACTGTATACCTCCTCTTGGAGGGTTATAACATATGTCAGTATCTTAAAGATCCTGAGAAATTCTGGAATAGCAGCCTATTAGTTCTTTAATCCAAACATCTCCTAAACTCATCTGAGCCTAGATAATGTCAACAATTAAGTAAGACTAGTGATAGTAACGCATTTGTAAAGCAGAATTTTTCCAAGCTATGTTCCATGGATCTCCTTAACAGACAAAATGTGAAAAAGGACATCCAGAGAGTTTGTTTTTTAATTGTTTATTTAATTATGGACAGGTAAGCTTGGTGGGCTACCGTACATGGGGTCGCAAAGAGTTGGACATGACTGCAGGCACACCAAACACACCAAGTTGTAGTTGCAGCATGTAGCATCTTTAGTTGTGGCATACAAACTCTCGGTTGGGGCATGTGGGATTGAACTGGGGCCCCAGCATTGGGAGTGCGGAGTCTTAGCCACTGGACCACCAGGGAAGCCCCCAGTGGGTTTAAAAATTTGTTCAATTTAGTGGCAAAGCTGGTGGGTAGAACACAGTTATTTGGACAGCCACCCTAATCCTCTTCCTTCACTGCTCCCTTAGGTTGCCACCAACTACTGTCAAAAACCAAAAGAAAAGAAAACAAGTGAGGTTGAATTACGTATGATCCAGCCACTGAGTTAACACAGGATGCCTTCCAAAAGACCTTCTTTCACGTCCATCTGGTCGGGTACATGCTATTCTAATAAAATGCTTTGTTTTCATTATCTTTTGTTTTCAAAGGTAAATCTTTAATTTAAAAATTATATAGTCATCTGTGAGATAGGACCATGGGGACCTTAGTCTGAAGCTCCTTTAATAGGACTGATTATAATACAGTCAAAAGTTGAACTTCCCTCTGCTTCCTTTTTTCTTGTAGGATTCTTTGGTTTATTATTTCAGTAACTACTTATTTATATACAGTGTGGTGCAGTGGTAATGAATCCACCTGCCAAAGCAGGAGATGCAGGTGACATGGGTTCGATCCCTGGGTTGGGAAGATCCCCTGGAGTAGGAAATGGCAACCCATGCCATTATTCTTGCCTGGAAAGTTTCATGGACAGAGGAGACTGATGGGTTACTGTCCGTGGGGTTGCAAGAGTCAGACACGACTGAGCACAGGTGCACAACATTTGCACAAATGTAACAGCAAGGCCTTGGGGACTAGGAGCACAGCAGGGAACAAAGCATAGTCCCTGTGCTTACGTGGCGGGTGTGAGGACAGAGGTAATCAAGGAGTAGGTAGATGGATGATGTAATGTCTGATATTTTTAAGTCCTGTGAAGAAAAAATAATCAGGGAAAGAGGAAAAGGAATAATAGTAAGAGAGGGAGTGATTTTAGTAGAGCTGTGGATGAAAGGAGGAAGACAGATAGTCATGTGACTTTCTTTAGGAAGAAGGTTTAAAGCACATGAATGGGAAATGCAAAACCCTGAGCTGGTACTTCCCTGGTGGCCAAGTGGTTAAGACTCCATGCTTCCAATGCAGGGGGTGCAGGTTCCACCCCTGGTTGGGGAACCAAGATCCCACTTACTGCAGAGAGTGGCCAAGAAATTAAAAAGAAGTCGTGAGCCAAGGTTGGGCTTGATACCCTTGAAGAGGCTTACAGGAGTGAATGAGAAGGAGGATGGAGAAAATGAATGAGGTTGGGTGGGTCACTAGAGGCACAGTGGAGGAGATAAAGAATTATAAGGTGCATCTGCTGCCCCCAAGATGCTGATAAACCTGGAGGGTGGGGCGAGCATTGTTTAAAAACATGAAAACAAACTTTATGATTGAATTAAATTAAAATCTATCTGGTTTTCTTCATGAAGTTTTCATGATTAATAGTTGCTCCAAAAAAATAAAGGTGTTATAGGAAGGAAATCTTGAGATAAATTTGGGCAGTTGCTGGTTTAGACACTAAGTCATGTCTGACTTTTGCAACCCCACAGACTGTAGCCTGCCAGGCTTCTCTGTCCATGGGATTCTCCAGGCAAGAATACTGGAGAGGGTTTCCATTTCTTTCCCCAGGGGATCTTCCTGACCCAGGGATTGAACCTGGGTCTCCTGCATTGCAGGCAGATTCCTCACCAACTTAGCTATGAGGGAAGCCCGTATACTCATCTTGGAGATTTACAAGATACTAACACACCCCATCACACACCCACACCTTCCCCTACCACACACACTCACACACAGAGACATTGAATAGTGAAGAAATATCTTGACTTCTTAAAATTCCATCTGTTTTACTTTTGAATATTTTATTCAAATGTCTTATTACTGAAACATTTTTCTCCTGAAAGAATGCCTATCAACATTCTGAGAAACTGTAGGGTGAGGTAATTTATTCATAGACTGATGATGTCTCCTTGGATGATCCAAATTCCCAAGGATTGTTTTCAGTAGATGTATTCTGTTCTGCTCACAGAAGTTGTTGAATGTAGCACATTTAAAATGTGCTTGGTCCATGGGACTGGAAAGGTATAGTGAGGAGTTTAAAAACTTTATCTTTATTTAAAATTAGACCGCTGACACTTTTCACTTTGATGTATTCTCCAAATTTTTATCATGGCAACTATAAAGAAAGACCAAACTTGGTAAAGATGAAAAACATCCAGTCTTACTGGATCCTGGCTCAACTGTTTGGCTCCTCTAAAGTCTAGTCTCCTGATTTATGACTCATCTGAAACATAATAATTTTAAAAATTCATCACAGCAAAATTGTTAAAATGCTAGGTAATTCCACTGCGGATATCAGATAAGAAATATACCCTCAATGAATGATATACTTCAAGATGCCGAAAAATGGAATTCACATGAAATGTTATGTGCTTCAGAGTGAAATAATCCCTGATTCGTGCAGGGGGATCATAAGCACTAATGTATGCATATTTATGGATATAAAACTGTGGGACTTGGCACACTGTTCCTATTCATGACGGATCTTCTGCAAAGAACAATAATGTCCACTTGTTCAACTTCCATATAGACCTTCTGCAAACATAAGGCAGGCCAACGGGGTCCTGAGGCTGCCTTTAAATGTGACTTTTGCAAATTGGTCTCATTACCTTGAACCCGACATCAGAGGAAGTGCAACTACTCAAAACAAATTTGTCAGAAAAAGCAGACTAGGGCATAAAAGTTCACTTAACCAAGTCAAGATCCGGCTTCCCTTCACAAGTACTGATGCTCCTTCCTTGGGTACGTGGTAATGGTCAGGGTGTGGTCTCTGCCTGGGATATTTTGGGAACAGTGTTTGTAGACAAACTGAGCTTTCACACTGAGGGCCTCAGGGAGGGTGTGTCCTTACACACGTGACAGAATGGGTGCTCTTTTGAAGTCCTGCAGCAGAAAGAACACTGTTCTGGGAAGGAGTGGACATGGATATTTGATAAGACACTGGATTTAAAGCTGTGTAAAGTTAGGAAAGCCATACCTTTCCTCCCAACTTCAGTTTTCTTCTCTGAAGGGAAATTTTGAGTTCTGAAAGCTTGTAAGCCTACATTTTTTTTTAATGTTAAAATTATTTTCAAATCATTGTTCCTTTCAATGACTTAAAGGCCAAGTAAATAAAAATAATTAGAAAATTTAGCCTGGCAAATATTTCATGTTTTTATATTCAGTATTGCATCTTTTTGAACCAAAACCCCAAAGCCTCAAGTTATTAATTCCCCATTTCCTCCCACTACCCTTTTAGGCCATATAGGAGTTTAAGAGTGCATACTCTTAGATATGTGTGGATCTCCTTGTGCTTTCTAGATAGTTCTTCCAGCTCTCAGCAGGACCTGAGAATGGTTTACTTCTCCTGTTTCTTCCAAATCAGGGCCACATGGCCTTCTCACAGAGTTCCTGTTGGAGGAAAATGAAATTATAATCTATGAGAGTTAATTGCTATCAAGGTTAGTCTGTTCTGCTGAAATCAGAGTCCACTTTTCTCAGTTTCAGCTTTTCCAAAAAGCCCCTCTACTGTAATTTGAGGGTAGGACCTCTGTGCCTGAAATGCTTGTGCTCCCTAACTTAATCTGTTACTTCCCCATTTCCCCCTGATTGCTTCCATATCTACCACTTTCCTAACAACTACATTTATATTTTTACATCTCTCTGTGTGCATGAGACAGAAAGAGAACCAGAATCACTATCAGCATCCTCTGAGCCAAATCTGCCCACCAGGATCAGTTTCATGAACCCTCTTATTTGAAACATTCAGGTTAAATATCCAGGTGGAGAGACACCATGACTGGAGTTTGGTGCGTCCGTGCTAAGACACTTCGGTTGTGTCTGAGTCTTTGTGACCCTACGGACTGTAGCCTGCCAGGCTTCTCTGTCCATAGGATTCTCCACACAAGAATACTGGAGTTGGTTGCTATGCCCTGCTCCAGGAGATCTTCCTGACCGGGGTGTTGAACCCATATCTCTTATGTCTCCTGCATTGGCAGACAGGTTCTTACCACTAGCGCCACCTGGGAAGCCCTGATGGGAGGTTGGACGACAAGTTAAATCATTTTATAGTGAACATCAAGAACTGCTCTCAGTTCTTTGACAACTTTGCAAGTTTGTTTTACTGCTTCTTGACATTTTTTCTGCTTTCATAATTCTGCTTTATTGGAAATTTCTCAAAGTGAGTACACTGCCAGTCTTGGTGACATTTTGATTGCATTTAGGTTTTTAGGACAAGGAAATTTTCTTGTAATGTTCATGAGCTTGTGGATATGAAAGTGAGAATCTTCTTATGCACTGTCTTGTGTTTCCATGCTGGGGGAATCGTGGGTTAGAGGAAAGCCTCTATTGCTCACTGTTCAACTTTCATTTGTCTCCAGGGTGAAAGAGGGACTTTCTAATGGCTTAGTTTGGGAGAAGAAACATGATACAGCCCTTTCCTTCTCTCTGCTCTCCTGTCCCTGTCTCTCTTTTTCATCTATCCCTCATATTCCAGACGCCATGCATTCTGACCTACTGCTGGCTGTTGTATTGTTGTTGCCCAGTCTCTCAGTCATGTCTGAGTCTTTGCGACCCCATGGACTGCAGCATGCCGGGCTTCTCTGTCCTTCACTATCTTCTGGAGATTTCTCAGATTCATTTCCACTGAGTCAGCGATGTCATCCAACCATCTCATCCTCTGTCGCCCCCTTTTCCTCCTGCCTTCAATCTTTCCCAGCATCAGGGTCTTTTCTAATGAGTCAGCTCTTCACATCACGTGGCCTTAGTCCTGGAGCTCCAGCATCAGCATCAGTCCTTCCAATGAATATTTAGGACTGATTTCCTTAAGGATTGACTGGTTTGATCACCTTATTGTCCAAGGGACTCTCAAGATTCTTTTCTAAGAAGAGGTGGCAAGAATACACATAAGAAATGTATGCTAGGAGGTTTTTATTACATTTGCCCAGCTCCAGAGATCAGAGAAATGCATAAGCCTGTTAAATTCAAAGGTAAATATCAGCATTTTCAGTCATAAATTTGAAGCCACATCCTCCCATTTACCCTTTCTTCTGTCTCCTTCTCTTTTTTCTTTCTCATAAGTAGTAAACCTAATATTTTGGTCTCCAAGTCTCTGATTTCTGTGTCTTTCAGTTTTCTCTGAACTCTGGAGATGTGCTTGTCTCTCCGTCTCTTTGGAGGTTGATGGCTTTCCTGCTCCTACATTTTCCACTTTTTGGAAGGTTTCATTAGACTGAAAGAAACTTCCAGAAACTTTTTACAAATAGAAACTAGATTAGCCTTTCAGAATCAATTAAGACAAATAATGATGATGTTAGGGAAGTTTACTTAGCAACATAACAATCATCAGGACAGAATGATTTAATCATCTCCACCTAAAGTGGAAATGGGAATAATGACCCAGCCTCAATTTTCAGAAATGTTGACATGCATAAACACATGTCCTTTTGGGCTACAGTTTTCCAGCAATCATTTTCTGCTTCTTACCCACCTGTGCAACAGTAGGGATTAGTCAAAAACCTTCAATTATACATCCTACCACACACATGCTGCCTGGGAAATGCAACATATAAAAAAACACAATTTCTAGCTTTCAAAACAAACATGAAAAGAGATATTAAACAGGGTGGCTCTGGAAAATGGAAGACTGAACATAATGGTTATGAATGCATGGAAAATTGTGGATGTTGAGATGAATAGAGAGAAAACTGGCTTCAGACAAGTGAGAGAGAGGGTTTCAGATATGGTCCTTGAATGGCCAGCTGATTGAATAGGGCATTCTGGAATATTTTTCCATGAGCACCCATATTATATACTGATTTTTGGTTTTCAGAGGCAATCCCCTCTGCCCAACACTCCCATATAGTATTGTACTTTGATAAAACTGAGATTGTTTGACCCCTAAGGAAAAATAGCAGCTAATAAAGGTCTCTTACAAGAAACTTTTTCTATGAGGCTTTAAGTTGACTTAAAAAGTCCAATCTTTGTTAAGATGGAACCATTTAAGAAATGGAAATGTAATATTTAAATGTTTCCACCTTCCTTACAATTATGAAGATATGTATGAATGGAAAGAGTTTTCAAAAGCTTCGAGTTTTCTCATAAATATTTTACATGGCTACAGATAGAATATTTTTCTTTCTCTAGTGCTCCTGGAAAATCTTTTCAGTCCCTGGAAAAAAAAAGTAGAGATTAAAAACATTGGGGTAATGCCTTCTCTGGTTGTGTAGGTCAAGACAGCTTTATCCAGGGCATTTCTGATAGCAGGTCCCCCCAGATGAATGTCTTTTTGGTTGGAGGTTGCAGTTTGCTCTCTCCATTTGGCACCTCCCACTCTGCTGGCCTGGACTCTTTCCTGTGCACCTGTGAGAATGCTCAAGGACACAATTCACAGTTGTTCTTGGCCTTCTTGGAGAATTCGCAACAGCCTGATTTTAAAAACATGGGTGCTGGAGTACTGCCTGATTGTGAAATGTTTTTGAGGTGTTACGATATGTTTTGCAAGCCCCACGTGTCAGACATAGAAATAAAGAAAAAGTTCAAAATGGAGCCGTGCATAGATAGAAAATAGTTGAAAACAGTAATAAGTTAAAAGTAATGGGATGTGTGGAGAATTGTGTCTTGGAGAGAGAAGTAGAGTAAACACATTTACACTGACTTTCTCTAGCAGTTTTTCTAAAAAAAATTATTGGAATAAAGTTGATTTAAAACATTATTTTCTACTGTACAGAAAAGTGAATCAGTTATACACATACAAGAGAAGGGGGTGACAGAGGGTGAAATGGTTGGATGGCATTACTGACTCCATGGATGAGTTTGAGTAAACTTTGGGAGATAATGAAGGACAGGGAAGCCTGGTGTGCTGCAGTCCATGGGATCACAAAGAGTCAGACGTGACTTAGTGACTGACCAACAACAATATATATATATTCACTCCTTTCTAGATTCTTTTCACATATAGTTCATTACAAAGTCCTGAGAAGAATTCCCTGTGCTGTACAGTAGGGTCTTTATTATTCATTCCATTCTATATGTGTATTTCAGGCTTCCCGGGTGGCTCAGTGGTAAAGAATTTGCCTGCAATGCAGGAGACCCAGGTTCAATCCCTGGGTTGGGAAGATCCCCTGGAGGAGGGCATGGCAACTCACTCTCACAGTCTTGTCTAGAGAATCCCATGGACAGAGGAGCCTGGCTTGCTACAGTCTATAGGGTTGCACAGAGTCGGACCCGGCTGAAGAGAGGAACCAGCAGAAGCAGCAGTGTGTCATTTGCAAATGTAGATGGACCCAGAGACTGTCATACTGAGTCAGACAAAGACAAATATGACGTTACTTACATATGGAATCTAAAAAGTAGTGCAAATGAACTTATTTACAAAACAGAAATAGAGTCATAGATGTAGAAAACAAACTTATGGTTACAGGGTTGTGGAGCAATAACTTGGCAGATTGGGATGGTCATATACAGCAGATTTCTTTATAGTCAACTCAAATAATTCATGCAGGTTTGACTGAAATAGTTCTGTGTATCTGGGAAGGGTATGTTCTTCAAGGGAGCATGCATCTGTGGGAGAGGTGCATGAGAGACAGAGGAGGGGCAAGGTGGTTCTACTTGCAGTGGTTTTGTATAACAGTTGCAGAATTAGAAGCATCTTCTAAATGGGTGGTCTATGGATGTGAGGCTTAGAATTGCTATAACCATTTTGCTACCATGGGAGAGAAAGACAGCTTGAATACAACCCAATTAGGACTAAGCCAACCAACGCACGTCATTTTCTTGGTCACTGAGATTAGTTCAGAGGTGGACACATGATTAGAGTTGGTCCCTAAAAGAGAAGATGATAACTTTTGTTCAATGATTGGGAGGACATAAAATCTCATTTCTGGTGGGTGATGTAGTTTGGGAATCCAAGACCATTTCACTACGTGGAAGAAGGTGACCTGAAAGCAAATTCAGCAAATGGAGAAAGCAAAGTCTGAACAACTGTGCAGAAATGGGCTGAAACCTTGATCAAACTTCTCCTGAAAGTTTTTAAAAATTTAAATATATTTAGCATCAATATGATATCAGTTTCAGGTATACAATACAGTGGTTTGACATTTGTATACATCATGAAATGGTTATCGCAGTAAGTTTAGTCGTGATCTGTTACTGCACAAAGTTAATACAATGTTAGTGGCTTAATTTCCCAGACTGCACATTAATTACATCCACATGACTTGTTTTACAACTGGAAGTTTGTACTTCTTGATCTCCTTCACCGAGTTTTGTACTCTTCCAACTTTCTTGCCTTTTGAAGAGCAAACACCAGTTTGTTCTCCCTATTTATGAGTCTTGCTGTTGTTCAGTCACTAAATTGTGTCCGACTCTTTGTGACCCCGTGGACTGTAGCATGCCAGGCTTCCTTGTCCTTCACTATCTCACAGAGTTTGCTCAAACTCATGTCCTTCGAGTCAGTGATATCATCCAACCGTCTCATCCTCTGCTGCCCCCTTCTCCTCCTGCCTTCAATCTGCCCAGCAACAGGTCTTTTCTAATGAGTTGGCTCTTTGCATCAGGTGGCTGAAGTATTGGAGCTTCAGCTTCAGCATCAGTCCTTGCAGTGAATATTCAGGGTTTATTTCCTTTAGGATTGACTGGGTTGATTTCTTTGTTATCCAAGGGACTTTATGGGTTTGGGTTTTATTTTGTTGGTTTTATTTTTTAGATTCCAAATACAAGTGAAGTAATCCAATATTTGTTTTTTTCTGTCCATGTTATTTTACTTAATATCCTCAAATTCCATCCATTTGGCAGCAAATGGCAAGATTTGTTTTCTTTTTTTCTTTTAATGGCTGAGGTAGTGCCTCATTGTATATGTTGCCCCATCTTCTTTAGTCATTTGTACCTTGATGAACACTTTGGTTGTTTCCATGTCTTGGCTATTGAAAATATACTGCAGTAAACATGGGAGTTACATATATCTTTTTGAATTAGTATTTTGTTTTCTTGCTATAGACATCAATAGAAATGGAATTTCTAGATCATATGTTAGTTCTATTTTTAACTTTTTGAAGAAACTCCATACTCTTTCCATAATGGTTGCACCAATATACATTCCCACTAAGAGTATGTGAAGGTTCCCTTTCTTCACATGTTTGCAACATGTCATTGCTTGTCTTTTTGATAATAGCCATTCTGACAAGTGTGAGACGATGTTTCATTGTCATTGTTCTTTGTTTTTCCCTGATGATTAATGATGTTGAGCATCTTTCCCTGTGCTTGCTGTCCATTTGTATGTCTTCTTTGGAAAATTGTGTATTCAGATCCTCTGCCATTTTTTAATTGAATTTTTTTTTGTTATTGAGTTGAATGAGTTCTTTACATATTTTGGATATTAACTCCTTATCAGATATATGACTTGCAAATATCGTCTCTGTACATTTGGAAAGATTGCCTTTTCATTTTGTTGATGATTTCCTTTGCTGTGCAGAAGCTTTTTAATTTGATGTAATCTCCTGAAGATTTTGCTTTTCTCCACTTTGAGTTCCGTGAGCCAGTAATTTCTGTTACAAATAAATGCATTGGTGGAGTTGGAAACATTAGTTGATTGAAATGAACTTGAATCTATTATACTCTGTAAAGAGGAGTTAATGCTCTATATTGTCATATGCTATCGTACATACGAAACTGCACATTACTTTCTTGGGTGTCTTAAGAAGAATATTAATATGTAAAGCACAAAACCCAGTAAAATATGCAAATTTAAATCCACACCTTCACTATGTAGGTCAAATGTCATAGTCACTTAGTTTCAACTGATTTACTGGCGAAAACACAAAAGCATTTAATAAGAATCAGATGTACTACAAGTTGCATATAACTAATTGGATCCAACAAAATCTTGGAGATGTTTCTGTTTGTTTTTTTGAGCAATCCAGCAATTTAGTCAAAATAGAAACTGTTTTCTTTCAATTCAGAGCAGCAAATGAAAAATATATAGTACAACAGAAGAAAATGATGCAATTTTGTTCAATTGAGAGACACACACACACATACCAAGAAAACAACAAACATATATACAAGCACACAGAAAAAAATTATACAGTGACTCACACATACAAATAACTTACCCAAACACAAAATGAAACTATTTGCTGAAGTCCAGGGATACTAACGCACAAAGAAAGGGTATCTTTCTTATCTCAACAGCTACAGTTTGCTTTAAGGTGACAGCCCAAATAATTGAAATACCCAGTGGTTATTAAATTTAGGGTACTTGAATATTTTCATGTCTTTTCCTTCTTTATAAAAGCAAAAGACAAGGATATTTCATAAAATTGTCAAGAAGCAAATGAAACTCTAAGGCAAAACTAATGGAATTAGAAAGTGGCTGGAACTTCCTTTTTTTGTTTGCTTTGTTTTTAATCTAAGACCACAAGACAGGTAGAATAAAGGAGGAAAGACAGAGGGCTTCATAGGGTACAGAAGAACGAAGACAAAGAAAGAAGGTGAGAATGAGAACTAGAATTGTTACTTAGCAAGTGAATAATTAATAAATTAAAGAGTCAGAGGAAAATGCATAGATAATAGTTTCAGGATCTTTAAATTCCATCACCAGCATTGTAATTATCATCTACCAATCTATCAGTTTAGCTATAGCCATGCTTATGTCAAAAAGGTCATATGAGTTGGTCAAATCAGCTATATTAATAACCAGTTAACTTGATAAAAATTAAATCAAAGTCTTTTGGAATTGTCAGAGCAAAACCAAAAATCATTCTGAAGATGAGAATTACATAACTGTTTTGCTCATAGCCTCATCTAAGGGGTAAACGCCCTGCCCACAGTGCCTGTTGGACTGGCTGTCATGTTTTCTAGTTTATCTGGACCCTGCACTCATAGACTGTTAAACTACATATAAGCATCTGATTCCAGGGTAGCAAAAACATAAGCTCTCCAGCAAATCTGAGCATAATCTGGTGCTAGGAGACAAACTGGACCAATCAGATTTTCCATTTCAGGATTGAAATTAAGAAAGACAAAGGAATCTGTCACTTGACAATAAAGCAGAAACTGAAAAGTTGCTTTGAGGTGAACTTGAGGCCTCATAAGCCAAAATCTTGTATAGCCAGAAATATGAAGCAGATATTTGGAGGAAGGACAGAAGGGATCAGACTGTAGAGTGTATACAGTCCTGTAGTCATAAAGCTTAGTCACACTGAGGGCAGAATAGAGAGTCAAGAGCCAGGAACTTCTTGCTGGTATCCTTGGAGATAGTATGATCTCCCAGTTCTTTCTGAGATGGGGATCTATTACAGCACCTGTTTTGTGAAAGATCTAATTTCTCCCAGTGGTGCCAAGTGTATTTTCACAATAAACTCCCCTATTACTTGAACTAACTTGAGTGTGTCTCATTACCAGAGGAGAGGTTGAAATAATTCTCAACTCATTTATGGCATTTTTGCCCCTAAGGCTTTGATTATACATATGCAAATTAGCTGGGGATCTTGTTAGAAATATAGTTGCTGGGACAGAATTCTGGAAATTCTGATCCTATGGTATAGAGAAAGCCCTGAGTCTGTTGTTTTTTTCTAAAGTAAGTTCAGGGCACTGGTATTTGGAAACCACTGCATTTGTCCATGTTGTCCCTTTACTGGGAACCCTTTATCTTGTGGTCCTCAAACTTTTTTGATCTCAGGAGCTTTTTCTCACTCTTAAAAATTATGGAGAACACAAAACTTTTGTTTATGTGCTTTATGTGTATCACTATTTATCATATTAGAAATTTAAATTGGGAAATGATAAACATTTTTAAAAGTGCATGCAGTCCGTCGGGTTGCAAAGAGTCAGACATGACTGACCAACTGAACAACAACATTAAAAAAAATAAATCATTGCATGTTGTTAATGTCCTGGGCTTGCTATAACAAAGTGAGTGGGCTTAACAATAGAAATTTGTTGTCTCACAAACTGGAGACTGGAAGTCCGAAATACAGGTGCAGCTAAGGTTGATTTCTTCCAAGGGCTGTGAGTAAGAATCTGTTCCATGTTTAACTTCCAAGAGCCTCAGTTGGTCCTTAGCTTGTAGAGATATCCTCCATGTGTCTTCCCATCATCTTCCTTCCTTTGCAGGAAATGCAAGAGAGGCAAATGACTGTCTGTCTCTGTGTCAAAATTTCTCCTTTCTACAAAGACACCTGTCACATTGCATTTGGTTTCATCGTAATGACGTCATCTTAACTTGATTATCTACAAAGACTCTGTTTTCAAGAGAGAGGACCATCACAGGTATTGTTATTCAGTCACTTAGTTGTGTCCGACTCTTTGTGACCCCCATGGACTGCAGGGTGTCAGGCTTCCCTGTCCTTCACCATCTTCCAGAGTTTGCTCAAACTCATGCCCATTAAGTCAGTGATGCCATCCAAGCATCTCATCCTCTGTCATCCCCTTTTCCTCCTGCCCTCCATCTTTCTCAGCATCAGGGTCTGTTCCATTGAGTCTGCTCCTTGCATCAGGTGGCCAAAGTATTGGAGTTTCAGCTTAAGCACCAGTCCTTCCAATGAATGTTCAGGGTTGATTTCCTTTAGGAGTCAGGAGTTTTGGAAGATACATTTCAACCCATGACAGAAGTTAAATTTTTTTTTGTGTGTGAAGATAATCATACTTTCCAATGTAAAAGAATTTAGTGAGAAAATAGACATTGGTTTGTCAAGGCTGTATATTGTCACCCTGCTTATTTAACTTATACGCAGAGTACATCATGAGAAACGCTGGACTGGAAGAAACACAAGCTGGAATCAAGATTGCCAGGAGAAATATCAATCACTTCAGATATGCAGATGACACCACCCTTATGGCAGAAAGTGAAGAGGAGCTAAAAAGCCTCTTGATGAAAGTGAAAGAGGAGAGCAAAAATGTTGGCTTAAAGCTCAACATTCAGAAAACGAAGATCATGGCATTCGGTCCCATCACTTCATGGCAAATAGATGGGGAAACAGTGGAAACAGTGTCAGACTTTATTCTGGGGGGCTCCAAAATCACGGCAGATGGTGACTGCAGCCATGAAATTAAAAGACGCTTACTCCTTGGAAGAAAAGTTATGACCAACCTAGATAGTATATTCAAAAGCAGAGACATTAGTTTGCCGACTAAGGTCCATCTATTCAAGGCTATGGTTTTTCCTGTGGTCATGTATGGATGTGAGAGTTGGACTATGAAGAAGGCTGAGCGCCAAAGAATTGATGTGTTTGAACTGCGGTGTTGGAGAAGACTCTTGAGAGTCCCTTGGACTGCAAGGAGATCCAACCAGTCCATTCTGAAGGAGATCAACCCTGGGATTTCTTTGGAAGGAATGATGCTAAAACCGAAGCTCCAGTACTTTGGCCACCTCATGCGAAGAGTTGACTCACTGGAAAAGACTGATGCTGGGAGGGATTGAGGGAAGGAGGAGAAGGGGACGACCAAGGATGAGATGGCTGGATGGCATCACGGACTCAATGAACGTGAGTTTGAGTGAACTCCGGGAGATGGTGATGGACAGGGAGGCCTGGCCTGCTGCGATTCGTGGGGTCGCAAAGAGTCGGACACAACTGAGTGACTGAACTGAACTGAACTGAATATCTTGTTTAATAGAAAATAACTAAATTCATCATCCCATACATCTGCTGGGATGCATTGTTTCAGTTGAAATATATGGAGAAAATCTGATCTCATACAAAAATATAGTTGTAAAAAAGAGATATATTAAAAGCCTTTTCAGGTAATTGTGCATAGTTTTCTATGAAACTATACCAAAGCTTGCTTGGTGGCTCAGTTGGTAAAGAGTCTGCCTGCAATGTGGGAGACCCAGGCTCTGTTCCTGGGTGGGGAAGATCCCCTGGAGAAGGAAATGGCAATCCACGCCGATATTCTTGCCTGGGAAATACCATGGACAGAGGAGCCTGGTGTGCTACAGTCCATGGGGTCACAAAGAGCTGGACACGACTGAATGACTAACACTTTCACTTTCATATCAAAACTTGACAAATCATAGCTTTATAAAGGTTATTTTTATGTGGAATTCGAAACCAGATCAGTAAACTTTGCATACCTAGTTACATCCAAATTCACTGGCATCTCCTGCGATTTGAAAGGTTATTTTATCCACACATAATTTTGTAAATCACATAATGAATCATTAAAAATATATTTGTTTCCTGAGTTATGTAGATTTTCAAAGTGCACAGTGGAAAGCTCCACAGTGTCCTTATGAGAGAATGAGGAAAAAGGCATATAAATTCTTCAGATTGTTATGAAAATAGTTTTTTACATCACAGGTCACCTGAAGCAATCTCAGGGACTCCAACAGGCCCCCAGGCCACACTTTAAGAACTTCTGTTCTAATTCATTTTTATATGAGGAAATTCTCCCAGAATTTCCAGTACGACCTTAAATTCTCCTCTCCGTGGTATCCTGACTTCCCTCAGTAGATGGAATCACCTCTTCCTTTGTATGACTCTGTTTCTGCACTCACTAAATGGTCTCCATGTGAACTACAGGAATTGTATCTTGCATACATTTTTACCACTGTAGGTAAAGAACACAATGCCCTAAGACAGATCCTTTCTTATTTAAAACTAGATCAAATTCATTATGTTGTTTTTTTAAAGCGGAATAACTTTTAATAATCAAGGGACCCAGCTTTAACTGTTGCTATTTCTATTGTTTACCATAAGGTAGACTTTCTCAATAATTAAATTTTAAAACAGACTTTCTACCCTGAGATGGAAAATAGTTTTTTAAAATGTTAGTTGCATTTATTTTCTTGAAATTCCATAGATATACCTTTAAGCTTTTATATATACCTTATCCTTTCTCTAATTGCTACCTTGCAAACTTCTACTCATCTTTCATGCTACAAATAGAAAGTTACCTCCCCTGACTAAATAAGACACTGTTCATCTTCTGAAGTAATCACAGTCATGTTGTGTTGTGCTCTAAAGTCTTTCTGCAAGGTTCTCTTAAAGGAATCTTTCAAGATGAC
Organism: Capra hircus; assembly: GCF_001704415.2. Classification (NCBI taxonomy): domain Eukaryota; kingdom Metazoa; phylum Chordata; class Mammalia; order Artiodactyla; family Bovidae; genus Capra; species Capra hircus. The sequence continues at coordinate 25,559,372 of NC_030809.1, forward strand.
CACATGGTTCAGAGAAAGAGAGATCTGTTTCTCACTTATGTTGTGTAGTTGGTAAGGGCAGGAGTGCTGTGTTATGTTACTCATATCTACATGAATAGAAGAGTATAGTACCTTGGATGGGGTATTTCCAGCCTTCTTATCAATTAATGGATCGTGTTTTCAGTCAAACCACCATTGGTTTCCAGAGGCAGAAATTCAACACCCACTCAAGTGACATAGGCATTTTATTTGTGAGTGTATGTTACATGGATGGAAGGGTCATAGTACTGAAAAGCAAGTGTACCACAAGCTTCAAGCATACAGGAACCAGGGCTGCTCCATGGAAGTCAAAGATTGGAACTGGGACCAGAATGCTCTCAGCACTTAATGTCTCATCTTCATTTCTTTTCTGTAGGTCAGCTTTATCTATGAAGCTAGAACAATGGTTGCTACCAATAGCTTCTGGAAGCATATCTTACCAGCCCCGATATCCACAAGAAGGGACTTTTCTTCCAGTTGTTGCTGTTCAGCTGCTAAGTCATGTCCAACTCTTTGTGTCGCCTAGGACTGCAGCATGCCAGGCTCTTCTGTCCTTTACTATCTCCTAAAGTTTTCTCAGATTCGTGTCCATTGAGTCAGTGATGCTATCTAGCCATCTCATCCTCAGCCGTCCCCATCTCCTTTTGCTTTCAATCTTTCCCAGCATCAGGGTCTTTTCCAATGAGTTGGTTCTTTGCATCAGGTGGTCAAAGTATTGGGGCTTCAGCTTCAGCATCAGTCCTTCCAATAAATAATCAGGATGGATTCCTTTAGGATTTGACTGATTTGATCTCCTTGCAGTCCAAGGGACTCTCGAGAGTCTTTCTTTCAGAAACAACTGAAAAGCCTCAGGACCAGTAGGTGACCTCATTTTGGATTACTTGTCTAATTCCTGAACAAATTATTATGGCCAGGAGGGTGAAAAACTAGACTTGGTTCAGATTGGGTCATAGGCCAGTCTTACAGATAATTACCATGTCCAGGAAGAGGTTTATGAAAGAAGGTGGCAGCAATTCTTTGAACTTAGTTATTGAAACTGGGAAATAAGAGTGAGGAGAAATAGTTCCCCCCGAAACGATGGCAAGTTCTGTTTTCAGAAAGGAGGAGGAGTCTTAATAAGCTAATCATTCAATGTCCACCACAATAACTGCCTGGTTTGTCTTTACAGAATCCCTTGTGAAGACATTTGAAAATGCCATGTTAGCTAGCCATGGCCAATTTAATCATGTTGTAGGCTTTGGAGTAGTGACATCAATTAATATCTGTGGCTGAATGAACTTATTTAATAATTGCATTTTAATATTTCAGGTTACATGCTTTCCTAGTATTGCAAATCAACACTTTACAGGACACTGTTATTATTTTCCTATGGTGAATAATGTGATGAAATTACATGGGTACTACTGGATTTTGCACAGAATTGGCATTCACATTCATTTCCACCAGTCTCCCCAGGATAAGTCTGGGCTGGCTATATAATGTGGTCTTCCTAGGATAGCTATCCACCTGATAAAACCTCCAAGAGGCCTGAACAGATGAAACAGCCACTGTGCCATTCAGAGAACTTTGAGTTTATACTTAAATCCCCAGCAATAGGGGTTGGCACAAGAGCAAAGCACATGTCTGCTTCACTCAAAATAATCCAATGTCATATGAACACATCTCATACTCCATTCTCATGTTACTCCTACGTTCTTGTTTAGTTATCAACTATCCTTAATTTTTGTAATTGTCTATTATCGATGACAACCTAGTTTAATGTTTTCTACTTAGTAATCTCTCAAATATTTCTGCCCTCAATCTGCTATTACAGTTGCTCTGGCTAAGATCCCCAGTGTCAATCTCAGGTTAAATGTCAGAGTTCTTTCCCTAGGTTTCAATCTATATTAGATTTTCTCTATTAAACTATCTCATGCTTCCCTTTTTCTATTTCATAGCACTTAATGTAATTTTCATAAGAGATGTGTATGTTTATTTAACTAATGTTTTGTCTCTAACCTCGTGATGATAGGTTCTACCAGATCTTTGTTCATTGTTGGGATGCCCACTGTCTAACACAGGGCTTGATGTATTAGGTTCTCAAAAAAATATTTGTTCAATGACTGAATGAATGAAAGAGAAAATAACTTTTTGAGTCATATTCTTCCAGGAAATAAAATCCGCCTCATATGCAACAGGTAATTCTAAATAATGGAGGAAGGGTAAAGGAAAGAAAAAATAGCAGGCAGCCCAAATAGGAAAACATAAGTTTTCAGTTTTAAAATATTGTCTTCAAAAATGCCCTGTGCCCTGTGATGCTGTTGAACACTGTGCATATGAAGGGCACATGTTTTATATTTTTGAGTACATGGGGGCAGGAGGCATCTGGCTCCCCACTGTGAACACTCATAGGCTGGCTGGTGGTAACTAATGCTGCTCTCCTTGAGTTCTCTTTACTTTTAGGACCAAAGAGATTGACCAAGGGGAGCCAGTGGTGTGACCATCTCCTAGGACTGTCCAGGGTCTTTCCTTCATGTACTGATCACCTCTGAGGGAAGAGGGAAAAATACATTGAGAAAAGGGTCATTAGCACTGAAAATATCTTCCTTTCTCTGAACTCCAGCATCTGTTTTTCAGTTAAATTGGAATGACTTTTTTTCCCCCAAAGGAAGCAGAAAACCTATAATTGTTTTCCAACACTTCATCAACATCAAGTGGACACCAAGTCCTCATCTGTGTGTAGCACTTTGCTACTTGTTTTTCAGCTTCGCCACTAGTTAGTTGTGTAACTGGGACATGTTATTTTGTTTCGTGTCATTTTTGACTCTAACTTCCTTATTTGTGGAAAAACAAAAACAAAAGCAAAAACAAAAACGCTGGAATAGACTAAGGTTTTTCCAGATCTAACAATCACGACAGAAAAGCAAGCATTGTATGTCTCATTTGTGAGTTTATTTAATACAACAAAGCAATCATTTGCTTAAGGAAACTAGGAAATTCATTCATTTATTCAATTTGCAGTCCTGCCTAGACTTAGAGTGCAGTGAATAAGAAGATTGACATTGAAGCCCGAGTTTGAATTCCAGCTTTGTCACCTTCCTGACTCTGGGCAAGTATCTTAACCTCTTTGTGCCTCCCTGTGTGTGTAAAGGGAGAACAATGACACTAGTACTTGAAGGATTTAGTGTAAAATATATCAGATATTTAGCGTATATAATAGATATCCAATTAGCATTCAGTTCAGTTCGGTCGCTCAGTCATGTCCAACTCTTTGCGACCCCATGAATCACAGCACGCCAGGCCTCCCTGTCCACCACCAACTCCCAGAGTTCACTCAGACTCACATCCATCGAGTCAGTGATGCCACCCAGCCATCTCATCCTCTGTCGTCTCCTTCTCCTCCTGCCCTCAATCCCTCCCAGCATCAGAGTCTCTTCCAATGAGTCAACTCTTTGCATCAGGTGGCCAAAGTACTGGAGTTTCAGCTTTAGCATCATTCCTTCCAAAGAAATCCTAGGGCTGATCTGCTTCAGAATGGATTGGTTGGATCTCCTTGCAGTCCAAGGGACTCTCAGAGGTTTTCTCCAACATCACAGTTAAAAAGCATCAATTTTTCGACATTCAGCCTTCTTCACAGTCCAACTCTCACATCCATACATGACCACAGCCTTGACTAGACAGACCTTAGTTGGCAAAGTAATGTCCCTGCTTTTGAATATGCTATCTAGGTTGGTCATAACTTTTCTTCCAAGGAGTAAGTGTCTTTTAATTTCATGGCTGCAGTCACCATCTGCAGTGATTTTGGAACCCCCCAAAATAAAGTCTGATACTGTTTCCACTGTTTTCCCATCTATTTCCCATAAAGTGATGGGACTGGATGCTATGATCTTCGTTTTCTGAATGTGGAGCTTTAGGCCAACTTTTTCACTCTCAACTTTCACTTTCATCAAGAGGCTTTTTAGCTCCTCTTCACTTTCTATCATAAGGGTGGTGTCATCTGCATATCTGAGGTTATTGATATAGCTAATACTGATATTAGCTATTGCTATTTATTGAGAATCAACTCAGTGTGAGGCACATTGTTAAACACTGAGGATAGAAAAATAAAAATGGGGCACTTAGACTTTACGGAATCCAATCAAGCCTTTAATCAGTGGTTCTTAAAACTAGCTATACATTAGAATCATCTGAAGAGATTGTAAAATTCTTTCCTTGTGTTACTTTGTGGGAATTGGGGCTCAGAAACCAGCACAAATGCTGATACTATGTCTACTGTTATTGTTATGAGCAATAACTATCCTTTGTCTCTATCCCAGGAGTCTTGTGTCTTCTGCCAGCATTCATGGAACCGAAGACTAACCTGTGAGCTTAAAAGTAGGATAAAATCTCAGATTCTTCATAGTTTTTTTTTAATTAATATGCAACCCTAGATCTGACCATGAATTTATAGGAAATAAAAGAGGAAGAGAACAGGCTAAACAACAGTGAGGTTGTAATCAGCCAAACTCAGAATGTATGAATTCTACAGGAGAAATAATCCAATTTCATCAACAAATAAATAGCATGGTGGGGAAGAGTAGAAATGCTATATATTAAGAGACTAATATCAATCAAAGGAAATGCATGAATCTTTTTTGACAATTATTCAAGTAGAACTTGCCATTTATTCATTTACTCATTTAGCTGGGCTAGGAGCTGGAGATACAAAGAAGTAAGGCATAGTTTCTATTCCTAAGAATATTACAATTTTAAATAGGAAGGCATACATGTAAACAAATTATACAGAAACAGAAGTAAGTACTGGATATAGTGCAGGAAAGAGTCACTATTAATTCATGTGGACTAGAGAAAAAAAAAGATTCATGTTGAAGCTTATCCTTGAGTTTAATTTTTAAAATATAACTTAATTGAGGCATTTAAAAATCATATAATGTATCCATTGCAAAGTTTATAAAGAAAATTTATCAATTTGTGCAACTGGTATCAACATACACCAGTTTAAGTGGATTTCCTTTGGGCTGACCTTTGAAGACAAGGGAATAGAGACACTCCAAGGAAGAGTGAAAGGACGAACAAGCAATTACATTATTAACTAAAATTAATAGAATTTTCATTAGGTACCCAGTTCAATTCAGTCGCTCAGTTGTGTCGGACTCTTTGCAACACCATGGACTGCAGCACACTGCCTTCCCATCCATCACCAACTCCTGGAGCTTACTCAAACTCATGTCCATCAAGTCGGTGATGCCATCCAACCATCTCATCCTCTGTTGTCCCCTTCTCCTCCTGCCTTCAATCTTTCCCAGCATCAGGGTCTTTTCAGATGAGTCAGTTCTTTGGATCAGGTGGCCAAAGTATTGGAGTTTAAGCATCAGCACCAATCCTTCCAATGAATATTCAGGACTGATCTCCTTTAGAATGGACTGATTTGATCTTGCAGTCCAAGGAACTCTCAAGAGTCTTCTCCAACACCACAGTTCAAAAGTATCAATTCTTCAGTGCTTAGCTTTCTTTACAGTCCAAATCTCACATCCACACATGACTACTGGAAAAACCATAGCCTTGACCAGATGGACCTTTGTTGGCAAAGCAATGTCTCTGCTTTTTAATATGCTGTCTAGGTTAGTCATAACTTTTCTTCCAAGGAGCAAGCGTCTTTTAATTTCAGTCACCATCTGCAGTGGTTTTGGAGCCCCCCAAAATGAAGTCTTTCACTGTTTCCATTGTTTCCCTATCTGTTTGCCATGAAGTGATGGGCCCAGTTGCCATGATCTTAGTTTTCTGAATGTTGACTTTTAAGCCAACATTTTCACTCTCCTCTTTCACTTTCATCAAGAGGCTATTTAGTTCTCCTTCACTTTCTGTCATAAGGGTGGTGTCATCTGTGTATCTGAGGTTGTTAATATTTCTCCTGGCAATCTTGATTCCAGCTTGTGCTTCATCCAGCCAAGAGCTTTATATGGATTATTTTGTTTATACCTCATAAGAACACAGTGCTAAAGGTAGTATTATTATTACCCTCATCTTTCAGATGGTGAAGCTGAGGCACAGTGAGTATATTGCCTTAGGTCACAGTAAGTGGTGAGGTGGAATTATTAAAACCCAGGTAGACTGACTGTAATGGCTATATCTTTCCTCATTCTGCTTTTCTACTTGGAAAATCTTGAGGTCTAAACCCAGACTGGTATAAAGGGGCTTGAATGGCTTGAGCGTGGAGGAAGTAGGAATGGGCAGAAACCATGGAGCTGCTGAGATGGGGCTCCAGTTTCTGCCTGGTGTGACTAATGCAGTGTGAAGATGAGGAAATGAGAGGAGGGGCAGGTTATATTGAGTTTGAGATTTCTGAGGGTCATTCAAGTGGAAACACCCAGGAGGTGTTTTTGGATACACACAATTGGGCTTACAATAAAGATTTAACTCTCACTTACAGATAAGTGGTAGCTGAAGCCAAAAGTGTAGATGAGACTCTTCTGGCATAAGGAATGAAAAAAGAAGGCATAGGACAGAACGCGGGAGGATATGAAGTTTTGAAGATAGAACAGAGGACTATATTGTGCATAAAATAAAAATTGTATGCTGAAGCACTAACCCTCAATATGACAATTTTGGAAAATAGGGCTTTTAAGAGATAGTTATGGTTAATGAAGTCATAAACTCATGCTCCTAATCCAAGGGAGTTGGTGGCCACATAAGAAGAGGAAGAGAGCAAGATCGCTCCATGCATACATACTGAGAGAAGGCCCTGTAGGACACAGGGAGAAGTCTGCTATCTGCAAGTAAGGAAGATAGCTCTAACCAGAAGCTGACCCCACTGGATCTTAACTGGGAACTTCTGACCTCCAGAACCTCCAGAACCCTTAACTGGGAACTTCTGACCTCCAGAACCTCCAGAACCTCCAGAACCGTGAGAAAAGCTTCTATTGTTAAAGCCACCCAGTATTTTGTTATGGCACCCCTAGCAAACTAAGACAGAAAAGAAGTCAGTTGTGCAGCCTAAGAATGGATGATCAGAGAGGGAGAAAAAGTGCCAAGACAGAGTGGCGTCATGGAGGTCAAGGGAGGAGTTTCACAAAAGGAAGGTAAATAAGATGAGCCTCTAAGTGGACATAACGTTTGACACATATTCTTTTGATTTGACAAATATAAAGTCATATGGTGATTGTGCCAGGATATGGAGGTGGTGGGGCAGAAGCCAGATTACACTGGATTGAAGAAGCCATGTGAGTTGAAGAAATGGATTCTCTAGAGACCCTTTGTCTGGTCTCACCCAGGAGCTTATCTGAAGTTCAGACCCTCAGTCCCCATCCTAGACCTACTGACTCATAATCTCATTTGAGTAAGATGCCCATAAAGAAAGTTGATCATCTAGACCATTCTTTCTAGGAAACCATGTGGTAAGGAAAGGAGGGAGGATTAGAAAATAGGAGGAAGCAGAGGGAATTTTTGTTTACTTATTTATTCAGAAGGGAATTTTTAAATGTGAGGCACTTGAATCTACTAGTGGTCCATGAGGAAGAAATCAATTGAAAGGGAAAGATTGGAGAAAAAAGAGAGAGAAAGAATAACCAATGGAACAAGGACATAATGGTGAGATCAAGAACTTCAGTGAAGAAAATAATCTAATCTGAGGTTAGGGACACTTCCCTCTTTGACCTGGGAAAAAAGCAAATCTTGGTTATGTAGATATTTTAGGTAGGAGTTAAGAGTTGAGGAAGTATATGTCCAGTAGTTTCATTTTTTTTCTTCTATCAAGTTGTAGGCATAAACACTTTCTTCAAAAGATGAGTGAACTGGGGACTTACCTGGTGGTGCAGTGAATAGGAATCTGCCTGCAAGTGCAGGGGACACAGGTTCAATCCTTGGTCTGGCAGGGTTGCACATGCCACTAAGAAACTAAGCCTTCTGAAGTTGAAGTTGTGAGCAACCACAACCTCTGAAGTCCATGCACCCTAGAACTGCAAACCACAACTATTGAGCCTTTGTGCTGCAACTGCCAAAGCCCACATCCCTAGAGTCTGTGCTCTGCAACAGGAGAAGCCACAGCAGTGACAAGCCCACTGTAACAAAGAATGGCCCCTACTCACCGCAACTAGAGAAAGCCTGTGTACGGCAACAAAGACCCAAACATAAATAAAATTTTAAAAAAGAGGACTGAATTGATTGAAATGCAAATTGTTAGAAAGAGGATGCAAGGGATCTGGGTTGGATAGAAATGTGTCTCCATACATGTGCAAAGAAATAGAAAGAAGGGAAAAACCAAGAAACCGGAAAATTTAATGAGAGCCATGAGGTCAAGAGAATATGGTCAAGGATTGGAGTTAAACACCCCAGAGGAGAAGCAGTTCTGGACGATAACCAAGTCTTGAGGGTGTCCCTGAGAGTGGGTAGTTTGTGACCGAGAAAGACTGTTGGAATCATGGACATTAGAGAATTTTGAGTAAGGTATGTCAGATAGATTGTCCACATGGATGTTAAGGTCGTCCTTAGTGACAGTTTGATGGAAACAAAAGACTAAGAGTTGGATTAGGACTTCAAACTTCTCAAGGGAAGATTTATTATGACTGCAGGAAAAAGGTGTCAAGGCTGGAATAGGAAGATGGGTGAAACATTAGTAGGGTGAAGGTATTGTATGATGGTTTAAAAAAAAGGAATGGGGAGCAAGAAGAATGAGGACAGTAATCCTCAGTCCTGGCTGTGATAAGGAGTGGAGATGCCAGGGAGGAAAAGCACAGTGTGTTCCATGCAGCTCTGAGTTCACCAGTTCCTGCCGTGAAATCTAGTCTTGCTGCCTGCAGTCAAACTGCTTTTCCTACCTACCCTGTCAGTCCTTCCAATATTGCTGGTGGTCACCAGACTGAACAGTTCCTCATCTCCAGCCTCCATGCTGGTTTCAACCAGGAAACCTCAAGGCCCACAGTCTAGGATGGGACCTTAATGGCCAGTGAGGATTCCAACACATGAGAAATGCACTCCAAGTCTTGGACCTCTTCTTTTCTTCCTCTTGGTAAGTTTTATAGACTTGAAAATGGAGTTCAGCAATTGTAGCCACAGCCCAGACACAGCCAGTGGTGAGCTGGTGAGCCCCGAGGGCACCCAAGAAAGAAAAGAATACCTGCCATCTAGCAGCCATCATCAGACTGCAGCCAGTCCCTATGGTGTGCCCTAAGGAAACTCAGGATGTGAAAATGCATAGTTTGAGGTGCATTTCAAAGGAATGATTTCAGTGAAAGATTACATCCTCCCATATATAAAAAGGTGCTAGTTCCTTAGCTTGAGATTTCTAGTTTTCTTTAATTAACAGTAACCTTTTGTCCCTGCTACCTGTCCTTCATTGTAAAGCTCTCATATAGCCTACCTCCCCTCCTCCTCGCCTCCTTGGAGTAGTTCTCTCAGGGTTTCTTGAGATATTGCCTCCCAGGCTTAAAGTCCTAAAACTTCTTGCTGAATAAAATATAATTCTTTTTTAAAAAAAGAAGGAAAAAAAAATGGAGTTCAGAAAGATTGGGAGATAAGGGGGTTGGTGACTGTTGAGAAAGAATCTGTTGGGAGAAGAGTCTGAAAGAGATTGGCCAGAGACTTATAAAAGTGACATTTGTCTGCCAGGATTTGTGAAACAGAGGAAGCATTGGAGACTTTGAGCCTGGAGAGTGACAGGATCAATTTCATATTTGGCAAAAATAATTCTGTAGATGGCTAGAAGATGGCTTGGCAGGCAAGGTTTTAGGAACCAGCAGATGACTTCACATTTGATCCTCAAGACTAATTAGAGTGAGGTCTGCATCAGAGAAGTAGTTGGAAGACAGTTTTAAGTCATTTAAGCCCATGTCTTAAATCATTGAAGGAAATGGCAACCCACTCCAATATTCTTGCCTGGGAAATCCCATGGACAGAGGAGCCTGGAGGGCTATGGTCCATGGGGTCGCACAGAGTTGGACGTGGCTGAGTGACTGAGCATGCATGCAACATTGGGAAGAGGTAGGTAAGGATGTGTAAAGGTTAATTCTCCTTGCAAATATAGAATTCAAATTGTATTATAATTACCTTATGACTGGATTATTTTTCTTTTCTGCAATTGTTCTTTGAATTCTTCCAATTGTTTTTTGGTCTTATTTTACCAAAATAGAAACTCCAGCTAGTGTTTTATACCAGTTGCTATAGCAAAACCCAGGAATGAAGGCACTTTTATTTGTCAAGTAAGCAAGACTATCAAAAATAGTTTTGATTGTAGAATACATCCTACATTCTTACTTCTAGTTTTTATTGCTGACTTATTAACTTGTCTAAAAAAACTAGGGGCTTCCTTGCTGGCTCAGATGGTAAAGAATCTGCCTGCAATGTAGGAGACCCAGGTTTGATCCCTGGGTCAGGAAGACCCTCTGGAGGAGAGATGTGTATCTGTCAATGTTACTGTTATGACCATTGAAACTGGGAGGGAAGGATGAAGTGAAGGAGAAAAGAATTGTATGTGTACTATAACTTTGCCAAGACACAAAAATCTGTATTTACTCATTATTTCACCTGATGCAATTTTATTAGCTAGACCTTTGGTCTGCAGTCATTAATTAAGTGTATGTTCATGAAATAGAGGCACATGATTCTCTTAGTAAAGCCATTTGGTTATCAACTCAGGTCTGCCTTAGTTTCTTTTAAAAATGGGTGTGAAGTGAGGTACTTCCCTGGCAGTCCTGTAGTTAAGACTGCCCTTCCAATGCAAGGGGCAGGGGTTTGATCCTTGGTCTGGGAATTAAGATCCCGCATGCCTCATGACATGGCCGAAAGATTGAAAAACGGGACTAAGGTGAGAATTTTCTGTTTACTTTTTATGTGAAGCAAGTAAAGTACATTTGGAGAAACCTATTTTAAGAGTGAGTGTGCAAAGGAGAAGTGGGGTCAGGTGGTCTCAGTTCAAGTTCCAATGCCTTGCTTCCTTAAATAAGTCATTTACCCTTTTAAGCTTCATGAGTTTCATTGTAAAATGAAATGTGAAATAAACGAATCTACCTGAGAGCCTTTAGGAGATGTGTATAAGATAGTATCTTACCAAGCTTTGCCACAGTGCCTGGTTTGTAGAAACCGTTCAGCATTATAGCTTCTCTGATATCTCTTTTCAAAGAGATCTGCAGAGTTTTCAGTAACAAAAATTATTTTTCACCTCAAACCAATAGGGCTGTAACTAGGAGGTATGGACGAATTTGGGGCAAAAAATGAGATGAAGATATTTCTAGATACAAGAGCCAGAAAATGATTGCGGGGGGAAAGAAGAAAGGAGAAACAAAATTGACAGTCATCAAAACTCTGGAAAGTGAGAAATGAATGTAAGTCATGGGCCATGTGACACAAGGGAAGAGCTGGGGGTCAGCAGATCGAATTTCAAGATCACTGTCGTGACCTCGGCAAGTCACTGGCTTGTTCTGGGTCTCAGTTTTATCATAAGTAAAATAGAGACCATATTTCCTGACCTGCCTGATGCCGAAGATTAATGTGGAAATAAGAAGAGTGTGAAAGCACTTTGTAAGTACAGAGGGAAGTAAATACATTGTCTGAGTGCAGGTGTTGAGGCAGTGACCAAGAAGGCATCTTTTTAAAAAGCGCTACAAATTATCCACCTTATTTAATGGCTATTATTTGACTTCCACTCTATCAGCATAATCACTGAGGGAAAACCTTTATGGAAACCAATAGAATAATCTAGGAGTTCAAGATCTGCTGATATTCGCTGAGGCCTGGATTCAAATTCCTGGATGTGTGGACCTGGACAAGGGATTTTATCTGTTTGGTCTGTTTCCTTCGCTATCAAATGAAAAGACTAGGAACTTCCCTTACAGTCCAGTGGTTAAGACTTTGCCTCTCAAGGCAGACGTTGTGGGTCCAACCCCTGGTCTGAGAGCTAAGATCCCGCATGCCTCAAGTCTAGAAGCAAAACCCCCAAAGCATAAAACAGAAGCAATATTGTAACAAATTCAATAAAGACTTTAAAAATGGTCCACATACAAAAAAATCTTAAAAAAATGAGAAGACTAGATATTGTTTCCCTCTCAGGATTATTTTGAAGACCAAAAACATTGTGAAAGACTTATAAAAACAATCAATCAATTAATTCATCATCAATTAATGCACTCGAATAGAAGATGGTATGAAAATTAGGTGTGGAAATGCGTAAAAACATACCCCCCTCCCCACCAAAGGATGGAGTATTATGTCACCCTGACCAGCTGTGCTTGTGAAGAAAATTTAATAACGTGGGAAAGTGTTCATGAAATAACATTAAGTGAGTAAACTGTCATGCACACACACACAGAAAAAGAAAAACAACTAAGAAGAAATACACTGAAATAGCATCAGTGATTGTCTTCCTGAGTATTGGGATTATAGATTATTTATTTTTGCTTCTTTAAACTTTCTTGCATTTTCCATTTTTTAAACAATCGAAAGCATGTATTGCCACTTAATAGGATAAAAGGTTATTTTAAACAATGGGATATTGTGTGTCAAAGGTCTGCCAACAGTGCCAGGCATACACTGAGTAGGGATTTCATAGATGTTAGTCGAATCCAAATGAACTCTTAAAAAAGACATCTTGCAAGGAGGCTATATGCCCCAGCCTCGGCCATCAGATGATGTTCTTCAAAGGAAACAGGAAGACAAGACCCATCAAACATGCCCTCACTAGGAAGCCTGGACATAAGCACTCAAGTGGATGTTAGGAAAAACTTTGACCCCTAAGCCCTGAAGGGGTGCTGTGACTTCTACTTTCTTCAAGACAAACAATTAACATCTCAGCTGCTCTTGTTCTGGGTAAGATCAGAACCACGTGAAGGATTTAAAATATCACTGGGATGACATGTTACAGAGCAGCTGGCGGGCTGGAGGGGTCCCATAAATGTCACAAGGAAACCCATACCAATTGGGAAGGCAGGAGACAAAAATAATAACAATAATTCTTTGCATTCACATGGCATCTTTCATCTGAAGGGCTCAAAGTATTTTACAGATGTTATAGCCATTAAAACGTATGTGGCAAGCATTATTCTCCCTGGATTACAGATGGGGAGGGGACTGTAATCCTGTCATTCAGACTAAAACTGGAATAAACTGTAATGATCTTTGAGAGGAGATCTTTCTGATGTAACCCTTTCCTGCTGCAGTTTCCTCCTGCTTCTGAGTGAACAGGACAGGTCACATCCTTGGGCCCGCGATATCGACTGCAGGTATCCAAACACTGAAATGAGATCACTTCTCCAACTTTTCTCCCAGACGAAACATATTTAACTTTTCAAAGTTTTTCTTCAGAAGCCCCAGCTTCCCTCTTCTCATTTCCCTACAACCTGGAGGTGGTTTTCAAGCTAGTAACTGAAACCAGTGCCTGATACTTTAGCCCAGATTCATCAGCAACTTTACCTGAATAAACCGACAGACCTGAAGTTAGATTTGTGTTTTTGCAGCTGGGGTTTCCACACAGATATGTTGTTTTGGGTTTTGGCATGTTTCTGATAAGGCAATGGCTTCTATTTCTTTTTTAAAAATTAATTAATTAATTTTAATTAGAGGATAAGTACTTTACAATATTGTGATGCTTTTTGCCGTACATCAATATGTATCAGCCATGGGTATGCATGTAATGACCTCTATTTTTGATGTTCAAGATCTTTGTTCTCTTGTTGTTGCTATTGTTCCTTTTTCCTTTGATCTGAGAATCCAGCTTCCTTTAAAAAGGCCAAGCATCTCATTCTCCTAACCGAGCAGTGATTATCATTTGTGCGTATTCTATTTTCTCTGTATTTGTGTTCATCTTTTAATGATTTTAGGGTAGTACTGTATATATCATTTTGCATTCTTTGAATTGCATTCTGCTTTTGAGATTTACATTATATTGCAAGTATTTTTTTCCATTACTTCTTGGAAAAGAAGCCCAATGTTGATCCTATAATCAGGATTCTAGGTTTGCATTATAATTTCCTCAATCACACTATTAGAAGATGTTAGAATTGTCTCAAATTTTCCTATTGCTAAGCTATTTTGGGTGAGCATACCTTTAAAGCTTCTTTTATATTTTAGACTATTTTATTAAGAACTTTCGGAGAAGTCAATGGCACCCCACTCCAGCACTCTTGCCTGGAAAATCCCATGGATGGAGGAGCCTGGCGGGCTGCAGTCCATGGAGTTGCTAGAGTCGGGCACGACTGAGTGACTTCACTTTCACTTTTCACTTTCATGCATTGGAGAAGGAAATGGCAACCCACTCCAGTGTTCTTGCCTGGAGAATCCCAGGGACGAGGGAGCCTGGTGGGCTGCCGTCTATGGGCTTGCACAGAGTTGGACATGACTGAAGCGCCTTAGCAGCAGCAGCAGCAAAAGAACTTTCAATATGTATTTCCAAATAACTTTCTCAAATGACTGAAGCTCATTACAGAATCCCCAATAATGGCTGGCAGTATAAGTTTCACTGCATTCTTGTTAGAATTGAATATTTTTATTTGAATTAGTAAAAATATTTGCTTTAAAATTAAATTTGAATTTCTTTACTATTGATATTAGCAAAATTAGTGATTTCATCTTTTTTTTTTTTTTTTTAGCAGACTAAATATTCTCCCTGTTTTTTGGGAGCTTCACATTGGATGATGGATGGTTATAAACCTAAACTATGTAAAAAAAAAAACCTTGATATAAAAATATTAGTAATAATAAAATCTTGCACTATAAAATGCCTTTCACTCAGGGGCCCCATGTGTTCCTTTATTCTTCAAAATGTTTCTATGAGGTACATGAGATATACTATCAATCAGTTTTAAAGACAAAAAATATAATATGACTGGTACTTGATGCCATGATTAAACCAATTGCTATGTTATTGCAAATGGCCCTGATCACATTTTCTCGCTGGTTCTCACCATATTCTCATAGCACTTCCAGCTCTGGCTTAGCCTTATTCAAATTCTTCAGGCATTATTGCTTTTCCCTTTGTGTTTTGAATATACATATGATTATTTATCCTATTCGCCAATGGTGGGGAAAAAATCAGTTGAGCTAGTCTGGCCCTACATAGGGAAGGAAAAGGCACTTGTGAGTCTAATCTGTTCTCACACTAAAATGATTTTCATACGTATCAAAGAACCAAACTAATTTGTGCATGCAGACACCAGCTCAGATGGATTGATTGTCCTTAGTGATATATTTAGTATTGGGATCCAGATCAGATTCCGAGGAAACCTTATTTATAATTTAACTCTATGAGAAATCTTGGCCACGGACCATAGATTTTAATTTCTTTGACAGTCTGAGATTCAGCCTTCTGCAAACTGTGTTTTTGCATTATCTCTGTGTGAAGCTGTCCTGGTTTATAAAGTCAGATGGCTTCTCTCTTCTCCTGTCATGTGAACATGTAAACTTGTAAACTGGCTCCTACCTAGACTAGGTTTCCTCCTGAGGCTTAGGAGAATAGGGTTTCTCTTCTTTCAAGTCAGAGCACTGAATTTTACCCCTCTTCAGCAATCAGTGGTCCTTGATCCTTCTCAGGATCCAACTTTAGTTACACAGCTGGAGGAAATTGATTTTTGATAGAATAGAGCCCAGTGAAATTTTTGGAATTTAACTAAGTTTGGGGAAAATTACTGTCTCTAAAGAAGGAGAACCTGATGTGCTGTTTATTTCCCTACGGTCTCTCTCTCCCCTACCGCTCTGCCTTGTTCACATTTGCATGAGGCAGAATGGAGGAGAGAGCAGTTTCAGGACAGACTTGTCTTACAGCTTAAACATTTGGACTGGATTCATTAGCAGAAACGCTGCAGATTATTAAACAATGAAACCTTTTCAAATGGGAGATAAAGTAATGAGAAGTGGCAGGACAGACGTAGGAATGCAGACAGCAAAACAGCAGAGAGTGACCCTGATAAGATCTTAGGGAATCTGAGACAAATCGGATTCAGGCTTGAGATGCCCGCCACCTCTCTGCCCAGGATTTGGCCCTGGCACTTTCCTGTAACTTCTGTTGTGAAAGAGACCTAACCCAGTTCCTTCCCTTATTTTCCATACCTGATCCTTCAGGAGGGCTCAGCGCCCACCTACCTGCTACTGGCAGGCTTCAGGTGCTCTGTAGCTAAGACCCTGCTCTTGCTGTTTCTGCTCTGACCACCTGAGAGTAATTAAGTGGACTCTTCTACCTAGAGCTGAATGGACTGGTTCCAAAATTATATTTTCCTGGAACATCTTGTTGAACTGGAATGCTTTGGCAGTTAAGAAAGCCACTGCTCACACCTGAACAAATCAGTCTGTTTTTCCTGAAATGAGTTCATGTTCACCTCCTGGCACAGGAGAAGGTAACTGGCAGACCCAGGAGTCTGGCTGAAATTGAGCACGGTGAGATCATTATATCATCATAAAGAACAGAGTTAAAGATGGCAGAAAATCAAGAGTTATATTGATTGATTTGTAGTCTAATGCAAACAGATCAGATGGAAAAACCCAGAGAAAGACTAGTGAACATGTCCAAAAATACTGGACAAGGTGAGTCTGCCTCTAACAAAGTCAATTTCCTAAAGAAACATAATTCTTGAATTGTAAAATAATTATGTGGCATAACACATGTATGCGTACACACAAACACACGCACACACATGCATGCAGAATGTGTGTGCTATTGCCCATATGCTATCCCTTTTGTTGGAAAGTAAGTAAACTCCTTCAGGACCCAGGGTCTCTATTTGCCTTACCATTATGACTATTTGCCACCTCTTTTTCTTTGGGCAAAAAGCAATAATTCCATGCTCATTTGTAGGGCAATCTTAGAAAAGGAGTGTGGCCAACTTAAGTCAAAACAAATGCTTAAAAAGCACTTAACTAAATGAACCTTGGAAAGTGGTTCTTCCATATCCAGATCTAAAGGTAATAATTTGGGGGAAAAAAATGTACAAACTAGAAGTATTTAGCAAGACACATGTATTAGAATCAGGAAGCATATGTTTTTCCATAATATTTCATTAGGATTGGTTGGGACTGGGTTAGCTTCTTAGTTTCTTCTTCTTGCTGCTGCTGCTGCTAAGTCACTTCAGTCGTGTCCGACTCTGCAACCCCATAGACGGCAGCCCACCCGGCTCCGCCGTCCCTGGGATTCTCCAGGCAAGAACACTGGAGTGGGTTGCCATTTCCTTCTACAATGCATGAAAGTGAAAAGTGAAAGTGAAGTCGCTCAGTCGTGTCCAACCCTCAGTGACCCCATGGACTGCAGCCCTCCAGGCTCCTCCATCCATGGGATTTTCCAGGCAGGAGTACTGGAGTGGGGTGCCATTGCCTTCTCTGAGTTTCTTCTTACTATAGAGGAATTACTCTTGAGATACTGCAAAGAACCACTGTGACCAAATGCATCCTGAGACTGATGCCCTCATGCCTTTCCTGATCAGAACACGTCTCCCTCATAACCCATCAAGCAATACTGAAGGATTCTGGGGCCACTGCCTGCAACCAATGAACTGCAAAAATTGCGGTGCTCTGGGACCTAACCTGCTGGCTGGGAATATTAGATGTGGCAACCAAATGCTTTTTGGACACCACATAGAAATAAAGAGCCCTTCTCAAGTTAACAAATAAACACAGTCACAAGAAAACCCAGATATAAGTCAAACTCCTTTTGTGATCTACTCTCATTTTATTCATTTGAGCAGTTTTGAGTTTTATCTAATGCCAGATTGCTTTTTCAGGTTTTCCCCCAATCTTCCTTCATGGACCCATAAGTATGTGACCCAAAGCAGTTGAGTGGTTTGTTGTACAGTTGCTAAGTCATGTTTGACTTTTTGCAACCCCCATGGACTGCAGCATGCCAGGCCCCTCTGTTCTTCACTGTCTCCTGGACTTAGCTCAGATTCATGTTCATTGAGTCGGTGATGCTATCTAGCTATCTCATCTTCTGCTGCCTCCTTCTCCTTTTGCCTTCAATCTTTCCCAACATCAGGGTCTTTTCCGATGAGTTGGCTCCTTGCACCAGATGGCCAAAGTATTGGAGCTTCAGCTTCAGCATCAGTCCTTCCAATGAATATTCAGGGTTGTTTTCCTTTAGGATTGACTGATTTGATCTCCTTGCAGTCCAAGGGACTCTCAAGAGTCTTCTCCAGCCCCATAATTCGGAAGTATCGATTCTTCGGTGCTTAGCCTTTTCTATGGTCTACAAATATTAAGAATGGTGTTCTGAGTCAACACTCAGAGTTTAATTCCTTTTTTCTTTTTCTTGTTGGAAAGGAAAATCCTAACTTTGTATTCATGGCAATCTTAACTTTAGGAGATATAATAAACATTTTGAAGGTTGTTATATCCTGGGATGAAATTTTATTTATTTTTTAATTTAATCTTTAGTTGGAGAAAAATTGTTTTATAATGTTGTGATGGTTTCTGCCATACAATGCAAATCAGCCATAATTATATATATGTGCTTATATATATATGTATATGCTTATGTATGTATTTTCTCTCTCTTGAGCCTCCCTCTTTTATTTTTTTAAAGATTTTTTATGTGAGTGATTTTTTAAGTATTTATTGAATGTGTTATAATATCATTTCCATTTTTGTTAACTTGCTTTTTTTCTCTGGCCATGAAGCATATGGGAGCTTAGCTCCCCAACCAAGGGTGGAACCTACACCGTCTGCACTGGAAGACAAAGTCTTAACCATTAGACTTCCAAGAAAGTCCCCTGGGATGAAATTTTAGATTGAGGGAAGGTAAACATAATTTTGACTTTGGATGGTAAATGGAGGTATAAACAATTAGAATGAACAACCAGTTTCCACACAGTCAAATGTGGGCTTGTCAGTCATGTCCCCAGTGGGATTCCTATCAGAGGCTGAGAGAATGAGAATACCACATTTTCAGTGATAACCAATCCGATTCCTTCCTCTTGTTTCAAATGTTAAAACAGTAGTTGGCACTCACTGGTTTATTCATGTAATCTGACATGCAATATGCAAAGTTATGAAAAATTTAACAACAATCATGTTTTACACCAAGGGCACACAACAGTAGGAATTCAGTACTCCTGGGAATGTATCTTTATAGTGCTTCTTGCTGGTTTGTTTCTTTCAGTTCACTTCAGCTCAGTCACTCAGTCGTGTCCTATTCTTTGCGACCCCATGAATCGCAGCACGCCAGGCCTCCCTGTCCATCACCAACTCCCAGAGTTCACTCAAACTCATGTCCATCGAGTCAGTGATGCCATCCAGCCATCTCATCCTCTGTCGTCCCCTCTCCCTCCCAGCATCAGAGTCTTTTCCAATGAGTCAACTCTTCGCATGAGGTGGCCAAAGTACTGGAGTTTCAGCTTTAGCATCATTCTTTCCAAAGAAATCCCAGGACTGCTCTCCTTTAGAATGGACTGGTTGGATCTCCTTGCAGTCCAAGGGACTCTCAAGAGTCTTCTCCAACACCACAGTTCAAAAGCATCAATTCTTTGGCACTCAGATTTCTTCACAGTCCAACTCTCACATCCATACATGACCACTGGAAAAACCATAGCGTTGACTAGACAGACCTTTATTTAGTTGCTAATATAATGAATGTCCTTATTTTGAGAGTCACTTTTAAACCATAGTTAGTTGCATTTTATTACTCCCTTAAAAGTACTTCTCACAAAGTCAATATCACCGTATAGTGTGTTGGTCCAATCTTTTATTGAGTACAGCCCTTGTCCTATTTATGACCCATGACTGATGCATCAACCCCAAAATGCGACTTCTCTGAGCCACTACAGGACAAGTATCTCGGCTCCTAAGAACGTATTTTACAGAATCATTTCACTAATTTCCAAATGCTTCTGTTGCCAGCATCCCGTACAGGAAGCAAGGCTTCCCATGGCTTATGCTTTTGGAGGAAAAACACAGAATGTTTTAGAGAAAGTAGTTCTAATTGGTGTGAAACATCTTGAATTACTGAAGTTCTAATGGACTTGAAAAAGCCTCTAGAGAATCAAAGGAACCAAATGATGTAGTGGTCTGTAAAAGATAAAATAGGAATAGAAGGAAAAAAGGTTTAATTCACTTCAGAAAGAGATGTCCGCTCTTAGTGTTTGAGGATAAAGTTGCCACATAGTCTTTTTCATTTCGAAATCAGATTTTTTGGGGTGGGTGGTGGGGTGAATGGGGGGATAGTCAAGGTAAAAGATGAATATCAAACAATCAGTGCCATCTAGTGGTTTTATAGGATAAAGACAGAATTTCAGCAATTTGAGAACTGGTTTTTGTGACTGCAGTGCCTGAGAAATATTCAATCAGGCCAAACTATAGATTTCTAGAGAAAACAGTCTGGAATTAAATTATCTCCTTGATTCATTGCATAATGAACACCAAGCGATGTGCTCGTTTAAATACCGTGTGTTAAATGTGTATGTTTAAATAGTTTTGATGAAGGCTGAACAGAGAGTGAAGTAAGCCATTTTTGTTGTTGTTGAGTTGCAAAGAAATGTCCAGCTCTTTGCATCCCTATCCTCCACTCCTCTGGAGTTTGCTCAAATTCATGTCCATTGAGTCTGTGATGCTATATACCTCTCTCATCTTCTGCTGCCTCCTTCTCCTTTTGCCTTCAATCTTTCCCAGCATCCTGGTCTTTTCCAGTGAATTGTTTCTTTGCATCAGGTGGCCGAAGTATTGGAGCTTCAGCTTCAGCATCAGTGCTTCCAATGAATATTAAGGGTCGTTTTCTTTTAGGATTGACGGGTTTGATCTTCTTGATGTCCAAGGGACTCTCAAGAGTCTTCCCCAGCACTGCAATTCGAAAGCATCAATTCTTTGGTGCTCTGCCTTCTTTATGGACCAGCTCTCACATTAGTACATGACTACAGGAAAAACCATAGCTTTGGCTATATGAACTTTTGTCAGCAAAGTGATGCCTCTGCTTTTTAATATACTGTCTAAGTTTATCATAGCTTTCCTTCCAAGGCTCAAGCACTTTTTAAATTTCATGGCTGCAGTCACTGTTTGCAGTGATTTTGGAGCCCAAGAAAAGAAAATGTCACTGCTTCCACTTTTTCTCCTTCTTTTTCCCATGAAGTAATCTAAATATGTGACTTTGTAATGTTTCAACCATATCTGTCTATTGCTTTTTAAACAATTGATAAAGGGGCAAATATATGGCCATGTCGTAAATTTAGTTTTTAAAAACATTTAAATAACTTTTCAATATAGTTTATTTTCCTCTTCTCCTATGTATTTTGTTTAAAGCAATTACAAACTTTACTCTGAGAGGGGGTCTGTAAGCTTCAAAAGACTGCCAAAGGGATCCATGGTACAGAAAGTTCAAAAAACTTGATCTAGGGACTTCCCTGGTGGTCCAGTGGTTGAGACTCCATGCTTACAATGCAGGGTGTGTGGGTTCAATCCCTGGTGAAGGAACTAAGATCCCACATGCTGCACAGCCAAAAAACAAAACAAAACCAACAACAGTAACAAAGAGTCCTGTGAAAACATATACGAAAACTGTGAAAAAAAAAAAAAAAAGCCTGATCTAAAGGGATGCTTAAATTATGAAGTTGAAACACATAATTTAATAGTTAAGGGTTCAGTCTCATTGATTCATTTACTTGAATTCAAATCCCACCCTACTGAGTCTTCTACTTGGTCCCTCTGTGGCTTGGTTAACCCATCTACACCACCAATTTCATAGGAGAGGTCTGCGTTTTAAAGAGCTGATACATATGAAGTGCTGAAGTGAATACACCTTGAGATATTCTCAGTGTTACCACATGTCACTATGCAAAGCAGTTGCTAAATTTAGAAACCACCAGCCAAAAATTTAAGATGAATGACCTGAATTTATAATGGAAACTCTCAGAAGTTTTGACTAGCAAACATGCCCTGACAAATATTTAAGAAGCATTTTTTTTCACATACTTCATATAGGAAATAAAAGCATGTATTTTATATACTTCACTAACTCTTACAATAACCCATCAGTTCAGTTCAGTCACTCAGTCATGTCTAACTCTTTGCAATGCATGGACTGCAGCACGCCACGCCTCCCTGTCCATCACCAACTCCTGGAGTCCACTCAAACCCACGTCCATTGAGTCAGTGATGCCATCCAACCATCTCATCCTCTCTCGTCCCCTACTCCTCCTGTCTTCAATCTTTCCCAGCATCAGGGTTTTTCCAATGAGTCAGCTCTTCTCATCAGGTGGCCAAAGTATTGGAGTTTCAGCTTCAGCATCAGTCCTTCCAAAGAATATTCAGGACTGATTTCCTTTAGGATGGACTGGTTGGATCCCCTTGCAGTCCAAGGGACTCG
Source organism: Capra hircus (assembly GCF_001704415.2). Taxonomy (NCBI): domain Eukaryota; kingdom Metazoa; phylum Chordata; class Mammalia; order Artiodactyla; family Bovidae; genus Capra; species Capra hircus. Next base: position 25,581,624 of record NC_030809.1, read on the forward strand.
CAAGAGTCTTCGCCAACACCACAGTTCAAAAGCATCAATTCTTCAGCACTCAGCTTTCTTTACAGTCCAACTCTCACATCCATACATGACGACTGGAAAAACCATAAACTTGACTAGATGGATCTTTGTTGGCAAAGTAATGTCTCTGCTTTTTAATATGCTATCTAGGTTGGTCATAAGTTTTGTTCCAAGAAGCAAGCATCTTTAATTTCATAGCTGCAGTCACCATCTGCAGTGATTTTGGAGTGCCCCAAAATAAAGTCTCTCACTGTTTCCTTTGTTTCCCCATCTATTTGTCATGAAGTAAGGGGACCAGATGCCATGATCTTAGTTTTCTGAATGTTGAGCTTTAAGACAAAATTTTCACTCTCCTCTTTCACTTTGAGCAAGAGGCTCTTTAGTTCTTCACTTTCTGCCATAATGGTGGTGTCATCTGCATATCTGAGGTTGTTGATATTTCTCCCGGCAATCTTGATTCCAGGTTGTGCTTCATCCAGCCCAGCGTTTCTCATGATGTACTCTGTATATAAGTTAAATAAACTTATAAAGTTTATAACATAAATTTATAAAGATAACTTATAAACTTATATAAGTTAAATAAACAATAACCCATAAGAGGGTAATAGTGTACCCATTTTCAGAACCTTGGATTGTTAAGAGTTTGATTCAGGGTCATATAGGTGTACTGACGGGAATGCAAATTAAGGTATTTGGAGAATTGTTTTCACTCACATAATCTTCAAAAATCCAAAAGCTTTAGAGGTTCTCAAAATGTGCTTAAAAGAAAGACTTTTTAAAAGCTGAAAGAGAGCCCACTGCTATCCTCATCCTTGTGGAGCTTAATTTCTCAAGGTGGGGGTGAGGAACAAGTTTGTCTGACACCGAGAGTCAAGGGGACATGTAACTAACTCAGGTAAGTTGACAGAGCTATGGAGACACAGCAGAGGATTCAAACTGACCACTTGTTGATTGTATGCCTGTGATAACTCCACAACATTTCCAGCACTTTCTGGAAAAGCCCACACATGCCTTGGGGAGTGAGGATCCCTTTGTGTACCGACAGCAGCAAGTCGACCATTCTCCTGCCACATTACAAAAGTGACTTTATGACCGTCTGTGTTTTATGTGTTGGTTTGGGATACAACTGAAAGCACTGAAATTAGCACCAGAAAAATCTATGTTAGACTCTCACTTTTGCCACTCCTTAGCAGTGTGGCTGAATTTCAGTTTTCTCACCCAGATCTCAGTAAAAATGAGATCTAGCTCACAAGGCTTTTGTGAGAGTTAAATAAATTAGTGTTTATGAACATCTAGAAAGAAGGCTGGTCCACAACAGGCAGGCCACAACTCTGCAGTGGATATGGTTATTTCTATTAATGCTTACTTGTAGAATTAACCAAGGAAGTTGTGGAGCCCATGAAAGGAATAACTTAGTTGAACCTTGTCTTCATCTCTAATGTACAGTATCTGCCAAACAGAATAGTAGTTGAGGTATCAGCAACAGACCATATAATATACCTCCATATAATGTACCTACACGACAGGGCCACCCAAGGTGGATGAATCAATGTGGAGAGTTCTGACAAAACATGGTCCACTAGAGAAGGGAATGGCAAACCACTTCAGTATTCTTGCCTTGACAACCCCATGAACGATAGGAAAAGGCAAAAAATAAGACACTGAAAGGTGAACTCCCCAGGTCAGGAGGTGCTCAATATGCTACTGGAGAAGAGTGGAGAAATAACTCCAGAAAGAATGAAGAGACAGAACCAAAACGAAAACAATGCCCAGTTGTGGATGTGACTGGTGATGGAAGTAAAGTATGATGCTGAAAAGAACAATAATGCATACAGACCTGGAATGTTACGTCCATGAATCAAGGCAAATTGGAAGTGGTTAAACAGGAGATGGCAAGAGCGAACATCGACATTTTAGGAATCAGCAAACTGAAATGGACCGGAAAGTGTGAATTTAACTCAGATGACTATTATATCTACTACTGTGGGCAAGAATCCCTTAGAAGAAATGGAGTAGCCCTCATAGTCAACAAAAGAGTCTAAAATGCAGTTCTTGGGTACAATCTCAAAAACAGTAGAATGATCTCTGTTTGTTTCCAAGGCAAACCATTCAATATCACAGTAATCCAAGTCTATGTCCCAACCAGTAATGCTGAAAAGCTGAAGCTGAATGGTTCTATGAAGACCTACTATACCTTCTAGAACTAATACCCAAAAAAGATGTCCTTTTCATCATAGGGGACTGGAATGCAAAAGTAGGAGGTCAAGAGATACCTGGAGTAACAGGCAAATTTGTCCTTAAAGTACAAAATGAAGCAGGACAAAGATTAACAGAGTTTTGTCAAGAGAATGCACTGGTCCTAACAAACACTCTCTTCCAACAACATGAGAGAAGACTACATGTGGCCGTCATGAGATGGTCAATACTGAAATCAGATTGATTATATTCTTTGCAGCCAAAGATGGAGAAGCTCTATACAGTCAGCAAAAATAAGACTGGGAGCTGACTGTGGCTCAGATCATGAACTCTTTATTGCCAAATTCAGACTTAAATTGAAGAAAGTAGGGAAAATCACTAGACAATTCTGGTATGACCTAAATCAAATCCCTTACAAATATACAGTGGAAGTGACAAATAGATTCAAAGGATTAGATCTAATAGACAGAATGCCTGAAGAACTATGGATGGAGATTCGTGACATTGTACAGGAGGCAGTGATCAAGAACATCCCCAAGAAAAAGAAATGCAAAAAGGCAAAATGGTTGTCTGAGGAGGGCTTACAAATAGCTGAGAAAAGAAAAGTGAAAGGCAAAGGAGAAAGGAAAAAATATACCCCTTTTAATGCAGAGTTCTAAAGAATAGCAAGGAGAGATAAGAAATTCTTCCTCAGTGATCAATGCAAAGAAGTAGAGGAAAACAATAGAATGGGAAAGACTAGAGATCTATTCAAGAAAAGTTGAGATACCAAGGGAACTTTTTGTGCAAAGATGGGCACAATAAAGGAGAGAAATTGTATCGACCTAACAGAAGAAGAAAGCTGAGTGCCGAAGAATTGATGCTTTTGAACTGTGGTGTTGGAGAAGACTCTTGAGAGTCCCTTGGACTGCAAGGAGATCCAACCAGTCCATTCTAAAGGAGATCAACCCTGGGATTTCTTTGGAAGGAATGATGCTGAGGCTGAAACTCCAGTACATCGGCCACCTCATGCGAAGATTTGACTCATTGGAAAAGACTCTGATGCTGGGAGGGATTGGGGGCACGAGGAGAAGGGGATGACAGAGGATGAGATGGTTGGATGACATCATGACCCAGTGGCCATGAGTTTGAGTGAACTCTGGGAGTTGGTGATGGACAGGGAGGCCTGGTGTGTTGCGATTCATGGGGCCACAAAGAGTCGGACACGACTGAGCGACTAAACTGAAGTGAACAGAAACAGAAGATAATAAGAAAAGATAGCAAGAATACACAGAAGAACTATACAAAAAAGATCTTCATGACCTAGAGAACCACAATGGTGTGATCCCTCACCTAGAGCCAGACATCCTGGAATGTGAAGTCAAGTGGGTCTTAGAAAGCATCACTATAAACAAAGCTAGCGGTGGTGATGGAATTCCAGCTGAGCTATTCCAAATCCTAAAAGATGATGCTGTGAAAGTGCTGCATTCAATATGCCAGCAAATTTGGAAAACTCAGCAGTGGCCACAGGACTGGAAAATGTCAGTTTTCATTCCAATCCCAAAGAAAGGCAATGCCAAAGAATGTTCAAATTATGAGTGCACAATTGCACTCATTTCACACGCTAGTAAAGTAATGCTCAAAATTCTCCAAGCCAGGCTTCAACAGTATATGATTCATGAACTTCCAGAAGTTCAAGCTGGATTTAAAAAAGCCAGAGAAACTATAGAGATCAAATTGCCAACATCCGCTGGATCATGGGAAAAGCAAGAGAGTTCCAGAAAAACATCTACTTCTGCTCTATTGACTATGCCAAAGCCTTTGACTGTGTGGATCACAACAAACTGTGGAAAATTCTTAAAAAGATGGGAATACTAGACCACCTTACCTGCCTCCTGAGACATCTGTATGCAGGTCAAGATGCAACAGTTAGAACTGGACATGGAACAACAGACTTGTTCCAAATAGGGAAAGAGGTAAGTCAAGGCTGTCTATTGTCACCCTGCTTATTTAACTTATATGCAGAGTACATCATGAGAAATGCTGGGCTGGAAGAAGCACAAGCTGGAATCAAGATTGCTGGGAGAAATATCAATAATTTAAGATATACAGATGATACTGCCCTTATGGAAGAAATTGAAGAACTAAAGAGCCTCTTGATGAAAGTGAAAGAGAGTGAAAAAGTTGTCTTAAGACTCAACATTAAAAAAAATAAGATCAATATGTGAAATAGATCTCCAGTCCAGGTTGGATGCATGAGACAGTGTGCTCAGGGCTGGTGCACTGGGATGACCCTGAGGGATGGGATGGGGAGGGAGGTGGGAGGGCAGTTCAGGATGGGGAACACATGTACACCCATGGCTGATTCATGTCAATCTATGGCAAAAACTTCTACAATATTGTAAAGTAATTAGCTTCCAATTAAAATTAATTAATTAATTAAAAAATAGACAACAACAACAAAACAAACCAAAAAACTAAGATCATAGTATTCAGTCCCATCACTTCATGGCAAATAGATGGGGAAACAATAAAAACAGTGAGAGACTTTGTTTTTTGGGGCTCTAAAATCACCGCAGATGGTGACTGCAGCCATGAAATTAAAAGATGCTTGCACCTTGGAAGAAAAGCTATGACCAACCTAGACAGCACATTAAAAAGCAGAGACTTTTTTTTTTTTGCCAACAAAGGTCTGTCTAGTCAAAGTTATGGTTTTTCCAGTAGTCATGTGTGGATGTGAGAGTTGGAGTATAAAGAAAGCTGAGTGTCGAAGAACTGATGCTTTTGAACTGTGGTGTTGGAGAAGACTCTTGTAAGTCTCTTAGACTCCAAGGAGATCAAAGTAGTCCATCCTAATGAAAATCAGTCCTGAATATTCATTGAAGAACTGATGCTGAAGCCAAAACTCCAATACTTTGGCCACCTGATGTGGAGAAGTGACTCTTTGGAAAAGACCCTGATGCTGGGAAAGATTGAAGACAGGAAGAAAAGGGGATGAGAGGGGATGAGAGGGGATGAGATGGTTGGATGGCATCACCAACTCAATGGATGTGAATTTGAGCAAGGTCTGGGAGTTGGTGAAGGACAGGGAAGCCTGGCATGCTGCAGTCCATGGGGTCACAGAGTCAGACATGGCTGAGCGACTGAACTGAACTGATATAATGTACCTAATAGAGTTTCTGACACAGAACAAGCAGTCATGAAATTGTATCTACTGTGATCATTGCTAGGGGCTTCGAAGGTAGCTCAGTGGTAAATAATCCACCTGCCAATATAGGAGACACAAGATGTGGGTTCAATCCCTGGATGGGGAAGATCTCCTAGAGTAGGAAATGGCAACCTACCCAGTATTCTTGCCTGGAAAATTCCATGGACCGAGGAGCCTGTCAGGCAACAGTCCATGGGTCGCAGAGCTGGGCATACACTAGTGTGTACATTAATGGTAAAGCAGGACCAAACATTTAAAATTGAGAAAGTTTGGCAATGTAGGCATAGATAGACTTATTGGGAGGATTTAAATGGGAGGGGACTTTATACAAACAGTATTTAGAAAACCAGATTCAAATTTAAGTACTTAGGCTCACTTCATTTTTACAAAGATAGAGCCCTGGAACCTCTCCCTGGGGGTCTGCCTGGGTCCAAATTTACTCCTAATGTTAAAGGGTGTCATTGTCTTACAAAGGTGTAGAATGGTTAAATGCTTTTATTATGGACACCATGCTTTTAAGCTTTCTGGCTGGTTGGGGAATGTTTTCCTCCTTGCATCCCCATCCCCTTTCTCTCTCCAAAATCCATCACTTCTTCTTATGATAGGGTAACTGGCAAGTTAAGTCCTCAACCTTGATTGTGTTGGTCATGGGGAAACAAGTGGCTTCATCTGCAAGAAGGATGTGGGAGATAGTGGCTACATGTTGAGTGATTTTTTCAAATGACATGAATCCAGTTCTGTTGGAAGATACTCCATGAGCCACGCTTGCAGGCTGGACTTGGACTTCAAGAGCTGCTCACTCTAGGGTGCAATCAGTTGATTTCTCCTTTGTTTTCCTTTCTAACTGCTTCCTGGAATTTCCCTCTTCTGAACTCATGGGTAATTTCTGCTTCTTCTGAGGTGCTCTCTCCTTAGGGCATGCTACCTTCCTGGGGCTTCCCAATTGGCCCTAGTGGTAAAGAATCCATCTCCCGATTCAGGTAGACATAAGAGGTGTGGGTTCAGTCTCTAGGTTGGAAAAATCCCCTGGAGGAGGGCACAGCAACCTACTCCAGTATTCTTGCCTGGAGAATCCCATGGACAGAGGAGCCTGGCGGGTTATGGTCCACAGGGTTTCAAAGAGTCAGATATGACTGAAGCAATTTAGCATGCACGTCCATTCCTACCAGGCCCAACAGCAGATTTTTTGGTTTGTAATTGTGATTGTTGAGTCACTAAGTTGTGTCCAACTCTTTGTGACCCCATGGACTGCAGCATGCCAGGCTTCCCTGTCCTTTACTATCTCCGGGAGTTTGCTCAGATTCATGTCTATTGAGTCAGTGATGCCATCCAACCATCTCATCCTCTGTCATCCTTTTTCCTCCTGCCTTCAGTCTTTCCCAGCATCAGGGTCTTTTCCAATGAGTCAGCTCTGGAGGCCTTACAAATAGCTGTAAAAAGAAGAGAGGTGGGATGATTTGGGAGAATGGCACTGAAACATGTATACTACCATGTAAGAAATGAATCTCCAGTCTATGTTTGATGCAGGATACAGGATGCTTGGGGCTGGTGCATGGGGATGATCCAGAGAGATGATATGAGTGGGAGGTGGGAGGGGGGTTCATGTTTGGGAACTCATTTACACCCATGGCAGATTCATGTCAATGTATGGCAAAACCAATACAGTATTGTAAAGTAAAATAAAGTAAAAATAAAAATTAAAAAAAAAAAAGAGAGAGGTGAAAAGCAAAGGAGAAAAGGAAAGATATAAACATCTGAATGCAGAGTTCCAGAGAACAGCAAGAAGAGATAAGAAAGGCTTCTTCAGTGATCAATGCAAAGAAATAGAGGAAAAGAACAGAATGGGAAAGACGAGAGATCTTTTCAAGAAAATTAGAGATACCAAGGGAACATTTCATGCAAAGATGGGCTCGATAAAGGACAGAAAAGGTCTGGACCTAACAGAAGCAGAAGGTATTAAGAAGAGGTGGCAAGAATACACAGAAGAACTGTACAAAAAAGATCTTCATGACCCAGATAATCATGATGGTGTGATCACTCATCTAGAGCCAGACATCCTGGAATGTGAAGTCAAGTGGGCCTTGGAAAGCATCGCTATGAACAAAGCTAGTGGAGGTGCTGGAATTCCAGTTGAGCTGTTTCAAATCCTGAAAGATGATGCTGTGAAAGTGCTGCACTCAATATATCAGCAAATGTGGAAAACTCAGCAGTGGTCACAGGACTGGAAAAGGTCAGTGTTCATTCCAATTCCAAAGAAAGGCAATGCCAAAGAATGCTCAAACTACTGCACAATTGCACTCATCTCACATGCTAGTAAAGTAATGCTCAATATTCTCCAAGCCAGGCTTCAGCAGTATGTGAACTATGAACTTGCTGATGTTCAAGCTGGATTTAGAAAAGGCAGAGGAACCAGAGATCAAATTGCCAACATCCGCTGGATCATGGAAAAAGCAAGAGAGTTCCAGAAAAACATCTATTTCTGCTTTATTGACTATGCCAAAGCCTTTGACTGTGTGGATCACAATAAACTGTGGAAAATTCTGAAAGAGATGGGAATACCAGACCACCTGACCTGCCTCTTGAGAAATCTGTATGCAGGTCAGGAAGCAGCAGTTAGAACTGGACATGGAACAACAGACTGGTTCCAAGTAGGGAAAGGAGTACATCAAGGCTGTATATTGTCACCCTGCTTATTTAACTGCTATGCAGAGTACATCATGAGAAATGCTGGACTGGAAGAAACACAAGCTGGAATCAAGATTACTGGGAGAAATATCAATAAACTCAGATATACAGATGACACTACCCTTATGGCAGAAAGTGAAGAGGAACTAAAAAGCCTCTTGATGAAAGTGAAAGTGGAGAGTGAAAAAGTTGGCTTAAATCTCAACATTCAGAAAACGAAGATCATGGCATCCGGTCTCATCACTTCATGGGAAATAGATGAGGAAATAGTGGAAACAGTGTCAGACTTTATTTTTCTGGGCTCCAAAATCACTGCAGATGGTGACTGCAGCCATGAAATTAAAAGATGCTTACTCCTTGGAAGAAAAGTTATGACCAACCTAGGTAGCAAATTAAAAAGCAGAGACATTACTTTGTCAACAAAGGTCCATCTAATGAAGGCTATGGTTTTTCCAGTGGTCATGTATGGATGTGAGTGTTGGACTATAAAGAAAGCTGAGCACTGAAGAATTGATGCTTTTGAACCGTGGTGTTGGAGAAGACTCTTGAGAGTCCCTTGGACTGCAAGGAGATCCAACCAGTCCATCCTAAAAGAGATCAGTCCTGGGTGTACATTGGAAGGACTGATGCTAAAGCTGAAACTCCAAACTCTGGCCACCTGACGCAAAGAGCTGACTCATTTGAAAAGACCCTGATGCTGGGAAAGATTGAGGGCAGGAGAAGAAGGGGATGCCAGAGGATGAGATGGCTGGATAACATTACCGACTTAATGGACATGGGTTTGGGTGGATTCCGGGAGTTGGTGATGGACGGGGAGGCCTGGCGTGCTGCGGTTCTTGGGGTGGCAAAGAGTTGGACACAACTGAGCGACTGAACTGACCTGAACTGAGAGCCTGCCTTTCTTATAAACTTCTAGGTGATACTGATGCTGCTGGTCCTTGGAGGACCACACTTTGAATAGCAGGGCAATCAAGTCATCTAATTAATGGGATTCTTTCTAATGCAATGTAAATGAAAGTTAGGTCTAACACATCTGGTGTTTGTGTTTTAATACAAGTTGTGTTCTTTCCAGCAACTCTGGAGCATTTTAGGAAGGACAGTGGTATAACCTGTATTCTTCCTGTTAAGCTTCTTTTTCTGAAAAGATGAGGGGGGAGGATAGGGTTAATTCTAGGAAATTTGCAAATAAGTTTTTTTGGCCTTCAATCCTTTTTCTGTATCCACCTTTTCCACCCATGGCTCTTTGTTTCCTATACTTTCTACTCTGTAGTTCAAGGACAAGAAGATATTATGCAGTTTATAATATTATTTTATATTTAAATATTTTGCATGATAAAATTGTTTCTAGACTTTTGGTAATGATTGAGTTCCTATCCCAATTTTGCCACAGAGTTCAGGTACATAGGTGGCATATTTCTTGATCAAGTGCTTGAGCAACCCATATTAGTTTCCAAAAGCTAGTAAAGCTTCAATAATTTTAGAGATAAATGACCAGTAAAAATGGGCTTTGAGATTAGTACTGTTATGAGTTAACCAATATCTACTTAATGAGGATATTGCTCTAGTAGAAGGAATACCAAGTTAGAACTAAGAGAGTTTGGTTTTGTTTCAATTCTGTGCTTTTAGCTGAGTAATACTGAGCAAAAGCAGTATAAACTGGACTTCAATTTTGCCATCTGTCAAATCTTTTCCTTAGTTAAACAAATATTTGTGGAGTACTTATGAGGTCTTTCATAGAAGGCAATGACACCCCACTCCAACTCTTGCCTGGAAAATCCCATGGATAGAGGAGGCTTGAAGGCTGCAGTCCATGGGGTTGCTGAGGGTCGGACATGACTGAGCGACTTCACTTTCACTTTTCATTTTCATGCATTGGAGAAGGAAATGGCAACCCACTCCAGTACTCTTGCCTGGAGGATCCCATGGACAGAGGAGCCTGGAAGGCTGCAGTCCATGGGGTCGCGAAGAGTCGGACACGACTGAGCAACTTCACTTATGAGGCCTTTAGATATCTTGTAAGTAGTCAATACTCAACTACTGATCAACTCCTCAAGTATTTTTAAGTCACTGGATTTTTGAAGTTGCATTTAGTTGCTCCCCAAAAGTGATGTAGGTGCATAGAGTAATGACTGTACTTCTTGATATGCACTTGATGTGGTAGGAGGCAACCCCCTCCTATTTCTGGTTGTTTCCCTGGATCTGAAAATATGTCTGGAAGCCCTAAAGACTCAGCACACTGATTCTTGTAGCAACTTTCTCTGTTGGGTGATGGCCAAGGAAGGTGTCCTGTTGCATATGAATAAACTGTGTCTGGTGAGCTGGGGCTGTCATAGCTTGGGTGGGCCCCACAGTCAGGAGTGCTGCCATTGGCCACGAGGAAGTGCTGGAGACACCTAGGACCAGATGGCCCAGGGCTGGGGAACTTTTTCAGTGGAAGGGCTGCAGAGCCAATGGTACAATTTGCAGTGTCAGAAAGGTCAGCCACGTCATGGCTCCTGCGGATAAGCACATTTGGAATGATACCTCTGCCAGCAACTGGGAATAGAAGGAACAAGCTACAACCTCCAGGGGAGGGATAAGGGCAAGGACTCCACAAGGTATTAGATCCCTGCCCAGTGGACTGTGATGGTTCCAGGCAAAGCTCCAGACCCAGCAGTAGACTGGAATACTAAGCAGGAAATTGAGGCTGAAGTTTGGTGAGAGAACAGAGCTGTAGCCTGGTGTTCGGGGAGCGTCAGACACCAGGCCTGCAGCAGCAAGATGAATTCCAGACTCTCCACGTTGGTGTTAATCCCTTTCCTGGTCGGGGCTGATTGATTCTGAGTGTCGGCAGGGCTGTGTCTATAACTGGCCAGGACTGAGAAGGCAGGGATCTGAGGAGGAACTCTGGTTGACATCCTCAGTCTCAATGTTACCTCCTCCATCCCATTCTTATTGGGGTGTTATAATTACTGGAAGGAAATTACTTCCTTTTCCCAGAAAAGTTTTTAAACAAGAGTAAGGTTTGCCAACTGTTAATACTTCTGAGAAATGTAACATTTTGAACCCTGCTTCCCTGTTCCTGTACTGAAAATTTGGGACAAATACATTGTCGATATCTTCTGGCCAAAGACCATCAGGGGCACATATGTAATTTTATTCATGCTGAATTGATTGCTCATTGTAGTAAGGGAGACCCAACAGCATGGGGTTCTGTGGGATGTCTTGATGAGAAGGTGTTAGAAATGACATTACAGGATCTGGACTTGGGTTGGGTGACTTTGAGGTGGGTCTAGAGCGGCTTCTGTCAGAAAGCAGGGACAATTCTATGAGTCGGCATCTCAATAAGTCTTATCTATAGGGAAGAGAGTCTAGAGCAAGGATAAAACTGTAATTAGTGAAGAGTGAGCAGTCAATCATGCTAGTTAGGAGCAACTGGATTATTTGGTATTTTGTGGATTGCATAATGAGCATATTTCTGTCCCTTCTTAGATAAAATTAGAAAATGCTCTTCTTTTTACTCACTTTATCATGGCCTTGGAGTGACCATCCGTGTCTGAGGCCAATGTTGTGTGAAATTATGTTAAACGTGATACCCCATGCTCAACTGTGAGCATCAGATCAACTTCTAACAACACCTAAGACTGGTTGCAAGTGCCAGGTCAGTTCTCAGATGTCAGTACACTTTGGCCCACCAGTTACTAGCGGGCTGACAGGAGTAAAGTGTAATAAGTATATATATATTTTTTAATTTTAATTTTTTATTTTTTTTTAAATTTTAAAATCTTTAATTCTTACATGCGTTCCCAAACATGAACCCCCCTCCCACCTCCCTCCCCACAACATCTCTCTGGGTCATCCCCATGCACCAGCCCCAAGCAAGCTGCACCCTACGTCAGACATGGACTGGCGATTCAATTCTTACATGACAGTATACATGTTAGAATTCCCATTCTCCCAAATCATCCCACCCTCTCCCTCTCCCTCTGAGTCCAAAAGTCTGGTATACACATCTGTGTCTTTTTTCCTGTCTTGCATACAGGGTCGTCATTGCCATCTTCCTAAATTCCATATATATGTGTTAGTATACTGTATTGGTGTTTTTCTTTCTGGCTTACTTCACTCTGTATAATTGGCTCCAGTTTCACCCATCTCATCAGAACTGATTCAAATGAATTCTTTTTAACGGCTGAGTAATACTCCATTGTGTATATGTACCACAGCTTTCTTATCCATTCATCTGCTGATGGACATCTAGGTTGTTTCCATGTCCTGGCTATTGTAAACAGTGCTGCGATGAACATTGGGGTACATGTGTCTCTTTCAATTCTGGTTTCCTCGGTGTGTATGCCCAGAAGTGGGATTGCTGGGTCATAAGGTAGTTCTATTTGCAATTTTTTAAGGAATCTCCACACTGTTCTCCATAGTGGCTGTACTAGTTTGCATTCCCACCAACAGTGTAGGAGGGTTCCCTTTTCTCCACACCCTCTCCAGCATTTATTGCTTGCAGATTTTTGGATCGCAGCCATTCTGACTGGTGTGAAGTGGTACCTCATTGTGGTTTTGATTTGCATTTCTCTAATAATGAGTGATGTTGAGCATCTTTTCATGTGTTTGTTAGCCATCCGTATGTCTTCTTTGGAGAAATGTCTACTTAGTTCTTTGGCCCATTTTTTGATTGGGTCGTTTATTTTTCTGGAATTGAGCTGCAGAAGTTGCTTGTATATTTTTGAGATTAGTTGTTTGTCAGTTGTTTCAGTTGCTATTATTTTCTCCCATTCAGAAGGCTGTCTTTTCACCTTGCTTATATTTTCCTTTGTTGTACAGAAGCTTTTAATTTTAATTAGATCCCATTTGTTTATTTTTGCTTTTATTTCCAGAATTCTGGGAGGTGGATCATAGAGGATCCTGCTGTGATTTATGTCTGAGAGTGTTTTGCCTATGTTCTCCTCTAGGAGTTTTATAGTTTCTGATCTTACATTTAGATCTTTAATCCATTTTGAGTTTATTTTTGTGTACGGTGATAGAAAGTGATCTAGTTTCATTCTTTTACAAGTGGTTGACCAGTTTTCCCAGCACCACTTGTTAAAGAGATTGTCTTTACTCCATTGTATATTCTTGCCTCCTTTGTCAAAGATAAGGTGTCCATATGTGTGTGGATTTATCTCTGGGCTTTCTATTTTGTTCCATTGATCTATATGCCTGTCTTTGTGCCAGTACCATACTGTCTTGATGACTGTGGCTTTGTAGTAGAGCCTGAAGTCAGGCAAGTTGATTCCTCCAGTTCCATTCTTCTTTCTCAAGATTGCTTTGGCTATTCGAGGTTTTTTGTATTTCCATACAAATCTTGAAATTATTTGTTCTAGTTCTGTGAAAAATGTGGCTGGTAGCTTGATAGGGATTGCATTGAATTTGTAAATTGCTTTGGGTAGTATACTCATTTTCACTATATTGATTCTTCCGATCCATGAACATGGTATATTTCTCCATCTATTAGTGTCCTCTTTGATTTCTTTCATCAGTGTTTTATAGTTTTCTATATATAGGTCTTTAGTTTCTTTAGGTAGATATATTCCTAAGTATTTTATTCTTTTCGTTGCAATGGTGAATGGAATTGTTTCCTTAATTTCTTTTTCTACTTTCTCATTATTCGTGTATAGGAATGCAAGGGATTTCTGTGTGTTGATTTTATATCCTGCAACTTTACTATATTCATTGATTAGCTCTAGTAATTTTCTGGTGGAGTCTTTAGGGTTTTCCATGTAGAGGATCATGTCATCTGCAAACAGTGAGAGTTTTACTTCTTCTTTTCCAATTTGGATTCCTTTGATTTCTTTTTCTGCTCTGATTGCTGTGGCCAAAACTTCCAGAACTATGTTGAATAGTAGCGGTGAAAGTGGACACCCTTGTCTTGTTCCTGACTTTAGGGGAAATGCTTTCAATTTTTCACCATTGAGGATAATGTTTGCTGTGGGTTTGTCATATATAGCTTTTATTATGTTGAGGCATGTTCCTTCTATTCCTGCTTTCTGGAGAGTTTTTATCATAAATGGATGTTGAATTTTGTCAAAGGCCTTCTCTGCATCTATTGAGATAATCATATGGTTTTTATTTTTCAATTTGTTAATGTGGTGAATTACATTGATTGATTTGCGGATATTGAAGAATCCTTGCATCCCTGGGATAAAGCCCACTTGGTCATGGTGTATGATCTTTTTAATGTGTTGTTGGATTCTGATTGCTAGAATTTTGTTGAGGATTTTTGCATCTATGTTCATCAGTGATATTGGCCTGTAGTTTTCCTTTTTTGTGACATCTTTGTCAGGTTTTGGTATTAGGGTGATGGTGGCCTCATAGAATGAGTTTGGAAGTTTACCTTCCTCTGCAATTTTCTGGAAGAGTTTGAGGAGGATAGGTGTTAGCTCTTCTCGAAATTTTTGGTAGAATTCAGCTGTGAAGCCGTCTGGACCTGGGCTTTTGTTTGCTGGAAGATTTCTGATTACCATTTCAATTTCTGTGCTTGTGATGGGTCTGTTAAGATTTTCTATTTCTTCCTGGTTTAGTTTTGGAAAATTGTACTTTTCTAAGAATTTGTCCATTTCTTCCACGTTGTCCATTTTATTGGCATACAACTGCTGATAGTAGTCTCTTATGATCCTTTGTATTTCTGTGTTGTCTGTTGTGATCTCTCCATTTTCATTTCTAATTTTATTGATTTGATTTTTCTCTCTTTGCTTCTTGATGAGTCTGGCTAATGGTTTGTCAATTTTATTTATCCTTTCAAAGAACCAGCTTTTGGCTTTGTTGATTTTTGCTATGGTCTCTTTTGTTTCTTTTGCATTTATTTCTGCCCTAATTTTTAAGATTTCTTTCCTTCTACTAACTCTGGGGTTCTCCAACTCTTCCTTTTCTAGTTGCTTTAGTTGCAGAGTTAGGTTATTTATTTGACTTTTTTCTTGTTTCTTGAGGTATGCCTGTATTGCTATGAACTTTCCTCTTAGCACTGCTTTTATAGTGTCCCACAGGTTTTGGGTTGTTGTGTTTTCATTTTCATTAGTTTCTATGCATATTTTGATTTCTTTTTTGATTTCTTCTGTGATTTGTTGGTTATTCAGAAGTGTGTTGTTCAACCTCCATATGTTGGAATTTTTAATAGTTTTTCTCCTGTAATTGAGATCTAATCTTGATGCATTATGGTCAGAAAAGATGCTTGGAATGATTTCGATTTTTTTGAATTTATCAAGTTTAGATTTATGGCTCAGGATGTGATCTATCCTGGAGAAGGTTCCATGAGCACTTGAAAAAAAAGTGAAATTCATTGTTTTGGGGTGAAATGTCCTATAGATATCAATTAGGTCTAACTGATCTAATGTATCATTTAAAGTTTGCGTTTCTTTGTTAATTTTCTGTTTAGTTGATCTGTCCATAGGTGTGAGTGGGGTATTAAAGTCTCCCACTATTATTGTGTTATTGTTGATTTCCCCTTTCATACTTGTTAGCATTTGTCTTACATATTGCGGGGCTCCTATATTGGGGGCATATATATTTATAATTGTTATATCTTCTTCTTGGATTGTTCCTTTGATCATTATGTAGTGGCCTTCTTTGTCTCTTTTCACAGCCTTTGTTTTAAAGTCTATTTTATCGGATATGAGTATTGCCACTCCTGCTTTTTTTTGGTCTCTATTTGCGTGGTATATCTTTTTCCAGCCCTTCACTTTCAGTCTGTATGTGTCCCTTGTTTTGAGGTGGGTCTCTTGTAAGCAGCATATAGAGGGGTCTTGTTTTTGTATCCATTCGGCCAGTCTTTGTCTTTTGGTTGGGGCGTTCAACCCATTTACGTTTAAGGTAATTATTGATAAGTGTGATCCCGTTACCATTTACTTTATTGTTTTGGGTTCGAGTTTATACACCCTTTTCGTGTTTCCTGTCTAGAGAATATCCTTTAGAATTTGTTGGAGAGCTGGTTTGGTGGTGCTGAATTCTCTCAGCTTTTGCTTGTCTGTAAAGCTTTTTATTTCTCCTTCATATTTGAATGAGATCCTTGCTGGGTACAGTATTCTGGGCTGTAGGTTATTGTCTTTCATCACTTTAAGTATGTCTTGCCATTCCCTCCTGGCCTGAAGAGTTTCTATTGAAAGATCAGCTGTTATCCTAATGGGAATCCCCTTGTGTGTTATTTGTTGTTTTTCCCTTGCTGCTTTTAATATTTGTTCTTTGTGTTTGATCTTTGTTAATTTGATTAATATGTGTCTTGGGGTGTTTCGCCTTGGGTTTATCCTATTTGGAACTCTCTGTGTTTCTTGGACTTGGGTGATTATTTCCTTCCCCATTTTAGGGAAGTTTTCAACTATTATCTCCTCAAGGATTTTCTCATGATCTTTCTTTCTGTCTTCTTCTTCTGGGACTCCTATAATTCGAATGTTGGAGCGTTTCATATTGTCCTGGAGGTCTCTGAGATTGTCCTCATTTCTTTTAATTCGTTGTTCTTGTTTCCTTTCTGATTCATTTATTTCTACCATTCTATCTTCTATTTCACTAATCCTATCTTCTGCCTCCGTTATTCTACTAATTGTTGCCTCCAGAGTGTTTCTGATCTCATTTATTGCATTATTCATTACATTTTGACTCTTTTTTATTTCTTCTAGGTCCTTGTTAAACCTTTCTTGCATCTTCTCAATCCTTGTCTCTAGGCTATTTATCTGTGATTCCATTTTGATTTCAAGATTTTGGATCATTTTCACTATCAATATTCGGAATTCCTTCTCCGGTAGATTCCCTACTTCTTCCACTTTTGTTTGGTTTGGTGGGCAACTCTCTTGTTCCTTTACCTGCTGTGTATTCCTCTGTCTCTTCATCTTGGTTATATTGCTGCGTTTGGGGTGGCCTTTTTATATTCTGGGAATTTGTGGAGTTCTCTTTATTATGGAGCTTCCTCACTTTGGGTGGGGTTCTATCAGTGGCTTGTCAAGGTTTCCTGGTTAGGGAGGCTTGTGTTGGAGTTTTGGTGGGTGGAGCTGGGTTTCTTCTCTCTGGAGTGCAATGGAGTGACCCGTAATGGGTTACGAGACATCAAAGGTTTTGGGATAATTTTGAGCTGCCTGTATATTGAAGCTCAGGGGAGTGTTCCTGTGTTGCTGGAGAATTTGCGTGGTATGTCTTGTTTTGGAATTTGTTGGCCCTTGGGTGGAACTTGGTTTCGGTGTAGGTATGAAGGCATTAGATGGGCTCCTATTGCTTAATGTTCCCTGAATTCAAGAGTTCTCTAATGTTTTCAGGCTTTGGATTTAAGCTTCCTGCTTTTGGTTTTCAGTTTTATTTTTACAGTAGCCTCTAGACTTCTCCATCTATACAGCACCGATGATAAAACATCTAGGTTAAAGATGAAAAGTTTCTCCACATTGAGGGACACTCAGAGAGGTTCACTGAGTTATAAGGAGAAGAGAAGATGGAGGGGGTATTTAGAGGTAACTGGAATGAGATGCGGTGAGATCAAAAGAGAAGAGAGCAAGCTAGCCAGTAGTCACTTCCTTATGTGCGCTCTATAGCCTGGACCGCTCAGAGGTATTTACAGAGTTATACGGGGAAGAGGAGAGGGAGGAAGTAGACAGAGGTGACCAGGAGGATCAGAGAGAGGAATGAGTAGGAGCGAGACAAATCCTTCCAGTAACCTGTTCCTTAGGTGTTCTCCACCGTCTGGAACACACAGAGATTCACAGAGTTGGATAGAGGAGAGATGGGGGAGAAAAGAGACAGAGGCCACCTGGTGGAGAAAAAGGAGAGTCCAGAGGAGGAGAGAGTGGTCAAGCCAGTAATCTCGCTCTCAGGTAAACTGGGATAGTGAAGTTTGGGTTTTTAAATGTACAAAATTGACCACAAAAACATAAGAGCAAAGATTAAAAATCTAGAGTAGAGGTTGGATTTTCAAAGATACAATATTAGAGAGAAGCAGAAGGAAAAAGGAAGAAAGAAAGAAAAAAAAAAAGAAAAAGAATTATTAAAAAACAAACAAACAAACAAACAATCAAAAAAAAAAAAAAAGCCATCAACAACCATCCAAAGACTGTATATGGTGTTTGCCTTAAAAAAAAAAAAAAAAAGTCTTTTTAAAAAACAAACAAAAAAAAATAGTAATAATAGGTTATAGAAATAAAAATTAGAGGAGAAATAGAAGACTTAACAATTAAAAAAGAGTTAGAAAAAAAAGCAAAAAAAAAAAAAAAGGAATGATTTTATAAATATTAAAAATATCTGGCCCTTTCTGGTGTAATGGGCCATGTGGGATCACTTCCAAGGTGGTTCCCTCTGTTTAACTTCTTCTGTTTGCTGGCTTTTTGGGCTCACAGTTGCGCTGTGGGGAGGGGGGCTGCTGCTAACAAATAGCACTGTCGTGTGCACACAGTGTCTCAGCCCCGCTTGACCTGTCCTTTTTCGCGGCGCACAAACCGCTCCGGCTCTAGGATGCTCAGCCGGGAACCGTCTGGGGCCGGCCCTAGGCTGCGTGCACTTCCCCGGTCCAAGCCGCTCAGGTTCGGCGCTCAGGCAGCCCTCAGAGGCACAGATTCGGCTGGAACTGCGCTTTGTGCCCTTCCCAGGTCCGAGTAGCTCAGGAGTTTGGCGAGCGCGATCGCCGCGGCTTGTCACCTTTTCTGCCGCTGCTGCTCAGCTTTCTGGGCGGGCCGCTGGCGCACCCCGTGCGGTAGATTGTGACTGACCAGCACCCCCAGAAGTCTTAGCAAAGGAGCTTGCTTGCAGTTAGGTAAGTAAAGTCTCTCCGAGTTTGCAATTGCCCCTTTCCAGTCCTTACGACTCTGGCTGCCTGTCCCCGGCGGGGGATGGTCTGCAGCCGGCTTTTCCCGTTCCGTCCTTTGTTCTGTGCTCGGTCCTGGCGGTGTCTTATGTTCGAGCTTTTCGCGTGGTAGCTATCCCACAGTCTGGTTTGCTAGCCCAAGTTAGATGTTCTGGTTGCGCATGGGGCGTTCCTGCCCGATTCTTACAAAGCTCTGCAGCCTGCGCCTCCCGCGCGTCCCTGCCCCGCCCCCACTTCCCAGTGGCGGATGCAGGCGTCTGTGCTGCTTTTCCGCTGGGGGAGTTACTGTTGGGCTTGTAATCTGTTGGTTTTAATGATTTATCTATTTTTCCTTCCTGTTATGTTGCCCTCTGTGTTTCCAAGGCTCACCACAGACTCGGCAGGGAGAGTGTTTCCTGGTGTTTGGAAACCTCTCTTCTTAAAATTCCCTTCCCGGGACGGGCTTCCCTTCCCGGGACGGAGCTCCCTCCCCACCTCCTTTGTCTCCTTTTTCGTCTTTTATATTTTTTCCTACCTGTTTTTGAAGACAATGATCTGCTTTTCTGGTTGTCTGATGTCCTCTGCCAGCCTACAGAAGTTGTTTTGTGAAGTTTGCTCGGTGTTGAAATGTTCTTTTGAGGAATTCGTGAGGGAGAAAGTGGTCTCCCCGTCCTATTCCTCCGCCATCTTTCCCTCCCCCCTCTAATAAGTATATTTTTAATAGTTAAAGTTTTGGGAACAGAGAGAAACTCATGTCCCCATGCTAATACTTTGCTGTCAGTTCTCACACTTCACTTTGTTGTCAGGAGGCACATCCTATAACATTTCTCCATTAATCCCACTCAGTTGTATTTCTATTTCACCGAAAAGGAAGTGATAGCATAGAGAGTTAGGAGAGTTGTACCAGATCACACTAAAGGTGAATCAGGGAGGACCAGACACAAACACGCTCAGCTTCTCTGATCACAGCTG
The DNA here is from genome assembly GCF_001704415.2 of Capra hircus. Taxonomy (NCBI): domain Eukaryota; kingdom Metazoa; phylum Chordata; class Mammalia; order Artiodactyla; family Bovidae; genus Capra; species Capra hircus. Next base: position 25,601,450 of record NC_030809.1, read on the forward strand.
GTCATCAAATGACGGGAAGGCTGCCAGTTGCTAATAATGCCTCCACGATGGCTTTCTTGGGGAGCATGGTGGGTGCAGTCAGTGATGAAGAGGATGATGATCTTCAGGGTTAGGAATGTGTTTCTGACTTTTTCTTTTTTAACATTGGGATATTCATTCTTTACATGATAACTCATGATATCACTATCTACAAACATTTTCTTAAGCCAAGTTATAGTTGTGGCCAGTTTTGTCTCTCTGGACAATTAGTCCCTTGAGTTTACTGCTCATTCTGTTCAGGAGTCCACCTTCATTCAATTTACTTACACATTGTTTTTCCCACTAGATTATGTGTTACTTGGAGTCAGTATCCTCATGAGCTACTAGAGTACAGTACTGAATAAATAACTATAGGTGAATTATGCTTGCTTATTGTTCAAGGAGCTATGTCATCCCAGTACTAAGATTTTATGACATACTTGAAATCTCAGCACTACCATAATTGAAATTATAATTCCCATGTTTCTTTGATTTTAAATAAAAATATCTCTGATTGAATGAAAAAACTCACAAAAGACTTAAAATGAATGTTTATATCAGCTTTATTCATAACAGCTCAAACTAGAAATAATTAAATATCTGTCAATAAATGAATGGATAAAAAAGCTGTGGTATATCCATACAATGAAATACTTCTCAATAATGGGAAGGAAGTAGTACCAATTCACGGATCAGCATGGATAATTCTCAGAAACAATATGCTAAGCAAAATAAGTTGGACATGAAAGATGACACACTGTATGATTCTATTTATTTGAGACTCTAAAAATGTGAATTTTATTTATAACGACAGAAAACAGATCAGTGGTTTCCTGGGTCTGGGGATGAGAGGTTGATTGATGGGAAGAAGCACCAAAGTAGTTTTTGAGGTGACGAAAATATTTTACATCTTGATTGAGGTAGTACTTACAGAGATGTACACATTTGTCAAAACTCACTGAACTGTATACCCAAAATTGATGAATTGTATTGTATGTAAGTCACACCTCAATAAAGTTGATTTTTAAAAAGTTTGTCTTGACATCATATCCGTCTTCATTTATTGTCCCTTTCCTTCAGACATTCAGGGCAAAACTTCTTGAAAGAACTGTCTATACTCTTTAATTCTTCTGATTCTCTTTGTAAGAAAAGACTCTTGCCAAGGTCATCAGTGATCTCAGTGCTGTGATTCCTGCAGTCAATTCCATCCTCATCTCATGAGACCTCACAAGAGTGTGACAGAGCTGCTCCATTCCTCCTCCTTTTATCAGTTCTCAGCTTTCCCACATCACTGGCAGCTCTTCCTCAGCCTTCCTCTCTGCTTCCTCATTATTGCATGGACCCCTGAGTTCTGGAGGCTTACTCTCTGATGACCTCATCTAGTGCCATCTCTATGTGATGATTCAGCCATGAAGAAGATGATTGCTTCTTGGAAGGAAAGCTATGACACACCTAGATAGTGTGTTAAAAAGCAAAGACATCACTTTGCCAACTAAGGTCCATATAGTCAAGGTTATGGTCTTCCCAGTAGTCACGTATGGTTGTGAGAGCTGGACCATAAAGAAGGCAGAGTGCTGAAGAGTTAATGCTTTCAAACTGTGGTGCTGGAGAAGACTCTTGGGAGTTGTTTGGACAGCAAGGAGATCAAACCAGTCAATCTTAAAGGAAATCAATCCTGAATGTTCATTGGAAGAACTGATGATGAAGCTGAATCTCCAATACTCTGGCCACCTGATGTGAAGAGCTGACTCATTAGAAAAGACCGTGATTCTGGGAAAGACTGAAGGCAGGAGGAGAAGGGAACAACAGAGGATGAGATGTTTGGATGGCATCACTGATTCAATGGCCATGAACTTGGGCACACTCTGGGAGATGGTGAGGGACAGGGTAGCCTGGTGTGCTGCAGTCCACAGGATTGAGAAGAATTGAACACAACTTGGCGACTGAACAACAACAATAACAATGTGATGATTGCCGAAGTTCTATCCCCAGTGCAGACCTGTCCCCTGCTCCAGACTCATACAACCAATCACTTGCTCACCATGTCCCTTTGGATGTCTGACCATACTTATCAATTCCTGGTTGGAATTCCTGATTTCCTCAGTGTCTCCTCCCACACTCCTGCCTAGCAAACCTGCTTCTCACACTGTCTCCCTCATTTCAGGAAAGGGAAACTCCACCCTTCTCTTTCCTTTTCAAAAAATATTTATTTGTTTATTTATTTGGCTATGCTGGGTCTTATTTGTAGCAGGGGAACTCTTTGTTTTTTCTTGTTGGATCTAGTTCTCTAACCAGGGGTCAAACCCAGACCCCCTTCATTGGGAGCAGAGGGTCTTAGCCACTGGACCACCAGGGAAGTCCCTATCCTTCTGTTTCCTTGAGCCAAAACCTTGGAGGCATCCTTGATTTCTTTCATATCCCACATTCCTTCCATTGACATTCTAATGACTCTACCTCAATCACAAACCTAGAATTCAATAATATTTACCAATCTGGGACTTGCCTGGTTGCTTAGTGGTGAAGAGTTTGCCTGCCAATGCAGGGAACATGGATTTGATCCCTGATCTGAGAAGATTCCTCATGCCATAGAACAACTAAGCTTGTGCGACGCAACTGTTGAGACTGTGCTCTAGAGCCTGCAAGCCGCAACTACTGAACCCACGTGGTGCAAATACTAAAGTCTGCACACCTAGAGCCCATGATGTGCAACAAGAGAAGACGCTGTAAAGGTAAATCTGTGCACTGAAACTAGAGAGTAGTCCCTGCTTGCTGCAGCTAGAGAAAAGCCCACACAGCAGTGGAGAACCAGCAGAGCCAAAAATAAATAGTTTATTTAAAAAAGAAAAGAAGCATTTTCCCTGGTTCACGTTAAAAATTTTTTTTTTTTACCAGTCTTATTTCAGCCCAAGCAATATGCTCTTTGGAAGAAGGAGCTTCTTCCTCGCCGCTTGGAGGGAAAGCTCTGACATACCTAGACTGCATAATAAAAAGCAGAGAAATATCTTTTCTGACAAAGGTTTGTATCGTCAAACCTATAGTTTTTCCAGTAGTCTTGTACAGATGTGAGAGCTGGACCATAAAGAAGGCTGAGTACTGAAGAACTGATGCCTTCGAATTGTGGTGCTGGAGAAGACTCTTGAGAGTCCCTTGGACAGCAAAGAGATCAAACCAGTCAATCTTAAAGGAAATCGATCCTGAATATTCATTGGAAGGACTCATGCTGAAGCTGAAGCTCCAACACTTTGGCTACCTGATGCAAAGAGCCAACTCATTGGAAAAGACTATGATGTTGGGAAAGATTGAGGGCAGGAGGAGAAGAAGGCAACAGATCATGAGATGGTTGGATGGAATCACCAACTCAATGAACACGAATCTGAGCAAACTTTGGGAGATAGTGAAGAACAGAGAAGTCCATAGGGATGCAAAGAGTCGGACATAACTTAGGAACAGAACTGCACCAACATAGTTATCTTGTGCTTTGATTATTCAATGGCTGCTACTTGATGATTTTTGATGAGTAAGCAGTTGCCTTTGTGCTTCCCTATAGCCTAATCCTCACTTAGGAGATAGTATAATCCTTTTAAAGTACAAGTCATGCCACTCTGCTGAAAACAAATGCTCTAGACTCTGATGATCTAAGTCTAAAGCTTTAAGCCCACGTCCTTATCATGACCTAAAAGGCCAAAATATGGCCTCCTGTTGCCTCCCCTTTGCTTACTCAGCTCCAGCTATACCAACCACCTTGCTGTTCCTGGAACACACCATACATCCTTGTACCCCAGGGACTTTGCACTTGCTTTTTCCTCTAAAATGCTTTCCCCTGGACGATAGCCACATGGCTCACACTTTCACTCTTTCAGAACTTTGTTCAAATGCAACCTTAGAGAAAAACCTCGAACAGCCCCGTTTGAAACTGCAATGCCTTTCATGCCCTTCAATATTAGGATTATCTATTTTCTTTCCTGTTTTTTTTTTATCATAGAATTTACCACTATCTGACATGCTATATATTATACTTACATATTTGTTGATTGCACATTTTTTCTCCACTTGAACGTAAACTCTGCAAGGAAAGATTTTTTTTGTTGTTCATTTCTTTGGCATTTTACCTGCAAAGCCTATAGTTTGGCATGCGGGAGAATCAACAGATACATGTTAATTAACAAATAGAAGGAAACTTGAGGCACAGAGAGACTAAGTAAATTGATAAACATTGTCTAAAAGAGAGAATTGCTTTCAAGAAAAATAAATACTCTGGATTTGGACCTGGTCCTTACATCAAATTCACTTCTTGTAAACTCACATATGGGCTTCCCAGGTGGTATTAGTGGTAAAGAATCTTCCTGCCAATGCAGGAGACATAAGAGACATGGGTTTGATCCCTGGGTTGGAAAATCCCCTGAAGGAGGAAATGGCAACCCAGTCCAGTGTTCTTACCTGGAAAATTCCATGGACAGAGGAGCCTTCCAGGCTACAGTCCATGGGGTTGCAAAGAGTCGGACACAACTGAAGTGACTTAGCATGCACACACGTGAACTCACATGTATGTATCATAAATTTCTTCACAGTGGCAAAACGGCCCTAGAAGTTAGTTACCATTTCTAAGTTGATTGACTTTAGCAAAGCATTCTGAAAACTTCTCGAGTATGATCACTGACTGACTATTCAATGAATTCTCCACTGTCCAGGGGCTTGTGATCACTAATGAAAATGGAACAGCCATTCTCTACCAGTCTTTGAAATACTTCTATTTTTAGAGGTTTCTGCATTATTTCTGTGTAAAAAAGCTGAAGGGTTGCTCAGCAGTGAAAGGATTGGTATGAAATTTCCATTTAATTCATGCAAACAGGAACACGTGATGAGGCCAAAGATTCTCAGTCTTGGATCTTCCTGGGCAGAGGTGGTCCCTGATTTGGAGGTTGTGAATCTGGACCAAACTGTACTGGATATATTCTTGATCTAAGCTAATAAGTAAAAACAAACAACAAACAAACAAAAAACACTTTCAAGATCCCCAGCATCCTGCGAAAGAAAGTGTGAGCAAGCGCCTACAATGAGACTTTAGAGACTTTGTAAGTCTGTAAGACTTTGTAAGCCTGCATACAAATAGAACAATAGTTTTGACATATTCTTGTCATTGAAGAGAATAGTGTTTTAGTGACTGTAAGCTTACTCAGGTGTGCCGTTTGTTCCATGTGTTGTAACGCACTGCTTAGGTGTCCAGAGGGTGCAGGTTTATGGGGTAATTACCTCACTGAAAACCAGATTTCTTATTGTTTGGATGTCAGTTATTGAAAGTATGCCAAAGAACTCTCAGACCACTGGGAAATCTCCAATGATACTTGCCTGGTGGAGGCGTCTGTATTTTTCATGTCCCACGTGCTGCCAGGGCAGACAAGCTAGTTCAGGGACGAGAACTTCACTTCTTACTGCAGTAGGAAGCCCCTGCCCCCACAAAGCACTTCCACCCCAGCTGGGAAAACATCAGAATGATCATTGTCTCTGATGGTGTGGTGCTCTGAGACAACTCCTGAGCCTTCAACCAAGAAGAATAATTGATCTGACATTTGTCCTTCTGACAACCTCCTCTGCTTGGAAACTTCTGCCATCCTATTGACAGCATGACATCAGAAAATCTGATCTTCTTGAAATTAGATCAGTTTTGAAGACTTGAATACACAGATATTTTATAGTAGTTATAAATATGTGTATGTACAACATAAACACAAGTCTTACAAATGTTTGTCTGCTTTTTGCGGTCGAGGGTTATTAAGTCAGGAGTTAGTTTGCTGGATTGAACTCTGCTTCAAACTTCTGCTTGTTACTTAATCTCTCTAAACTCATTTTCTTCTTCTGAAAATGAGGATGAAAGATTAATTTCTCGTTGTTCTTTTTTTTCAGAATTAAATGAGGAAAAATACATATACAAATATCTGACAAGGAATCGTGAATTAGTTTTGAACAGCAACCAACACATTTTGGGCTTCCCTGGTGGGTCAGATGATAAAGAACCTGCCTGTGATGCAGGAGACCCAGGTTCGATTGGGAAGATCCCTGTAGAAGGGAATGGCTTTTTGCTCCAGTATTCTTATCTAGAGAATAGCGTATTTTGGGAATTTACTATCAAGCAAGTTCAAATAGAAATCCAATTGAAGATAGATTGGGACTTCTATATCTTTGTGATTCCACCCTACCCTGCAACATTTCACAATGTCTGGGAACATTATTGGCGTCAAAACTTGCAGGGGGCGGGGAACAGTGCTACTGGTACTTAGTGGGTAGAGGTCAGGAATGCTGCTAAACACCCTATATTGCACAGGACAATACCTCCACACCCAAAAGAAATTATCTTGTCCAAAATGTCAATAGTGTGGGGGTTGAGAAACCCTGATCTAGATAATTCCTTCATCCTCGCTTTCATGAGTTAGATTCTATGATGTGGCCAAACCTACTTGAAATAGGTTACTAAGCCTGAGATGATGTAACTTGGCAATGTTTCTTTTTATTCCTTCTTGTCTATAGCAATTGCTTTAAGCCTGTTTTTATTGTACACAGTAGACCAGGAGAGACCAGAAAACCCTGCTTTACAGTCTACAGGCAGAGCCGCCCTGTTGGTGTTCAACTTCATGCAACCAAGTGAATCACCACCATGCAGTCTTAGTAAACTGCAAATTGAAACAGTCAATTAGAACCTCTTCAACTGCCAGGAACATTATCTAACAGAGGTCTGCTTCCTACTGGGTGTTAGTTGTTGTTTCAGGAGCTCATCTCATTCCTAGTATTTCTGGTTTCTTATCAAATGCTGTATTTCACCAAATTTAATAAGCCATTGATTCTAAGATGCAGCATTCTTTCTTTCCCTTGGTGTATATTCCACTGAGAAAGAGCAAAAATGCTGCCATTTTCAACTGTAGGATTCTATTGATGGTTAGATATATGCCAATTTCAGATATGCTAAAATGTGGAAAAAATGTGCATACTTCCTTAAAGTTGAGGAAGAATGGTCACTACTGTCCATATTATTGAATTACATTAAACTTACTTTGCTTTTAGAATATATCTTTTCAACATTTAAATTTTACTTTTGAGTAACTTCAGTATTTCCAAACTGCAGTACTCTAAAATGTGACCACTGTAAAAGTGAGCAAAAATTGTGTTCAACAATAATAGATTACCATTCTGGGTGAAGGGTACGTACTTAGCAATTCTTATATCTTGAGAAATATAATGATGAAAGTATTTCAAAACTCCTGGGGAAATTATATTATACTGTAATGTGTGTGTAGTGTTACATAATTTTTATGCCTATTAGTACATATTCTTCTACTAGCTGCTAGAGTATGACTCCTTCCTCACTCATTTTGACTTTCAGAAATCTATTCATTTATTTGGTTACAGTTCCTCAATCTTCCATAATAATATTTATCTATTCCCCAAAATTCCTTAGCCTTTTCTCGGTAGGGCAAAATCAGAAACCTGACTAATTTTGGCTGCAATGAAAAGCAGAGCTGGAATTTGAATCCTTTGGGCGGATCTCTTCTATTTGTGGGCCTCCCTGGTGGCTCAGATGGTAAAGAATCTGCCTGCAATGCGGGAGACCCAAGATCCCCTGGAAATGTGAATGGCTACCCACTCCAGTATTCTTGCCTGGAGAATTCCATGGACAGAGGAGTCTGCTGGGCTAGAGTCCATGGAATCACAAAGAGCAGGACACGACTGATTGACTAACATTTGCTTTCACGCTTTGCAGTTATTGTTGCACAGTTATTGGAGAAGCACAGAGAGGCAGAAATGTCAGGGATACAATAGGTGATGATTGAAAATGAAGTCCATTGAAAGGGAGCCCTAGTGAGCCATAGAAAGAAAAGCTTGTGCTGTTGGGACTCAGCCTAAGGTTAAATCCGGAAATCTGAAAATGATGATGTTTATATAATAGCAAAATTCCTTAACAGGTCATTTGAGTTTTACCAGAATCTGGACCCATTGGTCCAACATTATTGGCTGTTCACACACAGTTATAGTTTAGTTTCTTTGGACAGTCTTTCAGACTAACTAGGGAAATACAAATTTTTCTTTTTTGGGGTCTTTTTGGGGTTGACTTATTCAAGGTGGGCAGGATCCAAACAGGAACCACATTTCATATTTGGATGTTAATATTTTTAAGTTTTTGAATCTAGAGCATTCCTCCTCGCTTTTGTAATTTGATTTTCTCTGCCACTGACTTGTTGAAGAAACCAGGTCAGCTGCCCTATGAAATGCCCCACATTCTTTGTCTGTTTCCTTCTTTCTGGTATCATTCATCATCTATTTTGTGGCAATGGAATTAATCTCTAGAAGATGCTGTTACTGGTGGGGTCAGGGTATAAAGTGTGAATGGTGAGAATTGAGGATGGAAGTTAAGGCTAGGTTGGGCTGAAGTTTGAATTCAGGGTGGAGCTACCTTTGGCAGGACAAGTCAGTGGTTAGCAAAGACCCAGGGCTCAAGATTTCCAGGTACAAATTGTGCTCTGCTCCTTAAGAGCTATTGACCTCAGACAAGTAATGTAATCTCTCTGTGTCTTAGTTTCCTCATTTATAAAATGAGGATAACAAGAACCCTTACTGCCGGGGGCCAGTGTGAGGAACTTCGCCCATGGCAAAGGTCATGAGGAAGGAGGCTTGGCATACGAAAAGGTGCGATCAAGCCTCAGGAAACCCCCTGTTCCAGAGCATCTAACCCCAAAACCAGAGTCTGTTTTATGCTCTCACCTACACCTCTGACTTTATGGGGGGCTCTCCCCCATAACCGTTTCTCTCAGAGAAGGAGTTAACTTGCAGCTTCAAGCCAATAAAAATTCCTGGGCGTGACAAGAGTGTTTCAGCTTACGGACTCCTCTGAAGGTTATCTAGCCCGCCTGTATAGGTTCGTCCGGCCACATGTGATTGTTTACAGCCTCCCAATCTGAGAGGCACGAGATGTTTTAGACTTACTAAAGGCAAATTCTTTTGGGGAGTTGGAAATTATTAGTATAGTGGGTTGGTTAGGAATTATATTGGTGAAGGGTTTTTCATTTGTTGTGTCAATAATTGCTGCTAATTCCCTCCCCTGGGTGGGACAAGGATGTCTCAGGTCAAACCTCTCTGCTGACAGACTAGCTTGTGTGACAGGATTATCCATACTCCTGCCACTATGCACATGATTGCTTACTACCTCTCAACCATAAACAGCACAGAGAGTTTTGGAGTATTTTGAGAGTCTTAGTTAGCATAGGGCTTTTTCTTCTTGTTGAGTCAATGATTGCCACCAGGCCTCCATATCCTTAGGCACCTGGGAATATATTAATCAATGTATTTGGAATATAGAAAAGGAAATATAGTAGTTTTTATTGTTAGCAATGCTAGACTTTTTGAGTTAATGAATTTTCTCTTTTGTAATAGATCACTGTACTTTGTTATAAATCACTGTGTCCTTGCTATGTAAAAATGTAACTTTATCACTATCTTAAGACTAAATAGATCTTAAGGGGAATATTGGTGAAAGGATTTTCATTTGTTGGGCTGATGTTTGCTGCTAAATCTCCATGTTCCCTACCCTTATAATGAATATAACTAGCATATATGAAGAAGTGGGTATTAACCTTTAAGCATATAGGAGAAATAAGCATTAACCTTTAAGATTAATCATGTTAACCTTGGGTTAAATAAATTCCTTTCTTGATTGTAATCCACTACACCCTCACCCTATAGGAATGTGACTTTATTTGGAGGGTGGTGCCTGGTTTAAGAAAAAACACCTCTGGAAGAAATAAGTTTTTTGGTTATCAGAAAGAAAGGATCATAAAATCCCTAAGACCTTTTTATGTAAAGCACCTGATTTTGATAAAGGTCAGGACTGCTGACCCCCACGTGACTCTGTATTCATCCCTATGTGTAACAAAAGGTATATAAGCAAACCCAAAAATAAAGAAATCGGATCAGTTTCCGGAAAGACTGATTCCCCCATGTCGTTCTTTCTTGCTCCCGTTTCTCTGGCTGAATTCCCATCTGGATTCAGCCTCCTTTTCTCCACTACACTATCTCCTACTACACTATTCGTTTCTAATCTCTCTCTATATCTGTAATTAAATATGTATTTTTCCAAAGACGCCGACGCCGTCCCCACCTTCAAATTCCCTGGATCCACAGGGGCTGGAGCCGGCACCTTACCTCACGGGGTTGCTGTGGAATTTAAATGAGTTGATATGTGAAGCACGTGGATTGGTGCTGGGCACATGGTATTGCTGCACAGTGTTTGCTATCCTATTGTTAGGGGGGTTACCGGCAGCGTGGGGGTGGGTGGGAGCTGGGGCTGGCTTAGTTGCAGGGTAAGGGCGATTTCATGTTCATGATTCCACCCAGCAGTGGAGGTTCTACCTCCTGGGCAGAGGAGCTTGGGGTGGGGAGTGCCAGGACCACCCCTCTTTGAATGGCCTTCCCTCATTGCCTCTCTGGAGACCAATTTGGGGTTGAATGAGGGCTTTCCAGGTGGCTCAGTGGGTATAGAATCTGCCTGCAATGCTGGAGATGCAGGAGACAGCTGTTGGACCCCTGGATTGGGAAGATCCCCTGGAGGAAGGCAGGGCAACTTGCTCCAGTATTTGGACCGAGGATCCTGGTAGGCTACAGTCCATGGGACAGAAGAGTCGGACATGACTGAAGTTACTGAGCACTCACTCATGCACGCATGAGGTGGGGAGGGGGAGTATGATTTTTGTAATAGCTGCTGATTGAATGAAAACATACAAAACTCATTTATGTGGTTCAATTTTCATATGTTCAGCTTTGCTTTCTGCAAGTCTTCTTCAAGTGAACAAAAATATTTGTATAATAAAATATAAAATATTAAATATAATAAAATAGTAAAGAAATGGTGTAGGCTATAATTAAAATGACTTGCTAAACCTTCCATTTCCTATAGAGCTCCACAATCTTTTCCTGAGAAAATAATATAAGACATTTGCCTCTTCGTACAAAGAGATTTTGTGTGTGTGTGTGAAAAAAACAAAACAGAAAACAAATCATTTCCATTTAAATATAATTAAGAAAAAGAGATTGTAGCTTTTGAATATCATGCAAATAAATATTTGCAGCTGTTCAGCTTGAAATATGGAAGAAGAGAAAAACAGTTTATATGAACAAGAACCAAATCATAGTAAAACAGTTTAATGAAATGACTGAAGAATAAGTTTGTATGAAATAGTTATTGACTTAGCCACAGATATAGAACACCAAGACTGGTGATTTTCTAAAGTTTCTTTCAAACTATAAAAACAGCTTCTTTTTGACGAGGACAAAAGCAAGCACAAAGCCGCTTAGTCAGCCCTCTTGTGGCAAATATAGATAATGACAGAAATAATAATCGAAAAAGTTCTGTACAAGACATTTTTCAAGAGTCAGAATAATTTTTCTCTATACTAAATTTCCGGAGAAGGTAATGGCACCTCACTCCAGTACTCTTGCCTGGAAAATCCCATGGATGGAGGAGCCTGGTGGGCTGCGGTCCATGGGGTTGCTAAGGGTCGGACATGACTGAGTGGCTTCACTTTCACTTTTCACTTTCCTGCCTTGGAGAAGGAAATGGTAACCCACTCCAGTGTTCTTACCTGGAGAATCCCAGGGACGGGGGAGCCTGGTGGGCTGCCGTCTATGGGGTCGCACAGAGTCAGACACGACTGAAGCAACTTAGCAGCAGTATACTAAATTTCAGAGTGTGTTTACTTAAAAAATCATTATAAGTGTTTGCAATCATAAATCAGAGTGTAAATGTCTAGGCTTTAGAGTAAAAAACTTGGAGCAATCCCCATTTGCCTTTCAGCCGTGCTTCAGATTTCTTGGGCAAGCTTCTCAAACCTCTCTTTTCACAAACATGAAATGGGTTTGGAATACTTGTTTGACAATCTAAACAAGATCGTTTGGAGGGAGGGTCAACTGAAATAATTCATGTGGAAGCATTTTCAAACTGTGGAGTATCACAAATGTAATCTACTATTCAATGAGCAAAAGAAGTGACAGCTGCTGCTGCTGCTAAGGCACTTCATTCATGTCCGACTCTGTGTGACCCCATAGACGGCAGCCCACCAGGCTCCCCCGTCCCTGGGATTCTCCAGGCAAGAACACTGGAGTGGGTTGCCATTTCCTTCTCCAATGCGTGAAAGTGAAGTCGTTCAGTCGTGTCTGACTTTTAGTGACCCCATGGACTGCAGCCTACCAAGCTCTGCCACCCATGGGATTTTCCAGGCAAGAGTACTGGAGTGGGGTGCCATTGCCTTCTCCAAAAGAAGTGACTAAACACCCTTAAACTGATCCAAGATACTGACTTGAAAAGTAGAATTTGCATGACACCATTCTAAACTCAAGAAACTTTCATTTCTGAAATAGCTACAGTTGAAGATTAACTGTTCTTTTCTTTACATTTTTCTTCCTCTACTCTTTCAACTTTTAAATTCCTATAGTTTTCTTTCAGGTTTTTATTGGCTTTAATACTATTTATCTTTCATATTGTTTCAAGTCTCTTGAGAATCCCTTGGACAGCCAGTAGATCAAACCAGTCAATCCTAAAGGAAATAAAGTCTGAATATTCATTGGAAGGACTGATGCCGAAGCTGAAGCTACAATACTTGGGCCACCTGATGTGAAGAGCTGACTCATTGAAAAGACCTTGATAATGGGAAAGATTGAAGGAAAAAGGAGAGGGGGTGGCAGAGGATAAGATGGTTGGATATCATCACTGACTCAGTGGACATGAGTTTGAGCAAACTCTGGGAGATAGTGAAGGACTGGGGAGCCTGGTGGGCTATGGTCCATGGAGTCACAAAGAGTCGAACACGACTTAGCAACTGAGAAACAACAACAACAACAATTCTGAGTCTATCATTTCTATCCTATCATTCCCCCAAATTCATGTTAAATTCCTAGTGCCTGGTGAGATGGTATTAGGAGTTGGGGCTTTGGGGAGGTGTTTAGATCAGGAGAGTGGAACTATATAAATGGGATTAGCACTCTAATAAAAGAGACCTCCATGGAGCTTCTTGCCAAGTGAGAACACAGTGAGAAGTTGACAGTCTGCAACCCTCAGGAAGGCTCTTCACCAGACCCTGACTATGCTGGTCCCCAATCTCCAACTTCCCACCTCTAGAACTATAAGAAATACATTTCTGTTGTTTATAAGACACCCAGCCTGTGATGTTTTCTTACAACAGCCTGAACAAACTAAGACAAGAACCTTTCAGCTTGTATGGTACACATTCTCCTGAACTTTCCCCAAAGAGGCCTGTGGCCATCTCCCAGGCACCAGGGTACTGGCGGAAAGGGAGTGCTCAGACTTTCTGAGGACTGCTGGATCAAGGGTGTCTGAGCTCTCGGTGATACTGGAACCTAAACACCATGGTCCTGCTGTTGGTGTGGTAGTTGCTCAGTTGTGTCCCACTTTGCGACCCCAGGGACTTGTAGCCATCAGACTCCTCTGCCCATGAGATTTTCCAGGCGAGGATACCCGAGCAGGTTACTGTTTCCTCCTCCAGGAGATCTTCCCAACTCAGGGATCGAACCCATGTCTCTTGTGTCTCCTGCCTTGGCAGGTGGGTTCTTTACCACTGTGCCACCTGGGAAACTCTAGTCCTGCTCTTAGAGTGGGGCTTCTGGAGGCCAGGAGGTACATGGCCTGAGTCTGTCGTCTACTGGGGCTGACATATGTTCATTATTGGAGACCTCTCTATGGAGGTTGAGGTCAATGAAATTGATCTCAGGAAGTTTGTGACAGAGAGAAAGATGTTGAAATCAATCAGAGAATAAGGGATAAAAAGCAGGAGGGGGCTAGATTATTACTAGAGGAAACAGTAGCAGAGGGACGGGACTGATGGCAGGGCCTTCAACCACACTGAAATTCTTGAGGGAAGAGAAATGGCCTGAAAGCAATGGCCACAAAGGTGTTTACCTCACTCCTGGCCCATTCTGGGAAAACAACAGCCATCACCTTAAGAACCTCTAAACTAATGCATGAGAGCGGGACCATGAATCGTCTTCCTGGTTTACCGCACACGGTAAGTCACTTACCCTTCCATCCGACAGTGTGCTTAAACGCCAGCAACCATTAGACTTCAGAAACAGAATGGCAGCTGTGCGTTCATTGCTGTTCAGCTCAAAGTCTGAAAAAACATGCTGAAAGCCTCCTCCCCTACCTCTGGCAGTTCAGAGCATTAAAGAAGGAATATTGTTCCAAGGCTTTAAGCTCCTTGGAGGAGAAGTGGTCTGTGAATAAAAGGTATCATTATTTCTTGCTGCCAGGTGATTCTGCACAGGTGTTCTCTCCTGCAGCCTTGGGTTTCCTAAAGCTTTGTCAAACCTGTGGTGCATGTCACAGTCAGACAAGAAGAGTGCTGGTTAAGGGGAATCTGTGTTGCTTACCTGGAGAAGGCAATGGCACCCCGCTCCAGTACTCTTGCCCGGAAAATCCCATGGATGGAGGAGCCTGGTGGGCTGCAGTCCATGGGGTCACTAAGAGTTGGACACGACTGAGCAACTTCACTTTCAATTTTCACTTTCATGCATTGGAGAAGGAAATGGCAAGCCACTCCAGTGTTCTTGTCTGGAGAATCCTAGGGACGGGAGAGCCTGGTGGGCTGCTGTCTATGGGGTTGCACAGAGTCGGGCACGACTGAAGTGACTTAGCAGCAGCAGCAGCAGCAGCAGCGGCAGTGTTGCTTACTAGTCTTATCTGCTCTCAGTACCCAAATTCTGACTTCAGTCCTCAGGCAGGTCTGAGGTACTGCTCCTTAACAGTACTTCAGGGTGTTTGATTAAGGTAAATGTTTGCTAGGTCAAACAGAATATATACTATATATGATAGTATATATTATACTATATGCATATGTTGGTGATGGTTTAGTTACTAAGCGTGGTCCCACTGTAGCCCTCCAGGCTCCTCTGTCTATGGGATTTCCCAGGCAAGAATACTGGGGTGGGTTGCAATTTCCTTCTCCAGGGGATCTTCCCAATCCAGAGACAGAACCCTTCTTCTACATTACAGGTAGATGCTTTACTACTGTGTCACCTCCCAGGTTGGCGCAGTGGTAAAGAATCCACCTGCCAATGCAGGAGACATGGATTTGATTCCTGGGTTGGGAAGATCCTCTGGAAAAGGAAATGCAACCCACTCCAGTATTCTTGCCTGGGAAATTCCATGAACAGAGCCAACAGGCAGTCCAAGGAGTTGTAAAGAATCAGCCAAAACTAAGCGATTGAGCATTCATGCACGAATGACCTTCCCTACCTGGAAAGATAAATGAAGCAATGGATGTAAAATTCCTGAAAGACTTTATTGTGCTAGGAAAACATAGGTAAACCAGGGAAACCCCTCTCTCCCTATATATATATGTATATTTGCATTTGATTGGTTGCCTGCTCAGTCGTGTCCCACTCTTGTGATCCCATGGACCCGCCAGGCTCCTTTGTCTATGGGATTTCCAAAGCAAGCATACTGGAGTGGATTGCCATTTCCTCCTCCAGGAGATCTTCCTGACCCAGGGATTGAACTCACATCTCTTGTGTCTCCTGCATTCGTAGGCAGATCCTTTACCACTGAACAGCCCCTGTGCTGTGCTGTGCTAAGTCGCTTCAGTCGTGTCTGACTCTGTGACCTTATGGAGGGTAGCTTGCGAGGCTCCTCTGTCCGTGAGATTCTCCAGGTATGAATATTGGAGTAGGTTGCCCACATACACACATGTATTATGTATATACAAACGACACAAAACAGACCAAAAATGGGGACAGTATTGGTTTGAACTCTCTCTCGAAGACACTGATGAACTCAAGTCAGGAGGAGCTGCAAGATGGGTATTATCTCTATTCTGCTTCTGTTCAGATCACTTTCTGCTACTTGTTTTTTAATCCACTTTGGTGTCCCTTGCTGGTTTATATTACAACCTGATTCATACAGATAATTGAGCCTCTTTAAAAATACTATTTATTTATTTGGTGGAGTCAAGTCTTAGTTGGGGCACTAGGGGATCTTCGCTGCGTCACGTGGGATCTTTTGTTGTGGTGCACGGACTCTCTTTGTGGTGTGTAGGCTTAGTTGCTTCACAGCATGTGGGATCTTAGTTCCCCGATCAGGGATCAAACCTGAGTCCCTGCACTGCAGAGTGGATTCTTAACCATTGGACCACCAGTGAGTCCCAGTTGAGCCCCTGGCCAATATTCAAAGTTCAGACCATAAAATATAGATTTCCACTCTCTTCTTTTACTCTTAGCTCCTGTGTAGGTCTTGGCAACGCTGAAATATCAAAAGATGTGCATCTCCTTTAATCCACACTAAAAATATCCGAGTCTGAGCCTTTTCAAAATGCCGCACACGTGGCCTCTCTCCTCGCTATCTGCAAAAGCGGGAAGGGCTGTGACATTTTTGCCTGAGTGGACAGGTGTTTAACTTGATAGGTTGGATGCTAAGTCAGTCTCATCACAATGGAAAAAAGACAGAACTGGTGCGAACTGAAGGCTCACCCTGGGCCGGACCCTGGGAGTAGAGTTATCAAAACTCTGCCCTGTTTTATGATATCTTTTTCTGTTATGTCTCGAAACATCCCCCCTCCTTCAGCCCCAACCTAAACTGTGGTTAAACTTTTTAGTTGTCCCTGCCCTTGAATCTCACTATGAATTGCACATTCAAGTTATAGTTTTCACATATTTCCCAGTATCCCCCAGAGAGAAGTTACAGCAGTCCATGAGAAAGCAAATTCTGTGCACTTGTGTATTCTTTCTAACTCTGAGCTGTGCAGCTGACAGTTTATGCTTGGAGCCTCCAGGTGCCCTGTGAGGGTCGAGATGGGGTCTGAGAGTCTATCTTGTTCCTTTCCCACCAGCCCACTTGCACCAATGCCCTCCACATGCATGTTCTTGTCTATATTTGGTGACACTTGAAGGCTCCAAGCCTTCTCCCTGACTTTTTTATGGGAATCCCCATCCTTCTGCCTGATTTAATGTCTTATTTTCAGTGCTAGGAAGTTGGGGCCATCTTTCTCCTACTATGGGGATATTTTGCGGCCGTTCATTTTATAATTAAGGGTATCTGCCGTCACCATTCCATTGCTTCTGTTCAGGGTTAAATTACCTCCCAACATTACAGGGAAAGAGGAGAGGAATGTAGTTACATGTAGCAAGAACTTTCAGACTCAGAGAAAGACCCAGATATAATTCTCACCTGTCTTCCTATCCTCCTTTGACTCAGTAAGTTGTTTACTTTGGCTGATGTTTAGCGAAGTTCTTTAAGCAGGCATAGGAAGTGGCTGTATGTGTGGGGGGTGTGTGTGTTTTGTGCGGGTTAGGGAGAGACGGAGACAGGGAGACAGAGGGATTTAAAACAGAGAAATACAAACAGAAGAGAAAAGAAGCAATGGAAAATGAAACATAACAAAGGAAGCAGAGAGAGAAATGGCTTTCCAAGCCCTCAACAGAGCTATAATGCTATATTTCCTTTATTTGCCCAGGAAAGATCACTTGTCTTTATTTACGTCTAAACTTTCCCATTGAGCTTTGCCCAAGGAACTGCCCTTTGCATCTCTCTGCCTCTCTGTTGCACCTTCCCACCAACTTCTATTTCTTTCTTTCCTCAGATTTAATACAGTCTGTCTGTCTCTGGCTCAGGAGAAGGCACTTGTGGCTTATATTTTCAGGTCATCTCTGTAGCCTCTCGTCTCTGTGTGTGGCTTACTCTAAGGGGATCTCTCAGGATGTTCTCTGGAATGTTCTATCACGGGATCTCCTACAGGTTTGGTCTCTGTGGGCAGCACTTGGGATTTTCTTCTTAACTGTACCTGGCCTGCCTTGACTGCAAGTTCCTGGGTGTGAAGGCCTTTGGGGGCCGTAGGGTATATTTGAGGGTGGTGATGCTGGCGTGAGGAGACCTGCCAAAAACAAAACAAAAATATACCCAACAAAAGCAGAGTGGAAGGGCCTGACACTGCAAGGCTGGGTTGTTTAGGTAAGAGATTACTTCTCATCTGGCAGCCACTTGCATGGGAGGAGACGTGTTCCTTTCTCAAGCTTTCACCCGGGCCCCACCTACCAGGAAAAAGTCCAGAAGTGTGCATTCTTCTCCAGCTGGAAGCAGCCGGAGTGGTGACCTGGCCCACCACAGCCAAATAGAACTTTAATTCATCCAAAACGTACAAAGACACTAAGAGGTACCAGATTCTGTTCCAGATACTGGTGTTCTAAAAGAACTATGGTAGAGAAGGATCGGCAGGATTTGTTGCTCCACTGACTTGGGAAGCTGGAGCAAGGGTGAAGTAGAGGATGCCTCCCAGGTATCTTGCTTGGGCAATAGGAGGAAGGTGATGATATTAGCGAACAAAAGGACAGCAAGAGGAGCAGGTTTGAGCAAGGTGGGGCAGGGAGGGAGTGGGGGATGACTTGTTTGCTTTGGTAGGTGTTGAGTGGAGCACACAGTTGAGGCATGCAAGTGGATATTCCAGAAAGCGGGTGGAAGTATAGGGCCAGAGTTCAGTGGAGAGTTTAGAATGGAAACTTGACCTTGGAGTCAGTAGGGTAGACACAGCATAGGACTGCTCTGACTTCAGGTTTCTTAATGTGGATGAAGGGAATAAATACATGTTGCAAAAGATATTTAGTGAATAAATATCTATTGCAAAATGATTAAAAAATGGGCTGAAAGGAGGAGGCAGCACTTGGCTATAATCTGGGAATTTAGAGCCACTTAACCTTTTGGTACTTTCCAAAGAGTTGCAAGAATATAAAAGCATAAATAAAAACTGATCACAAGATAATCTTAATCATAGAATAAGATGTGCCCTGGCGCAATTTGAATTTCCAAATGTATATGCAATAGAGGATGCGTATGTTTGTTTAGTCACTTCAGTTGTGTCTGATTCTTTGCGACCCCATGGACTGTAGCCCACCAGACTCCTCTGTCTGTGGGATTCTCCAGACAAGAATACTGGAGTGGGTTGCCCTTCCCTCCTCCAGGGTATCTTGCCATCCCAGGGATTGAACCCACGTCTCTTATGTCTCCTGCATTGCCAGGCAGGTTCTTTACCACTACTGCTACCTGGGAAGCCCCACAGTAAAGTATACACGCACATACACGGGACTTTGCTGGTGACTCAAGTGGTAAAGAATCCACCTGCTGCGCAGGGGATGCAGGAGACAGGGGTTCAGTCCCTGGGTTAGGAAGATCCACTGGAGGAGGGCATGGAGACCCAAACTCCAGGATTCTTGCCTGGAGAATCCTCATGGACAGAGGAGCCTGGTGGGCTACAGTCCATGGGGGTCGCGAAGAGTCTGACACAACTGAAGTGACTGAGCACACATATATATATTTATTTATTTTTTTCCCAGTTTCTGGCACAGAGCTACTAAAATCCTTATGATTTCCCAAGTGTTAAGAATAGTAGGAGGATGTTTTTTCTGTAATATTTGATCTTCATACCCAGTTGCTGATACAAGGCTCTTAAAACCCTTGAAGTGTCCTGGGTGATAGGACTGCATTTTGCTCTAATGAGGCAACTCTGGGTGGGCCCCTGAATAGCTTTAGGATATAGGCTGGTCACCAGAAAGACAAAGCTGTGATTATAAACTTGGAATTATCCACCTCGTCCTCCCATCCTCTGAGAAGAGGAGAGGGACTGGAGACTGAATTAATAATTGATGGTGCCAATGTGATGAAGCCTCCATACAAGGCCTGGCAGTGCAGGGAATGGTGAGCACACCTCCGTGTTGGGAGGGCGGCATACCTCCACTCCACAAGGACAGCAGGTCCTGCACTCAGGACCCTCTTCATCTGGCTATTCACTCATACCCTGTATTGTATCCTTCGAATAAACAGGTTAATGTGATTTCCCAAGTTTTGTGGCCTTTCTATGAGAAGTGTCAAAGCCAAGGAGAGGATCATGAAAGCCTCAATTTATAGCTGGAATCAGAAATACAGGTGACAACCTGGGATTTGCGATTGGTATCTGAAGTGGGGGCAGTCTTGTGGGATAGAACCGTCAACTTATAGGATCTGACCCTAGGGTCAGGTAGATAGTGTCAGAACCGAATTGAATTGTAGGAGACCCACCTGGTGTCGCCAAATGGCCTGATGTGTGAAAACCCCACACATCTGGTGCTGGAAGTATTATGTGTGTGAGTAAAGGAGAAACACAGGTGTGTTTTCCCTCTCCAGTTGCCCTGCCAAACTTAAGGGATTATGGCAATCATCAATAAGATAGCTTACACAAAAGTATTAAAATGCAAAAGGATGCAACTGGAAAACCTTAGTATTAGTGTTTGACTGCTGTGATCATGACACTTAGCAGGGTGGGATGTTAAGTGAGAGCAGATGAAGCCATTCTCTCGAGGAAATTGCAATTCAAGAGGATCTAGAAAGAATATCTATGCCTATGAGGAAGGTGAATTTTGAGCGGATTCTTCTAGGCTTTGGATGGAAGAAAAATGGGTATGACATGGGGAAAAATTGCTGATGGGGAAACAGTGAACTGTTCAGGCTGTGCTTCATGATCAGAAGCCCATGTCCAGGTACGTATGACTGTTGGAAGAAGTCTTTGTCCAGGTCACTCTTTTCTATTACGTGGACACCTCCTCTGTTTGGAAGATGGCCACTTGATAACTCTGAAACACGCTGTCAGTATTTTCTCAATAGGGACCAACAGTGTATTTTGGCAAAGTTAAAAGCTACAGCCAGGACTGCCTACATAATTTTCAGGGCTGAGCGCAAAATGAAAATGTAAGCCGCCTGTTCACAAATTATGAAGAATTTCAAGATGGCGACAGCAGGGCACTAGGGCAAGCACAGGTTCCTTCTAGGTGTGGACCTTGTGCTCCGGCAGAGGCTGTTCAACCAGAGGCAGACTCTGCCTATAGAATCTCCAGCATCTGCTACAGGATGTCATCTGGGTCTCCTCTTGGATTGAGGGAAAGCACTCATGCATTCAACAGATGGTTGTTACATCACAACCAAGCATCTATTATGTGCTGGGCCAGCTTGGAAGTAGGCACGGAGATATAAGGATGAAAGTGAAAGTGAAAGTCACTCAGTTGGACTCTTTGTGTCCCCATGGACTGTATAGTCCATGGAATTCTCCAGGCCAGAATACTGGAGTGGGTGGCCTTCCCTTCTCCAGGGGATCTTCCCAACCTAGGGATCGAGCAAATTCCTTACCAGCTGAGCCACAAGGGAAGCCCGATATGAGGATAGATAAAGCTTCTTCCCCTGAGAAGCTCATTTGCTTGCTTAATAAAAAAATACCATATATTCTTTTTTCAACGTTCAGTTTAAATGCTACTTCCCCAGCTGTTCATTTAGAATTTTCCCCATTCTCCTGTGTTCCCACAGTGGTCTGATCATGACTGCAGTCTTTCTTAGGGAAAATGAACAGAACTTCATGGTTGACTGGATGTGGGCTTGAGTCCATCTTTTTGTCCATGGGATCTTTCCATCAGCAGGACTTCCATGGCATTGTGTTACAAAGCGGGTGATGGGGATGAGGAGACACTGGCTCCCTATGTTGAGAAGGAGGAGGATGGGACCTCCAGAGGAGGCTGTGGAAATTTCTGATCATTGCTATGGGCCAGAGAGATAGCTGACTTTAAGATAACTTAGTCTCCCAGTCTGCAACTAGGGGCAAGGAAAGGAACCAGATGAAATTTTAGAATCATTTCAGCCTCACCATTTATACAGGATGGAGGAGGAGCCACACTTAGCTATAGATTCTTTCCCATGTGGTATTTTCCATAAATTTAAATCTTGTTGGTATACAAAGTACAGTGTAGATGCCTCTCTCTTGGTATAACAGCTCAGTTTCTGGGCATTTTCTATGTAAATTGAACCCTCTCATAGTAAATAGGATCATTTAACATACAGCTGGGCAGTTCTCAGTTCAAAGGAACCCTGGAGTGCATCCTTTTGAAAGCAACTGTTCCTCTGTGACTTAAGTAATCACATTCTAAATTATAGTTTCTCTTAATTTGGATTGGCACTTAAACAGTTTCTTTATACTTACTTAATGTAAGTAAATAAATTATTGTATCCCCTATAATATTTTCCCCTAGGGGCAAAATGATCATCCACTTATCTTACTTGTATTTTAAGTCAGTGATTTAAACAGCCTTAAGAGAGATAAGATGTCAGGAAAGGTTTATGCTCATTAGCTCTTATAAAGTAGGGACAGCCAGAGTCTAGTTTGTTCATGTAAGAATGGCTAGCCTGGTTGTTGCCCTGGGATGTCCTGAGTTCTTTAATGAAAGGCTACTGACGATTATGGGGCAGGTGACAAGCATGAAAAGAGAGGAAATTGGTTTAAATTGTACCTTGACTCAGTTGCTTGCCTTAAACCGGTTTGACCTGAAGCTGATTTCTTAAAATCACTGAGCTTCAATTTCCTCAGCTTAAAAATTGACTGAAAAAAAAAAAAAAAAAAGAAATAGACTGAAAGATGAAGGGTCACTGTAAGAATGTGGAGGGACAGTGTTCATAAACATACTTTATAAAAAGCGCAAGTATTCAATACAAACTTTATTAGTCATTGATAGAAAACAGGTGTTTTTCTTTTTTTTTTTTTGCACGTGTGTTTGTTTCATTTTTCTAGTTAACCTCTCTTTTTAAAACACTGTTTTCCTGGCAGTCTGTGATTCGTGTTTTTCAAGTTGCTGACTCAGTTGTTTTAGACAGTCCCTGAAAATTAGCAATCTTTTCTTAGCGGAGACCGTCTTCTCCCTTTGAAAAGATATATATTGGGCTTCCCTGATGGCTCGGCTGGTAAAGAATCTGCCTACGATGCAGGAGACACAGGAGACACAGGAGACGTGGGTTCGATTCCTGGGTTGGGAAGATCCCATGGAGGAGGAACTGGCAATCCACTCAAGTGTTCTTGCCTGAAAAATCCCATGGACAGAGGAGCCTGGCAGGCTACTTATGGATACCATTGACTACCCATGCATGCACATTGCTGCTGCTGCTGCTGCTGCTGCTAAGTCGCTTCAGTCGTGTCCGACTCTGTGCGACCCCATAGACGGCAGCCCACCAGGCTCCGCTGTCCCTGGGATTCTCCAGGCAAAAACACTGGAGCGGGTTGCCATTTCCTTCTCCAATGTATGAAAGTGAAAAGTGAAAGGGAAGTCGCTCAGTCGTGTCTGACTCTTAGCGACCTCATGAACTGCAGCCTACCAGGCTCCTCCGTCCATGGGATTTTCCAGGCTAGAGTACTGGAGTGGGGTGCCCTTGCCTTCTCCTGCATATACATTAGGAACACATAAAGAAGACAAAGTTCGCCCTCTAGTGTGGTCCATGAGAAAGACAGAAGAAGAGTATGAGCTAGTCACAGTGTGCATTTTAAAACCTGCTGCTCTCCAAATGATATTTTATTCCACTTTTTGCACTGAATCCTTTCTTTTCTAATTTAGATTGGCTACTAGATATTTACTTAATTGTTCTTCAAATGAGCTCTTTATCTTTTATCATATTATATATTTTGCTGACTTTTTAAACCATTGAAGAAAAAGTCATATTTTCAGAGTTAGTTCAATTTTACTCCTACTGGGTGGTATTTTTACAGTCATAGCTGTAATGTGAATGCTAAGTAGAATCTTGCCTTGATTTATTTTGCTTTGACTTAATTTCAAATTAAATAACCTCAATCAGGATTATGAACTGAAGCGTCTGATGCTGTGCGTTGTTAAAGATCCTGCTCCTGGTAAGTAAAGGCAGAAACCTGAAAGTGCTCATAATTTCAGAATAATGACAGGCACTTAATCACGTTAGCATACAATACACTAATGCATAAAATTTCTTTCTATGGAATTAAGGGCTATTTGTATGGCTTTAAATTGACATGGCATGTCGTCCTTAAGCCTCAAGCTTTATGCCAACATTTTTCACTCTTTTTTGGGACACCTCAATAAAGAAAATGTGGCAATATAAGTTTCACAAGGCATATGGGCAAATGTACAAATACTTTACTATCTTTATTTTCCTATTACATGACATAATATGTACCCTGATTCCTCCTTCTGCCTTTTAGCAAAAAAGCATAGTCACTTCCAGGTCTGGTGGTGCCCTGGAGTCAGCTCCTACCCAGCAAGAGCCCATTGTTAAATTTTGAGAAATTTAATATCTGGTTACTATGAAAAATTAAATCATATAAGCTTACAATTAAATTATATTCAAAGCAGATTATAAAAAAGCATAACTCATCATTTCCTGGCTAGCTTAGGTTGACAATTATACTGTAAGGTAAAGGTCTCCACCCTCGCTGTCCACTCCTGTCTGTCCATCTATCCCCGTATTTCTACTTCTCACTCTGATCTTTCAGTCTTTTTCCTTCCAGGGCTCTGCCTAGATGGCCAGGCTATACATCACTGTTCTTGAGTCAGGCACCTTCTCTTTCCCCACAAAATGGATGATCAGGTGCTATGTCTAACCCCCTGCAGATGACGATGGTTTTCCCTTACCTTTAGCTTTCAGAACCACCTCTGAGTGAGGCTGTAATGCAGCTGCCAACATCTTCATCTTGTACCCACAAAACAAGGATGGCCCCATCTGAGACCAACTTCTGGCTGTTCCCCTCCTTTAGCTGGTCATGTAGGATTCTCCATCTGGGGAGAAATGTGAGCTAAGGTAGGTGTTCTAGGGGAGTATCAGGGGATGCCTTGGTACTCTGGGCTACAGGTTCATGGGACATGCATGTTCCCTCTGGTTCTACTCATGCTCAATTCTGATGTGCTGTTTTCATCATACTGTGATGGATTGCTGCTGGGCCTTTATTATGACTTGGTGGGTCTGATGGGACTCAGCTCAAGATGAGTTGTTCTTGTTGTTGTTTAGTCGCTAAGTCATGTCCAACTCTTTGCGACCCAATGGACTGTAGCCAGGCAGACTCCTCTGTCCATGGGATTTCCCAAGCAAGAATACTGGAGTGGGTCGCCATTTTCTTCTCCAGGGGATCTTCCTGCATCTCCTGCATTGCAGGCAGATTCTTTACCACTGAGTTAGCAGGGAGGCCTTCATGATGACTAGTTCTGGCCAAATAGTTGTTTGTGGTCCCATCTCTGCCATGGCCAAACAGCATCCTGGGGGTTAGTTTCAGACGGTATATAAATCTCCACTGCAGAAGACGTGGTCATGCTGCAGAACCTCAAGGGCCTGAGGGTCTGATTCTCCTGCTGGGGCATTACACAGCCTCTATACACAAGTCTTTTCTTGCAATTGATACTTCCAACATTACAGCATTTGCTAGGTTATTTGTCCCCTGTGGTAGGCTGCTTGTAGGCTTCCCTGGTGGTTCAGTGGTAAAGAATCTGCCTGCAATGCAGGAAACCCAGGTTCAACCACTGGGTCAGGAAGATCCCCTGGAGAAGGAAATAGCAACCCGTTCAGTATTCTTGCCTGGAAAATCTCATGGACAGAGAACCCTGGCAGGCTACAGTCCATGGGATTGCAAGAGTCAGACACAGCTTAACAACCAAAGTACAGGCTGCTTGCCCTATAGTCTAGACCTACTTCAGAACCCTTTCCTGCTTGAGGCTCTACACAGAGACCACAGATTTTTATACCACCCAGTGTATGGGCTGGGACAATAATCCTCAGTATGGAAGAAGCTGCCCCAGAACTTGAAGATGCCCACCATGTTGCATCCTTTGTTACAAGGGTGTGTGGCAAACTAACTGCCGTTTACTTTGGAGCCCATTTCTCAGTGTGCCCCTAACCAGTGAATCTAAACATTTTGCCAACTTGGCAGTTTCTTAATCTTTACAAGGTTGATTTCCTACCCAACTGTAGCTCATGTGTGGCCTGCAGCATGCAAGCCACCTTTTACTTTTTCAGCTCAATTAACACAATGTGATCGATGGAGTAGGTCAGCGTGCTATTCAGTGTGATATCTAGACTGTCCAGGTCTCTTCTGACTGTATTATGCCAGAGAGCTGGAGAGTTAAAGTAACCCTGGGGCAGACCTTTAATTGTATTCTGTTGTTAGTTCCATGTGAATGCAAGATGTTTCTTATCCTCTTCCCATAGCAATAAAAATGAATCCTTCGCCAATCAATGGCCTCGTACTACGTACCAGAGGCAAAGATACCCAGCTAGAATGGTGACTGCACTCAGCGTTGAGCTGGCAGTAGTCTACAGATGAATCCTTCAGAAGGATTCATCTAGCTCTGCAGCATCCAGACTGGTGAGTTAAAAGGAGGTTTGATGAGTACCATGACCCATACTCTTTAGATCATTAAGGAGATGTCATATAGTGATTTATAATAATAAATATGTATTTAGTCTTTGTCTATTTCTGGGGGGCTTCCCTGGTGGCTCAGAGGTTAAAGCATCTGCCTGGAATGCTGGAGACCCGGGTTTGATCCCTGGGTCGGGAAGATCCCCTGGAGAAGGAAATGGCAACCCACTCCACTACTCTTGCCTGGAGAATCCCATGGAGGGAGGAGCCTGGTAGGCTACAGTCCATGGGGTCACAAAGAGTCAGACACGACTGAGCGACTTCACTTCACTTCTATTTCTGGATCAGAGTTCCTAAAACCTTTAAGTGATGAGACTGACAAAGGTGTTTTTTTGCTTTGTTAATAGACCCCATCTAAGGATGGGGCTGGATGCTAGGGGAACCAAGCATGTGATTAGAAGTTTGGAACTTTCAGTCTCATCACCGTGACATCCTGGGAGAGCAGAGGGGCTGGAGCATGAATCAACTGCCAATAGCCAGTGATTTAATCAAGCATGTTTATGTATTGGGTTGGCCAAAAAGTTTGGATTTTTCCATAACATCTTAAGAAAAGACCCCAATAAACTTTCTGGTCGACCCAGTAATAAAGCCTCTATACAATCCCAAAAGAATGGGATTCAGAGAACTTCTGGTTGGTGAACATGAGGAGATTTGGGAGAGTGGCATGCCTGGAGAGGGTAAGGAAGTTTGGTTCCTGTTCCCTGTACTTTGCCCCATTCATCTCTTCCATATGATTTTTTTTTTTGAGTTATAGCCGTCATAGTACAGGCAGACCTCATTTTATTTTGCTTCATATTCATTGTGCTTCACAGCTACCGAGGTTTTTGCAGATTGAAAGTTTGTGGCAACCCTCTGTTAAGCAAGTCTATTGGCACTGTTTTTCCAACAGCATTGCTCACTTTGGGTATCTGTGTCATATTTTGATAATTTTTGCAACATTTCAAACTTTTCATCCTTGTTATATTTGTTGTGCGATCTCTGATCAATAATCTTTGATGTTACTGTTGTAGCTGTTTAGGGGTGCCTTGAGTTTCAACCACATAAGACAGTGAACTTAATAAATGTCTGTGTTTTGACTGCTTCACCCACTGACCATCCCCTCATCTCTCTCTCTTTCCTCAGGCCTTCCTATTCCCTGAGACAGAGCAATATTGAACTTAAGCCAATTAATAATGTTACAATGGCCTCTAGGTGTTCAAGTGAAAGGAACAGTCACACTTTAGAGAATCTAAATCCAAAGCTAATGAAGAACGCATGTCAGAAGCCTAGATAAGCTGACAGCTAGGCCTCTTGCACCAGACAGTCAAGTTGTGGATGCTAAGGAAAAGTTCTTGAAGGAAATTAAAAGTGCCTCTCCTGCAAACATATGAATGATGAGATAGTGAAGCAACCTTATTGCTGATATGGAGGAAGGGTTTAGTTTCTAAATAGAAGATAGAAGCAGCCACAACATTTCCTTGAGTCAAAGCCTAATTCAGAGCAAGGCCCTAGTGTTATACAATTCTGTGAAGGCTGAGAGAGGTGAGGAAGCTGCAGAAGAAAAGTTTGCAGCTGGTAGAGGTTGGTTCACGAGGTTTAAGGAAAGATGCCGTCTCCATACATAAAAGTGCAAAGGAAATAGCATGGGCTGACATAGAAGCTGCAGCAAGTTATGCAGCGGATCTAGATAAGATGACCAGTGGAGGCTAATTAGTACATTGCACAGATTTTCGGTGTAGTAAAACAGCCTTCTGTTGGAAGAGGATGCCATCCAGGACATTCATAGCTCAAGGGAAGTCAGTGTCTGGCTTCAAAGGGCAGGCTAACTCTCTTCTTAAGGGTTAATGCAACTGGTGACTTTAAGTTGAAGCCATTGCTCATTTACCATTCTGAAAAGCTAGGGCTCTTAAGAATTATGCTAAATAGTACACTGCCTCTATAAATGGAACAACAAAGCCTGGATGACAGCACATCTGTTTGAGGCATGGTTTACTGAATATTTTGAGCCCATTGTTGAGACCCACAACTCAGAAAACAAGATTCCTTTCAAAATATTACTGTTCAATGTCAATGCATCTGGTCTCCCAAGAGTTTTGATGGAGATGTACAATGAAATTCATGTTGTTTTCATGCCTGCTAACACAACATCCATTCTGCAGTTCATGGATCAGGGACTGATTTAAATTTTTAAGTCATTATTTAAGAAATACATTTCTAAGGCTATAGTTGCTAGAGGTAGTGATTTTTCTGATGGGTCTGGGTAGTCAACATAAAACCTTCTGGACAGTATTTTACCATTCTAACTGCCTTTAAGAACATTGATGATTCACAGAAAAGGTCAAAATATCAGCACTAACCAAAGTTTGGAAGCAGTTGATTCTAACCCTCATGTGTGAAATTGAGAGGTTAAAGACTTCAGTGGAGGAAGTAAGTGCAGATGTGGTGGAAATAGCAAGAGACCTAGAAGTGGAGCCCAGTGATGTGACTGAATTGATGCAATCTCCTAATAAAACTTGAACAGATGAAGAGTTGCTTATTATAGGTGAGCAAAGAAAGTGGTTTCTTGAGATGAAATCTACTCCTGATGAAGATACTGTGGAAGTTGTTGAAAATAATAAAGAATTTAGGCTCGTCTGTCAAGGAATTCTGTAGGCAAGAATTCTGGAGTGGATAGCCATTCCCTTCTCCAGGGGATCTTCCCAACCCAAGGATTGAACCCAGGTCTCCTGCATTGTAGGCAGATTCAGTACTATCTGAGCCACCAGGGAAACCCAGCATACTTAGAATATTACATAAACTTAGTGGATAAAGTGTCAGTGGGGTTGTGAGGATTAACTCCAGTTTTGAAAGAAGTTCTATGTGTAAAATGCTATCAAACAGAATTGCATGCTACAGTAAAATTGTTCATAAAAGGAAGAGTCAATTTATGCAACAAACTTCACTGTAGTCTTATTTTAAGAAACTGTCACAACCACCTCAACATTCAGCAATGACTACCTGATTAGTTAGCAGCCATCAACATCAAGGCAAAACTCTTTTTGCACCAGCAAAAAGATTACAAACTAGCTGAAGGCTTGGATGATGTTTAGGATTTATTTAAGTAATAGAATATTTCTGGGGGGAGATGGGCTATGCAGCTTATGGGATTTTAGTTCCCTGACCAGGGATCAAACCTGGGCCCAGGGCAGTGAGAGCATGAACAGCTAACCTCTGGACCACTGGGAAATTCCTCTGAATCACTGGGGAACTTCCTATTTTTAAATTAAGTTATGCACATTGTTTTTTTACACATAATGCTGCTTCACACTTCATAGACTACAGTATAGGGTAAACATGACTTTTATATGCCCTGGGAAATAAAAAAATTCACATGACTTGCTTTATTATGTTATTCCTTTTCTTGTGGTTATCAGGAAATATGGAACTGAACCTGCAACATCTCCAAGGTATATCTGTAAACCATTAATCTCGTAAGTAAAATGTCCTTGGAATTCTCGGAGCTGCTCCAAGAGTGAAAGTCCCTCAGTCGTGTCCAACTCTTTACGACCACATGGACTACAAAGTCCATGGAATTCTCCAGGCCAGAATACTCGAGCGGGTAGCCTTTCCCTTCTCCAGGGGATCGTCCCAACCTAGGGATCAAACCTAGGTCTCTCACACTGTAGGCGAATTCTTTACCAGCTGAGCCACAAGGGAAGCCCAAGTTGAGCCACAAGCTGAGTCCAAGCTGAATCACAAGGGAAGCTCCAGCAAATTAATTGACTCAGGAGGGGGTCGTGGGAATCTCTGAGGAACAGTCCATCAATTAGAAGCACAAGTGACAACCTGGGCTGTGACTGGCTTATGGAGGGAGATGATCTTGTGGGGCTGAACCCTTAACCTGTGGAATCTGATGCTGTCTCTGGGTTTTGTTTGAATTGAATTGAATTACAGGATACCCACCTGGTGTCCAGGAATTTCGTGGTGTGAAAATTGTCCCCAACTCCACACATGGGAATTGGGTACCAGAACTGTTATCAGATCACTCAGATCTGCCACCCTCCAGGGATGCAATATTGCTTTTAATTTCTTTTCTTGGCCTAAAGAGGTCAGTTTCAGAGACTTCTGGTTTGATTTCCCTTCTTTGATAGGTCTTAACCCAAAGAACAAGATGTTAACTGCTTACTATGTTGATTTCAGTTATTTATTTTGAGACTGGAGAAATGACATGAAGTGGGTCCATTAGACTTAGTTTGACCCACTTTATGCCAAATGTGGTTGGGATCCTATTTCTACACTCCCTCACTCTGACGGGGGAGAGACCTGGGATATTTTATGTGTCTGGGTGTTGATTTCAATTTATATCCTGTGTCCAACTTTTCTTGAGATGTTTGGATAGCCCATTTTCTCTAAGGTGCAGTCATACATAAATGGCTGTGGATCCCTTGGTAGAAGGACTTGGAGGAATCACCATTGTGTATACTTGGCTTGATGTTTCAAGATCCCTTTTTCTGAGGACCTGGTTACTTCATCAGTCAGAGGGAACCAGGTCAGAAAACTGGCTCAGGTCTGGGACTATTTGCTGGGTGACCGCCCTCAGCCTACTGGTAATTGATTTCATCTGTTGGCACAAAGTGAGTAGGATCTTTGGCAGTGGCCTTTGTAGTCTCTTAACCATCCCTATAACTTGTGCATGTGAGTTCCCCTTGGTTGCCACACCAATTTTACCGGTTACTTGAGACCTTCAGACTTCTGGCAGTTAAATCTTGATGGAATGTTATGGCATTCCAGCCTTGATTGCTATGGGTGAGCCAAGTTCTGTCTCAGCTTCTGTCTTCAGTCTGGACCTTCCCAGAGAACCAGTGCTGAACTTCTTAGTGATGCTGGTGTCCCTCTCACCAGCATGTTCCTATGGCCTTGGTGTGTTTTGTGTACTCTGGGTCCTTCCATGGGACACAATCAGCTGGAGGCTCTTCTGGCTGCAGATAGTATATGTCCATTCCACTTCCTTGTGCCTTTTAACCCGTTCCTCTACCACAATGTTGTCCTTTTGGCATTGGCCATTGCTTTTTCACGTCTCTAGGACCATGCTAGTCATGAGTTAGCACCCTCTCTGGGGTTAATTGTCAAGGTGTTAAATCCTATCCCTTGGGACAGAGAGATGAGATTCAATTGAGACAACAAACTCTTCCTTACCCAGTTTTATGAATTCAGCCCCCTATATACTTCCCCTGCTAGTGCACGAGGACTTAGATTTATGACTTCTCTGGGACATAGCCCTTTCCTTCCTTATCAGGTCAGCACATCCCTAGTTGGGTGATGCTATTACTCAACCTAGTTGTAAACCTAGTGGCCAGGATTCTGAGAGGACACCCACCAGCTCTGTTTCTAATTTAATGTCTGTCGAACTTTCCCGAATTCCCAGACCTGTTAAGGGCCTGGCTCCCCCTTTCTATCCTCTCCTGGAACACATGTTACATTATGCAGCTTTCCCTACTAGACTGTAAGTGTTATGAGAAAGGTAGGAAAAGCCTCTGTTTTATCCACCCCTGTGTTCTCTGTGTTAGGTTTCATGCCTGAGATGAATGTTTAGTGATGGGTGG
This sequence comes from Capra hircus, assembly GCF_001704415.2. Classification (NCBI taxonomy): domain Eukaryota; kingdom Metazoa; phylum Chordata; class Mammalia; order Artiodactyla; family Bovidae; genus Capra; species Capra hircus. The sequence goes on from NC_030809.1 coordinate 25,633,281, forward strand.
CTTGAATAGGCCTCCTCCTGTAATGAAAGCCAACACAGGCTGAGTGTTCACTGTGGGCCAGGCTCTGCTTGAGCTCTTCCATATTCCTCTGTGTAGAGTTGACTCCTTGGAAAAGACCCTGATGCTGGGAAAGACTGAAAACAAGAGGAGAAGGGGACAAAAGAGGGTGAGGTGGTTGGATGGCATCACTGACTCTATGGACACAAGTTTGAGCAAGCTCCAGGAGTTGGTGATGGACAGGGAAACCTGGCGTGTTACAGTCCATGAGGTTGCAAAGAGTTGGACACGACTTAGGGACTGAACAACAACAATATGCCTTAATTCCTTCAATCTTCATTTTAAATCTCTGAGATAGGAACTACTGCTACTGAAGAGGAGGTAGTTAGTCTAGTCTTCACCTATATTCTCATCACATCCGGTACCACCACATTCCACTACCATAGTAAATATTGCATGTTTACCTTAAATTGTTTTCCATCTTAGACTCTGAGCCATTTGTGAGTATGAACTCATAGAAATTCAATAATTTTTTGAATGTGTATTTGTGCCTAAATGAATGAATAAGTTAACTCAGAAATTACCAAGAAGAGTTGAAGCATTTTGTAATTTTATTCTTTCTGTTGCAGGCATATTGCATTAGATATTGTTTTTAATTCATGAAAGCTGTTAAAGAAAGGTCAGATCATTTCATTTAAAGTTCATTAAACCATTATTGCACTCACCTTTACAATCATCTGTGACTAGTAAACAGGCAACATATTTCATAGAACAGGACATGAAAAACTTTATCCCACATGAGGAACACGCTTCTTTTATGTGTGCACTCCTCCTCTTGCAAATGCAAATCAATTTTTTATGTCTGTCATATACCAGCACACATTGCAGTGATTAACAACCCAGTGTTAATGTGATGAAAGAAATTAATTTTAGATGTGTTTTGAGTTTAGAAGTAATTTGTGTAAAAATAAGATCCTGCTGTGATTCAACTATTTCCTACCAATCTGAACTATGCTGCCCTGGAAAATGTGTTATTGGCACATTTATCATAGATTGCAGCTCATTATTTCTAAGGCTGACAAGTGTCTCGTTGCACATTTATTAGGGAACTGAGCCTTAATCATATCTGTGGTTTTAAGGGTTTCTGTCCTATTAGATTTGTGACTTTTTTTACAGAAGAATTTAAAAGGGAGAAATCTCCCAGACCTGGAGCTGAAAGGATGATAATTTTATAGAGTATTAAAAAAGAGTTATAAGGACTCACCTACATAAAAAAGATGGCTCCTATTTTATTTCTATGTTCTGATGAGCAAACTCAATTTTTTTCTATTCCATTTAGTAGTTCCAAGCACAGTTATATTTTGAGGTTATAAAACTTGATGCCTTCTAGAAAATTTGCAGCACTTGCTTTTTCTTTTCTTTCTGAACTCCTCTTAAGATCAAATAGGTAAAATAATAAATTAGAAACACAAAGTTAAGAACAAATGCACATTGCCAGAAACTTTGAAAATGTTATACTTTTAAAACATTTTTCTTAGATTATTTCAACAATATTTGAACCTTACCACATACCTGAATTATCCCTGGTGGCTCAGATGATAAAGAATCTGTCCACAGTGCAAGATACCTGGGTTTGATCCTTGGATCAGAATGATCCCATGGAGAAGGGAATGACAATAAATTCCAGTATTCTTGCCTGGAGAATTCCATGGACAGAGGAGCCTGGCAGGCTGTAGTCCATGTGGTTGCAAAGAGTCAGACATGAATGAGTGACTAACACACACGTGTACTTGTCACTGTTCTGAGTGCCTTGGATATCAGTGAAACTTCAGTTATGAACCTGGGGGAGCTTACATCCTATTAATAGTAAACATCAAACAATAAGCACAATATATAGCCACATTATTAGGAGGTGCTAAATGTCATGGGGAAATTACTAATAATAAAATCAGAAGGAACAGAGAGGTCCTGGGGAAAGGTCTGTGATTTTAAATGATAATGTGCTTTTAATGAAACTGACATGTGAGCAAAGACTTAGAGGCAGAGGAGTAAGACTTAAAGATATCTGGAGAAGGATTCCAGCTATAAAGAAGAATTAGATCCAAGGTCCAAGTTTGGGTCTGTGTCTGGAATGTTAAAGGATCAGCCAGGAAGCCAGTGTGGGAGGAATAGAGTCATCAAGGAGGAAAATCATAAGATCTGAGCTCAAAGAGGGACTCTTGGAGCCAGATCATAGAGGGTCTTGTGGCCCATTATAAAGCATTTGACTTTTACACTGGGGGGAGAGGGGAACAAATGGATTTAAGCAAAGAAATGACATAATCATCATGAGAATGATATAGCTAGGTTAAAAGTAGAGTGTGGGCTACAGTTAGGAAACTTGAAACAATTGAGGTAGAAAATGATAGTGGCTCAGATCAATAATACATAGTGGAGGTGATTAGAAGTGGGCAAAATTTGGATATAATTTATATGTAGAAGCAATCAGTTTTATGACATATTTGGTATGAGATGTGAAGAAAAGGAAGAAATCAAAGATCAGTCCTAAGTTTTTGTCTTGATCAAGTAGAAGGATGGGGCTTCCATTTTTTGAGGGTGTTTGTGCTTGCTTAATCATGTCTGACTCTTTGTGACTCCATGGACTGTAGCTGGCCTAACTCCTCTGTCCATAGAATTTTCAAGGCAAGAATACTGGAGTGGATTGCCATTTCCTTCTCCAGGGTGTCTTCCCAACTCTAGGATTGAACCCACATTTCCTGTGTCTCCTGCATTGCAGGTGGATTCTTTACCACTGCACCACCTGGGAAGCTTGATTATTTGAGATGGAAGCATAATAGAGAGAGGTTTGGGGTGGAGGTCCAAAGCTCAGTTTTGAATACATTAAATTAGCTCTACTTACTGGACATTCAAGTGAAAATGTTAAGGAATATCCAGATAGGAGAAACATCCTTGTAAATTATCAGTATATATTTGTTGTTGTTCAGTCACTGAGTCATGTCTGACTCTTTGCAACTTCATAGACTGCAGCACACAAGGGTACTCTGCCGTCCGCTATCTCCCAGAGTTTTTTCGTGTCCATTGAGTCAGTGATGCTATCTAGCCATCTCATCCTCTACTGCCTCCTTCTTATTTTGCCTTTAATTTTTCCCAGAATGAAGGTATAAATTGTAATTTAAGCCATGAGATTGTTCGGGATCACTAATCGAGTGAATGCAGATTAAATGAGAATTTCATTTTGTATTTATATTTTAAAGTTGACATGGTAATTAAATAACCCAATACCACAACAGGGCTTCCCTGGTGGCTCAGATGGTAAAGAATCTGCCTGCAATGAGGGAGACCTGCGTTCGACCCCTGGGTCTCTGGGTTGAGACCTGAGTTCGATTCCTGGGAAGATTCCCTTGAGGAGGGCATGGCAACCCACCTCAGTATTCTTGCCTGGAGAATCCCCATGGACAGAGGAGCCTGGCGGGCTAGAGTCCATGGGGTCGCAAAGAGTTGGACAAGACTGAGTGACTAAGCATGCAGCACCTACAGCAATAAGAAACAACTGACATAAGCAGGTTAAAAACAAAGATACTGATTCTTGGGAAGTTGATGAGTCACCATTAAGAACAGAATTGAATGTCAGCCCACTGGGTTTTGGGCAGGATGTTGTATAGAGGGGATGGAGAGTGTTAATCTGGAGAGTTGGTTAAGACGAGATTGTTTAAGAGGGTTTTTACTTTACTAATGAAAATAAGCAAAGAAAGAGAATAGGAGTTATAGTTAGCGCCTTTGTTGGACTGCTTCTTCTAATCTCTACTTCATGCCAATCCAGGCAGAGTCAGGGTGTGTGCTGGCTACCATTTATTTGACTTCCTACTCTCGGTCCTTCTCTAACTTGCAGAATGTATGTCCCACATTCCCTTGCATCCTGGCTTCCAGATGGGTTCTTTTAAGAGGGGGCTCTTGTGGGAGACTGAAGGAGGAAAGAGGGAAGTCTGGAGAATTCATCCCTTTTTCTTTGTTGCAGTTCATTCAGTGCCTATCATGCAAGCACCCATTACCTGTTGCACCATTTCCTTCCCTGGCACCTTCAGTCCTAGGGCTGGTATTGGCTTCCTGCTGCTGATGGTTCTTTAGGGCTAAACATGCCTTGTCCACGTCCTGTAAAGTCCCTTCATTACATTTTTTTGTTAAGCTCCGAGAAAGCTGTCTGGTTTTGCTTACTGTCACCCTGACTCACATTGAGCCTGGAGAATGGCTCCATAAGGTTGCTTTAAGACACATAGTTTAACAACCTAATAAGTACAAACTACCACTTCTTTCTTTCTCCAAGTATTTCCCTACTGGCTCACCCAACCAGAAATCAAGGAGAAGTCACCATGCAATTGTTCATTAGCTTAAGAAAGAAGGAGTTGACAAAGATATGATTCTTATTATTACACAGGAAGATATAAAGACTGTCTATAAGTGATATTTATTATTTGAATTCAACAATAAATGTCATCCAGTTCTTATCTCAGGAACATATATTTGTAAAAATGAAGCTCCAAAGTGCCATCCCAGCTTACAAATTTATGAGGAAGAAATTCTGGAACATTGTTTTCTGTATTACTTCACAAATAGTCCAGCGTAAGAGAGTCTGCGATAGTCAACAACCACCATTCTTTTCTTCATTCAATAAACTTTTATTGAATATCTTTTAAGTGCCAGCTACAAAGATAAACACATCATAATTACTGCCTCAAGAATTTTACACTCTTAAAGAGAGCTCTATCAACAGATAGCTCCTGTATAGTGTGAAAATTGCTTTAACCGAGGCGGATACTGCAACAGAGAGAAGCACTAAATAGGAGAAATAAAGAAAGTCTTCTCAGAGGAAGTGATGCTTGAGATGAATGCTGAAGGATAAGTAGCAGTTAGTTGAGTTAAGGAGAGAGGGTGGAAGACAGGAGCTTAGGAGGGACAGCAGAGAGGCTGGAGATAACAGATTTTGAAATCTGTAACATGCATAGATGTGAGTAAAGCCAGGGATATAGGCAAGATCTCCAATGGGAAGGATTTAAAGCAGAACCAAGAAGGACTCCCACATTTGTAGGCTGGAGATACAGAGAGAAGTAAACAAAGGGAAGAGCCTCCCAGGTGATGATAGTGGTAAAGAACCCCCCTGCCAGTGCAGGAGACATAAGAGATGTGGGTTCGATCACTGTGTTGGGAAGATCCTCTAGAGGAGGACATGGCAACCCACTCCAGTATTCTTGCTTGGAGAATCCCCATGGACAGAGGAGCCTGGCAGGTTACAGTCCATACAGTCACTAAGATTCAGACACAATTGAAGCGACTTAGCATGCGCATGCAAACAAGGGGAAAAGGTGAAAATTAGCTGGCAGAGAGGCTGGAGGATAACCAGAATAGAATAATGTCATGGAAAGGAAGAATTTAAAGAATAAACAATGGCAGTTACAACTGTAAGATCAAGGAGACCGGACTGGGGAAAGTTCCTTGCATTTGGCAATAAGGTAGTGTATGTCCACCTTTCGTGGGGTAGTTTGAATGGTGTGAAGTTAAAGAGGGGGATTCAGTGCTTAGAAATCGATACTTTGAAGGGATTGACCGTGGAGGGAGTGAGAGGGACAAGAAATAGCTAGAAGAAAACCCTAGCTGATCCAGGAGCTTTCTGTCTTTATGTTCAGAAATACTTAAATTTGTTTAAATACTTTGACACAGAAGACAATAAAGGAGAAGGCAAAAACAGAAGATAAGGAGAAAATAACTTTGCAACAAAATCTGTTCTCACCCTGAAGGACAAGGAAGGGAATATTATCACTGGCATGGACAGAGGACTCCTCCAGTTTCAAGCAACAAGAAGCCAACTCAACCTGGCTTAGTCATAAGTAATACCTAGGTTTACCCAACTAGAAAATCTCAGGACAGGTTCTGGGGGTTATTAAATAGTGTCATCTCTGTTTCTCTGTTGTATTTGGCTTAATTATTATATTTGCTGTCTCTCTATAAAGTCATTCTCTTTTGTTATTTAATTTTCAGTTATAGACTACTCAGCTTCTACACTCTAGTGTCCAGTCGCCGCTTCTTCACATACATACACACAAACAATACAAACACACATACACACATGTTTCTATGTGTTTTGTATATATAATATATATATTATCTGTTTTATATTTGCATATTTATATATGTGTGTATAATCTCATCAGGACATATTTAGTAACAAGATTTACTGTACCTATAAATTTAAATTTCTAGACTTTTTAGAATTATTAGGGTACTTGTCAGTTTAAAAAACTTGGAGTATTTTAAAAATAAAATAAAATACATTGTGTCTATATTACAGTTAAAAATGTTTGAAGGTACATAATTAAATTTTAAAATTAGGATACATTTATTCAGAGTCCCCAGATTTTGTTAAACTTATAAATACAATAAGCTAAACTGAAAACTTAAGAAAAATGTATAAATGTAACACATTGAATATTCATTAACCAAAGCACACCACTGGATATTCTTCTCTGCATGTGAAAACTGTTCTGGAGGGCAGCAGATACTCCTATTATATCCAGAAGCTTATTTTTTGCTGAAATCCCAACCACTCCATTGTCAGCTTCAGCTTATCTTGGGACTTTCTGTTGGAAAAGAAAAGTAAGACTCAGTTTATTGGAGCCAGTGTAAGTTGAGTTTTTATTATGCTGGCTTTCTTCTTGTTCTTATTTAATTTTAATGTACAGATTATTGATCTCTGAGGTCCACATTGCATAAAACCTACCCTAGTAGGCACTGCAAAATTCAGAGGCAGGACAGAAAAAAAACAACCCAGAAGCACCCAGTTCCACCCCCAGACTTAGTATTCAAATCCCCCAACTTCTCATGCAAGAAGTCATCTAACCTGTCTGAACAGCTCCAGTAATGAGAAGTGCAGTACTTTGATAGAGTCTTCTCATTTTTTGATAACTCAAAAAGTTGTAAAGGTCTTTCTTAGATGACGTGAGTATGACTTTCTGCCGTGCCCCTCCGATTGCCTTCAGTTTTCCTTACAGCGTACGGCCTACAGTGGTGACTTTGGAGTTCTGGGGTTTTTTTTCTTCTTCTGTCACTTCCACTGCTAGGATGAGACATTGAGCAGACCCTTTCTGATGCATGGTGTTTAGAACTGAACACAACACTCCCTGTGTGATCTGGGAAGCTCAATCTAGAGCCCGTGGTTGTCGTCTCAGAGTCCACTTTGGCCACCACCTGTCTTAGTACTGTGTCCCCGCTGAATCCCACTTTGTCATTCCTTCCTGTCTGAAATCTTTGACTTGGAAACTTCAGAAGCACTTACAAATCAAATAGCTTACTTCCCTGAATCTCCTTATGCCGATTCCCTTCATCATTTGAAATTGGTTTTTATGGGAAAGACTGAGGGAGGAGAAGGGGCGACAGAGGATGAGGTGGCTGGATGGCATCACCGACTTAATGCACATGGATTTGAACAAACTCTGGGAGATAGTTAAGGACAGGGAAGCCCAGCCTGTTGCAGTCCATGGGGTCTCAAAGAGTTGGACACGACTTAGAGGCTGAAAAACAGTAACAACAAAGCAAATAGCTTATTCTGTTGAATCTCCTTATGCTGATCCCCTTCCTCATTTGAAACTGATTTTTATACCAAGGACTGCTATTTTTTCTATTCAGGATTTATGGTTAAAGTTGAGACTGAATTCTTAAAAGCAATAGATCACTGAGTCATTTACAGCTGAGTCAGAGAAGGCCTTAGAATTGAGGGCAAGGGAAAAGAGAAAGCACTTCCTTTTCTATAGTCTTAAGCATGGAAGGCTCAGAAATGTCTTTGTTATTACATTAAAAATTCCTGCTTTGGGGATGGAGGGTTCAGACCTAAGCATTGCTTGAAGAATTCTTGCCAAGTATATGCTTCTGTTAAAAGAATATGCCACACCTCAGAGTATTTGCCACATTCCTTTATATCCAGAAGTCATACTGATTAAAAAAAAATATGCAAAATTGAAAAGCCATAAAAGAAATAGGAAATTTAATCTTCAAAAGAATGCAGATGGTGAGCCACTGGCTGGTTGTTTGCTTTACTCATTTCTTCTGGGAAAAATATATTAAATGGAGTAGGAACTGCTCAAGGAATAGATGCTGGTGAACTTGCCCTGGATTGACACTGTCTATATTTGGTTAAGGCTATGTATTTATCTGTTTCAATTGTCCCTCTTAGTTCATCATTGTTCAGTCTTTCAGGAAATGAGGTATTCCGAAGGAAGGATCTAATGGCCACATTCACTAAAGGAAAAGTAATAGAAATTTTGCTGACTGACTTTTTTCCCTCACTATTAATGCTTCCTTATGATGGTAATGAAAACCTTGAAATATTAACCTGATTAAATGTTTTATAGTGAGAAGGAATTACCATTTTATAGAAGTTGAATTTCTGACCGGACAAGGGTTTTAGTGGGTTGGCAAAATCAGGAAAGGTGGTAAAAGCATCAATGAATGAAACACAAATCTCAAAGTGCAGACTTTGGAGGGATTTTTAAAAGTCATATTTTGTTCTGCTTAACTCTGCTTTTCCCAGAAGCAAAGAGGATGTCCTCTAATGGGGCAAGGCAGCCAGGACAATCTGTCATCTTTAATAATGTGACTAATAATAAGAAAGCCATTTTCAGGCTCTTTCATTTTAATTAGTTGCTGGGTGACTATCATCATAGCTGATTCCAGTCTTTCTTCAAGAGCTTATATATTATACTTTTGTGGAAATAGTAACCATTTTACAGACAACTGTTCAAAGTCATTCTGGCTAATGCATGCAACTTTTATATATTATTCACTCAAGGAGGAGTTTTATAATTTTTTATTTTGAGATATGAGTGAGCCTGCCCACAAGAACAGACCAAGGATGTTAATATATCTGTGGTACCCTGGCCAGTCACAGACATAAGGTTTATTTTGGTAGATAGTTTCAATAGTTTGAGGCTGGTAAGGCTATAGGTTTTCTCCCCTGCAGCTTTGCAATCACATGGTAAAATTACCAGTTTTCCATTTTTGTAAGCAATTATCAACAAACAGCCACAAAACAACCACTTGTCTTGCTCTTGTAAAGTCAGTGTGATCTCATCCTCTGTCCTTCAGCCTGTCTTTCATTATATCACACCATCTGGTAGCAAGTTCCCTGAATGAAAGGTTCTCTGGAGACAGATTCAATGCTATTCCAACAGCAGAATTCAGCTAATCCATTTTTCCATCCTCTTTCCCTCCCTTCCTCCCTCCTTCCCTCCTTCTATTTTCTCCGCCCCCCCGCCCCCCGCCCCACCCCAGCCCTTGCTCTCTCTTTCAACAAGTATTCATTGGCTGACTACTTGGAGAGTCAGAAGACCCGCCTCTTGGGTTGGAAACAACCTGTAACTACTTTACTAGTGTAGGGTGACCATTAGCCCTGATTTGCCAGGGACTGAGGGGTTCCTCAAGACCAGGAACTTTCTGTATTAAGTAGGAACAGTTCCAGACAAAGTGGGATGACTAATTATCCTAGTTGAAACCCTGATTTATTTAATTTCCGAAGCTCTCACTTACTGTGATAATTTCTACCTAATAATGTTGTGGTAAAAAACTAACAGTCCATACAAAGTGCAGTATAAATCTCCAGGTATATAATAAAATTCCCAGGGATATAATAATTTAAAAAAAGGCAAAGTGCATGAAACATATGATGATGTTGGGGACACTTTATTTTCTTGGCATCAGATTTTTCCCAAGGAAAAGACCTACTGGTTGGATGAATAATTTCATAAGCAGCTAAGGTAGAGATAGAATAGGAAAAAATAGATTTTCTCAATGAATAATAATTTCCTTTTCCCTTCTTTACTCTTGGGCCTGGATGCATATATGAGAGAAAATAGATTAAATTGTTCTTTAAGTGGGATCTGGTGGAGTAGCAGCCTGTTGCTTACTTTATTTTATTTTTAGCAGCCTGATTTTGACTTGTTAAGTGGACTTCATGCTGAGGGCTTAGATAAGAGAATAATTTCTAGAGGCTGTATGTATAAAGAGGGTGATGTGATGAGAACCAAGATGTCAAATGTGAAAGTGGATGAAAACTTCTATGATGTGATGTTTTTTTCATCTTTCTATGAAATTCTTTCTAAAAAATATACATCATTCCCTTACGTATTTGCAGTTGCATCTTGGTTTTTTTTGTTGTTGTAAAGGAGAAGTGAGTCTAGCATCAGAAAGGCACAGGACAAGAACAGAGGCTCCCCTCTGAAGGATAACAGTGGTACCTACCTACCTCAAGGTGCTACTGAGTACTATATAACAGGCCAATAAATGGAGAGATGAGTTGTTGGGGTAAGGAATAGTGACTTTATTTGGAAAGCCAGCAGAGTGAGAAGATGGTGGACTAGTGTCCCAAAGAATAAGAATTCAAGATTCTTCTTTTTTTTTAAGTGGAGGATAATTGCTTTACAATGTTGGGTTTGTTTCTGCCATACAGCAATGTGAATCAGCCATAAATATGCACAAGTCCCTTCCCTCTTGAACCTTACTCGCACCCCCCCACCCCACCCTACCCCTCTAGGTTGTCAAGAGCAGCTGTTTGAGCTCCCTGTGTTATACAGCAACTTCCCACTAGCTATCTATTTTACATAAAATGGTAATGTATTTGCTTCAGTGCTACTCTTTCAATTTGTCCCACAATCTCCTATCCCTCCTGGCTTCCCTGGTAACTCAGTTGGTAAGGAATCTGCCGGCAATGAAAGAGATCCCAGTTTGTTTCCTGGGTGGGGAAGATCCCTTGGAGAAAGGATAGTTTACCCACTCCAGTATTCTTGGGCTTTCCTGATGGCTCAGCTGTTAAAGAATCTACCTGAAATGTGGGAGACCTGAGTTCGATAACTGGGTTGGGAAGATCCCTTAGAGTAACCAGTATTCTGGCTGGAGAATTCCATGGATTGGGGTCACAAAGAATCGGATTAGACTGAGCCACTTTCACTTTTCTCCTCCTCCTCCTCCTTCTGAGTCCACAAGTCTATTCCATATGTCTGCCTTGCCCTCCAAATAGGTTCATTAATAAAGCTTCTTTTATACTGTATGGCTGGTTGTTGCAAACATCTTGGTGTAGGAATCCTTTGTACTTGCAGTTGTCCAGATAGGTCTGGTAACAATGTTTCTGTAAACTTCCAAGAAGACAAATGTTATTCTCTGTATACATTTCATCTCTGTATAAATGGGAAAATATTATACACTTAAAGGTCAGAACCTTGAGAATGGTCTGTATTTCAGGCTACAGGAAACATTCTTTTATAGAAGTGTAGAGTCTCCGTGACTAAGCCCAGCAACAGAGCACAAAGGTTGGAGATTAATTGGTGCCTATATGTGACATGATGTCTAGAGAAAACTCATGTTTAAAGTAACCTGTATATGTTGGCTTTTTTGTATTGTTATATTATTATTATCATATCTCACTGCACGCTGATTTCCTTTTCCCTCCCTTACTGTCAGTCCCTGCTTCCACTCTCTGCATTTCCTGTTTTTAATTAGCTCTCCATATTGGATTAAAATCTAGACACTGTTGTTGCAGGAACCTCACAAACCTTGGCTAATGCAACCTTCACCTATGCTGGATATACTGCCTATCCTTGTCTTAGCAGAGTCCTGACAGTCTTTCTCCCCATGGAGACTGGTTATTCTCTGAGGCTCCATTTTCACTTTTTATGAATTCCCAAGGCTTGGTCTCAGAGGTGGCTGGATCTAATATATTTTTATAACTGTTCTATCCTTTTTTTTTTTTCTGGAGAAGATGAGATAAAAAAGACATTTGGTAAAGACACTCCAGCTAACATGTAGAGCAGGAAAAATAAGTAATTAGGGGTAGGCTTTGGTATCCTGAATGGAAGCTAAGTCTTTTGACCTCCAAGATTTTATAGGCCAGGTTTCCACACTCAAAACCTCATGAATAATTGAGGTAATTATATAAATAAGCTCTGTTAGGAATCTCACTTGATTTATTCAGCTTCTGGTTGTCTCACTTCTGGGTTATTCATTCAGAACTGATTCTAGATAAAACTGACAGTTTCAATTACCTAAACCCCAGATCTGTGCATTGATGCCTATAAATTCGAGTAATTTGAGAGGCAGCTCCTTGAGTCAAATCCAGGATATATTGTGATCACATAGGTCTTAAATGCTTTTATATTCTACCCAAACTCCCTTCATCAGTGCAGTTCAGTCGCTCAGTCGTGTCCGACTCTTTGCGACCCCATGAATCGCAGCACGCCAGGCCTCCCTGTCCATCACCAACTCCTGGAGTTCACTCAGACTCACATCCATCGAGTCCGTGATGATATCCAGCCATCTCATCCTCGGTTGTCCCCTTCTCCTCCTGCCCCCAATCCCTCCCAGCATCACAGTCTTTTTCAGTGAGTCAACTCTTCACATGAGGTGGCCAAAGTACTGGAGCTTCAGCTTTAGCATCATTCCTTCCAAAAAAATCCCAGGGTTGATCTCCTTCAGAATGGACTGGTTGGATCTCCTTGAAGTCCAAGGGACTCTCAAGAGTCTTCTCCAACACCACAGTTCAAAAGCATCAATTCTTCAGCACTCAGCCTTCTTCACAGTCCAACTCTCACATCCATACATGACCGCAGGAAAAACCATAGCCTTGACTAGATGGACTTTAGTCAGCAAAGTAATGTCTCTGCTTTTGAATATGCTATCTACGTTGGTCATAACATTTCTTCCAAGGAGTAAGCGTCTTTTAATTTCATGGCTGCAGTCACCATCTGCAGTGATTTTGGAGCCCCCCAAAATAAAGTCTGACACTGTTTCCACTTTTCCCCATCTATTTCCCATGAAGTGATGGGACCAGATGCCATGATCTTCGTTTTCTGAATGTTGAGCTTTAAGCCAACTTTTTCACTCTCCTCTTTCACTTTCATCAAGAGGCTTTTTAGTTCCTCTTCACTTTCTGCCATAGGGTGGTATCATCTGCATATCTGAGGTTATTGATATTTCTCCTGGCAATTTTGATTCCAGCTTGTGTGTCTTCCAGTCCAGTGTTTCTCATGATGTACTCTGCATAGAAGTTAAATAAGCAGGGTGACAATATACAGCCTTGACGTACTCCTTTTCCTATTTGGAACCAGTCTGTTTTTCCATGTCCAGTTCTAACTGTTGCTTCCTGACCTGCATATAGATTTCTCAAGAGGCAGGTCAGGTGGTCTGGTATTCCCATCTCTTTCAGAATTTTCCACAGCTTATTGTGATCCACACAGTCAAAGGCTTTGGCATAGTCAATAAAGCAGAAATAGATGTTTTTCTGGAACTCTCTTGCTTTTTCCATGATCCAGCGCGCCGGCTCGCAGCCGCCTGCAACTCCCCTCATACAATGGCTAACTTATCACTCAACAGTTTCAGAATGGTACTGTTGAGAGCTTAAATACTGGCTAGTAAATCATACCCAATCAACAATACAAGGTGAAGCTAGTTCTTTCATGGGACCCTATGTTAGCATTGGTAGATATGACCTCTGGGGACAGGAGACACAAACACTATTTGGAAAAAATTAACTTAGAATAATATTAGAAAGGAAATCTAGCTAAACAATGTCTCCTGCTGAATACACCTTTTTTCCTGTGCATTGTAGCATAATAACTAAGAATGATTATGTAGAATTGGATGAAGTTACTGATTCAAGATTTTCAGTGTTTAAAGTAGATGAAGCATTTTAGAGCAATAAAAATGCTCTTTGCTCTTTGATAATTAAACTTAATTCAGTGGTCAGGACATTTTTTTCTGCTGTGTTGAAAATCAAACTGACCACTCATGCATGCCTGAAGTCAGAATTTATGACATCCCAGATAAATATGGAAACACAGGAAAAACACTGAGTTACCATAAAATCCAGAAATTCCATTCTTGGGCATGTATCTGGAGGAAACTCTAACTGGAAAAGGTACATAAACTACAGTGTGTGTAGCAGCACTGTTTACAATAGCCAAGGAAGACAAACTGCAGCACAATTGCACTCATCTCACATGCTAGCAAGCTAATGTTCATATTCTCCAAGCCAGGCTTCAACAGCACAGGGACTGTGAACTTACAGATGTTCAAGTTTAGAAAGGGCAGGAACCAGAGATCAAAGTGCCAGCAACCCTTGGATCATCAAAAAAGGAAGAGAATTCCAGAAGATCATCTCAGTTCAGTTCAGCTCAGTTCAGTTCAGCTCAGTTCAGTCGCTCAGTCATGTCCGACTCTTTGCGACCCCATGAATTGCAGCACGCCAGGCCTCTCTGTCCATCACCAACTCCCAGAGTTCACTCAGACTTATGTCCATCGAGTCGATGATGCCATCCAGCCATCTTGTCCTCTGTTGTCCCCTTCTCCTCCTGCCCCCAATCCCTCCCAGCATCAGGGTGTTTTCCGATGAGTCAACTCTTTGCATGAGGTGGCCAAAGTATTGGAATTTCAGCTTTACCATCAGTCCTTCCAATGAACACCCAGGACTGATCTCTTTTAGGATGAACTGGTTAGACCTCCTTGCAGTCCAAAGGACTCTCAAGTGTCTTCTCCAACACCACAGTTCAAATTGCTTTATTGACTGTGCCAAAGCCTTTGACTGTGTGGATCACAATAAACTGTGGAAAATTCTTCAAGAGAATGGGAATACCAGACCACCTGACCTGCCTCTTGAGAAATCTGTATGCAGGTCAGGAGGTAACAGTTAGAACTGGACATGACACACACAGACGTGTTCCAAATAGGAAAAGGAGTACATCAAAGCTGTATATTGTCACCCTGCTTATTTAACTTACATGCGGAGTACATCATGAGAAATCCTGGGCTGGATGAAGCATAAGCTGGAATCAAGATTGCTGGGAGAAATATCAATAACATCAGATATGCAGATGACACTGCACTTATGGCAGAAAGTGAAGAAGAACTAAAGAGCCTCTGATGAAAGTGAAAGAGGAGAGTGAAAAAGTTGGCTTAAAGCTCAACATTCAGGAAACTAAGATCATGGAATGTGGTCCCATCACTTCATGGCAAACAGATGGGGAAACAATGGAAACAGTGAGAGACTTTATTATTGCGGGCTCCAAAATCAGTGCAGGTAGTGACTGCATCCATGAAATTAAAAGACGCTTGTGTTATGACCAACCTAGATAGCATATTAAAAAGCAGAGACATTACTTTGCCAACAAAGGTCCGTCTAGTCAAAGCTATGTTTTTTTCTAATAGTCATGTATGGATGTGAGAGATGGACCATAAAGAAAGCTGAGCACCAAAGCACTGATGCTTTTGAACTATGGAGTTGAAGACTCTTGAGAGTCCTTTGGACTGCAAGGAGATCCAACCAGTCCATCCTAAAGGAAATCAGTCCTGAATATTCATTGGAAGGACTGATGCTGAAGCTGAAACTCCAATACTTTGGCAGCCTGATGCAAAGAATTGACTCATTTGAAAAGACCCTGATGCTGGGAAAGATTGAAGGTGGGAGGAGAAGGGGATGGCAGAGGATGAGATGGTTGGATAGCATCACTGACTCCATGGACATGAGTTTGAGTCAACTCTGTGAGTTGGTGATGAACAGGGAGGCCTCATGTGCTGCAGTCCATGGGGCTGTGAAGAGTTGGATACAACTGAGGGACTGAACTGAACTGAACTGAAGCAAGACATGGAAGCAACTTAAATGTCCATTGACAGATGAGTGGATAAATAAGATGTGGTATGTGCACACACACACACACACACACACACACAGAGGCATATCTTTCAGCCAAAAGAAAGAATGAAATAATGCCATTTGCAGCAACATGGATGGACTTAAAGATTATCATACTTAGTGAAGTATGTCAGAGAAAGACAAGTATCATATGATATTACTTATGTGTGGAATCTAAAAACTAGTACAAATGAAGTTATTTAAAAACAGAGATAGACTCACGGACATAGAAAACAAACATGATTACCAAAGGGGGAAGGGGAAGGGATAAATTTAGAATTTAGGATTAACAGACACAGACTCTTACACATAAAAAAATAAACAAAGACTTACATAGAGAGCTATATTCAATATCTTATAATAACTTATAATGAAAAAAGAATCTGAAAAAGATTATATATTACTGAATCACTTTGCTGTACACCTTAAACATTGTTAAATCAGCTATACTTCAATAAAAAAAAACAGAAGAATCTAAGTGCTTCCTTATGCTTGTATAAAGAATTTGTATATCTTTTGATATATGAAGTTATATAAAGAATGGGGCTAGTGTTTTTCATAGGTAAAAATGTGTCTATACTCAAATAGAAATATTTGGTTTTTATTCTCAACCACATGCTGATAAAATCTTGCATAATACTTTGTCTTACATAATAGTTCTAATGCTTATCTCCCTTTTTAAATTAAAAATAATTTGAAGAGCAGTTTTAGGGACTTCCCTGGTGGTCTAGCCATTAGGGCTCCACACTCGGAGTGCAGGAGGCCAAATTCAATCCCTGGTCAGGGAACTGCATCCCACATGCCAAAACTAAAGATTCCACACCCTTCAGCTAAGACCCAGCATAACTAAATAAATGAATAATATTATATATATGGTATATTTTTAGAAAGAGTGGTTTTAGGTTCACAGGAAAATTGAGAGGAAAGTACAGAGTTCCCATATACACCCTTCCCCTGCCCAGGCACAGCTTCTCACATTATCAACATCTCCTACCAGAGTGGTACATTTACTACGGCTGATGAACCTACATTGATAATTACACTGTTCTATGGATTAGGAAAAATGTATAAGGACACGTATCTATCACCAGAGTATCATACAGAATATGTTTACTGCCTTAAAAATCCTCTGTGCTCTGCCTGTTTATTTCCCTAACCCCATGCCCTTGCCTTGGCAAGCAGTTTTGCCTTTTCCAGAATGTCATATAGTTGAAATCATAGAGTATACAGTCTTTCTCAGATTGGTTTCTTTCACTTAGTAATGTGAATTTAAGGTCCTGCCATATCTTTTCATGATGTAAAAGTGCATTTCTTTCTTCTTTTTAAAGTGTATTTATTATTTATTCATTTGGCTATGCCGGGTCTTAGTTGAGGCACATGGGAGCTTTGATCTTTGTGGGTTGTGGGGTCCTGAGTTGTGGCATGTGGATCTTTTTTTTTCAGTTTTTAATTGTAGCATTCAAACTCTTAGTTGTGGCATGTGGAACCTAGTTCCCTGACCAGGGATTGAACACAAGCCCCCTGTATGGCAAACACAGAGTCTTAGCCACTGGATCATCAGGGAAGTCCCTAATAGTGCTTTTTTTTTTTTTTTTTTTTTGGTACTGTATGTCTGGATATACTACGTTTTATTTATCATCCACTGAAGAGCATCTTGATTGCTTCCAAATTTTGACAATTATAAATAAAGAAGATATGAATATCCATGTGCAGTTTTGGTATAGAAGTAAAATTTTCACTCCTTTGAGTAAACATCAAGGACATAATTGCTAGATCATATGTGTGTGTGCATGTTCAGTTGTGTCTGACTCATTTGCCACCCTTTGGACTGTAGCCTGCCAGGTTCCTCTCTCAGCAGGATTTTTTAGGCCAGAATACTGAGTGGGTTGCAATTTCCTCCTCTAGGGAATCTTCCCTTCGCAGGGATTGAACCCATGTCTCCAGTGTCTCCTGTTTGCAGGCAGATTCTTTATCTGCTGAGTCACTGGGGAAGCTTAAAAAGTGTCTGACTCTTTATGACCTCATGGACTGTAGCCTGCCAGGCTCCTCTGTCCATAGGATTCTCCAGGCAAGTATACTGGAGTGGATAGCCATTCCCTTATCCAGGGAATCTTCCTTACCCAGGCATCGAATTTGGGTCTTCTGCATTGCAGGTGGATTCTTTACCGTTTGCCCACCAGGGAAGCCCTCTAGATCATATGGTAACCGTCAAACAGTCTTCCAATGTGACTTAACTATTTTGCATTCCCACAAATGGGAGTTTTTTTATACAAACCCACATGCCAGCTTTTGGTGTTGTCAGTGTTTTAGATTTTGTCCAGTCTAATAGATATGTAATAATATCTCATTATTTTTATTTATTTATTTAATTTAGTTTGTAATTGGAGGAAAATCGCTTTACACTGGTGTATTGGTTTCTGCCTTACAACAAAGCAAATCAGCCATAATTATAAATATATCCCCTTCCCCTTGAGCCTTCCTTCCCTTCCCCCATCCCTCTCCTCTAGGTCGTCACAGAGCACCTGGCTGGGCTCCCTGTATTAAACAGCAACTTCTCTCCAGCTATCTATTTTATACATGATAGTGTATATACGTTGATGCTACATTCTCTATTTGTCCCACTCTTTCCTTCCTCTGCTGTGTCCACAGATTCATTCTCTACCTCTGTGTCTCCATTCCTTCCCTGCAAATAGGCTTATCAATAGCTTTTTCTAGATCCCATATATATATACATTAATACACTATATTTGCTTTTTTCTTTCTGACTTCCTTCACTTTGTATAGCAGGCTCTAGATTCATCCGCCTCACTAAAACTGACTCAAATTCATTCTACATATGTAGCACATCTTATTTATCCATTCATCTGTTGATGAACATCTAGGTTGCTTCCATGTCCTAGCTACTGTAAATAGTGCTGCAATGAACATTGGGGTACATGTGTCTTTTTCAATTATGGGTTCCTTAAGGTATATGCCCAGTAGTGGGATTGCTGGGTCATATGGTGGTTTTATTCCTAGTTGTTTAAGGAATTGCCATACTATTCTCCACAGTGGCTGTATCAATTTACATTTCCACCAACAATGCAAGAACGTTTCCCTTTCTCCACATTCTCTCCAGCATTTATTGTTTGTAGATTTTTTGAGGATGGAGCTCATTGTTTAATTTGCATTTTCTTCATGATGTGTGAAGTGGAGTGTCTTTTCATATGCTTGCTTGCTATTTATATACCTTCTTTGGGGAAGTGTCTGTTAAGGTCTCTCTGCCGTTTTCAAATTGAGTTGTTTTCTTATTGTTGTGGAGGAGGAAATGGCAACCTACTCCAGTACTCTTCCTTGGAAAATTCCATGGATGGAAGAGCCTGGTAGGCTACAGTCCCTGGGGTCGCAAAGAGTCGGATAAGGTTGAGTGACCACTTTCACTTTCTTATTGTTGAGTTTTAAGAGTTCCTTTTATATTTTGAATAATGGTCCTTTATTAGGACATGTGTGTTTTGCAAATATTTTCTCATAGTCTGTGGCTTGTCTTTTCATTCTGTTGACATGGTTTTTCACAAAGCAGAAGTTTTTAGTTTTAATCAAATCCAGCTTATCAATTATTTCTTTCATTCAGTAACTTCTGGTGTTGTATCTAAAAAGTCTTCACCTAAGACTAATCTAAGATCACCTAGATTTTTCTCCTATGTTATCTTCTGGGAATTTTAGAGTTTGCATTTACATTTAGGTTTGTGATCTACTTTGAGTTAATTTTAATGAAGGGCATAAGGTCTGTGTTTAGATTTATTTTTTCTTTTGCATGTGGATGTCCAGTTGTTCTAGCAACATTTGTTAAAAAAAAATGTATTTTTTCTATTATAATACCTTTAATCTTTTGTCAAGGATAAGTTGACTATATTTATATGGGTCTATTTCTGGGCTCTTTACTATGTTTTATTTATCTATTTTCCTATTCTTCTGCAATAGTGTCTTTTATTTTATTAGAAAACACATCTTTATTGCATACTCTTTTCTTATGCATCCCCACCTTGAAGAAAACCTATTTGTGTATAATGAAATTTCCTTTGCTATAGGAAACTAGAGTTCTATTAACAAGCAAACCAGAGAAATGAACAAATGTATTTTGGGGGACTTTTATTTCTGAAAGGAAAATGATTTTATCAAGGATTCTGCAATCAATATTGATAAAAATGAAACACCAGAGATTAATTTACCTGACAATTCAATGTGGAAATTATATAATTCGTTCTGTTTTCATTAGGAAGCTGTATAACTCAACTTTCTTGTGAACACTATAGTCTGAAGTCAGGAAGTTTGATTCCTCTAGTTCCATTTTTCTTCCTCAAGATTGTTTTGGCTATTTGGAGTCTTTTGTGTTTCCATACAAATTGTGAAAATTTTTGTTTTAGTTCCTGGAAAATACCATTGGTAGTTTGATATGGATTGCATTGAATCTGTAGATTGCTTTGGGTAGTATAGTCATTTTCACAATGCTAATTCTTCCAATCCAAGAACAAGGTGTATTTCTCCATCTTTTTTTTCATCTTTGATTTCTTTCATCAGTGTCTTATAGTTTTCGGCATACAGGTTTTTGTCTCTTTAGGTAGATTTATTCCTCGGTATTTTATTCTTTTGTTGAAGTGATGAATGAGATTGTTTCCATAATTTCTCTTTCTGAATTTTCATGTTAGTCTGTAGGAAGGCAAGGGATTTCTGTGTATTAATTTTATATCCTGTGACTTTATTACATTCACTGAATAGCCTGACATCTAGGGTTCTCTATGTCATCTGCAAACAGTGAAAGGTTTACTTCTTTTCCGAGCTGGATTCCCTTTACCGTTTTTTCCCTTCTGTTGCATGGCTAGCATGTCCAAAACTATGTTGAATAATAGTAATAAGAGTGGGCACCCTTGCCTTATTCCTGATCTTAGGGAAATGCTTTCAGTTTTACACTGTTGAGACTAATGTTTGCTGTGAGTTTGTTGTAGATGGCCTTGCTTGTGAATACAAAAAACTACAGAGCATCCATAGAATGAGAAGACATGCCACAGACTAGAAGACAATATTTTCAAAAGGCACATCTGATAAAGGATTGTTTTCTAAAATAATATAAGGAACTCTTAAAACTCAACAATAAGAAAAGAAACAACTTGATTGGAAAATGGACAAAGGATCTGACTAGACACTTCCCACCAAAAAAGATGTAACAGATGGCAGTTAAGCATGTGAGAAGATGTCCAACCTTATGTCACAAGGGAAATACAAATCACAAGAAGAGTAAGATACACTACCCACCTATTAGAATGGCCAAAATCCAAAGCACTGACTTACCAAATGCTGGCAAGGATCTGGATCAAGAACTCTTACTCATTGCTGGTTGGGAATGTAAAATGTTACAGTCACTTTGGAACACAGTTTGGCAGTTTTTTTATACAACTAAATGCACACTTATCACATGATCTAGCAACCTTCCCCCTTGTCATTTATCCGAAGAGTAGAAAGCTGTGTCCACACAAAACGTGCACATGATGTTTATAGCAGTTTTATTCATAATTATAAAAACTTGGAAGCAACCAATATGTCCTTCAGTAGGTGAATGGATAAACTGGTACATTCAGATGATAGAATGTTATTCGCTGCTGAAAAGAAATGAGCTATCAAACTACGAGAAGACATGGAGAAACCTTAAATGCATATTACTACATGAAAGAAGTCAATATGTAAAGGCTCTCTACTGTATGATTCCAACTAAATGACACTGTGGAAAAGGCAGAACTGTCTCTTTTTATGGTGACAGTTAAAAAGATCATGGATTACCAGCGGTTAGGGGAGAAGATGACCAGGCAGAGCAGAGATGATCTTTAGGGCAACCACTACTCTGTATGATACTATAATGGAGGGTACTTGTTATTATATTGGGTTGGCCAGAAAGTTCATTCAGGTTTTTCCATAGGAAAATTCCCTAAGGACTTTTTGACCAACACAGTAGCTTTGTGCAATTCCGTATAATGTACAAGTGTGAATACTAATTAAACTATGGGCTTTGGGTGATAATGATGTATCATTGTATGTTCATAGTCACAACACATGTACCGCCATAGCATAGGATGTCCATAGTGCAGAAGGCTGTGTATGTGTAGGGTTAGGAGGTAAGTGGGAACTCAGTTTTGCCATGAACCTAAAACTACTCTAAACAAATTTTAAAGCTTATTAAACAAAACAAAGCAAAACTACTAAGCTTATTCTGGGATTCCCAGGTGGTTCTCGTGGTAAAGAATCCACCTGTCAGTGCAGGAGGTGCAAGAGAGGTGAATTTGATCCTTGGGTCAGGAAGATCCCCTGGAGAAGGAAATGGAAACCACTCCAGTATTCTTGCCTGGAGAATCCCATGAACAGAGGAGCCTGGCAGGCTGCAGTCAATGGGGTAGCAAAAAGTTTCATATGACTGAGTGACTGCGCACACATACAAACTTATTCTAAAACCTTCTGTTGTTGAGAAAAAAATAATTTATAAATCAAGATGCAAACATGCCATGAATTGTATTCATAAGTGAAAAACAACATACTTTTAATGAGCTATATTTTGGCTGATATTATACTGTAAACTGAGCATATTTAATTAATTACCCTAATAGATTGAAAGAGATTTATTAGCTAAAAAAGTCTTAATATGTATTCTTCCCCCTCCCATTCTATTCCTCCTTGGGTTTCTTCTCCTCCTCTTTCATGATAAAGTTAAACTTCCAATGCTTTAAAAATGAGAATACACATACTTGCATTTTCTGTTAAGAAATGAGCCTATCCAAAATCTCAAGAGAAAAATCTGCTTGTTGATGGTTTCTTAACCAGAAAGTATATGTAAATATGCATACTTTTCAGAAGGCTCATGTTTTGTGGTTTTTGTATTCCTAAAATAAAATGACATATCGAGAATGAATGCAAATAGTTCATCTAATGAGCGACTCTGTTCTCTCTTGAGCATTGTGAGGATAATCAGGGAAGTGACCAATTACCTTGGATTAACATTACTCTGAAAGCATTGTAAATGCATGTGTGCATGTATTTGTCAGAGTAGGAGAATATATGTGGCCTGAGTCTAATTTGTCTTATACTAAAGAATATGAATATATGTTTTAGACTTTTCAACTGTTTTACAAACTGCAAGTTATGACTCATTAATGGGTTATAAGATCAATTGTGTATTGCAACTGGCTTTTTTTTTTTTTTAAGATGGAATAGAACCTATCAGAGTACATGGCACTTGGAAGGGTAAATAGATGAAACTTTAGAAGCATTTAATGGATGTGCATGAGGACAAAGGTAGAGATGGAGCTAATCGCCCCACCTTCTCCTTAATTGCATGCAGCTCTCTCCACTGCCTGTCCAAAGTATGTGCTCAACATTTTAAATAAATCCAAACATCTGGTATTAATACAAGGGAGAAATATCTTAGCCCTACTAGAAGCCAGAGAGAAGCCTGGGGATTCAAGTGTGCATGAGTACACAGCAGATTTGGATTCTGCTCTTGCAGATCTTAGAATGAGCTTTCCCTGTGAAACTTCTGAGGCTTGCAGATGGTCATTAATGCTTTGCTGTTGTTGTTTTCAGTGGATAAGTCATGTCTGACTTTTTGTGACCCCATGGATTTTAGCACGCCAGGCTCCCCTGTCCTTCACTGTCTTTGGAGTTTACTCAAATCATGTCCATTTTTTTCAGTGATGCTATCTAGCTATCTCATCTTCTGCTGCCACCTTCTCCTTTTGCCTTCAATCTTTCCCAGCTTCAGGATGTTTTCCAGTGAGTTGGCTCTTTGCGTCAGGTGGTCAAAGTACTGGTGCTTCAGCGCAGAACTTGCAATGAATTTTCAGGGTTGATTTCCTTTAGGATTGACTGCTTTGATCTCCTTGCAGACCAAAGGGACAGTGGCTGTTATCTCCATGGAAGATTAATTTAGCAAAAGAGGAAAACCACAATTGTGTGGCATTCACTGGTGGCTCAGATGGTAAAGAATCTCCCTGCAATGCGGGAGACCTGGGTTCGATCCCTGGGTTGGGAAGATCCCCTGGAAGAGGGCATGGCAACCCACTCCAGTATTCTTGCCTGGAGAATCCCATGGGCAGAGGAGCTGGGCAGGCTACAATCCATTGGGTCACAAAAAATTGAACCCTGAAGTGGCTTAGCACACACACACATTATTTGTTGAGTTCTTATTACACTCCAGGGCTTCCCCAGTGTCTCAGATGGTAAAGAATCTTCCTGCAAGACAGGAGACTTGGGTTTGATTTCTGGGTCAGGAAGATTCCCTGGAGCAGGGAATGGCAACACACTCCAATATTCTTGCCTGGAGAATCCCTGGGCAGAGGAGCCTGGTGGGCCACAGTCCATGGGGTCACAAAGAGTCAGACACAACTGAACGACTGATACTTTGTCTTTTCACTTTATTACACTCTGGGTGCTTGACATGCGAAGAGTCTGAGCATCTGATTCCACAGAAAAGAGAGGGTTTCTCTACACCAACAAGCAATGCTCTGACATCAGCTGGGTGTCCTGCAATTCATCTCAAATCCTACACTATCTACCTGGACATAGCGTCATGTCTGGCAGGTTAAGGGCTCAGTCCTAGGAGACTGCCTCCCTCCCCACTTCAGACACCAGTTGCAAGCCCAGTTATCACCTGTACTTCTGACCTACTGGCTAATGATTGGAGGTCCCAATGACCTCCTCACATTCAATTAATTTGCTAGAACGATTCACAGGGCTCAAATAAACATTTTACTTACCAGATTACTCATTTATTAGGCATGTTGCAGTACATAGGGTCACAAAGAGTTGGATAGGACTAAGCGACTGAACAGCAAAAATAAAAGGATGTAACTCAGGAAGAGAAAGTTGGAAGAGCTGCATAGGGCAAAGTATAGGGAGGAGTGGGAGCTTCCACGCCTCTTCCAAACACACACTGTCCCTGAATCTCCCATGCTCACAGACAAGAAAGCTCTCCGAACCCTAGCTTTAGGGGATTTTCGTGTGCTTCCCTGGTGGCTCAGACGGTAGTGTCTGTCTACAACGTGGGAGACCCGGGTTCGATCCTTGGAATGGGAAGATCCCCTGGAGAAGGAAATGGCAATCCACTCCAGTACTATTGTCTGGAAAATCTCATGGACAGAGGAGCCTGGTAGGCTAGAGTCCATGGGGTCGCAAAGAGTCCGACATGACTGAGCAATTTCACTTTCACTTTCACTTATGGAGGCTTTATACATAGGCACAAATTCAGACTGAAATTGAAGAAAGTAGGGAAAACTGCTAGACCATTCAGGTATGACCTAAATCAAATCCCTTATGATTATGCAGTGGAAGTGAGAAATAGATTTAAGGGACTAGATCTGATAGATAGAGTGCCTGATGACCTATGGGCTGAGATTCATGACATTGTACAAGAGACAGGGATCAAGACTATCCCCACGGAAAAGAAATGCAACAAAGCAAAATGGCTGTCTGGGGAGGCCTTACAAATAGCTGTGAAAAGAACAGAGGTGAAAAACAAAGGAGAAAAGGAAAGATATAAGCATCTGAATGCAGAGTTCCAGAGAATAGCAAGAAGAGATAAGAAAGCCTTCCTCAGTGATCAATGCAAAGAAATAGAGGAAAAGAACAGAATGAGAAAGACTAGAGATCTCTTCAAGAAAATTAGAGATGCCAAGGGAACATTTCATGCAAAGATGGGGCTCGATAAAGGACAGAAATGGTATGGACCTAACAGAAGCAGAAGATATTAAGAAGAGGTGGCAAGAATACACAGAAGAACTGTACAAAAAAGATCTTCACAACCCAGATAATCATGATGGTGTGATCACTCATCTAGAACCAGACATCCTGGAATGTGAAGTCAAGTGGGCCTTAGAAAGCATCACTATGAACAAAGCTAGTGGAGGTGATGGAATTCCAGTTGAGCTATTTCAAATCCTGAAAGATGATGCTGTGAAAGTGCTGCATTCAATATGCCAGCAAATGTGGAAAACTCAGCAGTGGCCACAGGACTGGAAAAGGTCAGTTTTCATTCCATTCCCAAAGAAAGGCAATGCCAAAGAATGCTCAAACTACCGCACAATTGCTCTCATCTCACATGCTAGTAAAGGAATGCTCAAAATTCTCCAAGCCAGGCTTCAGCAATACATGAACCATGAACTTCCTGATGTTCAAGCTGATTTTAGAAAAGGCAGAGGAACCAGAGATCAAATTGTCAACATCCACTGAATCATGGAAAAAGCAAGAGAGTTCCAGAAAAACATCTATTTCTGCTTTACTGACTATGCCAAAGCCTCCGACATAAATCACAGCAGGATCCTCTATGATCCACCTCCCAGAATTCTGGAAATAAAAGCAAAAATTAACAAATGGGATCTAATTAAAATTAAAAGCTTCTGCACAACAAAGGAAAATATAAGCAAGATGAAAAGACAGCCTTCTGAATGGGAGAAAATAATAGCAAATGAAACAACTGACAAACAACTAATCTCAAAAATATACAAGCAACTTATGCAGCTCAATTCCAGAAAAATAAACGACCCAATCAAAAAATGGGCCAAAGAACTAAATAGACATTTCCCCAAAGAAGACATACGGATGGCTAACAAACACATGAAAAGATGCTCAACATCATTCGTTATTAGAGAAATGCAAATCAAAACCACAATGAGGTACCACTTCACACCAGTCAGAATGTCTGCGATCCAAAAATCTGCAAGCAATAAATGCTGGAGAGGGTGTGGAGAAAAGGGAACCCTCCTACACTGTTGGTGGGAATGCAAACTAGTACAACCACTATGGAAAACAGTGTGGAGATTCCTTAAAAAATTGCAAATAGAACTGCCATATGACCCAGCAATCCCACTGCTGGGCATACACACCGAGGAAACCAGAACTGAAAGAGACACATGTACCCCAATGTTCATCGCAGCACTGTTTATAATAGCCAGAACATGGAAACAACCTAGATGTCCATCAGCAGATGAATGGATAAGAAAGCTGTGGTACATATACACAATGGAGTATTACTCAGCCGTTAAAAAGAATACATTTGAATCAGTTCTGATGAGATGGATGAAACTAGAGCCGATTATACCGAGTGAAGTAAGCCAGAAAGAGAAACACCAATACAGTATACTAACACATATGTATGGAATTTAGACAGATGGC
Source organism: Capra hircus (assembly GCF_001704415.2). Taxonomy (NCBI): domain Eukaryota; kingdom Metazoa; phylum Chordata; class Mammalia; order Artiodactyla; family Bovidae; genus Capra; species Capra hircus. The sequence goes on from NC_030809.1 coordinate 25,660,183, forward strand.
AATGATGACCCTGTATGCAAGACAGCAAAAAAGACACAGATGTGTATAACGGACTTTTGGACTCAGAGGGAGAGGGAGAGGGAGAGGGAGAGGGTGGGATGATTTGGGAGAATGGCATTGAAACATGTATGCTATCAAGTAAGAATCGAATCACCAGTCTATGCCCGATGCAGGATACAGCATGCTTGGGGCTGGTGCACGGGGATGACCCAGAGGGATGTTGTGGGGAGGGAAGTGGGAGAGGGGTTCATGTTTGGGATTGCATGTACACCCGTGGTGGATTCATGTCAATGTATGGCAAAACCAATACAGTATTATAAAGTAAAATAAAGTAAAAATAAAAAGTTTAATTAAAAACAACAACAACAAAAAAAAAACAAAGCCTTTGACTGTGTGGATCACAATAAGCTGTGGAAAATTCTGAAAGAGATGGGAATACCAGACCACCTGACCTGTCTCTTGAGAAATCTGTATGCAGGTCAGGAGGCAACAGTTAGAACTGGACATGGAACAACAGACTGGTTCCAAGTAGGGAAAGGGGTACATGAAGGCTGTATATTGTCACCCTGCTTGTCTAACTTATATGCAGAGTACATCATGAGAAATGCTGGACTGGAAGAAACACAAGCTGGAATCAAGATTGCCGGGAGAAATTTCAATAACTTCAGATATGCAGATGACACCACTCTTATGGCAGAAAGTGAAGAGGAGCTAAAAACCTCTTGATGAAAGTGAAAATGGAGAGTGAAAAAGTTGGCCTAAAGCTCAACATTCAGAAAATGAAGATCATGGCATCCGGTCCCATCATTTCATGGGAAATAGATGGGGAAACAATGGAAACAGTGTCAGACTTTATTTTTCTGGGCTCCAAAATCACTGCAGATGGTGACTGCAGCCATGAAATTAAAAGACTCTTACTCCTTGGAACCAAAGTTATGACCGACCTAGATAGCATATTCAAAAGCAGAGACATTACTTTGCTGACTAAGGTCCGTCTAGTTAAGGCTATAGCTTTTCCTGTGGTCATGTATGGATGTGAGAGTTGGGCTGTGAAGAAGGCTGAGTGCTGAAGAATTGATGCTTTTGAACTGTGGTGTTGGAGAAGACTCTTGAGAGTCCCTTGGACTGCAAGGAGATCCAACCAGTCCATTCTGAAGGAGATCAGCCCTGGAATTTCTTTGGAAGGAATGATGCTAAAGCTGAAACTCCAATACTTTGGACACCTCATGTGATGAGTTGACTCATTGGCAAAGACTGTGATGCTGGCAGGGATTGGGGGCAGGAGGAGAAGGGGACGACAGAGAATGAGATGGCTGGATGGCATCACTGACTCGATGGACGTGAGTCTGAGTGAACTCCGGGAGTTGGTGATGGACAGGGAGGCCTGGCGTGCTGCGATTCATGGGGTCGCAAAGAGTCGGACACGACTGAGCGACTGAACTGAACTGAACTGATGGTTGATCAAGTCACTGATTCAACTTCTGGTCCTCTCCCCTCCCTGGGTGTTGAGGGGTGGGGCTCAAAACTTCTAATGCCCTAAGGGTCTAGATGGTTTGGCAACCAGCCCCTCCCTATTCATAGGTGGCCTCAGGCAATCCCCAAAGTCACCTTTATCTCACTCACTACTTAGGAAATTCTAAGTTTTAAGAAGCATTTTGCTAGAAATGGGGATGAAACGAAATATATATTTCTCCTTATAAATTGCAATATCACACATGCATTATCTCTTCCTCAGCCCTTTACTGCAGGAATTGCAATTACTTCCACTTTACAGAGAAGGAAGTTGAGAGTCAGTTCAGTTCAGTTCATTTCAGCTGCTGAGTCATGTCCTACTCTTTGCAACCCCATGGACTGCAGCACACGAGGCCTCCCTGTCCATCACCAACTCCCGAGTTTATTCAAACTCATGTCCATTGAGTCAGTGATGCCCTCCAACCATCTCATCCTCCGTCATCCCTTTTTTTTCCCACCTTCAATCTTTCCCAGCATCAGGGTCTTTTCCAATGAGTCAGCTCTTCACATCAGGTGGCCAAAGTATTGGAGTTTCAGCTTCAGCATCAGTCCTTCAGAGGAGTGAATTAATTTGTCCAAGCTCACACAGTGGCACAGCCACCAAGCTAGGATTCCATGTGTATCTTGCTTCAGAGCTGAGTGCTTTCTTCCTTTGTGTAAAAGTCAAGCCATGACCATGCTCTGTCTGCCTAGGCGGCAGCATTAAGTCCTACAGAAGATCCACTACTTATCAACTTGGAGCAATTACCTTCTCTTTTGGAGTCCTGGTGTCTTCTATTAAAGGAAGATAAAGATATCCCCTTCATTGACTTGAGAATTTGCTTGAGTGAGGAAAGGGGATGGAAGCATTTTCTCAGTGTCTGTCACACACAGAAGCCTTGGATTCTTCCTGGAGCAGGTGTTCTCAACCTGAAGTGTGGTAGTCAGTAGTAACAGACAGTGGAGCACAGTCCAGGCGCATATGATGACTCACTGGATGGACAAGTGGATTGAGCAGTGTTCTAGCTCATCCACTGGTAGCAATAGGCCCCTGAAGTCGGCTGTGGACTAAACAAACCTTCCCATTGCTGCTGATGACTCCTAAGCCTCAGCACATGCTTTCTGAAGATATCACACTTGATCACAGTGTCTGTTACAAGATCACACAGCACTGCCTGCAGGAACAAGCCACACTATGGTAGAGTTCTCCTCTCATTGTTGCTGCTTTTCTGCTGCAATCTCTCCTTGTCTCCTTCCAGACACCTTCAGAAAACACAGGAACTGGAGGCTTAGCCCTAATGTACATTGAACAAAAACTCTCTCAGTTTCTTCCTTCTCAACTGGATGGCAACACTCACCATCAGCTTTACAATGTTCGAACCACAAGTGATTTTTCTTCTGTTCCCTGAACACTCCAAGTTCCCTGCTCCTAGCATTTGCACAGGCTTTTCCTTTTGAAAGATATCTCTTTTCTTGGCTTTTTGTGCTACTGGCTTCTTATAATCCTATACCATCAGAGATGCCTTCCTTAATGAGCTTATTTACAAAACAGGAATAAAGTCACAGATGAAGAAAATAAACTTATGGTTACCAAGGGGGAAAGGAGAGAAGAATAAATTGGGAGATTGGGATTGACATATAAACAGGGAACTCTACTCAATATTCTGTAATGGCCTATATAGGAAAAGAACTAAAAAATTGTGTGTATATGTATATATATAACTTTCACTTTGCTTCAAGCAGAAACTAACACAACAATGTGTTAATCAACTATACTCCAATAAAAATTAACGAAATATCAAGAGGTGCTTTCCTGACAACTTCATCTAAGAAGCCAATGTCTCTTATCTGTTCAGTTCAGTTCAGTTCAGTCGCTCAGTCGTGTCCGACTCTTTGCAACCCCATGAATCGCAGCACGTCAGGCCTCCCTGTCCATTACCATCTCCCGGAGTTCACTCAGACTCACGTCCATTGAGTCCATGATGCCATCCAGCCATCTCATCCTCGGTCGTCACCTTCTCCTCCTGCCCCCAATCCCTGCCAGCATCACAGTCTTTGCCAATGAGTCAACTCTTTGCATGAGGTGGCCAAAGTACTGCAGTTTCAGCTTTAGCATCATTCCTTCCAAAGAAATCCCAGGGCTGATCTCCTTCAGAATGGATTAGGTTGGATCTCCTTGCAGTCCAAGGGACTCTCAAGAGTCTTCTCCAACACCACAGTTCAAAAGCATCAATTCTTCAGTGCTCAGCTTTCTTTATAGTCCAACTCTCACATCCATACATGACCACAGGAAAAACCATAACCTTGACTAGACGGACCTTAGTCGGCAAAGTAGTGTCTCTGCTTTTTAATATGCTGTCTAGGTTGGTCATAACTTTTCTTCCAAGGAGTAGGCATCTTTTAATTTCATGGCTGCAGTCACCATCTGCAGTGATTTTGGAGCCCAGAAAAATAAAGTCTGACACTGTTTCCACTGTTTCTCCATCTATTTCCCATGAAGTAATGGGACCAGATGCCATGATCTTCGTTTTCTGAATGTTGAGCTTTAAGCCATCTTTTTCACTCTCCTCTTTCACTTTCCTCAAGAGGCTTTTTAGTTCCTCTTCACTTTCTGCCATAAGAGTGGTGTCATCTGCATATCTGAGGTGATTGATATTTCTCTCAGCAGTCTTGATTCCAGCTTGTGTTTCTTCCAGTCCAGCATTTCTCATGATGTACTCTGCATAGAAGTTAAATAAGCAGGGTGACAATAAACAGTCTTGATGTACTCCTTTTCCTATTTGAAACCAGTCTGTTGTTCCATGTCCACTTCTAACTGTTGCTTCCTGACTTGCATACAGATTTCTCAAGAGGCAGGTCAGGTGGTCGGGTATTCCCATCTCTTTCAGAATTTTCCACAGCTTATTGTGATCCACACAGTCAAAGGCTTTGGCATAGTCAATAAAGCCGAAATAGATGTTTTTCTGGAACTCTCTTGCTTTTTCCATGATCCAGTGGATGTTGGCAATTTGATCTCTGGTTCCTCTGCCTTTTCTAAAACCAGCTTGAACATCAGAAGTTCATGGTTCATGTATTGCTGAAGCCTGGCTTGGAGAATTTTGAGCATTCCTTTACTAGCATGTGAGATGAGTGCAATTGTGTGGTACTTTGAGCATTCTTTGGCATTGTCTTTCTTTGGGAATGGAATGAAAACTGACCTTTTCCAGTCCTGTGGCCACTGCTGAGTTTTCCACATTTGCTGGCATATTGAATGCAGCACTTTCACAGCATCATCTTTCAGGATTTGAAATAGCTCAACTGGAATTCCATCACCTCCACTAGCTTTGTTCATAGTGATGCTTTCTAAGGCCCACTTGACTTCACATTCCAGGATGTCTGGTTCTAGATGAGTGATCACACCATCATGATTATCTGGGTTGTGAAGATCTTTTTTGTACAGTTCTTCTGTGTATTCTTGCCACCTCTTCTTAATATCTTCTGCTTCTGTTAGGTCCACACCATTTCTGTCCTTTATCGAGCCCATTTTTGCATGAAATGCTCCCTTGGTATCTCTAATTTTCTTGAAGAGATCTCTAATCTTTCTCTTTCTGTTCTTTTCATCTATTTCTTTGCATTGATCACTGAAGAAGGCTTTCTTTTCTCTCCTTGCTATTCTCTGGAACTCTGCATTCAGATGCTTATATCTTTCCTTTTCTCCTTTGTTTTTCACCTCTCTTTTTTTCACAGCTATTTGTAAGGCCTCTTATCCCTTTAAATTTCTTTCTTTCCTTTTATTAACATTTCAAAGCATAATATAGACTTCATGAGGCTAGAAATTCTTGTCTGTTTTACTTATAGTTTTGGTACCTGGAGAGTATTTGGCAATTAACATTTGTTGAGAAAGTGGGTAAATGAATTTAGTGATTTATCTAGACATTATGACTTACTTGTCTTCTCCTGTTGGAATGCAAACTCTTTGATCTTATCTGTCAAATTTGCTACTGTCCCCCAGGGCCTAAAACAGTGCCTCAAACGAGGTAGAAACATAATAAATATTTATTCATTTTAATTTATTTTTAATTAGAGGATAATTGCTTTAATTGGAGGATAATTGTTACATTAGTTTCTGCTGTACAGCAAGAATCAACTATAACTATACATATATCCCCTCTCTCGAGCCTTGCTCCCTCTGCCCCCCGACTCCAGATCCCAGCCCTTTAGTTCATCGAAGAGGACTGAGCTGAGTTCCCTGTACTATACAGCTACTTCCTGTGATCAGTTGCTCAGTGGTGTTCAACTCTTTGCTACCCTGTGGACTGTAGCCCATCAGGCTTCTCTGGCCATGGGATTTCCCAGATAAAAATACTGGAGAGGGCTGCCATTTCCTCCTCCAGGGGATCTTCTCGACCCAGGGATCAAGCCCACATCTCCTGCATCTCCTGCACTGGCAGGTGGATTCTTTACCACTCTGCCACCTATTTTACACGTGATAGTGTATACATGCCAATGCTACTGTCTCAATTCATCCCACCCTCTCTTTACCCTACTGTGCCCACAAGTCTGTTCTCTACATCTGCATCTCTATTCCTTCCTTGCAAATTGATCATCGGTATCAGTTTTCTAGATTCCATATATATGTGTTAATATATAACATCATAAAATATTTTTAATGACCCAATTAAACTTGGACTTCAAAAGCTCAGTGCTTCTGAAAGGGTCATTGCTCACAATATCAAGGTCCAAAGTAGAAGTACAAATGGACACCTATATCATTTCAGTTCAGTTGCTCAGTTGTGTCCAACTCTTTGTGACCCCATGAACCGCAGCACTCCAGGCTTCCCTATCCATCACCAACGGCCAGTCTACCCAAACCCATGTCCATTGAGTTGGTGATGCCATCCAACCATCTCCTTTAGGATGGACTGGTTGGATCTCCTTGCAGTCCAAGGGACTCTCAAGAATCTTCTCCAACACCACAGTTCAAAAGCATCAATTCTTCGGCACTCCGCTTTCTTTATAGTCCAACACTCACATCCATACGTGACTACTGGAAAAACCATAGCCTTGACTAGACAGACCTTTGTTGGCAAAGTAATGTCTCTGCTTTTTAATATGCTGTCTAGGTTGGTCATAACTTTCCTTCCAACGAGTAAGTGTCTTTTAATTTCATGGCTGCAGCCACCATCTGCAGTGATTTTGGAGCCCCCCAAAATAAAGTCTGACACTGTTTCCACTGTTTCCCCATCTATTTCCCATGAAGTGATGGGACCAGATGCCATGATCTTCGTTTTCTGAATGTTGAGCTTTAAGCCAACTTTTTCATTCTCCTCTTTCACTGTCATCAAGAGGCTCTTTAGCTCGCCTTTACTCCCTGCCATAAGGGTGGTGTCATCTGCATATCTGAGGTTATTGATATTTCTTCCAGCAATATAAAATATAAAAACTATTCAGAAATCAAGCTAAGAAATTAAATAAAATATGTTCTATTCCACTTCCTGGATTGAAAATCTTTTGTAATAATTGAGGACAATGTAATTTTGGATTCTAGAGCTTCTCATAGTTCCAAAGTTATGTACTGAAATGTGGTACCTGGGCAGAGGTGACCCTAGCTGGCCAACCACACTCATGGCCCATACATGTCTCTCACCCTCTGTTCCATCTCAGACGTGTGTGTTGGTTGCTCAGCCATGTCTAACTCTTTGAAACCCCGCGGTCTGTAACCTGCCAGGTTCCTCGGTCCATGGAATTCTCCAAGAGATCTTCCCAACCCAGGGATCACACCTGAGTCTCTTGCTTTGCAGCCGGATTCCTTATGAATTGAGCCACCAGGGAAGCCTGTCTCAGACCTAGAGGATATTAAATAAACACATGTATGCTTTAGTCCATATATTTAAGCTCTGTTTATAACCCTCTTGGAAACAGTCACCCCTTGGATGTTCCTTGGAAGGCCTGAAGGTCTTCTAACCGGGGATAGACCCAGGGAATAAGCCTTGCATGGGCCCTGGAAGTGGAGTTGGGAACTGTGTTTAAGCAGCAAACTCTAGAATCCTGTGGTATGGTCTAGGGGGTGGTGGTTCAAGGCTTGGGTGGATACTATCCCAAGTGGGTACTACTCTGTTAATTTCCCACCTAGATAGAAGGCCTGGAAGAGAGGCAGAACAGGCCAGTGAAAATTCATGGCCATGATCTTTAAGCAGGAATGTATGTAAGGAGTAGGGATTAACAGATCTGAATTTAAGCAGGCACAGATGAGGGAAAGGAGGGAAGACAGTGAGGAGATTATCTGGGACGGGTGCCTGGTGAGTTTGGCTGCTGAGCCAGTCTCCCCATGTGTTTATGATCCCTGTCTCTTGGTGGAAGACAAATGTGAGAGAATGTGATCACTCAGAGTTAGACAGGTGAGAGGACAGGTTTTGAGCTGAAGGGTGACAGGCTGGTCCGAGAGCATGATTCCATTAACATTATACAAATCATACCAAATAGATTAGTCATGCTGGTGAATCACCTTAGTTTGTTCCTAAGTAAAATGAAACTGCTGTGAAAAAGAGTTCTCTCCATGACATTCAGTGAAAACTTGAGGAAAAAAAAAAAGCACATTTAAAAAACAAACTATGCTGTTGAGTGGGAGGAAGGCTCAAGAGGATGGGAACACTTATGGCTGATCCATGTTGATGTATGGTAGGAGCAAACACAATATTGTAATTATTCTTCAATTAAAAGTGAATAAATTAAGAAAAAAATAAACTGTGTTATTGAATTAAAACTGAAAAGAAATACCCATAATGAAACTTTGGAGGCCCATGGCTACATATGTGTTCAGAAGACTTTATACATAGGTTAATTCAATATCTTATTTATTTCAACAGTTTCGGTTTTTGAGCACCTTCTAAGTACAGACTCATACTGGACACTGGAGACTCAGAGATAAGCAGTTCAGGAGCCCCGTCTTCAGGAAACACAGATTTTGAGATGATCTTAAAGAAAGATTTGTTGCGTGCTCATCTAGATTCATGCCTTCATTCCTTGCTATTTATAAAGTATTTTATTTAAAAAATCTGGAAAACATTGTACTTTGCCTCTTAAAAGCTTTTACATGGCTACATGGGAGGTTTAGTAAAAAGAAATACTTTAACTTTTTAAATCAAAATTCTACCAGCAGTATTGAGCCTCTTTCATTTTCATTAATTTGACTTAAAGGGTCTTAAAAAATGCATTAAGGTTCCTCAATGCTTCACTTTAATTATAATTTATGTTCCTTTACTCCTTTAACCTCTATCGTTCAGGCTTTCTTTTCACCCTTTATTTTCACTTTACTTTCATAGCAGTGTTACAAGTCATCACCTTTTTCAATAACAGGGTTTGCTGTAGTCAATAATTATGTGATTTTTAAAAATAATAAGTCCTTCTAATTGCTTTAGCTAATAAAATGGCATGGAACTGATAAGCCTGAATAATGTTGCTTAATTGCTTTGCTAAAGATAGAGCTGAGTGGCAACTGTGATCTTTTTACTTTAAAAAAGTGGTACAAATGTTAGAGAAAATGATACAAATTCCTGAGGAAAATGGTTTTTAAATTCTTTTCTTGATGATAAGCAAAAATATATAAGAATCTTAGACACAGCTCAGTTGTATAACTATAGTTTTATAAAAATTATTTATTCTAAAATACAATAAAGCACAGCAGTAGAAGAAAGGCTAGGTTGATTGCATATATGTGTGTGTGTGTATATATAAAACTTTCACTTTAAAGGATACCATCAAGAAAGTGAAAAGACAGCCAACAAAGCAAGAGAAAATTTTTGTAGGTCATATATCTGATAAGGGACTTATATCCAGAATAAAGATATAGCTCAACAGTAGACAAATTTAAAAATGGGCAAAGAAAACAGACATTTCTCCAATTGGAGAAACAGATACATGGCTGGAATCAAGACTGTGGAAGAAATATCAACAACCTCATATGCAGATAATACCACTCTAATGGCAGAAAGTGAAGATGAACTAAAGGGCCTTTTAATGAAAGTGAAAAAAGAGAGTGAAAAGGCTGGCTCAAAACTCAGCATTCAAAACACTAAGATCAGTCCCATCACATCATGGCAAATAGAAAGGGAAAAGTGGAAACAGTGACTGATTTTATTTTCTTGGGCTCCAAAATCACTGCTGACAGTGACTGTAGCATGAAATTAAAAGTTGCTTGCTCCTTGAAAGAAAAGCTATGACAAACCTAGACAGCATATTAAAAAGCACAGACATCAGTTTTCTGGCAGAGGTGCATATTAGTCAAAATTATGATTTTTCCAGAAGTCAAGTATGGATGTGAGAGTTGGACTATAAAGAAGGCTGATCACCAAAAAATAGATGCTATCAAATTGTGGCGCTGGAGAAGACTCTTGAGAGTCCCTTGGACTGCAAGGAGATCCAACTAGTCCATCCTACAGGAGAACAATCCTGAATATTCATTGCAAGGTCTGTGCTAAAGCTCTACACTTTGGCCACCTGATGTGAAGAGCTGACTCATTGGAAAAGACCCTGATGCTGGGAAAGGTTGAAGGCAAAAGGAGAAGGGGGCTGCAGAGGACGAGATGGTTGGATAGCATCATCATCTCAATGGACATGAATTTGAGCACACTCCAAGAGATAGTGGAAGAAGAGGAGCCTTGCATGCTGCAGTCCATGGGGTCACAGAAAGTCAGACATGAGTTAATGATTGAAAAACAAAGTCTCTATTTCTATATTCCAGAGGCTCCTTGGAACTTTCTAAGGCAACATATGCTCTTTTAACTAGATAGTTTAAAAGAAAGTTTTGCTATTTCTATTATATTATCCAGTACAACATCACCCTTTGCTTTCTTCTCAGTAGTAACATTTAACCAATTTCCTTTTAAGTGACTTTATTTTATAATAAGGTCCATAGAATAGTCACAGCTTTAGGGTGACACTTTTCTTTTATGAGTGAGTGAAGTCACGCAGTCGTGTCCGACTCTTTGCGACCCCATGGACTGTAGCCTACCAAGCTCCTCTGTCCATGGGATTTTCCAGGCAATAGTACTGGAGTGGATTGCCATTTCCTTCTCCAGGGGATCTTCCCAACCCAGGGATCAAACCTGGGTCTCCCGCATTATAGACAGACGCTTTACCGTCTGAGCCACCAGGGAAGTCCACCTGAGTATTTAATGTGAGTGATTAATCTGTTGGTTCTTAGAAGTTCTGAGAAAGATTTCAGTTTGAACTCACCCAAATTCTCTTCATCGGCTCCATCAGTTCCCAACTGAAGCTTCCATTATTATATTTTCTTTTATTTGTAAATAGCCACCAGATTTGTTTCTTTTTTGTTTTGTTTTTCTGGCCGCATTGCGTGGCATGTGGAATCTTATTTCCCTGACCAGGAATCAAACTGGTATCCCCTGCAGTGGAAGCACAGAGTCTTAGCTGCTGGACCACCAGGGAAGTCCCTGTTAATAGGACTTAATAGGCCTTAATAGAACTTAATAACTCTTAATAGGCCTCCCTATGTCTTCTGTGGTCTTAGTCTGGTCTATTATGCACACTGATGCTAGATTATTTTTCAGAATGCAAGTAGCATTGTCATTCCCCAGGTATAAAGCTCTTCACTGCTTCTTGATTGTTCTTAAGGATGAAAGTGTTCTGAGTGGTCTTTCAGGTTTTGGAAGGTTGGCCTTTGTCTACCTTTCTAGCCTGGTCTCTCACTATTCTCCTTGCTCAGCCACTCCAGCCACATGAGCCCCTTTCTCTTCACAAAAACACAGGCCCCTACTGGGGATCCACTGCACATAAAGTTTCCTGCTCCTGGAGCCCTGTTAGTGACTCTCACCTCCAGATCACTGGGTATCTCCTCCTCGTATGTCCGATCTCAGTGCCATCTAGTCTTGGCTCTTTGGCACCATGTTCCTTTCTGCCACAGTCCTAATCTTAATTTGCAATTGCATGTTTGTTACCGAAGGGAGAGCAGTTGGCACCAGCCTGAGTCTGACCTTTCAGCCTTTGGATCACATCACTTCCCATGTCCACCAAAATGTGTCCCAAGCAACAGAAGACTACAGATGGGGCCATGATTGGCTTAGTGTTGAGGAGAAAGAGAAGTTCCTTCAAGGGAGATGACAATTTGACAGAGTTTGGAGGGTGGGTTTTGCGGTACAGAGCCTGGGGATGGGAGAGCACAGGAAACACTGTGTTTAGAGAAAAGCAGCAGTCCAGTGTGGCTGGACACTGGGGCAAGGAGTGAATGCTGGGTGAGGCAGGGCTCCAGTTGGAAGGTCAGGCTGGCCCCACGTTGCATAAGGCCTTTTGAACAATAGAAAGTCCCTGAGAATTTCCACAGAAAAGTGATTTGAATTGGCCCTCTGCTAAGAATATGGCCTTGGGAAGGGCAAAGGGTGAATCAAAGAGAAAGAGCTCCAGAGCAGAGTGGCTGGTCCTAACCGGGAGGCCAGAACCAGCAGGCCATATTCCAAGGCCCCAGTGTTGGGCTCACTTCTGGGCCAGCAGAGGGAGGTATGAGCTGTCAGGGCCAGTTATTCAAGAGCAAAGTGGTTCCAGCTTCAGACAGACCACGAGACTCTGGGAAGGTATCCAAATACCTTCAATTAGCCTATGAATAAAAAAAGCAGAAATGTTTCCTTTCTAGTAGGTTTTGGGGGCTTCCCAGGTGATGCTACTGGTAAAGAACCAGCCTGTCAATGTAGGAGATGTAAGAGATGTGAGTTCAATCCCTGGGTCAGGAAAATCCCCTGGAGGAGGGCATGGCAACCTACTCCAATATTCTTCCCTGGAAAATTCCATGGACAGAGGAGCCTGCTGAGCAGCAGTCCATGGGGTTGCATAGAGTCAGACATGTCTGAAGCAACTTACCAGGCACACACAGGTCAAGCCCAAGCATGTCCCCAAGTTGGCCTCCTATCACAACCCCTGCTTTATTTAATTCTTTGACCCAGATTGTGGTGGTCCTCATGAAGTTTACCCCATTTGGTCCAATTTTGGAAATTGGAGCTATTGCCCATGAACTGGGAATTGACAAGGTGGTCCTGGATCTTACTATGACAGGCTATACCCCGGCCCATCTTGCACCTATGCCTGCCTTTCTTTTCCATAATTCCAGGGCAGGAGACGTAAGCCTGCTGGTGAGTAAACTGTCAAACTAATAACAAAACGAAGATGGTCCCCTTCCTACAGATACAAGTATGTATTAGAAATGATAATTCTGTAATCATTAAAATAAACATTATAGCTGGTATTTGGTGTCACAGGATTATCTAAATATGGATTACTTTAGAATTTTTGGAGATGGCTGAGGAGATTTGGATATACTTAAGACTGTACAGATGTCTATGGATATGCAACAATATCTATCTTTCACATGCATTTTTCATGATCTACTTAATTAAAAAAATTTATTCCCTTTCTACATCTTCGGTCTCCATGATTGAGAGAGAAATAAAACATGCCTTGACAAAAGAAAATGATTATTCTGGCGACTTTGTTCCCTGGCACTGGGGCTGGAGGTATCTGCAGGCCTGCTGTGAAGGAAAGGAAGTCTTACTTTGCGACTTGTTGATTTTGCTATGTTTGTGGTAACCGTCTTTTAACTTTCATGATAAAACTGTCAACCTTGATCAACACCGCTTACCCCAAGACATGTGGGAATCTCAAACAGAGAATGGGGCCTGTTTTGAACTAGATTCTGCAGATTTTCGTAACTTTATTCATAATGGGTAGCATCTGCACTGCAGTCCTGCCGTTTTCAGTAACACAGGGGAGCAAAGGTCCTAATCGGTGTTTCACACCATCCATAGGGATCCCCACTCACACCTCTTTCTTTAGAGATGTATTTTATTTTATGGAATGCTAATCTTTTAAAAAAATTATTTATTTTTGGAGGATAATTGTTTTACAATGTTGCATTGGTTTCTGCCATACATCAGTATGAATCAGCCATAGGTATATATATTTATGTCCGCTCCCTCTTAAGTCTCCCTCTCACCTCCTATCTCATCCCAACCCTCTAGGTTGTCACAGAACACCAGGTGGAGCTAATCTAATCAAATTGCTCTTTTGAATGGATGGATTCATACATCTTCCAGGACAAGAATGAAGGTCTTGTTCTATTAGTGCTTCTCTCTCATATTTTCAACTGCCACCTTACCTATAGCTTAAAGTATATTCAGGTCACTTTCAGCTTATAAATGAGAAATTTCCTTTCTTGATCCTGAGTTTCCCTCTTCCCATATCATTATTTTGTTCCTTCCCAGCATAGCAAAGCCCCTAAAAATGGCAAATTACACTTTGGTCTTCATTTTTGTCTCACTCACTTTTCATTACTCTTTAATATATTTAAAAAATCATATCAGAAATATATGTTCATCAATACATTTTGGTATACACAGGAAAGATAAATAAAAAAAATGAGAATGTCCTAGACTTTCCCATCATCATAAGTAATCACATTTACTATTTAAAAATATTTCTTTTTAGTCTTTTTGTGGTCCTCTTCCAGAAGTCACCCTCTTCAGGAAGTCTTTGTAATTATTCCTTCTATACTTTGAATTAGCTTGACCCAGCACATGTCTTATTCTTCTATGTATATATGTATATACTTGGCTTGGCCTAGCACACATCTTATCTACATATATATACACTGAACCCATCCAGTTTCCTCTCCACATCCTCCACCAGTTTGTACACTTGCTTAGGGGAGAAGCACTGTCTACCTCATCTTTGTATCCCCAGCATTTAACACAATGCCTGAAACATAAATGCTTAAAATTTGAAAGTGTCAAGGATATGCTTATGTTTAAAAAAAGTTGAAAACCTGGTTTATTATGATGTTCCAAGGCATGAAGAATAAACAGTTTCATCTTGGGGAGCAATTCTGACCCATTTGTGATGGCTTTCCATGACAACTGTGTTGAGACCCATTCATGCTATTCTCTGAGAGTGATCAGCAGTCTCGAAGCCTGGGGAGATGTAGGTCTTAACTAGTACCAAAGTATATCGAACATTACTTTTAAAGACGTGCAACTTTATTCCTTTTGAGTGGCTGCTGTCACTGTAGCTAGGCCAGTATAGGACTTGCAGCAATGACTAGATGAATCCTCTGCATTTAGCATCAAGTAGGATAGATCTTTGCATAGATGGCAACTGGATTGTAGAGAAGTAGGTGTTCCTGAGTTTTCTCCAGTGTTTGAGAACTCCCTTGAGAATCTTATGTTTACTATCATTGCACAGATTTTTCTTTTGTACACAGTGGAATGGCTTCCCAGGTGGCTCAGTAGTAAAGAACTCTCCTGCCAACGCAGAAGCCTTGAATTTGATCTCTGGGTGGGGAAGATCCCATGGAAGAGGAAATGGCAACCCACTCCAGTATTCTTGCCTTGAAAATCCCATGGACAGAGGAGACTGATGGACTACAGACCATGGGAGTCATTTGACATGACTGAGCATGCACGCACATAGTGGAAAGGTCAATGCTAGCCCAATTCCTTTTAGAACTGTAGTACATTTTAAATGGACAAAGTTAAAATTAATGGGGTATACTGTACAGGATTCATTTACAGATTTTTGTGTCCTTCTGATTTGTTGAACAACTATTGTTGTGCTTGATGTTTATTTTCTTTGTGAATGCTGGTGTTGTGTTGCCTGTTTTGGAGTAAAACCTATCAGGGGTCACAGACATCATCATTTTAACTCCATCCACTGTCATTGAAGACAGCTGAGACCAGTGGTTAAACATCGGGCTCTGGAGTAAAGCTATCTCATGTGAAATTCCACTGTATCATGTACCACTTTGGGCAAGTTTTTTAAACCTCTCTATATCAC
This sequence comes from Capra hircus, assembly GCF_001704415.2. NCBI lineage: Eukaryota > Metazoa > Chordata > Mammalia > Artiodactyla > Bovidae > Capra > Capra hircus. The sequence continues at coordinate 25,675,486 of NC_030809.1, forward strand.
ATTTTCACCTGTTTAAAAAAAGAAAAAGAGCTAATAAGGATGACTAAGTGAGATTAAAAATATAAGGTGCTTTTTTCCTCTAAAAAAATCATAGTGCTTGTCATTCAGCAAATGATAGCTCTATTTGTGGTAGTAGCATTGGATCAACTCATTATGAAGATGTGCATATAAGCACTTGGCAACTATTTATGATTGTTATGAAAAAGTAATAACATAATGATTCTCAACCAGCACTTGTTAAGCATTTATGATTATTACAGAATAGTAGTAAAACAGTAATTCTCAGTCAGGGTTGATTTTGCCTGCCAGGGAATATCTGGCAATGCGGAGAAATTTTCGTTGTCATAATTGGTGAGTTCCTTATGGAATCTACTAGGATATACTCTGGAAGTGTTAGTTGGTCAGTCATGCCCGATGATTTGTGACCCCACGGGCTGTAGTCCACCAGGCTGCTGTGTCCATGGGATTTCACAGGCAAGAATACTGAAATGGGTAGCTATTCCCTTCTTCAGGGGATCTTCCTGACCCAGGGATCAAACCCAGGTCTCCTGTATTGCAGGCAGATTCTTTAAGGTCTGAGACTCCAGGGATGCTGCTAAATATCCTACAGTGTATAGGATAGCCCCCCAAACAAGGAATTACATCAAAGGTGAAGGTGGGTAACAGGGGGCATTATAGGAATTCTGAAATATACAAATGTATCTAAAACTAAGGTGTTTTAGTTCTTCCTGTAGAACCCAGGGCTTCCCAGGTGACACTAGCGACAAAGAACCTGTCTGCCAATGCAGATGTAAGAGACGCAGGTTCCATCCCTAGGTTGGGAAGATCCTCTGGAGGAGGGCATGGCAAGCCTCCTGTTCTTGCCTGGAGAATCCCATGGACAGAAACATGGCAGGCTACAGTCCTTAGTGTAGCAAATAGTAAGGCACAACTGAAGCAACTTAGCACGCACTCAATAGAACCAAAAAAGAGAGAAGTTCTTGTTTATATGCCTGTTTTTTCCCTTTAACTGGTGCCGATTCACAGAACAAATAAAGTTATGTTTCTTAAAGTGTGATCTAAACCTCCCTGCTCCGAAGCACCAAACATTCCAGCATCAGGAGGATTCCTGTGTTCTGTGTGAAATGGACTGTCAGCACCTTTGTGCTTAGTCGCTCAGTCTTGTCCGATTCTTTGCGACCCCATGGACTATAGCCTGCCAGCTTTCTCTGTTCATAGGGATTCTCCAGGCAAGAATACTGGAGTGGGTTGCCATGCCCTCCTCCAGGGGATGTCCCCAACCCTGGGATTGAGCCCAGGTCTCCCGCATTGCAGACGGATTCTTTACCGTCTGAATCTGCAGCATGCCAGGCCTCTCTGCCCCTCACCATCTCCTGGAGTTTACCTAAGCTCATGTCCGTTGAATTGGTGATGCCCTCCAGCCAGTACAGAAGTGATGTCAAAAGTAGCAGGTAGAGCGATGATCTGTGTGGTCTTATTTTTTGTGTCAGGTAGTCTGTAAACCTACATTAGAATGTATAGATTCCCAAGGCTCTTTAGTTTGGAATTTTCTTTTATTTTTGCTCTGAAAAGGTAAAATATTCTGCACCTGAAGATACTAGCTCCACTTTCAATAAGGAACCTGCTGTTTGAGCCATTGGTAAAGTTATTAGAATGGAACAGCTGGGGACAAAGACAAGCTGATTCTATATTTAGAATGTTCTATGAGGCTGAGTCTATGACGAATTTATTCTTGTTCCTTTTAGAATTGCCTGGATTTGTAAAGCAGAGAACCGTTGACTATATTCCAGCCCTTCTTGGGAGGTAAAATTCAGCGTTATTTATGTGTCCCTTAGGAAGGATGATATATCTAAAAGCACATTTCTCTTCTTTCTTCATACATCAATTCTTTAGTTAAAATAACATCACCTTTTGGTTCTTATTTTACGAGTTGGTACATCTTTCTAAGTGCTAGTGTAAAGTCTACTGATGCTAATTATGAATAGGAATTACAGGTTCTGACAGAATAGTGGGAGGGGAGAGCAAATTAATTCAACCCTAATTTGCATTCCTCTGCCAAGTTTGAATTGGGACCAATTTGTAAACTGAATTATCTCTCTGGCCTTGATAGAGTTTATAATAATGCTGAAAGTTTCTTAACTCATGGCAGTGCCTTTTTAATAAAGACACATTCACAACTGCAGTCTTGGTGCCTTGTAACATATTGCTAATAATTGGGCTAACAAGATTTTAAAGTTAATTAAAAAGGAGAGGAAAACCTATAAAATCTGATGCAGCTCAGAGTGGTTGGTGTGTAATAGGCTGACCAAGCAAAACTGCCGACAGAGAAGAGGATAAAACTTGTTCATTAGTGATTTACCAATGATGCTCCTTTTCTTTTTCTTGGATAAAACATTATCACTTTGGCATTTCTCTTAACACAATTGATAAATGCTTAACAAGGATTGTTCAGTTCCCATTATCTCATTTTTTTTTTTAAACAGAATTCCCCAAAACAGCCAAGGAGGTTTTGCTTAGGTAACTCATCATTTTGTAAAACTGATGGCCCATGGAGTCTGAGGCATATCCAATACTGCATCATAGGCCAGAAGGGAACTTGCAAGCTCTAGCTTGGCTCTCATGGTCCAGTTGCAATGCCCACAACACCTCTTAACACCAGGATTCCAGTACCAATGTGGTGAACATTAATATGATTCCATTTGATTTTTCAAAGGCCTTCTTGCATTCTGTGTGTCCTTTTTCAAAGAACACTTCTTCCTGCTTCTCTGTACCAAGTACTAACCTGGGTTCCTCTGATGTGCTAGGGTGCTGGTGAGCCACAACGTAAAAGTTGCTGCTGTTGCTCAGTTGCTCAGTCGCATCTGACTCTTTTCAGTCCCACGTACTGCAGCACACCAGGCTTTCCTGTACTTCACTATTTCTCAGATCTTGCTCAAACTCATGTCTGTTGAGTCACTGATACCATCCAACCATCTTGTCTTCTGTCATTCCCTTCTCCTGCCTTCAGTCTTTCCCAGCACCAGGGTTTTTTCCAATGATTCAGCTCTTCGCATCAGGTGGTCAAATTATTGGCCACCTAAAAGTAGTGCTTGCCATGTATGCTGATTTCAAAATGGTGTCCGGATGTAGGATAACAGAAGGGACTGATCCTTACCATAGTGCTATCTGTCCATCTCTAGATGGAAAAATTCTACTGCCTCTCCTTGCTTCTTGAGCTGATGTGAATGCTGCTGGTCTTTAGTCCTTCAGAATATTGTTTTCTGGCCCAGAACAGACCATTATGTGATTTGGAACTCAGAAGTGTTTTTCTCTTTTGGTAAGTTTTGAGTACTCCGCCAAGACTGCCCTCTTGCAAATCACACTAGATTCTGTTCTGTTCTGATAATTTCTTGTTTGGATAGAAATTGGATTGATAAATCCTTCTTTCTTTCTTTTTATTTTTTAAATTAAATTATTCATTTAAATTGGAGACTAATTACTTTACAAAATTGTGGTGGTTTTTGCCATACATTGACATGAATCAGCCAGGGGTGTACATGTGTCCCCCATCCTGAAACCTCTCCCCATCCCATCCCTTTGGGTTGTCCCAGTGCACCAGTTTTGAGTGCCCTGTTTCATGCATCAAACTTGAACTGGTGATCTATTTTACATATGGCAATATACATGTTTCAATGCTATTCTCTCAAATCATCCCACCCTTGCCTTCTCCCACAGAGTCCAAAAATCTGTTCTTTATATCTTTGTCTCTTTTGCTGTCTTGAATATAGAGTCATTGTTACTATATTTCTAAATTCTTCGTATATGCATTAATATACTGCATTGAAGCTTTTCTTTCTGACTTACTTCTCTCTGTACAATAGGCTCCAGTTTCATCCACCTCATTAGAACAGATTGAAATGTGTTCTTTTTAATAGCTGAGTAATATTTCATTGTGTATATGTACCACAACTTTCTTATCCGTTAGTCTGCTGATGGACCTCTAGGTTGCTTCCATGTCCTAGCTATTGTAAATAGTGCTGTAATGAACATTGGTGTACACGTGCCTCTTTCAGTTCTGATTTCCTCAGTGTGTATGCCCAGCAGTGGGATTGCTGGGTCATAAGGCAGTTCTATTTTCAGTTTTTTAAGGAATCTCCCCACTGTTCTCCATAGTGGCTGTATTAGTTTGCATCACCACCAACAGTGTAAGAGGGTTTCCTTTTCTCCACATCCTCTCTGACATTTACTGTTTGTAGACTTTTTGATAGCAGCCATTCTGACTGGTGTGAGATGGTACCTCACTGTGGTTTTGATGTGCATTTCTCTGATAAGGAGTGATGTTGAGCATCTTTTGATGTGTTTGTTAGCCACCTGTATGTCTTCTTTGGAGAAATGTCTGTTCAGTTCTTTGGCCTATTTTTGATTTTCCCAGCACCCCTTGTTAAAGATATTGTCTTTTCTCCATTGTATATTTTTGCCTCCTTTGCCAAAGATAAAGTGTCCATAGGTGTGTGGATTTATCTCTGGGCTTTCTATTTTGTTCCATTGATCTGTATTTCTGTCTTTGTGCCAGTACCATACTGTCTTGATGACTGTAGCTTTGTAGTATAGTCTGAAGTCAGGCAGGTTGATTCCTCCAGTTCCATTCTTCTTTCTCAAGATTGCTTTGGCTATTCGAGTTTTTCTTTTGCATTTCCATACAAATTGTGAAATTATTTGTTCTAGTTCTGTGAAAAATACCATTGGTAACTTGATAAGAATTGCATTAATCTATAGATTGCTTTGGGTAGTTTCACTTTTCATTTCATTTTCACTATATTGATCCTTCCAATCTGCCTGCAATTGAGAGACCTGAGTTCAATCCCTGGGTAAGGAAGATCCCCTGGAGAAGGGAATGGCAACCCAGTCCAGTATTCTTGCTTGGAGAATTCCATGGACAGAGGAGCCTGTCAGGCTACAGTCTATGGGATTGCAAAGAGTTGGACACAACTGAGTGAATAACTTCACTTTTTTTTTCCCTCCCCTCAGTTCAGTTCAGTTCAGTTCAGTTCTGTCACTCAGTCGTGTCTGACACTTTGTAACCCCATGAATCGCAGCATGCCAGGCCTCCCTGTCCATCACCAACTCCCGGAGTTTACTCAAACTCGTGTCCATCAAGTCGGTGATGCCATCCAGCCATCTCATCCTCTGTCGTCCCCTTCTCCTCCTGCCCCCAATCCCTCCCAGCATCAGAATCTTTTCCAATGAGTCAACTCTTTGCATGAGGTGGCCAAAGTATTGGAGTTTCAGCTTCAGCATAAATCCTTCCAATGACATCCAGGACTGGTCTCCTTTAGGATGGACTGGTTGGATCTCCTTGCAGTCCAAGGGACTCTCAAGAGTCTTCTCCAACACCACAGTTCAAAAGCATCAATTCTTTGGCACTCAACTTTCTTCACAGTCCAACTCTCACATCCATACATGACCACTGGAAAAACCATAGCCTTGACTGCTGCTGCTGCTGCTGCTAAGTTGCTTCAGTCGTGTCCGATTCTGTGAGACCCCATAGATAGCAGCTCACCAGGCTCCCCCGTCCCTGGGATTCTCCGGGCAAGAACACTGAAGTGGGTTGCCATTTCCTTCTCCAATGCATGAAGGTGAAAAGTGAAAGTGAAGTCGCTCAGTCGTGTCCGACTCTTAGCGACCCCATGGACTGCAGCCTACCAGGCTCCTCCAGCCATGGGATTTTCCAGGCAAGAGTACTGGAGTGGGGTGCCACTGCCGTCTCTTGACTAGATGGACCTTTGTTGGCAAAGTAATGTCTCTGCTTTTGAATATGATATCTAGGTTGGTCATAACTTTCCTTCCAAGGAGTAAGAGTCTTTTAATTTCATGACTGCAATCACCATCTGCAGTGATTCTCCCCTAAGTCACACCAATTCTGGTTTCCTCCAGAAACCAGGCTGTTTGAGTTGGACTCAAACAGTTGGACTGTTTGAGACCCTATAGACCATAGCTCATGAGAATCCATGGGATTTCTCCAGGCAAAAATAAACGAGTGGGTTGCCATTTTCTGCTCCAGGGGATCTTCCTAACCCAGGGTTGAACCTGCATCTTTTCATTAGCAGGTGGGTTCTTTACCAGTAGTGCCACCTGGGAAGATCATTTGCATGATAATCCGTACCTAGTTCTTATTTATCATGTACATATTCTATTTTCTAGCATTATATTTTGATTTAGGCAGTTTTTACTGTCATTCTAGGGACATATCAGTCATGGCAGAGACAAATTATCTGTCTCCCAAGCTCCATTCTTTTTTTCTATAGAAATATTTATGATGCAACTTTTAACTTTTAAGTTGGCTTAGAGTTACTTGGTATAAAGCTCCCAACAGCTAAGCATTGTGATGGGATTAAATTCTAGTTAACATGATGATGATGATGATTACGCTCAGTCATGCCTGACTCTTTGCGACCGCATGGACAGTGGCCTGCACCAAGCTCCTCCGTCCATGGGATTTTCCAGGCAAGGGTACTGGAGTGGGTTGCCATTTCCTTCTCCAGGGAATCTTCCCGACCCAGGGATCGAACCCAGGTCTCCCTCATTGTAGACAGACGCTTAACATAGTATAAGTTAAAGCAGGCTATTCAACTTCTAGAAAGTGTCCTTAAAAAGGAATAAGCAACATTTCTTTCTCCTCTTATTTTCTTCCTGCCTGCTAGAATGTGGATGTAGCAGTTGGGGCTGGAGCAACCATCATGGAGATAATCTAGGGGGTCAAACAATGAACTGAGGAGCAATAAGAGAGAATAAACCTAGGTTCTTGGCACTGTTGTATGTACTAGCCCTGCACCACGCAATGCCAACTTTTTGAGAAAAAGGAATAAATATTATATTGCTTATTTTGGCTCTTCTGTTACTGCCAGTCAAACTGAATACTAAATAATTCATTAGTATTTACCAATTCTAAAAAACTCCTTTGCTAACCTGCTCTTTAATGTTTGGAATTCTTTCAAAAAGATCTAAACCCCATCATCTCAGTGTTTGCTTAAAGAATTAATGAACTTGAGGCCCTGAGACATTAAAATACATCGATTTAATTATTCTCTAAAGAGTGATTGACTAACACAGATCTATTTCAGAGACCATGGTCAATATAGGGCTTCCCATGTCAAAATCTTCTTTCTTAAGCCTGGTGTTAGAAAGAAAATGAATCAGAAATTTGTCTAGTTCTAGCTAGTTCTGTTTTACAGGACATTAGATTGATCTCTTTATATGAAGGAGAGAGAAGACAAGGGCAAAAGTGTTGAAATCTTTTTCAAGTTTGGTCAAATAACATAAGAGTTCTACCTCTGATCAACAGATTTCAGGCAGTTATTGAGTACTGTTTTTGAGTATCTCTCTTAGTATTCCATACAATTAGACAGAGACTTCCGTAATTGAAACAAAAATTAAACAGGACCTGTTTTCAAAGGAGCAAAAAGCTAGTCTAGGAATTTCTTAGTTTTAGGTTCTTCAAGTAGCAGGCCCTGGAAAAAGGACTTAGATACTAGTAGTTTGTGAAATGATGCCAGGAAGCATGGGAAAGAATGGAAGGGAAGTTACCAAACAGGTCAACGTCCTAGGTAACTAGGGCACAATCCTATTTTGCATCTTCTGGGAAACTATGTGGGGGCCTGCCTCAAGATCTTCTCACCAACGGTGAAGAAGCAGGGGTATTGATGCACCAACTCCCATCTTCGCTGATTGGGGATTACTCCTGTGGATGTTAACTCATTGGCTTTTCTGGCCCTCCCTGTGCATGAGCTGAGAATCCTGTTGGATGGCAGAGATGCAGGTGCTGGGGAAACCACCAACCTATATGGGAACTGTGTATATGTGTCACTGCTTGGTAACACATTTAGTCCATTCTGTTCTGTCATAAAGACAGAGATCTCCTATGAGGTTGCATGATTAATGCTTGGTATTATAATAATCTCTAAGGAAGTGCAGGCCACTGTGGGCCATAGTGGTAAAGGAGGATGTATGTATGACATGAAAATCACTTTAGTTTTGAGGGCTGGCCAGGATTTAAATAAGAGGAGAGAAGAGAGGGGGACATGGATACCAGGAGTGAGGCATATCATGGACAAGGGCTTGGATGTAAAAATGTGAAAGATACAACCTGGGAGTTGGTGGCTGAAATAACAATCTAGAGTGAGAGGTAAAGTTGGAAACGTATTAAGGGATTTTTTTTCAAAGATCTTACAGTTCAGACTAAGTGTTCTGGCTTGACTTCCTGCCAAGACATTCTTTTCCATTTAATGGGACTAAATTTATATATAATTAAAATTTCTGCTTCCAACTTAATGGAAAATATATGCTCTTATGGGGTAATTTTCAAACAACGGTTCTCAATCTTTTTTATTCTATTGAGGTAGACATTAAAAAAAATGATGTTAGCATGTAGCACATACTTCATAGATAGAGTATTTCTAATTTCCTACATGTTAACTCCATACTTTTATCTGCAGCTCAAAGATGCCTATCAGAACGCAAATACACAGGAAAGGTGTTAGTGTGAATGGAAAACAATCTAATTCATTAAAAAAAATTTGCAAATGTCATTTGTTTAATGCTTATGGATTAACAAATTATTTGTGATACACTTCAAAAGTGGTGGTGACCAAACAGTGTCTCTAACACGATGGTTGACAAAAGTCAAGGTTGCAAATGGGTGACCTGCAGGCAGAAGCCACAGGCAGACTTTTTGTGATTGTCACATAGAGTTGCCTCAAAGGGATGGGGCAGGAGCTGCCTTTGACATGAAGGCAGTGACAACAAAAAAACCCAGGAGACACAAGAAGAATCCAAACCAGGGATTTTTCAAAAAAGATTAAAGATTTGAATGTAAGGCAGGACATTATAAGATTCTTAGTGGAAAACATAATCAGAACACTCTTTGACGTAAATTGCAGCGAGATCTTTGTTGATCCTACTCTTAGGATGATAAAAATAAAACCAAAAATAAACAAATGGGATCTAATTAAACTTAAAAGATTTTACGAAGCAAAGGAAACCATAAAACCATACATAAAACAAATAGACAACCCTCAGAATGAGAGAAAATTTTTGCAGGTGAAGCAATTGACTAGGGATTAATCTTCAAAATACACAAACAGTTCATGCAGCTCAATATCAAAAAACAAACAAACCAATCAAAAATGGGCAGAAGATCTAAATAGACATTTCTCCAAAGAAGACACACAGATGACCAAAAAGCACAGGAAAAGATGCTCAACTTCACTAATTATTAGAAAAATGCAAATCAGAAATACAATGAGGTACCACGTTTACTGGTTTGAATGGCTATTATCAAGAAATTTACAAACAATAAATGCTGGAGAGGGTGTGGAGAAAAGGAAACCCTCCTACACTGTTGGTGGGAATGTAAATTGGTACAGCCACTGTGGAGAACATTGTGGATGTTCCTTAGAAAGCTAAAAACAGAATTACCATATAACCCAGCAATCCCACTTCTGGGCATATACCGAGAAAAAACCATAATTTGAAAATGTACATGCCCCTCAGTGTTCATTACAGTACTATTTACAACAGCCAGGACATGGAAGCAGCCTAAATGTTCTTCAGCAGAGGAACAGATAAAGATGAGGTACAGATAACAATAGTATATTACTCAGATAAAATATATATAATGCTGCTTGCAGCAGCATGGATGGACTTGGAGATTGCAATACTGAGTGAAGTAAGTCAGACACAGAGAGACAAATATTATATGACATCAGTTACATGTGGAATCTGAATAAAAGGTACAGATGAACTTATTTACAAAACAGGAATAGAGTCACAGACATAGAAAACAAATTTATGGTTACCAGGGTATAAGGGAGAGACAAATTGGAAGACTGGCATTGACACATACACACTGCTATATACACAATAGATAACTAATAAGGACCTACTGTTTAACATAGGGAACTCTACTCAATACTCTGTGAAAAAAGAGTAAGTATATGAAAGAATGGATATATATGAAAAGAGTGGATATATATGAAAGTGAAAGTGTTAGTCACTCAGTTTTGTCCAACTCTGTGCAACCCCATGGATTGTAGCTCTCCAGGCTCCTCTGTCCATGGAATTCTCCAGGCAAGAATACTGGAGCAGGTAGCCATTCCCTTCACCTGGGAATCTTCCCCACCCAAGGATCGAACCCAGGTCTCCTGCGTTGCAGGCATATTCTTCACCATCTGAGCCAACAGGGTATATGTATATGTATAACTGATTCACTTTGCTGTACACCTGGAACTAACACAACATTGTAAATCAACTAGACCCCAATAAAAATTTTAAAAAAGAGGGAGTTTTATCAACTGTGCTGCAAATATTCTTACACTCGAACACTCCCACAAGGAATCCAGCAAGAGCTGAGGATCACAACTGCCCTCCTGGAGGTGGTATGTTCTCTAGTTTATGCTTCTAGGCCTTTTTTACTCTTTTGCTTTATTCAAATGGTCTGAAGGCATTTGAGAATGAAATGCCCCCTCTGGAGCTTAAAAGGAACACCTGGTTTCTGGAGGCTCCTGAAGCCATTTGGAGCTTGGCCTTGGAGTCTGAGAGCCCTTGTTCTTTCTTGTGTGTGTGTGTGCCCTCAGCCACTTAGTCGTGTTTGACTCTTTGAGACCCCATGGACTGTAGCTCACCAGGCTCCTCTGTCAATGGAATTTTCCAGGCAAGAATCCTGGAGTGGGTTGTCAGTTCCTATTCCAGGGAATCTTTCCAACCCAGACACTGAACCTACATTTCTTGTGTCTCCTACATTGGCAGGTAGATTCTTTACTACTGCACCACCTGGGAAGCCTACTCTTTCTTGATTCTTGGGCAATTGTGAAGTAGTCTCAGTTAGGACATCTCTATCTGCAATAGCCTTCTGATCTTAGTGAGGGTTATTTTTTATTTCCATACTCCTTCCATCAAATTTAGCTTTCTATCTCTTATATATGTACTTGAACCAACTTTCTCCTGTCTATAAGAATCTAATGAGTATCTCCAAGGTCCATTGATTTGTGAATCTTGGCTCAGGTCATCTTAACGGTTTGTTAAGATAGGATCTATTTTATTAATTAACAACAGGATCAATAACTCCATTCTTTCAGCAAACATCAGCTATTTACTGAGAAGCTATTGTTGACCAGGCATGGTTTCTTAGGTGCTGAACTCCTAAAAAGAAGTGAACTTCACAGAATTCTCTGCCCTCAGTCAGCTTATCTTCTAGTTGGAGAAGTACCATCATAGACAACTGAATATTTAATATAAAAAATCTGTCTACTGAGCAGGAAAACAGGAGATGTGGGTTCGACCCCTGGGTCAGGAAGATTCTCTGGAGAAGGAAATGGCAACCTACTCCGATATTCTTGCCTGAATAATCCCATGGACTGAGGAGCCTGGCAGGTTACAGTCCATGGGGTCATGAGGAATCCGAAGGGACTGAGTGACTGAGCATGAGTGCATGGTGGAGGTACTATGAGGGAAACACAGCAAGGTAAGGAAGCAGTGGGTGGGAGGTGAGCCGTTTCATGGAGGGTGAGGGAAGGCCTTTCTGAAGATAAACCAGAGCCTGAAGGATCATGGGAGGAGAATGGTATATGGTGATTTGAAAGAAAAGTATCTCAGGCATTGAAATAATAGTAATTCAGTGTCCCTGAATTGAGAGTGTGCCCCCCCTCCTTTTTTTTTAAAGAATTAGCAAGGAAGCCAATGTGGGTAGAGCTCAGTGAAAAGTTAATAGAAAATTAGATTGGAAAAGTGTCTGGGAGTCAGATCATGTAGCGCTTGTAGGCAAGAAAAAGGATTTTGAACTGTATTCTGCATGATGGATTTTTAGCAGAGAAGTGACATGATTTGAATTGTTACTTCAAAAGCATTACTCACATTGTCATGGGGGAAACAGTCTGTAGCGGGGTGACGGTGGACCCAAGGTGATCAGTTAGAAAGCTGTTGGAATATGCTGGCTTGAATTGGAGTGATAGCAATGGAAGTGGTGAGAAGTGAAGCTGATTCAAGGTAGAGGAAGAGCTCACGGGAGATGTGGCATAAAGAGAAGCATCAAGAATGACTTCAAGTGTTTGAACATTTGCATTGTTAGACTCTGAGATGAGGAATACTGAAGGAGAAGTTTTGGGTGTGTGAGTGGTGGTGGAAATCAAGTTTGGTGTTAGAAATAGTACATTTGAGATGTTCGTTCAACTTCCAAGGGAAGATAGGCATTTTGATAAACAAGTCTGATGTTCAGGGGAGAATTTGGGGGATCAAATTCTAAATTAGGGAGCTATCAGAATATTTCAAGCCTATGGGACTGAATGAGATTATTTTTGAAGTGAGCTTGCATAGCAAAGAGGTCCAGATATTGTGTTCTGAAGCAAGGGCTGAGACTAGATGGTTGGGTTTGACCCAGCTTAGACAAGACCAGTTTCGGTGGATGAGGAAAGTCTGATCGAAGAGAGTGGAGAAATGGCACGGGAGGATAAATAAGCAGTGAGTATGGACTGTCCATAAGAGAGGACAAAAAGATGGGAGAGGGAGAGATGGCCATATCAGTCAGTCAGTTCAGTCACTCAGTCATGTTCAGCTCTTTGTGACCCCATGAACTGCAGCAGCCAGGCTTCCCTGTCCATCACCAACTCCTGGAGCTTACTCAAACTCATGTTCATCGAGTTGGTGATGCCATCCAACCATCTCATCCTCTGTTGTCCCCTTCTCTTCCCACCTTCAATCTTTCAAATGAGTCAGTTCTTCGCATTAGATAGCCATATGCTCATTGATAAAACTTAAGGTCTTCTTCCTTATGTTATCTTGCAGGCCCTAAGGTGTGGCTGGGGAAAGGAGAGCATATTTCATATATAAGTCACACATCTGCTTTCTTTCATAGAAGTGTGTGTCCAGTTGTTCAGTTGTGTCTGACTCTTTGTGACCCCAAGGACTGTAGCCTGCCAGGATCCTTTGTCCATGGGATTCTCCAAGCAAGAATACTGGAGTCAGTATCTAGCCCCTCCTCCAGGAGATCTTCCCGACCCAGGGATTGAACCTACGTCTCCTGTGACTCCTGCATTGGCAGGTAGATTCTTTTACCACTGAGTTAGCTGGGAAGCCCACTTCCTTCTATATTTTCCTTTTTTTTCTGCTGGCTACTAACCTTTCTCTTCTGAATCCAGGCTCTGGTCACTGTTTTCTGTTCATCACGTTGGAACTGCTTCTACCAGCCCCATTGTGTCGCTCATGTACTAGCTCTTAACCACCCTGACTGGTGATAACCCTAGAGCATGTTTATGTCTTTCTTTGTCTCTCCATCATTCTGCCTAGAGCTTTTCTTCATCAGCCTCTTCATGCACTGCATGTGCCTTTTGTGTTCTTAAGACTGAAGGTAAACAACTTTTTCACTCTATGAATCTGCCCCGTATTTCTTGTCAAGCTGTGGGGAAGTGTGTGTTTATGTGTGTAATGAGAAGGGGACAATAAATTAGAAAATGGGACTGGATACAGGTGGGAGTGTTGTCTACCCCTTCGCACATGGCTGGCATTTCAAATCTTGGCTCCATCAGAGCCAGGCCCCCTGTTAGAGCTGAAACTTACTTGTTAGCCTTTGTAAATTTAGGATATCATATCAATTTTTTAAATGTCAGTTAAAGTTTGTGTTTTGAGGCAAGTACTTTTTATCTCTTGTTTGATTCCCAGGGACCCGGAGTCCTTTTCACACAAGTTGTAAAAGTCTTTAATCCTGAAAAGTAGAGAACATTCATATATGGGAAATGACCTGGAGTTAGATCACTTAACTTGCCGTCTGGGTAGTTTTTAACCATGTCTTTCTTTGGAAATAGAGTCCTTTAAGCAAGAATTTCAGAAGAGCTATTGTTGCTTATTTCAAATGTCTGGGTTTTTTCTCTCTTCCCATTTCTTTCCTCTCCAATGGAGACCATTCTTGGGTGGTAATTCCAAGTCTAAGGAAGAGAAAAGAGAATTTTCCCCATCACTCATGCTAATTAGATCCACAGGAGTAATTTAGTCTTGAAAGTGGATGAGTCTTCAACAAAGGTAGATTAAGTGGATACTTGTAAAGGCAGCAGTTTGGACTCTCTTGGCAGCACGGATAAAGCTCTTCAAAGTGGTTCTTGTTGAATTCACTGAGCCTTGAATTTGAAGATGAAGAAAGTTATACCTGTTACCCCTGTGCTTTAATTTATAATCCATTTCTTAGGCTTTCTTGCTTTGAAGTTTGTCTTTTTTTTTTTTTTTTAACCATTAGTTATCTTTTTTCCCCACTGATAGGAGTACTTAGAGGAGTGAAGAATCTGTTGCTTGTTATTAATAAATATTTATAGAATCTTTAAATGATTTTTGTAAATGGCATGTGTTTGCATGCTAAGTCATTTCAGTCATGTCCCACACTTTGCGACCCCATAGACTACAGCCTGCGAGGCTCCTCTATCATGGGATTCTCCAGGCAAGAATACTGGAGTGGTTTGCCATGCCCTCCTCCAGGGGATCTTCTCAACTCAGGGATTGAACCCGCATGTCTTACATCTCCTGCATTGGCAGGTGGGTTTTTTAATCACTAGCACCACCTGGGAAGCCCCTGTAAATGGCAGTTGTGTTCATTTTGATGATACCCTTTGGGAAAAGTGCGCACAAGGAATCAGATTATCCAAGTTCTTCCAGGATTGCAGATTAAATTGTAAACTCAGGTAATCTTTGCAAGTTATATTAGTACTTTTGGGGCACACTACCCGGGAGAGTGGCAGTTTAGCCTTTTCATAAAACAAAAAAGAAACAAACCAAAAAAAAAAAAAAAAAAAAACCAAAGAAAACCCTGCAAAATTTTTTTAAGATGGAGGTGAAAAGTGAATATCACCAAGAGCTTTGAGCTATAATCACAGGCTGCTGAGCAAATCTTATCATTTTCCACATGTGCCATAATGGGAGAAACATCAGGATGCCTTTGTGCAATGAAGCCACTCTCAAGTGGGCAGAAAAAAATGACATTGTGTTGAAGAAGCAAACCAAGGTCTAACTTCCTGCTCTTTAGAAATCTCAGTTCAACCTTTTTTTCTCTGCAGGTGAACCACTTTCCCTTCTCTACTTACCTTCAAATGTTCTGTAATTATCATCCTTCATGTTATTAGGCAGCTGTGCAATGTTCATATTTCCAACATGAAAAGTGCAAATATTTCTAATATCAAATGTACACCTGAAAGTTTAACACTTTCACCTTCATCTCTGACTCCACTAGCTTCAGTTTAAAAACTGGCACAAAAAACCCCGAAAGACTAAAAAGTAAATAAAAACTGGCACTGCCAAGGGAAAAATACACGTGTGTGTGTGTGTGTGCTTAGTCACTTAGTTGTGTCTGATTCTTTGTGACCCCATGGACTGTAGCCCGCCTGGCTCCTCTGCCTATGGGGATTCTTCAGGCGAGAATACCGGAGTGGGTTGCCATGCCCTTCTCCAGGGGATCTTCCCCACCCAGGGACTAACCCCTGTCTGCTACATCTCCTGCATTTGTAGGCAGGTTCTTTACCACTCGTGCCACCAGGGAAGCCTACACATTAGTATACAACTATCAAGACAAGTGAATCAACCTAGAACAGATACACCAGGTGTATCTACATGTGCAGAGTGCACGTGTGAGCCTGAACACCTTAGATGAGACGGTAAAGCAGGAAGGCTACTTCCAAATCTCAGGCTCTTCTCTCATTGGACATGAGTTTGAGCAAACTCTGGGAGATAGTGGAGGACAGGGAAGCCTGGCATGCTGCTGTTCATGGGATCACAGGGACTAAACAACAACAATAGGAGGGCTTAGAAAGCACTGTTCCAAACCTGGTAGAAAAGTCACCCATATTGCTCAGGGCAAAAGCAAACAAACAAACAAACAAACCCTTTGTTATTTAGCATGCTTCCAAGGCTTTTAATAAACAATACAGCTTAATAAATAGAGGATAACCAAATAGGAAAATACCACTCTCAACCCAGATTTGAAGAAACCTGAACCAATCTGCCCAGTTTCCCATTATAGTACATGCTGTAATTAGATGAGTGATTTATCATAACTTTACAAAATCAGAATTTTGGTTCAGAGGCTTAGAGAAGGAAATTTTTTCTAGTGTTTGGATGACTGACTTCATCTTCTACGCTGAATTTCATGTAAGTTCTGGGTCCAGATGAAAAAGGTAATATTCTCATTCTCTTATCTCCAGGTAAGAGAAGCTCTGCATTTGGCTTCAATATAAATCAAACCCATTGGAAACCAAGGTCATGTGACTCAGGGTATTTCCCTGGCCTTTGCTTTATTCTGGGCCTCTGAGATCTGTGGGCAGGCAGAGAATTCAAACTCACTCTACATTTCATTTCTAGCAACTATTTTTTTGACTTCTTATGACAGCTTTCTTTCCTTTTTTTAATGTAAATGTAAAGGATTTTTTTATGTTTAGTTTTTAGGTTTGTGAGAGCATGTGAATATTTTATGCAAAATGCCACCTTGAAGGCAGCAAAAAAGATGGGAAGCCATAATAAAGTTAGATAATTGGCATGGGAAGAATATTTAATCTAAGCCTTGAAACTTTTTCCAGCTTGTATTGTGTCTATGATATGAAGTATTACTTTGTGTTGTTCTTCTGGGCATTTCTAGGCATTTTATCAAGATCGGTGGACTGATTAACCAACCCTCTTCATATATTTGGTACTTGGATGGGACATAGTCAGTGTAAGCATGTGCAGGGAAGCCCTACATCACAGGTCTGGGACTTTAAAACCTCACTTATATGATTAAAAAAAAAACCAGAACTTTAAAAATAAAAACTTCTTAACCCAGCATCAAGGAGAATAGTACTACTTTCAGACTCAAAAATAACATCTTATTAACAAACCAAAGTGGAAGCCAGGAGCTCATGTGTCCTAACTTAATTCTAACTGAATCTTATTGTTGCAAGATTATAATATGGGATATCCAAACATAGTTTTAGATGCAAATTTTATTCTATGATAAGACGCTGTTTTAAATTAATCTCAGTGAGACTATATAATAATATTACAACGTAAAACACAACTGAAAAGTGATATGATTAAATTACAAGAATTCAATCATACCCATTTACCCAATTATAACAGGAAAGCACATGCCAGCTGCTCTAGGACCCACCTGAAGTCTATGTACTAGAGAGTCTTCTTGTAATGCTGCTGCTGCTAAGTCACTTCAGTCGTGTCCGACTCTGTGCGACCCCATAGACGGCAGCCAACCAGGCTCCGCCGTCCCTGGGATTCTCCAGGCAAGAACACTGGAGTGGGTTGCCACTTCCTTCTCCAGTGCATGAAAGTGAAAAGTGAAAGTGAAGTCGCTCAGTCGTGTCTGACTCTTGGCGACCCCATGGACTGCAGCCCACCAGGCTCCTCTATCCATGGGATTTTCCAGGCAAGAGTACTGGAGTGGGTTGCCATTGCCTTCTCCGCTTCTTGTAATGAGATTTGCCCAAACCACTTTCTAGATTTTACTTTTTTCTAGACTTTCTCTGTAACTCTTTTGGTGCATCTTTCTTTTTTGCACAGAATGGACAGTCATCAACCTGAAGCCAAACTCTGGGAAATACCAAAAAAATATGCCACACAGACTCTGCCCTCCTGGAGTTTACATTCTGGTTGGAGGCACAAGATGTGTGCACAAGAAACATTAGACTGGGTATCTGATTTGATTCTACAGGGACTTGGAAATTAGAGGCAGTGTGATTGGAATAGTTTGGGAAACATTTTTGGGGAGAAGTTAGGATCTGATGGATAGACAAAATCTAAAAGAGAGGAGACAAGGCAAGATGGTTTGGGGATATGGCATTCATAAAAGCAGAAATAAGGAGTGAACTCAGAATGTATTCATTTGATAATTATTTATTGAGGGTCTGCCAGAAAAATATGCAGTAAATATGATGAGGTCTTGGCTCCCATGAAGTTTCCATTCCAGTGTGATGAGGTAGGTAATAAAAAGAAAAAAAAAAGCAAAATATTTTTAGATTTTGAACGTGCAATTCATGAAATAAACAAGGTCAAGTGGTAAAGCTAAGGGAGATGGGGGTGGAAATATAGTCAGTGTTCCTCAGAATTTTAATGTGAATCTCTGAGAGGTCTTGTTAAAAGCTAAATTGTGATTCAGAAGTTCTGGGGTGAATCTGAGAGTCTGCATTTTCAAAAACATCCCAAGGGTTGCCAGTGCTACTTGTCCACAGCCCATATTTTGGGTAGCAAGTCGTTAGGTGGTATGATCTGAGACTATTGGCTGGTTGTAACACAAGAATCTTGGTAGAGTAGGATGAAGAGGAAGAATGAAAGGGAAGGTTAAGAGAAAGATCTGGGCCAGACAGAGATGAACCTAGATTGCCAAGTTTAGGACCAAGGAGTTAAGAACTTTGGCAGGAGGGCCAGTGTTGAAAAAGCCTAAAATGGCAGGTACACCACAGGATGGAGTCAAGCAAGGCTTATCACTCATCTTGCCAAGACACACATGGGAAATGATTGTATCACTGGAGAGTGGAGAAAAGCAGGCTTCTGCTTGGGGAAGATGTGCTTTAAAAGGACACAAGACTCGAGACGTAGGATTACGATGATCCAAGTTTGCCAAGATGAGCTCTTTGATGATGGAAGGGAAGGAGTGAGCAAGAGAAACAACCGAACCAAAAATTTTTTTCGTTTAGGATTTTGTGAGTGTCTGGTTATACATTGTGGAGAAGGAGGATGGTTTTAG
Source organism: Capra hircus (assembly GCF_001704415.2). NCBI lineage: Eukaryota > Metazoa > Chordata > Mammalia > Artiodactyla > Bovidae > Capra > Capra hircus. Next base: position 25,694,219 of record NC_030809.1, read on the forward strand.
GGGTGATGGGACCTCAAAAATTCCACAGGGAGCTGATCACACACAACTGGCAGTCAAGGAGAGATCTAACCAGATGTTATTTTATTTAATATTTTTTGAGTCAAATCCTCAGAGTTTAAGATGTTTAAATAAGTAATTCCTTTTGGGGCAAGAGTATGAGAAAAAGAAGAGATTACTGACAACTATGCTTCAGGGAATATTTACAGCCTATGGACGGAAAAGGAGGAGCACACAAATAAAGCATTTTTTCCCCCATTGTTTCTTTTATTTGGAAGGAGACACAGGGCACACAGGGTGGAAAGCAACCTGATGCCTCCCAGTGAAACCCAGGAGGATGGTACCCAGAGTCAGGACACCATGGTGGCCAGGTTATGCCCAGCATCGTTGAGCAGCACTGCTGCGTGGGCAGAGGAGGTGCATCCTTCCGCATCATGGTCTCTGGTCTTCCCCAGGGAGATCAGCGACTCTACTGTGACATCTGCTTCTTTTGTTATGTACCTGTGACTTTGGGGAACAGACAGGCCCTGAAGGCAGGACAACTTGTGAGAAATACAGGAAGATCATAATGTTGTCAGGGGAAAGACACATCTAGAATGGGCCCCGGATATTGTGTGATTTTAGGACTTCGACTATTGCCAGTATCACTTCCCAGGTGGCGCTAATGGTAAAGAACTCACGTACTAATGCACGAGACACAAGAGATGTAGGTTTGATCCCTGGGTTGGGAAGATCCTCTGGAGGAGGGCATGGCAACACGCTCCAATATTCTTGCCTGGAGAATCCTATGGACAGGGGAGCCTGGCGAGCCACAGTCCACAGGGCCCCAGAGTCGGACATGACTGAAGTGCCTTAGCACACACAATGTCACTGTAGATATGCTGATTGTGAATGCAGGTCCTTAATTCTCCCACTACTTTGTCCCTGCCCGCCCCCCACCAGATCTCCTTTATTTATTTATTTATTTTGCCATATCGTGTGCCTTGTGGGATCTTAGTTTTCTGATCAGGGATCGAACCTGTGTTCTCTGCATTGGGGGCGTGTAGTGTTAACCACTGGACAGCTAGGGAAGTCCACCAAAGCTCTCCTTTAGACCACAATGGTTGATTCAAGCATTTTTACCTGAGATGCCCCTTCCATCTCCATAGGGGAGGGTCAAGAAGAAAGGGAAGGTGCCCAAGAAGAGGTCAAGGTCATGACCAATGCAGAATCTGGTTTAATAGCTCCTATGGATCCTGAAGCCTACAGTTCCCCACAGTGTGCACAGCTGATGTGCACCCTGGGGAAGGGAGAGGGAGAGGAGAGCTTTCCTTTGTCTTTGCTTGTATTTTATAGGAAAGCTGAGTCCGGAAGAGGCTCAGCGAGTTATGAGAGAAAATTACATCTGTTAACACTAAGCTAAGAATGAGAACACGAGCTTTCTCTACTTTGAGTGGTGATCCTTTTATTGCAGTCAGGGCAAACAGTGATCAACGTTAAAAACAGAGGATATATAGAGCATCACTTGCCCCTGAGTCGATGAGAACTTTCATTTCTGCATTCATTGACCTTAGTCTTTAGCCTTTTAAAATTCAGGACATAAGGTGACATTTTTGTGTTTACTGTATTCTGCCCCTCAACAAATGCAAGAAAACCTTCAGTGAATGTTTTAGGCAGTTCTACATTGAAATACTAGGTGGCAGTCTAACACTGCCTTTAGATATTTAGAACTCCTATCTGGTTCTAATAATGGCATTTTAACAAAAAATTTTAGAGCTATTTTTAAAAGAATAACTTCAAAAGGACTCTTTACAGAAATAAGTAAATGAAGACATGTGATACGTTTGTAAACTAACTTCCCCAAACCCATATTTTAAATTACAAATTACACGTGCAATTGAAAGAAATACTAAAAACATAAGAGTTAACAAAAAATAAACAAAAGACATCAATAGATATTTCCCAGAAGAAAGATATAATAGCAAAAAATACACGCAAAACACTTAACCTCTAAAAAGAAAGACAATTCAATTAAATGAGGATATTTTTATTGCCTCTCAATTTGACAGAATTAGTTTCAAAAGTTCTATCCCAAAGAAAAATCAGAGATGTGGTCAGAGATTTACGTGTAAGCATCTTTCTTGATGATTTATTTATGAAAATCTAAAGACACTAACACTTAGAAGGTGGGTGTTTCTTAAAATGGAATATTATGCATTCTTAATTTATAGGACTTTATATTTTAGTTAACCTCTAAAATTGTATTGATTATGTCTAATTATTCATTGGAAGGGCTGGTGTTGAAGCTGAAACTCCAACACTTTTGTTGCAGGAAGGCGGACCCCTTCCAGGGCCTGAAACTGGGCTCTTGTCTAACACTCAGAAATGAATTGTCCGAGGAGACACAGGTGCTGACAAAGCAAGAGATTTTATTGGGAAAGGGCACCCGGGTGGAGAGCAGCAGGGTAAGGGAACCCAGGAGAACTGCTCTGCCGCGTGGCTCGCAGTCTCGGGTTTTATGGTGATGGGATTAGTTTCCGGGTGGTCTTTGGCCAATCATTCTAATTCAGAGTCTTTCCTGGTGGCACACGCATCTCTCAGCCAAGATGGATGCTAGCGAGAGGGATTCTGGGAAGTGGACGAACACACAGTGTCTCCTTTAGACCTTTCCCAAACTCTTCCGGTTGGTGGTGGCTTATTAGTTCCGTATTCCTTATCAGGATCTCCTGTCATAAAACAACTCATGCAAATGGTTACTATGGTGCCTGGCCAGGGTGGGCGGTTTCAGTCAGTGTGCTTCCCCTAACACTTTGGCCACCTGATGTGAAGAATTGGCTAATTTCAAAAGACCCTGATGCTGGGAAAGATTGAAGGCGGGAGGCTGAGATGGTTGGATGGCATCACTGACTCAATGGACATGAGTTTGAGTAAACTCCCGGAGTTGGTGATGGACAGGGAGGCCTGGCAGGCTGCAGTCCATGGGGTCACAAAGAGTCGGACACGACTAAGTGTCCAATTAATGAACTGAATGTCCAATTAATGTAAAAATGCAGACCCATAATGTTGAAAAATATGCAGAGAAGAAGTGTAAGTTAACTTTTGTTGGAGGGACAAAGTTTGTTGTGCAGTTTTTGGGTTTTCAGGAGAATTGATCATATGTATAAATAAAAGAACATGTACATATTAATATGTGTAACTGATGCCTGGGTTCATGGTGAAGGAGCAGATTCATAATCAATTACATCGCTGGTGGTTCTATTTAGCTGCAGCTGGCTAATTCAACTGCAGGAGGATCAAGGAATAGAAACCCAGCCCCTTCCTTGAGACGCTTTTCTGGAATCGCATGAGTGCATATGTGGGGCCTCAATCTCACGCGTAGGGCAGTCATCAGCTGATAGACTTCCCTGTGGCAACAAAGAAGGGAAAAATTCAGTAAATCAGAAAGAAACCCAAATCTTTCTTCTGAGTGATTATTAAAATATCATTGTCCGTAAGTATTTTGCCATGTGGACAGAAGTATCAATCTGCTTTTAATTCCTTTCTTAACACAGTCTTCCCTCTTTTGCCTGTTATTTTTATAATCAAAAGCAAAAGATTATAATTGCTTGGTTTGTTGTTCGTTTCATGCAACGATATGGAATAAACAAGACTAAGGAAAAATCAATAGAATTGTCTAGCTGAAGAGGCTGCCTGTTGCGTTCTGCTAGAAATATATGAATTGAATGTTCAGTGTGTTTATTCACTAATTTAATTTATCGATTCAATTACTCGTTGCTCTTATTGTGGAAATAGCAGATAAAAATGAAGAAAACCTTTGGCAAAATGATCTGACCCTGGCAACTGTAAAGTATAAGGAATATATAGAATCCAATCTTAGGATTCAGTACCCAATAAGAATTTTTAAAAGGTCTTACTTTTTGAGTGAACATATTTTTAAAATAAGAGCCACATATGGTCCCAAATTAAAAACATAATCATAATCTATGCATAATCAAAATTCTGGTGCTTGCCTCTCATATGCCTGCAACATGACTTGTTGAAAACCTGGTTAAGAGGTAACTTCTGTCATGACTCTGCTTTTAGCAATTTGTAATTTTTAAAGGCAACGCCAAGATGCTTGGTAATAGTATTTTTTTTAGAACCACGTTGCTTGGTAAGAAAACAACAAAGGGTGAGCCTTCTGAGTTCTTTCTTAAAATTTATGTGGATTGAGAAAACACATCAGTAACCATTGGATCTTTCTGTATTGTAGAGATATTTAGGCACATCCTATTTCCAGGCTTCCAGCCCACTGATGAGGCCCTACCCTCTGTGTGAAACGACAGTGCTGCTGGCCTATTATAATCATTTCCATGGAGAATCATACAATATTCCATGGGGGAGGAAGCAGTGGCAATTGTCCCCCTGAGTCCTCTCATTCCACAGATGGGATTGCACATTTGAGTGGTTTTTTCAGTGTAGGTCAAAACCTCCTCTAATGAGACTGATGAAACAACAGATTTTATCACAATGGAGCACAAAGGAAGCTTATAATATTATTCATTATTTTAAAAATTTGCATACTTGAAACAAATGTTTAGTCTGCCCCTTATTTGTACAATTAATAAGGTAGGGGAAGGGAGGAGAAGAAAATAGATGGATTGAAGCAAATGCAGATTTTGAGGGATTCTGAAACATTGAAGAGGGTAGATGTTTGGATTTCGTTTACAATTATATTTCAGTGCCATTTGAGATCATCTTTATAAAAACGCTCATGTTTTGTAAAAGGTGGCAGAATTACTCCTTCTTTTGTTTGAATATACTTACATAATCTTTTTCTTTTAGAAAGCATTTTTTCCTTTCTTTAAAATTATTTTATTTATTTGCTTTTTGGCTGTGCTGCAAGGCTTGTGGGACCTTAGTTCCCTGACCAGAAACTGAACTGAGGCCCCAGCAGTGAAAGCACAGAGTCCTAACCACTGGACTGTCGGGGAGCTATCTATTTATGTAATCTTTGTATCAAGGATTCCCACAGCATGAAGGGCCCGGGTCATCTATTGCTAGGGACACTTCTACTTCTTGCCTATGATTCTACTTTTTCAGAAACATAGAAGACAGGTTCCATTTGACTGTCTGATGTCTTCGTAACTGCAGAAGCTGTCTGAAGGAACAACTTGATCCAGCCCTTTCTTTTTACAGGTGAGAAAACCAAAACCTGGGAATGCTAACGTCTGTCCAAGGTCACTAGTAGAGCTGAGACAAGCACCAAGGTCTCCCGGCTGTCTGAAGTGGGGCGATTCAAATGCCTTGCAGGTATTTCCTGTCCTCAGCAATGTAATGGATATGCTAGCCATCCTTTCCATATAGACTCTCCATCCCAGCCCTTTCCAGGTAACAAAACTACCCCAATCCATTTGTTCTTCCTCTCTCCCTCCAACAGGTGGTGACAGAGCATCCTCCCCTCTCACTGGGCTAGGAGCTACTGAACCCACCTGTGATTGTTAGTGATAGTTCCTTATTACCAACCTCTTTCTAGAAGACGCTGTGATAGAGGTTTCCAAAATTAGCTAGCACAAGGATCTTGGTGGCTCAGTGATAAAAAATCTGCTTGCCAATGCAGGAGACCTGGGTTCATTCCCTGGAGAAGGAAATGGCAATCCATTCCAAGCAATCTTGCCTCGGGAAATCCCGAGGACAGAGGAGCCTGGCAGGCTACAGTTCATGGGGTCACAAAAGAGTCAGACATGACTGAGTGACTAAACAGCAAGGGATCCAGGTGAGGACAGGCTGCCTTCACTGCATGTAAGAATTAGGAAGTATGCACACAAAGCTCAAGACGCTTGCTTCTGATTTTGACCCTACCACTTGGGCAAGCTACTTATCCCTGTGTCTCAGTTTACTCATCTATAAAATGGGGATGATAGTGGTATCTCCTTAATAGGATTGTTATGAGGATTCAATGAGTTAATCCATATAAAATATTTTAAACAGCAGCTACTACATGGTAAGTGCTTGGTTAATAGTGTCTAATATTATTAATAGGAGTTTTCTTATATAAACAGGGTCATTTGATTGAGATAGTAATTAGATTGAGGAATGAAAGGGTATTTCTGTACATGATTTTCTCTATTATAACCATAATGACCTTCTTTTAGTTCACAGACGGAGAAGGCAATGGCACCCCACTCCAGTACTCTTGCCTGGAAAATCCCATGAGCGGAGGAGCCTGGTAGGCTGCAGTCCATGGGGTCGCTACTATTCGGACATGACTGAGAGACTTCACTTTCACTTTTCACTTGCATGCATTGGAGAAGGAAACGGCAACCCACTCCAGTGTTCTTGCCTGGAGAATCCCAGAGATGGGGAAGCCTGGTGGGCCGCTGTCTATGGGGTCGCACAGAGTTGGACACGACTGAAGCGACTTAGCAGCAGCAGCAGCAGTAGTTCACAGAGCAAGCTTTTTCTGACCTGCTCCAGGGCCTTTACATATATCATTCTTTCACTTTTATCTTCTTGTTAAAGTCTATTTGTCCTTCAGATTTTAGAACCAACATCACTTCTTCAGGGGGACCTTCCACAACCCCCTAGTACTTTACTATAGATTCTCACAGATCCTTTCCAATAGAACCATACTCATTGTACTTAAGGCTGATATATTTTTATATATGGGTGTGAATATTTGATCAAAGTTTATCTTCCTCACTAGACTGTACCCTGAAATAATTAGCATAGAAATTTTGTCTGTTTTTGTTGACCATTGGCTTCCTAGTGCCTGTACATTAATGGTACACAGTTAGTGTTCAATAGCTCTTTGTAAAATAAATGAACAGATGAAATTGGGTCTAATAGAGTTTTTATCTTGAGAACAAATTGATGACAACTTGGGTACAATACTGAGTTCTCAGGAAGGGCAGTTCAAATAGGTAGATGGAATGAGATATACACCATCACAAGTTTTTGTACAATCTTCCACAGGAAATAAGGCATTGAAAACAAGGTGGTCTTCAAATCCACAAAACCAGAATACCCCTTTTGTAAAAAAGAAAAATTAACCTAATAATTTTATAATAATTAATAACATGAAATATTATAAGATGCACAATTTTAAGAGCATGGGTCAGTAAGTTTTCATAAATATATACCCCACATGATGAGCACCACAATTGACTGAACTACTTCAGTCCATTGTCTTAATGAAGTTGGTGTCATTTCTCATTGATCTTTCTGCTTCCACTCATGTCCCACTCTGATTCAGCCTCCTCTAGTAGCCAGACTGATTCAGTTATAAGATAAACTGAATTATTTGACTCTGCTGATTAAAAGCACCCAGTAGCTCCCTGGGATAGAATAAACCCAAATGCCTTATCATGGCCCCAAAGTCCTGTGCAATCTGGCCCCTGCCCTGCCCCCAGTCTGTCCTCGACCATTCTTCCTCTTGCATTTTTGCAACACTGATCTTCCTTCAGTTACTTGAATTTGCCAAGTTCCTTCTTACTCTAGACTCTTAGATTTAACCACCTTTTCTACTTCTTATCTTTCAGGTTTGTGATAAACAGATGACAACCTCTCAAAAAATGTCCATGTCCACCTTGAAACTATGACTTTCTTACATTCCATGGCAAGAGATTTTGCAGATGCAATTAAGTTACAGATCTTGGAAGCAGAGGCAGTATGATTGCTGGCTTTAAAGATGGAGGGGCCATAGGCAAAGGAATGTGGGCATAATCTCTAGAAACTGGCAAAGGCAAGGAATGAATCTCCCCCTAGAGCTTCCTGAAGAAACACAACCCTGCCACCAACTTGATTTTAGCTACATGAAACTCATTTCAGACTCTGACATTTGAACTATAAGATAAGAAATTTGTGTTACTTTAAGCCGCTAAGTTTGTGGTTGTTTCTTTACAGCAGCAGTAGGAAGCTAATACTCGTTCTCTGCTTAAAACATCATCTTTACATGGACACCTACCCCCAGCAACCCCATTTAAACTAGAACCCTTACCTCTTCCCTCACTCCCACTCTCATTTCTATTCCTGTCTATAATCTCTACCTCAGTCCCTTGTTTGATTTCTTTTTTTTTTTTTTGTAGTAAAACTCATCACTGGTAATCATCTTTGTCATTCTCACTAGAATATGTGTTCTCTGGAGGGCAAGGATAATATCTCATTCATCATTATGTCCTCAGGAACTAGGAAAGCACATGTAACTCTGTAATCATCTGCTCTGGTTAATGCTCTGCTCCTGCTAAGTCGCTTCAGTCGTGTCCGACTCCTCGCGACCCCATAGACGGCAGCCCACCAGGCTCCCCCGTCCCTGAGATTCTCCAGACAAGAACCCTGGAGTGGGTTGTCATTTCCTTCTCCAATGCATGAAAGTGAAAAGTCAAAGTGAAGTCGCTCAGTCGTGTCCGACTCTTCGCGACCCCATTGACGGCAGTCTACCAGGCTCCTCTGTCCATGGGATTTTCCAGGCAAGAGTACTGGAGTGGGGTGCCATTGCCTTCTCTGCATGTGCTTAATAAATACTTATAAATGATTCTGTGTGACCCCATGGACTGTAGCCTGCTGGGCTCCTCTGTCCATGAAATTCTCCAGGCCAGAATATTGGAGTGAGTTGTCGTTCCCTTTTCCAGGGAATCTTCCCAACTTAGGGATTGAACCCAGGTCTCCTGCATTGCAGGCAGATTCATTACCATTTGACCTACCAGGGAAGCCCAACAAGTGATTCAGGTCTGTGCTATCCAGTACAGTAGCCACTAGTCTTTGTGGCTATATAGATCATCAGCAATATTGCTAGTCCAAACAAAGATGAACTGTAAGTGGGAAACACCAAATTTTAAGTATTAGTATGAAAAAGAAATAAATAACATCTCCTTAATATTTTTATCTTAATTGCATGTTTAAATGATGAGATTCTGGACATACTGGGTTCCATAAATATATTATTAATTTAATGTTGATATCATTAATAAATGAATTTAAGTAATTCAATTTAATATTAAATTATTTCAATTAGTTTCATCTATTTTTCCTGTTATTAGCATAAATACTAGCACTGTTAAAATTATATATGAGCCTTGCATTATTTTTCTGTTGTTCAGTTGCCAAGTTGTGTCCAACTCTTTGCAACCCCATGGACTGCAGCATGCCAGGCTTCTCTGTCCTTCACTATCTCCTGGAGTTTGCCCAAGTGTATGTCCATTACATCAGTGATGCCATCCAAAAGATTCCACCCTTAAACAGATGAGCAAACTGAGTTTCAAAGAGGTTACAAAGTTCACCCATTGTCTATTCAGTTTGTAAATGGCAGAGTCAGGATTAGGAGACTGGTTCCCTGCTGTTCCCATCCCACTTTCCTGCCTCTCCAGCGATTTAGAGTCTGTTTCAACTTGATGCTGCAATTTCTTTTTAGTGCCTCCTTTGTCCCAAAGACCACGCTAGAATTAAAAGAATATACAAAGAGGAATTATTTTTCTGTTAGATGGCACTTATTTAGATTTTGGATTTCTTGAAAGTAAACCCAATATTTTATTCCTTTTTTGTGTGACCCAAAATGATTTGCACATAATAGCTTCTCCATGATATGTGCTGCATAAATACTTGTCAAATAAATTATTTTATTAAGAATATTTAGTATTGTACAAATACGCAAATTTGAGCTAAAATAGCAAATTTGCATTCAGCAATTTTTACCAACTATATTTATGGTTACAAAAATAGTATTTTTCATCTGATAGATTTTCTAGTTGCTTTAAAATTAGCACTATTAATATATTTAAAAAATTATCAACTGGAATAGAGGTAGAGGGAAAGATGTTATGTTAAACAGTCTTGTGGTATTTGGTCCAGTGGAATTCTTCCTCCGGGGACACAGCTTTTTCCTGCAAAAGTGGAAGAAAGTGAAGTCGCTCAGTCGTGTCCAACTCTTTGCGGCCCCATGGACTGTAACCTACCAGGCTCCTCTGTCCATGGGATTCTCCAAGCAAGAATACTGGAGTGGGTTGCCATTTCCTTCTCCAAAATACCTACTTACTAATGAAACATTTAAAGCTCTGTGGAAGGAAATCCATTAGGCAGTGCTTCTCTGTTACTGTCTGAAAAGTACTCTGAACGTCCAAAAGAGGGAAAGCAGACTCATGAGTTGAGAAGGAAGTATTTAAGACCTAGTCTAGGGTCCTGCTCAAGCTCATCTTGCTTGGGTTTCCTTTAACATCCACTATTTTGTCTTAAAAATTCATGAGAATATTACATTCTATTCCATAATTTGTTTTAGCATAGAAGTATTGCTCTATAGTTCATATCCTCAAGTAAAATAGATACTCTGTGCTTTTGTCTGAGGCCACTTGTGCCCGTGATGTACTGATCCTCCGAGGGGCGCTGGTACTGCAAAGAGACAAGTGTGAAATTGGGACTGATGTTCCGAGCCTTGATGTTTTAGGGAATCCTTATATTGCTGTAATGACAATTGGTTGAACAGTGAACTGAGTAGCAGCTGGGGGGAAAGATGAAGTGGTTCCCCTAGTTGATGTGGAGATGGAGGGTGAAGGGTGAAGAGAAACAAGAATAAAAAAAACTGTCAACACAAATACAGAGATCAGCTCAAAGCCTGTGTTTATTGACAAGATAAATTGATGGATCAGTCTTGTATCTAACCATCGTTCATTTTCTTCTGGCTTCAGGCCGCCTTTCGAATGTGTATGTGTGTGTGTGTGTGTGTGTGTGTGTGTGCGCGCGCGCGCGTGTGTGTGCGCTCATCACACACCCTTTAAAGCAACACTTGGAATCTTTTTGCTATATAAAAGTTGAGGGAGGAGGATTATTTTTCTAGACCATTCTCTCTCTTGCCTAAATCTGTTAAGAGATACCCTGACCCATCCTCCTTCTTTACTTCACTGGCCATTTACATACAGTGTATTATTTAATGCTCATTTCAGCCTTGTAAGGTAGAGTTTGGTCATTACCATTTCATAGATGAGCAGACTGAGTTTCAAAGAGGTTACAAAGTTCACCCATAGTCTATTCAGTTTGTAAATAGCAGAGTCAGGATTAAGAGACTGGCTCCCTGCTGTTCCCATCCCACTTCCCTGCCTCTCCAGTGGGGTTTGGAGTCTGTTTCAACTTGATGTTACAATTTCTTTTTAGTGCCTCCTTTGTCCCAGAGACCATGCTAGACTTAAAAGAATATACAAAAATGAATAAAGATATGTTCCCTGCTGACTCCCAGGCCAGCAACATTTCCCTCCCTGACACTCAAAGCAGCATGTAAAGAGGATAGTAACTATTAAATTACTTTCTGGGGGCAATTCATCCTGAGTAGCCCAGAGTTAAACATTTCTTATTTAACATTAGCAGATGGTGAATGAGGCAACAATGTCTGCACTAGAAACAAAACAAAAGTAATAAAAAGAATTGGCACTTGAATAGAAAAGATGAACCACCATTCCTGCAGGTCCTTTGTCTCAATCATTCAGCAGAAGGAAAAAACTCACTTCATAAATCAGTCGAAGCTGGTCTCATTCTGCCATTCACAAACCTGGAATTACTTGCTTCGGCTGATAAATGGAAGTCTTTGCCAGAGCACTGTCACTGGGGCTGATATAACTTACGGTGCAATTATTACTTATGTCCTAGAGAGGACTTATTTATTTTAGTTTATATCATCTTTTCATTCTTGAAATGTGTTCTTTATGTATTTGCTTTTGAAAACTGGAGTAGATGCCAGTATAGAAAGAAGCTTTTCTATTACTGTAACTGAAATATAATTTTGAAAGTGAGTGATAGGAAATAATGCGTTGATTTTCTACATTTTATCACAAGGAGCCAAAGGAAAACAGCAACTGGATTTTTATAAAATTAAGGCTAATCTGAAATTATGGTTGGACTCCAACCAGTGCTAAATCCAGAATGTGGAGTATACAAACCCTAAATTTGCTGGCCCACAGCAGATTGGTTCGTTACATTTTAGTGGTTAGAGTCCAAAGAGGACAGGCACTATTTATGTTCTTGTAAAAATATACATATATATATGTGTATATGTATACTTGTACAGCACATATGTACATGTGCTGTGTGTGTGTGTGTGTGTGTGTCTGCTCAGTCGTGTCTGATTCTTTGTGACCCCATGGACTGTAGCCTACCTGGCTCCTCTATCCATGGGTACATGGAATATTCCAGGCAAGAATCCTGGAGTGGCTTGCCATTTCCTACTCCAGGGGATCTTCCTGAGCCAGAGACTGAACCTGTGTCTCCTGTGGTGGATTCTTTACACCTGTGCTGACTGGGAAACTCATACATGTGCCCACATACCACAAAAGCTTGTTTGAAAAAACAGATTCTATCCTAATCCTCTTAAAAAAGGTAAAAAACCGAGACTCCAGTTTTTTCTCTGTGTATCCTACAATTTCAATGAAAACCTCTGGGGAGAAAAAGCTGAATTGCAGAAATGTGACATACCATAACCTGGTAATTGGGCACTGCTCCAAGGCATTTTTTAAAGGTTCCCAAGAGTTTTGGTGAAAATGGAAAATTAATCTCTAAACCATTTGATTTTATTTTCCATTAATTTTTATATTTTTAACATGTGTGCTCTGAATCTGCTTCCTCCTAGATTATGACATGTCTAATTTTTAAAATGAAATCAGAACTGTATGTTTCCCCGGGTCACCATTCTACTTTTTTGATATGCAGCCTGGGATTGTCCAATGGACATCTGACTCTCAAAGTCAGCAGTGAATTTTCTGAACGAGCACCCAATATCTGTACCCATCTGGCTTGTAGCCAAGATGGCAGATTTGTGATCTTTTGAAACTAGAAGAATTTTTTGATGCTTTTTCGCAGAGTATATCCTATACGTTCCCATGTTACTTTGGCCACCTCATGTGAAGAGTTGACTCATTGGAAAAGACTGATGCTGGGAGGGATTGGAGGCAGGAGGAGAAGGGGACGACAGAGGATGAGATGGCTGGATGGCATCACTGACTCGATGGACGTGAGTCTGAGTGGACTCCAGGAGTTGGTGATGGACAGGGAAGCCTGGCGTGCTGCAATTCACGAGGTTGCAAAGCGTCGGACACGACTGAGCCACTGAACTGAACTGAACTGCATACTTACATATAGCATATATTTGTACAAATTCTTCACGTTATTATGGGTCATGTAATTAGGTAAATTCACAAGAAATAGATATACCCATTCTGTGGACATAGCTTGAAAGGTAAGCTTTTTAGAAAGCAAACATTTTCTTTACAATCTATGTAGCATCTTCTGGTACATGATAAATATTGTATCATGTAAGTTATGATGAACCCACACTTCTTAATAACCCTGTTCAGGCCAAAATGAAATAGTTTTTCTTAAGTGAAAGTCACTCGGTCATGTCTGACTCTTTGCAACCCCATGGACTGTCCATGGAATTCTCTAGACCAGAGTACTGGAGTGGGTAGCCTTTCCTTTCTCCAGGGGATCTTCACAAACCAGGGATCGTACCCAGGTCTCCTGCATTGCAGGCAGATTCTTTACCAGCTGAGCCACAAGGGAAGCCATAGGTTAAAAATCTGAAAATGAAGTCAATGTCTCTCTTTCAGTATGTAAACATTTTTGAATCTATGCTTGGAGAAAATACAGTCACACACAAAGAAATGAAGCCTAATCCATTTTTTAAAACTATGGAAAATTTACAAGTTTTGTTAATTCTGAAACTCTGTCAATTGAAAACTGTACTGTTACATCACATACACACATACAACTAAGATTAACACATCAGTTTTGATTTTATTTTATACATTTTGAGACGTTTCTTTGAAACTTAGAAATATATTAAAAAAAATCATACTTCAGTCTGTATACATGGGATTGACATATATACACTATAACTCAGTTGGTAAAGAATCCGCCTGCAATGCAGGAGACCCTGGTTCAGTTCTTGGGTTGGGAAGATCCGCTGCGGAAGGGATAGGCTACCCACTCCAGTATTCTTGGGCTTCCCTTGTGGCTCAGCTGGTAAAAAATCCACCTACTCCAGTATTCCGGCGTGGAGAATTCCATGGACTATAGTCCATGGGTTTGCAAAGAGTCGGACACTACTAAGCAACTTTCACTTCATTTCACAATGAGAACTTACTTTATAGCACAGGGAACTCAGTGCTCTGTGGTGACCTAATTCGAGGTTCATCCAAGGAAGATTGGATTATGTATATTCAGAGCTGAAACAGTTTTGCTATACAGCAGAAACTAATACAACACTGTAAAGCAACTATACCCCAATAAAATTTTTTTTTTTTTAAAGAAAAGAAAAGTAAAGTTGGTTGAGACAATCCCAAAATATGTTCACAACCAGACTCTGGCTCTTTAGAGTCACTGTTTGCCTCAGAACTGCCGGGGTCATGATTTTTTCAGTCACTGTCACTCACTGGACCATCCAGGGTGTTGATCACACAGCATTTCTTATCAAAGTGCTCCCATATTGTCTCTGGGATTTTCTTTGAAACAGCCAATTCTAATATGCAAGTTTTGATGCCTGTGTTTTCTTGCTTGTACCAGAAGGTGTCAACAGAATATTTCCAGAATAACTAGGACTCATATTCTTTCCTCAAATGAATCTTAAGTGGTTTGTTGACTGACACATTGAAGGGTTATGATTGTCCAGTTGCATCACGAGGGATAACAGCTGAGTTCAAACATGCTCAGGTAATGATGACTACTTTGCAGTTTCACCCAGCTGACAGCAATTGTGAGAGGTACTCTGATTTTATAGATGTAAAATATGAAAAACTTCATCTCAGATTGATGAGAAATGACAGACGTTTTCCTAGATGCCAGACATCATGTTAGATTGATTATTCCACAAGAAGGAATTGATGAACTAATCACTCATTTTACCATTATGTATCATTAAATATAGCCATATTTTAAAGTTCATTGACCATGATATTTTCAGTCACCTTAGTTTTTTGTTGATTCCAGCTCTTAGGGGAATTATGGGATATTGGAATCTTCTGTGCTAAAATTTCAGGCCTGTACCTTAATTAAGAGGAGACATAAGCACCGATTAATAGACAATGCACAGGCCCATCCCCTAGAAGCTGATTTTTAACCTTGGATTACAGGCAACTTATTAGCAGGGTGAAAGGCATGGATTTTGAAGACTAACCATCTTGGGTTCAAATCTTGACTATGTAAGCAATAACTGGAAAACCTTGAGTCGTAATTTCTCTTCCTTTTCTTCATAAAGAGATATATTAATAATTATTTGCAGGATTATTTTAAACATTAGAATTATTAAAACCTGGTGGATATTTAACAAAGGATTGTGTGCATGTGTGCTCACTCAGTCATGTCCGATTATTTGCAACCCTTGGACTGTAACTCACCAGGCTCCTCTATCCATGGGATTTCCCAGGCACGAATACTGGAGTGGGCTGCCATTTCCTTCTCCAGGGAGTCTTTTCCCCTCCAGAGATTGAATCTGTGTCTCTGGCAATGGCAGGCAGTTTCTTTACCACTGAGCTACCTGGGAAGCCCTTAATAAAGGGTTAGCTGTTGTTATATGAGGTCTATCCTTATCTGGGTATCAGGATGATGCTTTCAACTGTAATTTTGGTGTATTTAGTTCAGTCTCTTTGTTAACTTTTACTTCAAGTGATGTTTGACTTGTGATTTCATAAAGACTAAAACTTATTTAAACAGACTGGGGTAAACCATGTAAAGTTTTGAAAATGACTTATACCCAAATATACATATATGCAGGAACTTCAAATGGTGCTATGGATCAATTATGACATAGTTTTGGCACACTGACTTCCAGTTTCTTTTCATCAGACTCGGGTGGTTGAACCCTTAGCCAAGAATGACAATGGCTGTATTTCATATCTGGTCTTGTCATGAGCCCCCTTCCCTCAGTATCTGACTCAGTAGCATCTTCTGCTCCACTGTAGTGATTCTGCATGGATACCTGTCAATGTCTTTGATGGAGGGGCCATCATTTTCTTCTATCATTGCTTATGTACTAATGGCTGAAGGTTTTCATTTTCTGGTGTTCCAAGCATGGTTCTTGAACTTGCCACGACTTATCACCTATGTTTCTATTGTGCTAATTCTTCTAGCTCAATCCATTATTGCATAGATTCTTTTATGCATACATGGTCTATCAACTTCTCCTTAAAATGAATGCTGCAAATTGCCTTCAGCCACTCAGTGACAGTGGTTCTTTATAAGACTATCTCTTTTTGTGATTTTTGCACAGATATTTTTTCTTCTAAGTTTGCTTCTTTCTTCCCACTCTTAGAAGTCCCCATTGGCAGCTGCAGCAAGGGTTGAAATCAGCTTGTCTCTTTGGGTTTTCTCTTCAAGTTCACATACACTTGAATTACATTTATAGAGAGGCTCTCTTTGAATAATGTCACATTGCTGAAATAGTTGTCTCCACACGTCTCAGGGGAAAGAATACTGCCCATTAACTATTAATTCAATTACCTCTAATCATGAAGCAAGATTTCATAGTGAAAGGAGAATGGGGATTGGATTTATATAATCTGGGTTTGAGTTTTACTTTGCCACTTGCTAAGGGAGCACCCTTGGATGTTTCACATATTCAGATGTATCTCTGAATCTCAGTCTTCTCATTTATAAAATGGAGATCATCTTACCTTGCCAGGATAATGTGAATACTAAATAAGATGGTATCTGTAAAGTGCTTGACACTATAAAGCCCTCAATAAAAATTGTTATTATGAAGTTTGCCAGCATCTTGTTTGATGAACAACCTGGCACTGAGACTTCCCCTTTGGAAGTTATTTCACTGCTCTAGGAGTGATGAGCTTTATGGATTTTTCCTTGACTGGTGGGCTACAGAAGATTACTTTTAATACTATGAGTAATGCAACCATAGTACATATATTTTTAAAAAAGTAAAATCCTACTAAATCTCAATAATTTACCTCTCTGTGTTTGTAATTAAAAAAAAAAATTAGTCGGGGATACTTCTGAAATATTGGTCAGAATCTTTTATTTACGTTCCATGAAGACTAGCCTTTTACACACGGGCTAGACCACAAGTGTCAGATTCCTTCGCATCACTAAAGCTAGCTCTTTTGATTAAAAGAGACTTAATTTTCATTGCCTCTCTTTAAAGCACAGCATGCTGCCAACACGGGATTCCTTTACAACCCGCCTGAGCTTGAGATCTCCACCCTGAAGAGAGGGTTCACTCATGGAGCCGTGAAAAAAGATGAACAGAAATAGGTGAATATTTACATTTTCTCTTACTTTCTCCTTATAAAGATGGAAGAAATATGTCAGCAAAAAACAAAAACAAAAACAACTTCCTTTGAAGGATAAAATATTACATTAGATACATGAAAATGTTGATGCTTTATTTAGGAATTCATATTATACTCCAGTGCCTGTCAAGCATTATTCAAGCAGTTGTTTATTCTGTCAAGAATTCATAACATTGACCCTCCTCGTCACAGCACATAAAGATCATGGCAAAAACAGGGTTTATGATAGCAGGAGATTCACTTTTTAGAACTAATTTTGCTGATACATAATTGCTGGTATAAATGTTGGCGCTTTCTTAACTAAAGTTGTGATAACAAGTGTCGCTATAATGAAAACAAATGAGATTAATGATCTTTTCCAGGTTTTTATCTGGCAGTCAATGCGAGATTGAAATTCCTTTTTCTTTGCCTCAAACAGGGTTATTTTTACACCCCAGTCTAAATAAAGTAATACAGAATTTACCTGCTTGGTATTTTTAGAATATCTCAAATGGTCTCAGAAGCACCATGGTATATATTCATGTTTAGAAGAACTATACAAATGTAAAGTAATTTTAACAAAAAGGTTTTGAAAATTTAATGGAATTAAAGGCATAGATTTTGTAAAATGAGCATTATTTAATGTAAATAATAAATTGTTTAAAAAAAAAAACCTGAGTCCTTTCTCTAAATATGCTCTACATTACAGCCAGAATAATTCGGAGTTTTAATGTTAAAGCATTGTTATTTTAGAAATGTATCTTGACTGACAAGTCTTTTTTTTTTTTTTTGTAGTAACATAGAGGATGTAGATCATAAAATGACAGTATGCAGCTCATGTCATAGTTTAATTAAATAATAGCACTTTGTAGATTATGCTGTTGCTTATTTTCAGTAATTTATGTATTACTGCAGCTAATTCCAGCGTTAGATATTGGCTTCCAACTAAGCAGTACAATCCGTCTACCTAAAAGATGTATTTAACTAGCATTTTAATCAAATAATAAAGATATCATAATAAAAGGATTTTTCTCCTGTGCTAAGAAATGATACAGTCCCTTGGTTTCTTTCAAAAACATATCATGAGATTACACATATTTTCATTACTGTATTCAAGAATATTGTTGAGTAAATATTTGCACTTATATGTTGCCGTTTTAGGATTTCCTGGGGTGTTCATAGTCTCACAAGGTAAATAATTAAGTGATCTGCCTTCTTGGGTAGCACAAAGCCGTTCTTGATATAGGTTTGATTATTTCACTTGTCTCTTTGATAATCCATAACTGTCTTCTGTAATTATTTTCATTATCCAGCCAAGCAAAGATAAAAGATGGAACATGCTTCTTTTGCTTACTCCCAAGGAAACTCCATTATCCTTGAAAGGCCACGTGACTGCAGAAAGCCCAATCTAGGTGAAAGAAGCAATCCACAAGGACAAGCTGAGTGTGAGTCGAAAATGAAGTTGTTACCAGACAGCAAACTGTGGTCCACACTTCTTATGAATATTTGAATGAATAACTAAAAACAGCTCAGTAAACTCTAAGCAACTGTGACAGCTGAAACTGCCTTGAAACCAGGAGTCCTCCAGGACCGTGCTGAAAAGATCACCCATTACCTTATGCTTCATCCTCCCGGGGGTCTGCAGAGGAACAGTATCAGATCTATTTTAATCAAATAGAAGTTATAAAAAATCTGATTTATCTTTGCACTTTCAGAATCCAAACAGTTTCAAAATCTCTTGAGTTATTTTGAATTCATTGAAATGCAATGATTTTTTTTTAATGCAATGATTTCTAACAATTTTTTTAAGGCAAGAGAATGGCCATGTTTTTGCAGACCCTGAAATATTGATGTTGCTGTTGTTTTGACTCGTAGAAAATTGGCCCTACTCAATCTTTCATGAATATTTTTTAGCTTCTTCCATGTGAAGAAAGCTGAGCACTGAAGAATTGATGCTTTTGAACTGTGGTGTTGGAGAAGACTCCTGAGAGTCCCTTGGACTGCAAGGAGATCCAACCAGTCCATTCTGAAGGAGATCAGCCCTAGGATTTCTTTGGAGGGAATGATGCTAAAGCTGAAACTCCAGTACTTTGGCAACCTCATGAGAAGAGTTGACTCATTGGAAAAGACTGATGCTGGGAGGGATTAGGGGCAGGAGGAGAAGGGGACGACAGAGGATAAGATGGCTGGATGGCATCACCGACTCGATGGACGTGAGTCTGAGTGAACTCCGGGAGTTGGTGATGGACAGGGAGGCCTTGTGTGCTGCAATTCATGGGGTCGCAAAGAGTCGGACACGACTGAGCAACTGAACTGAACTGATGTAGGAAGAAAGACAATAAGGACAGTCCCTAAAGCCAGAGTTCTTGGAATAATTCTTCCAGAAGCTCTAATAAAAAGAGTAACCTGGTATTTGGCCTGACTTATCTGTGCCCACTTAGATTATTGTTTTGTGTTAAAAAAAAGTGGGATAAATAGCTGCTTTTGTTGAAGTAGAAGATTCAGAACTGATTGGTCACACAGAAGACTTCTAGAAAATATTTTTAGAGGATACATTTCTAAAGAAAACTAAAAATGTATTCATTTTTACTTGACCTCCTTGGGTAGGTAGACCAAAGATGACTACTTCAATAATCATATTGAATTTACTGAGAAATATAGTAGTCTGTAATTTTTAAGTTGGTGTCTTTATCTGGAAGACGAGAGTCAGTTATTTAGTTTCTCTAATTGTGTATAATAAATTTTACTAAATCCACTTAGTTTTGTGCATTTTGATAAATAGTGTAAATAAAACAGAACCCTCTTATAGTCCATAAATTCCTAGTAAAGGAAGAAACTGTGCTATGTGGATCTAATGTTGAAATTGCCTCTCCAATCTAATTATGTGTGTGGTAAGTCACTTCAGTTGTGTGCAACTCTTTGTGACCTATGGACTGTAGCCCACCAGGCTGCCATGTCCATTGTATTCTCCAGGCAAGAATACTGGAGTGGATTGCCATTTCCTTCCCCAGAGGATCTTCTCCACCCAGGGATGGAACCCGGGTCTTCTGCTTTGCAGAAGGATTCTTTACTGACTGCGCCACCAGGGAAATCCTAACCAGTATGCTTGTATGCTGTGCTAAGTCGCTTCCATCATGTCTGACTCTGTGAGAGCCTGTGGACTGTAGCCTGCCAGGCTCCTCTGTCCATGGGATTCCCCAGGCAAGAAGATTAGAGCGGGTTGCCATGCCCTCCTCCAGGGGATCTTCCTGACCCAGGGATCAAACCTGTGTCTCATGTCTCCTGCATTGTCAGTCGGGTTCTTTATTACTAGCGTCGCCTGGGAAGCCTTGGAACTGAGGGGGAATCTCAGTGAAGTTGCCATTTAGAAAGTTTCAGAAGATAGTGGGCATTGCCCTAATTCCTGAGAAGTTTGAGAGTCTTTTCAACAACAGTGGGGACCACAGTGACTGCTCAAGAGGTGACTGCTGGGGCCTCTCTTCTCTCTTCTCATTGTTGAAACTAAGAGCTCTGTTTCCTTCTTAAGTTTTAACTTATAACTTCAACTCCTTGGAATATCTATCTGAACAATGGTCGCCAGACCACGGCTGGTTGCTACCTCCTTTCTCTTTAGTCGTGTACGAATTTAACATTGGTATTAGGTATTGCCAGATTTTCAGTTTTGCAGTAAAAATACCAAGAGACATACAAAGTGCCATTCTGGTTTGTGCTCATACAGTGAAGAGGAGAGCCTTTGAAAAGAAAGAAAGTGGGCAGAAAGAATAGTGGCAACACCCACATTAGAAACCCAGTCCCTTGAGGCAAATAGAATCAGAGTTACTATGAAGCAACATTGGAGATAGAGACCCATTTTGATATTCAGAGTTGTCAGACCTAAAGCCATTTGCAAAATCTCCGTAAAACCAATGGAATGGCAGGAAGGATGCTGAATCAGAGGTCAGAGGTACTGCTAGCTATGCGGCCTTCAGAAGGTCGCTCATGGACTCTGAGCTCTCAGCCGTGTAGTGCAGTGAGACTGGGTTGACAACGGCAAAGGCAGTTCTGGGAACAGATGAGCTTCGCTTCTTGAGTCAGAAGATCTGGGTTTGCTTTGCTAGATCACACACTTAGCAGATGTGTGAGCTTCCTAAACCATGTGAACTTCCATTGAGAAGCTTCCTTTGAGCATCCTGTACCCCTCTGGCAGGGTAAGAACAAAAGAGGTGATGGACACGGAGAATCTACAATGCAGGTGCTCTGGTAAACATTTGTTTCCTCCCTTTCTTTACTTTAAAGTCTTTCTTCCACAGTTTTAAATTCTGCCAAGTAGTCATCAACTCAGATCAAGTTTCTCCTGCAGTATATTGGAGTAGAAGTGGGAGTAGGTTTATAATTGCTGCTATCTCTGGGGTGTATGTTACACATGGGACATGTGAAAGATTTAAAATTTAGTGTTAGGGATGTATGGGAAATATGAAGAGGAGTAGATGGTGAAGAGAAACAGGGTCAGTTTGTATCACCAGATATGATATCTTTAATACTTCCAACTCTTTTGTTTTATGGTTTGTGATGTAAGCCTTTCATATCAAGTGTAATATTTTAATTTCAAAGGTCATAACTGGATCAGTTTAAAAATGAAAGTCATCTCCAAAGAGTTATATAATTAGGCAATGAATATTCATTGACATGTACTCATTTTTCATGCATTATTGTTGGTTTTCAATATAAATGAAACAAACAAAATCCTATAATCAAGTGGTCTTAAAAGTGACCTTGGAAGACAAGAGACTAGACAAGAGATAAGACTGCACTCCACCAGGAGAGCAATCAGCCTCTAGCAGAAGTAGATGCTTCGAAATTTTGCTTGAATGTACGGAAAAAAATTGGCCCCTGAAAAGCCATCTCTATTTTAAGTCCTATTAAAATGATTCTCAAGTATAAGACTCAGAAATCCTACTTTTAGATACTTGACCTGAAGAAATACCATCATAGTAAAAGTAGTGAGGTTTGTATGTTTATAGCAGCTTTTTCTCTAAGAATGAGTAATTGGAAATGACCCACTTTTCTCTCCATAGGAAAATAAATAACAGTATATACATATTATGAAATATAATATTACCATTAAAAACAAAGCAGATCTATCTCTGCTGCTATGGAAAGTTGTCTATGATTTATTGTTAGATGAAAAAAGCTAATCATTGAGCAAATATGCTTAGTGTGTATCCATTTTGAGAAAAAAAGTATTGTTCATGTGTATATATATGTATGGATGTATCATACAAATATGTGCATTAAGCTAACAGAAATCTATTTGAAGTGATATATGTGTAGCTATTTACAGAGACCTAGGGCTTCCCTGGTAGCTCAGACAGTAAAGCGTCTGCCTGCAATGCCTGAGACCCTGCAGTGCAAAGGGTTCAATCCCCGGGTCGGGAAGATCCCCTGGAGAAGGCAATGGCACCCCACTCCAGTACTCTTGCCTAGAAAATTCCATGGATGGAGGAGCCTGGTGGGCTACAGTCCATGGGGTCGCAAAGAGTTGAACATGACTGAGCGACTTCACTCAGGGGTTTCCTGGTAGCTCACTTGGTAAAGAATCTGCCTGCAACGCAGGAGACCCTGGTTTGACTCCTGAGTTGGGAAGATCCACTGGAGAAGGGATAAGCTTCCCACTCAAGTATTCTTGGGCTTCCCTTGTGGCTCAGCTGGTAAAGAATCCGCCTGCAATATGGGTAGACCTGGGTTTGATCCCTGGGTTGGGAAGATTCCCTGGAAAAGGAAATGGGTACCCGCTCCAGTATTTTGGCCTGGAGAATTTTGAAACAGTCCATGGGGTCACAAAGAGTCAGACACGACTGAGCGACTTTCACTTTCACTTCTGGAGTTAGATATTTTAATTCTAATTCTGTTGTGGTGTAATCTGTTATTTCAAATTTAATATGTTTGCAATTAAAAAAATAAAACTACAATGTGAGTCTAAGGTTTGAAATAACTTTCTGATTCTTTATTTTTCCCCTAGCAATTTGACACTGATATGCTTTAAAAGGGCTTCCCAGGTGGTGCTGGTGGTAAATAACACACCTGGGTGCAGGAGACATAAGAGACACGGGTTTGGTCCCTGGATGGGGAAGATCCTCTGGAGGAGGGCATGGCAACCCATTCCAATACTCTTGCCTGGAGAATCCTATGGACAGAGAAGCCTGGGGGGCTACAGTCCATACAGTAACAAAGAGATGGACACGACGGAAGCAACTTAGCACACATGTACATGCTTTAAAAACCTAAGGCCCATATGTATAAAGAATCTGTTCTTTGTGTTGTCTCTTATGTTTTTCTGCCTTGAGTCTAATTTAGACTCATCCACTAGCTATCTGTGTAACTCAGAAAATTTGTTTCACCCCCAGAATCCTCATCTATAAAATAAAAGGGATAGAAATAAACAAAAAAAGTTAGGCAGAGGGATTTCCTTCCAGCTGTGAGATGCTCGGCTTCTGCTGAAACTAAATACATTTCATGGTCCTATGCAGAGTAATTCTACCCCCCACCACCCCCAAACATACTTCATCTTTTACAGTAAACCCACTACTTCATTGAGGAAATGACTAGCAATTCATAAAACTTTATTTCATCCTAAGTTTTTATTCTGAACATCCTGAATCTCCTACTGTGGGCCAGAGAGATCTTCAGAACTTCACAGATCTTTTCATAAGGAAGGTTCTGAGGTCTGACCTTCCATTTAGGAAATGGTGGCCAAGTGCATCCCCAAATTAAAAGTGACAAGTACTGAGTATCCTGGGACTTCCCCAGTGGCTCAGACGGTAAAGCGCGTCTGCCTACAAAGTGGGAGACCTGGGTTCGATCCCTGGGTTGGGAAGATCTCCTGGAGAAGGAAATGGCAACCCACTCCAGTATTCTTGCCCGGAAAAATCCCATGGACAGAGGAACCTGGTAGGCTATAGTCCATGGGGTCGCAAAGAGTCGGACACAACTGAGTGACATTTACTTTACTTTTACTGAGTATCCACTATGCTTTTCCGTGGGAGGCTTGCATTTGAACCTTGCTGTCCCTGCCCTACCCCACAGTGAGGGCCTGGATGTGGTTGGCAAAATTTGTGGGATATTGTGTCATAAACTCTGTTCATTTTATAGTTCAGCTGGTTCCTTAGCATATATTAGTAGCAAGCTGGCCTTTCAAGAGGATGCATTCCAAGTAAAGGCCACCATGAATTGTTTGACACCACTGAAGTGTTTTTTTTTTTTTTTTCGCTTTTTCAGACCAGAGCGAGACCATGAATTATTATTCTTCTCTGAAGAACCAAGTAAATGCTACATGACTCTTAGGATTATTCACTGTGTGCAGGAATGTGAGAGGCACAGAAGGCATTGTGCTTGATCTTGAAAGCATAAATTTGTATTGGAGAAGACAGAATGAAAACAAAATAAATCTACAAAAGTAGAACACAATATGCCATTAAAAAAAAAAAAAAAACAACCTCTTAGCAAAGCTAAGTGTTCTGAATGGAGAGATATGGAACTATCTGCCAAGGAAGAATTGAAATGACTTCTTGAGGGCTTGGTAGACAACAGTCCATGGGGTCGCAAAGAGTAGGACACGACTGAGCGACTTCACTTTCACTTTCACTTGAGGGCTTTAGAGGCTTTCCCTGGAAACATAAAAGAGAAATATCAGATTTTTTATTATATCACTATTATAAAAGAATTTCTAAGATAATTTTTATAAAAGTATCTTAGACCACATTCAGGGCTTCCCTGATAGCTCAGTTGGTAAAGAATCTGCCTGCAATGCAGGAGACCCTGGTTCAATTCTTGGGTCAGAAGATCTGCTGAAGAAGGGATAGGCTACCCAATCCAGTATTCTTGGGCTTCCCCTGTGGCTTAGTTGGTAACGAATCTGCCTGCAATATGGGAGATGTGGGTTCAGAAGATCCCTGGAGAAGGAAAAGGCTACCCACGCCAGTCTTCTGGCCTGGAGAATTCCATAGACTATATAGTCCATGGGGTCGCAAAGAGTCAGACATGACTGAACAACTTTCACTTGGACCACATCGGACTGATTTGTACTTCTCAAGCTACACTAATGTTATTACTTGTATATTTCCAGAATATTAATATTAAATATGAGCTTGTATGCAGGTGAACTAATTTGCTTCAGTACTGTCTGACTGTGTGACTGTAGCCTGACAGGCTTCTCTGTCCATGGGATTCTCCAGGCAAGAATACTGGAGTGGGTTACCATGTGCATATCTTGCATTGGCAGGCAAATTCTTTACCACCAGCACCACCTGGAAAGCTCATATAGGGGCACAGATAGCCAGAAATTGAAGTGGTGTTCTTCATGGCATTTGTTCCCCTAGTAGGGTCTGCACAAGGCTATCTGTTAGAATAAAGAAAGAGAAAGTGTTAGTTGCTGAGTCGTGTCCCACTCTTTGTGAACCCATGGACTGTAGTTCAACCCCATAGACTGTAGCCTGCCAGGCTCCTCTGTCCATAGAATTCTCCAGGCAAGAATACTGGGGTGAGTTGCCATTTCCTTCTCCAGGGGATGTTCCTGACCCAGGGATCGAACCAGATTCTCCTGTATGCAGGAAGATTCTTTACCATCAGAATAAAGAAAGAAGATGCTGATATTTAAAAATGCATTTTAGTTTTATCTTTTAAATTTTTATACTTTTATATTTGTTTTATAATACTCATGACACTTTATTAAGTATTACAATATATACTTTATAAGTAAATAAACATTCATGGTTGGGGCTTCCTACTTAGACATTTGAATTCTTGAAATATATATTTGCAAAATTCTACTTTAACTCAGTTATTTTGTACATTTCGGTGAATAGTTTCATTGACATCTACAGAAATACATTAGCCAAAAAATCTAGAAATTAATACTTTTGAGAAAAATAACTCCTAATTTAGTTTGTATTATAAATTGCAGTGTTTCTAAATAAGAAATCCTACTAAAAGCAAATCTAGTGATTCTTCTGAATTTCTTACATAGTCAAATTCTTCAGTCTGAAAATATTGGTAGAAAGATCAGTGCTACTCTTTTCAAATAGTTCTGGCTTTTGAGTTAAGCCATTGGGATTTCCATGTGGGTGGAGTTCTGAAGGTAGATTTCTCCTTTATTTTTATGGTTTGAATATGATGCTTTTGGGGTTTCTGTACTTTACTGGCAGTAAAGTAACTGTGGTGGGATGAGCAATCTAAAACTTTTTTGACATCATACTGTTACAAATGCTGTGGAATCCACTCTGTCTGCATTGTTCCTCCCCCACTCCATGTAGAGTGTGGTTTCTGTGTCATTAGCCTCGTCTGTGTTATTCTTTGTCAGGTTCCCTTCCTCATCCTGAAGCAAGTAGGTGACTCTTAATTGAATTCCCACCTAATTACATGGAGTTTCTTGAGCACCAGTATGACATTTGGTTTCAATCAAGAGATTCTCTATAGATTGTGTGGCTCAAGGAAGAGGTGACAATTTCTGTTTTCTTTCAAGGATATTCATAAATAAGAAAGAGTAAGTAGGTATATGGAAAAACTGTTGCAGTTATAATGTGGCACATCCTTCTGATTTAAAAAATGACTTTTTTCTCCATGAATTAAAAATAAGCATGGTGTGGGATATACTTATTGTAAGTATTAGGATTCTGATATATATAGAGAGATTTACTTTAAAGAATTGGCTCACATGATTATGAAGGCTATCAAGTTTGAAATCATAAGGGAAAATTGGCAGGCTGAAGACCAGGAAAAAGTCTGAAAGCAGTTGAGTCTGAAAGCAGTCTCCTGGCAGAATTTCCTTTTCTTTTTTGGAGGTCAGTTTTTCCTATTAAGGTCTTCAACTGATTGGATAAGGCCCACCCATATCATGGGGGGTAACCTACTTTAATCAAAGTCTATGATTTAAGTGTTAATCTCATCACAAAAATATACCTTCACAGAAACATTCAGAATAGTGCTTGATCAAACATCTGGGTTGGAGAAGGAAATGGCAACCCACTCCAGTATACTTGCCTGGAGAATTCCATGGACAAAGGAGCGTGGCAGAATACAGTCTATGAGGTTGCAAAGAGTCAGACAAGACTGAGCAGATAGCACAAATATCTGGGTACCATGGCCTAGTCAAGTTGACACATAAGATTAACTATCACAATATGCTAGCAAAGTCTTGTGCTACTTGATGAATTACCCCTGTACTGTACAGATTTTACAAAATGCCTTCTTATGCACCCCTCTGAGCTAGAAATAATTATAGTTCAGTGATATCACACTCAGCTAAAGCATTGTGGTTATTTCCTTTAGAAAGAAGTCAGAAATAAGCTTTGATTACTGAAGGCATGAACTCACTGCCAGTTGTTAGCCAGGTTCTGTTAGAAGAGACGAAAGGGGGAGTGTTTGATATGGATTGGTATGTTGGATGCCCACTCATCCAAGAGTCAAGAAAACAACAGCAGGTGACATGAGGCTATGCATGTCTCTCCTAGGCTGCTCTCCAGTGAACAAAGTAACCATTTGCACTTTTACCAGATCTATGTCTTTCCAAAGCAATTCATTTTTAAAAAATGTTAGTCCTTTTTAAGTTGGAAAACACTTGACTACTCTGAGAAATTAGTTATTAAGCATCATAGCAGGTACTTCCAAAATATCTTCAAGAGTCCAGCTCCAAAACTATATCTCCCAAAGAGCTCACGTTTCTTTTCTTTGCATTAGACTTGCCTGTAGATCAGAATTAGTGAAAGAATATTCCCTCCATTTTCTTTAACATTACTAGACTGTTCTGTCTTTTGACTTCAAGTTCATATTGCTAATGCACTTGGAAATGCCAGATTCTGTTTCATTCTTCCTCCAAGAGTAAGACAAGCTCCCAGTCCCTTTAGTGGTCACCTCCCTTGGTATATATTGGAATACAGATCTGTTGATCTCTTGTTCTTCCTGAATCAGCTCTTGGCAGCTGCTCATCCACACCTCATGCTCTATCTCATGATTCACAGCTCTGCCGGGTACACTGCACAGTTCATATCCACTGCCTTTCATAGCCTGGAACTCCTGGCAGTTTCCTTGTGGAGGGATGCTTCCTTCTTGGGGCCAGAAGAGAGGATATATAGGGCAGAACCTACTTGCCCTTACTGCTTATTTCTTTGCTCCCATGCTCCACTATGCATAGATGGTTCTAGGGATCTTTCATATGCTGTTTAGCAGGGGGAAATTAAAAGGAATGAACACACAAGTGGGAAATCAAGGCCCTTTCAAACCAAAGCCAGCCTATGAGTCTACCATGGTTCTTGGTTTTCTGTCTCCCTCTGAGATCAGAGTTGTTTTCCTCTGCAAGTAAGCCTTCCCTAACTTCATCCATGTTTTGGAAATTACTAACCAAAGATTTGTCTCACTTTGGGATTTCCTCCCTCATCAGTCTATTTCCTCAAGTTAGAAACAATACATTTAATATGATGTCTGAGAGACTCCAGGAGAACTGGATTCATGATCTTTGATATTCTGATTCATGCCCCACAGTACAGGTGGCTGCAGACATTTAAATTTTGTCTCTTTAAGAGTTTCCCACCAAAAATAAATAAATAAATAAACATAATCTACTTTCCTTCAACCTGAGAAAACTTATTTCAGCTTCTACAATTTATTTGCTAGTTCCCCCATTAAACTGAATAGTATTTGTCTCAAAATTTATATGTGAATGTTATCTTTTGACTTGAATTATAGGTAGACAGTTGACTTTGCAGGTAGTGAAGGACTCATCTGTTTTTATCTCTGAAGTCTTTTGTCTTAAATTTTGAAAATTATTTTTATGACATATTAATGCCTTTAATTGAAAGATTTAATAAAAAGAATATGTAAGTATTTTAAAAAGTTTCTCAAGAGCATGAGCTGCAGACTAGTCTTCTAGTTCTTCTGGCATCTAGTGGGTAACCATTGGCAAGCACATACACACACATGTGCACACATGCCTATCTAGGACAAACAATTCTCATAGATAGTGAGATCTAAATATATACGGAAGTGACATTTTCCTAGTTGTTCCATACTCCAGCTCTGCCCATAAATGATGCCAAATTTTTATATATTATGCAGAATAGATACAGTCACTCTTTATTTTCAATTTCACACCATGCCCCTTGGCTTCCCAAGTCTAGGGACTGGCTGAAAGTTAATGACCATAACTGAGCCATTTGCCTCTTGATGACATCTCTTAGCACAAAAGATCCAGCTTGAAGTTGCTCTTGTATCTAAGCGGGGCCAAGTCAGAAATTTAAAAATACATCATTATTCCATTTTAGCTACATGAAGAAATATAATATGAGACTATATGATTGTCTGATATTAAAACGTCATAATGCTAATGGTGAAACATAGGATGCTTTTCACTTATAAAGCAAAATGAGAGGTTGTACTGACCACCTCACAATTTTGTCTGAAATGGCTTAGGTTTTCAGAGTTTCCTTATATAGGGAAATTAATAAAATATTTTACTAACTGGTAGCTATTTCCCTAAGGAAGGGAATTATATTTGTTTGAGGAAGTACCTTGATAAACTCTTTGTAAGTGGAAGGTTAGATATTTAGGAAAAGATTAGAAGAAGGCAATAAAGACAACAACATTTTTCTTCAAAGTTGTGATACATATATACAATGGAATATTACTCAGTCATAAAGGGAATGAATTTGAGTCAGTTGTAGTGAAGTAGATGAGCCTGAGCCTGTTATACAGAGTGAAGTAAGTCAGAAAGGAAAAGCAAGTATCATATATTAATGCATATATATGGAATCTAGAAAAATGGTACTGATGAACCTTCTTGCAAGGCAGGGATAGAGATGCAGGTATAGAAAATGGACTTGTGGATACAGGAGGGGAAAGAGAGGGTGGGAGAAATTGAGAGAGTAGCATGAAACATATACATTATCATGTGTAAAATAGATAGCTAGGAGAAAGCTGCTCTATAACACAGGAGCTCAGCCCTGGTGCTCTGTGATGACCTAGATAGGTGGGATGAGGGTGTGGTGGGAAGGAGATTCAGAGGGAGGGGGCATATGAATACTTACGGCTGACTCACCTTATTCTATGGTAGAAAACAACACAACATTTTAAAACAATTATCCACCAATTATGGCTGATTCATGTTGATGTTTGGCAGAAACCAACACAATAAAAATGTAAAAAAAAATGTAAGAGAAAATATAAAAGATAAAAAACCTTTTATTCAAAGAAATGAATTGGTGGGGAGAGACAATAATGGAGAGTAGAGGAGATATAATGATGTAGGAAGGAAAAGTAGGGGTTACTGTGCCAAGTTATGAATATTTGGATCTCCAGATGATAGCAATTATTAAGTTCAGTTCAGTCGCTCAGTTGTGTCCGACTGTTTGCGACCCCATGAATCGCAGCATGCCAGAGGCCTCCCTGTCCATCACCAGCTCCTGGAGTTCACTCAGACTCACGTCCATCGAGTCGGTGATGCCATCCAGCCATCTCATCCTGGGTCGTCCCCTTCTCCTCCTGCCCCCAATCCCTCCCAGCATCAGAGTCTTTTCCAATGAGTCAACTCTTTGCATGAGATGGCCAAAGTACTGGAGTTTCAGCTTTAGCATCACTCCTTCCAAAGAAATCCCAGGGTTGATCTCCTTCAGAATGGACTGGTTGGATCTCCTTGAAGTCCAAGGGACTCTCAAGAGTCTTCTCCAGCACCACAATTCAAAAGCATCAATTCTTCAGTGCTCAGCTTTCTTCACAGTCCAACTCTCACGTCCATACATGACCACTGGAAAAATCATAGCCTTGACTAGATGGACCTTAGTCGGCAAAGTAATGTCTCTGCTTTTGAATATGCTATCTAGGTTGGTCATGACTTTTCTTCCAAGGAGTAAGTGTCTTTTAATTTCATGGCTGCAGTCACCATCTGCAGTGATTTTGGAGCCCCCAAAAATAAAGTCTGACACTGTTTCCACTGTTTCCCCATCTATTTCCCATGAAGTGATGGGACTGGATTCCATGATCTTCGTTTTCTGAATGTTGAGCTTTAAGCCAACTGTTTCACTCTCCACTTTCACTTTCATCAAGAGGCTTTTTAGTTCCTCTTCACTTTCTGCCATAAGGGTGGTGTCATCTGCATATCTGAGGTGATTGATATTTCTCCCGGCAATCTTGATTCCAGTTTGTGTTTCTTCCAGTCCAGTGTTTCTCATGATGTACTCTGCATAGAAGTTAAATAAGCAGGGTGACAATATACAGCCTTGACGTACTCCCTTTCCGATTTGGAACCAGTCTGTTGTTCCATGTCCAGTTCTAACTGTTGCTTCCTGACCTGCATACAGGTTTCTCAAGAGGCAGGCCAGGTGGTCTGGTATTCCCATCTCTTTCAGAATTTTCCACAGTTTATTGTGATCCACACAGTCAAAGGCTTTGGCATAGTCAATAAAGCAGAAATAGATGTTTTTCTGGAACTCTCTTGCTTTTTCCATGATCCAGCGGATGTTGGAAATTTGATCCTTGGTTCCTCTGCCTTTTCTAAATCCAGCTTGAACATCAGGGAGTTCACAGTTCACATATTGCTGAAGCCTGGCTTGGAGAATTTTGAGCATTCCTTTACTAGCATGTGAGATGAGTGCAATTGTGTGGTAGTTTGAGCATTCTTTGGCATTGCCTTTCTTTGGGAATGGAATGAAAACTGACCTTTTCCAGTCCTGTGGCCACTGCTGAGTTTTCCACATTTGCTGACATATTGAGTGCAGCACTTTCACAGCATCATCTTTGAGGATTTGAAACAGCTCAACTGGAATTCCATCACCTCCACTAGCTTTGCTCATAGTGATGCTTTCTAAGGCCCACTTGACTTCACATTCCAGGATGTCTGGCTCTAGATGAGTGATCACACCATCATGATTATCTGGGTTGTGAAGATCTTTTTTGTATAGTTCTTCTCCAATTTTAAATAGTCTGTTGAAAATTTCAGTAGTATTTTTCATTCTTTCCCAGTAAATTTCTATCTCTAAGAGCTGCCTTATATGAGTCAGATGGAGTGTGGTGGACTGAGAGGATAAGAGTACAGTAAAGAGAAGTCATCAAGAAAATGGAAAGAGGCAGTCACTGGAAGCTCAAAACTGGAACCAGAAGTGACTAAGGAATATTGGAAATCTCTACAATTTCTCCTTGTTTGCTCCTTGAAAGAAAAGCTATGACCAACCTAGAGAGCACGTTAAAAAGCAGAGACATTACTTTGCCAACAAAGGTCTGTCTAGTCAAAGCTACGGTTTTTCTAGTACTCATGTATGGTTGTGAGAGTTGGACCATGAAAGCTGACTGCCAGATAATTGATGCTTTTGAACTGCGGGGTTGGAGAAGACTCTTGAGAGTCCCTTGGACTGCAAGGAGATCCAACCAGTCCATCCTAAAGGAAATCAGTCCTGAATATTCATTGGAAGGACTGATGCTGAAGCTGAAACTCCAATACTTTGGCCACCTGATGCAAAGAACTCACTTGTTTGAAAAGACCCTGATACTGGGAAAGATTGCAGGTGGGAAGGGAATGAAAGAGTCATTTCCTAGGCAGGTTGATAAGAAGTCTAAGGGTCCCCAAGGAGAGAGGGGTCTGGAATTCTCAAGGAGGAAGAAAGGACAAACTGTGTTCTCCTCTACATTCCTTAGGGTTATATAACAACAATGTATCCTGCCTGAGGACAGTCTCTGGATTAAACCCTCTGGTTAATCCTGTTTTTTTTTTTTTTTATAAATAAAGTTTTATTGGAACAGAGCCCCACTTAATCCTGTATTTTTTTTAATGTAAATTATTGGAGTAGGTCTGGTGAGTTCTTTACAACCTCTAGACATTCTTTTGATTCATTGGAGAGTATATAACTCCATTGCTAACACTAGCAAGTGGGTACTTTTTCTACCCCCTTCTGATGTCTATGTCAGAAGCTTTCTCTATCTCTGTTATACTTTAATAAAACTTTATTACACAAAATCTTTGAGCAATCAAGCCTCATTTCTGGCCCCGGATTGAATTCTTCTCCTCCGGAGGCCAAGAATCCCAGCGTCTTTGCGTTGTTCAGCAACAACCTTTCAAGAAGGAGACGACAGAGGATGAGATGGTCAGATAGCATCACTGTCTCAATGGAGATGAATTTGAGTAAACTCCAGGAGTTGGTGATGGAAAGGGAAATGTAGGGTGCTGCAATCCATGGGGTCGCAAAGAGTCGGACATGACTGAGTGACTGAACTGAACTGAACTACAATTTCTAAATATTCCCAGTGAATACTTCAATGATGGTGGTTGAAAATCATCTTACATAGATTTAAAGTGGCAGGAGACCCAGCATCATACCTGGGTTACAGGTAGCAAGGATTGCATTTTTATAACTTGGAATAAATGCTTCAGGAGCACTAATTTAAGCTTTGGGAACAATTTGGGACAAAAAAGATGGTCTGAGTCAATGACTTAAGTGTATGTCTTGTCTTAGGTTCATTTGGTTGAAATGCACAAAGATGTGTCTAAGTAATCATAAGTCATTCTTTTCCAAAAATTCTCACCAAATTACCATTAATTACAGTACAGAGTGGTTTTCCCTGGTGGCTTAGTGGTATCTGCCAGCGCAGGAGACATGGATTTGATCCCTGGTTTGGGAAAATCCCCTGGAGAAGCGAATGGCAACTAACTCCAGTATTCTTGCCTGGGAATTCCCATTGACAGAGGAGACTGGAGGGCTATGGGTTTCAGAAGAGTTGGAGATGACTGAGCTACTAAATGACAACAGTATAGAATAAAGGTACTCCCTCAGGAATCTGGAACTCAGCCTCTGGGAGACCACTGCAGTTCCTTTCTCTTCCCCAACCCTTGAAGGTTTGTATTTAATCATGAACAGTCTTCAGACCTCTGTATAAGGTATCTGTGTACTGTGTAACTCACCTTTTAGTTTTCATATTAAAATTCCTCCACTCTTGTACATGGCATTCACGGCAGAACCAACACTCTGACAATTTCCCACTCCTTTCTTCTCCTATTATCCAATCAATAACTAAATGGAAATAGTTCCTAAGGTCTTCTTTAATCTTAGTTCTCAGGAAGAAAAATGAAGTAAAATATGACTCACGTGTTTTTTAAAGATTGTTGATGGATTCTCAGAAGCGCCTTAGAAATATCTTTTTACCCTAGGTATAAAAGTCCAGCTCTTCATTTTAAACAATTTATCTATGAGATGCAGAATAAAAATGACCTAAGAAATGGTCCTAGTACTATAGTTTTCAATTCTTCAAGTAAACACAATATGTATATCATATTCACAGTATACACATCATATATCTTTTTATTTTTGTTTATTTTTATTCATTAATTTGCTCATTAATTTGTTCATTTGCTGCTTTCATATTTTCATTAAGACAATTTTCCATAAAAATTGTCCTTTGTCCCAGGGATTCAGCATAGTGAAAGATCTAATTCAGTGAGAAGGCTGGCTGCATTCAATATACTTCAGATTTACATGATAAGCTTCTTAAATCCTTTTGTTTAACTGTAAGGAAAAGTGTCAGGATAAAGGAAATAATATTTCTAAAATCCTTATAAAATCTTCTGAAAGAAGAGTTGTGAAAATGCAGAATACTGCTGATGATGTGTGTTAATGATCGTATTATAGAAGGAAGACCATTGGCTGCTTACAAATTTGTGAATAACACCAGATAACATTGACAAAGACAATAATATTTTCTTATAAAACTGTGTAATGTAATAGTAATTCCTCACAATTGCTAACACTGTATATTTTCAGAAAATTGACAGCTTCTACAGGATTAGGGTCTGCCATTTTGGAAAGTATTTAGGTTCAGTTGCTCAATAACCCAATCAACATATCCACCAATGCATCTTGTTTTCCTTTTGCTGATTTCCGCAAGTCCAAGATCCTGGAGAGACTGTCAAAGAGAGAAAAATTCAAAGTCTGAGGAGGTGAGGGAACTAGCTTTGTGGAGAGTCCGTGCCATGGGGTGAATGTTTGTGTCCACAAATAGTCATATGTCGAAGCCTTAAACTTCAGTGTGGCTATGTTTGGAGATTCAGTCTCTATGGAGATAAACCAGGTTAATCAAGTTCACGAGGGTAGACCCTAATCTAACAGGATGAATAGAATAAAATAGAGCAGAATAGAATAAGAGGCAACCGAGAGTTCTTTCTTTCTACCATGCATACAGAGAAAAGACCATGTGGGGACACAGCAAGAAGGCAGCCATCTAGAAGCCTGGAAGAGATGCCTCTCCAGAAACTGAACCCCGCTGGATACTGGTCTTTGACTTTCTAGCTTTCAGAACTGTGAGAAAATAAATTTTCTGTTATTTAAGCAGCCCAGTCTATGAAATTTTGTTACGGAAGTCTCAGCTGACAATTACAGTCTATTCTTGTCAATACTTGAAGACTAATGTGAGGTGTCCTCAAGAACTTGGAGGTGATGGAAACAAGACTATGTTTATGGCTCCAAGGCAGCAACACTGGATTGAAACAACATCCGAAATATCAATGACACAATGATTCTATTTATTTGCCAGACACGACTAGGAACTTTACTACAAGTGTTAAATCCTGTAGTCATTTCAAAGCTCTATTAATGAGTTTGTTTATTTGCACCTTTTAAATATAGACACAGAGTCTCAGAGTGGTGTATTAACACTCAAGCTCACTTAAGGATGACTTGGAGA
Organism: Capra hircus; assembly: GCF_001704415.2. Taxonomy (NCBI): domain Eukaryota; kingdom Metazoa; phylum Chordata; class Mammalia; order Artiodactyla; family Bovidae; genus Capra; species Capra hircus. The sequence goes on from NC_030809.1 coordinate 25,730,113, forward strand.
TCACTCCATTCAAACCTGGACTGTCTAACCGCAAATCTCAAATGCTTAACCTTGTTCACACTGCAACTGGGTTGAGCGCAGCATTACTGACTCAATGGACATGAGTTTGAACAAGCTCTGGGAGTTGGTGATGGACAGGGAAGGCTGGCATGCTGCAGTCCGTGGGGTCACAAAGAGCTGGACATGAACCGAGCAACTGAACTGACTGAATACTGACCGCAAGAGTGTGACTGTAAGAAGACTGATTTGTCAGCAATAAACCACAGAAAATGAAAATTATAGACACAAAAGCTGGAATAAATCATCTTGGGACTTCTGAGAGATCAATCCTTTCTTAATGTTGTCAAATCAGTTTCCAAAACTGCAAAGCAGAAAACCAGGTTTGGGTTTATAATTAAAAAGAGTGAGCCTGCCTTCTATTCTGTTTTACTTAGATTCATTTTGTGTCTCCAAAGATTTTTTCATGACTAAGAGTTTGTTTTGAACCTCAAGATTGTCCATAGCTAGAAGCAATGTTGGATAAATAGTAAGTACTCTGATGTGTGTTGAATCCCATTAATCTGACAGCTCATAACGTTAGGTTTACTACAGGGCTTCAGAGATTGCCTTGGTTACTGCTCATCACGTTTCTTGTCTTCTGTAGGTTGGTTAAATAATGTCAAAACTTACTATTCTACACTGAATATTTCCTGGGTTTCTGTAGGCAAACTGCAGGTAAGAAACAAGAAATTTTTGCCCCCAAGACTGTTTGAAACCCAATGTGTTTCATAAGTTCCATTTCCACATAGCATCAAAATGTCACAAACATTAAAATTGCAAAAAACAAATGTCAAGTTTTAAAAATAAATGTGTATCCACAAAGATATATTCTGACATCATGGTTTTATCCCTTCTTTTACCAGCCCACATTGTCTACCTGACCCTTCATTTTCATTTTTCACTCCCAGCCAGAATACAGGGTCACACAGACTTTACCTCATTCACACTTTCCATTTTCAAAGTTCAGATGCATCTATTTCTTTTATTTATCAAGATTTTATTTAAATATGCCCAAGACTTGATTTTGAAAAGTAAAATGAGTCTTTGAAAGATATGCCAAAGGTGTACAAAGTAATCTCAAAAGTGGGAGGTTCACTATGTCAAGAAAATTTGAGGATGGTACACATTCATCTTTATGAAAGCTTGGTAGTGTGGATAGAAAGGAAAATTGTCTGCTACTTGTAGATTGGGGTCTAGTCTGGAATGTTAATATCACAATGCTTATTTGCATCCTCTTGGTAGATGTGGAGTTTGTAAGGCAGGTATTTGGACAAACTTAATCTCCATAGTTATCAATTCTGTCATTTTAGTATGCTGCTACTGTGTGGATGAAAGTTCCCAGTGCAAAAAGTAGGTGTTCCATTGCTGCTGCTGTTCAGTCTCTAAGTTGTGTTCAACTCTTTGCCACCTCCTGGACTGCAGCATACCAGGCTTCCCTGGCCTTCAGTGTCTCACAGAGTTTGCTCAGATTCACATCCATTGAGTCAGTGATGCTATCTAACCACCGCATCCTCTTTTGCTTTCAGTCTTTCCCAGCATCAGGGTCAGTGTTCATTGGGTGAGAGCAAATACACACAGATTTTTGATGGATGTTTTCTATAACACTTGTTGTTAATGCCTGTCCCATATTCCCTTGGCCCATTTTTGAGTTCATTTGCAGCCATGGTGGACAGTTCCTGTACACACTGACCGCTTTCAGTTGGAGGCTTTTTCCATAATTATAGGAGCTGTGCATTCTCATGAAGGCCATCGATGAGGGTGGGGGTCAGTATCCTAAAAGATAATTCTGCAACATGAACGTATTGCATCTCAGTGGGTCCTGGAGTACTGAACCTCTGTTTCCTGTGGCTACAACCCACCCACTAATATACCTTTTATTGAGTTTTCTCTCTTAAAAGTGTTAATCACTCAGTCATATCTGACTCTTTGTGACCTCGAGGACTATAGCCTGCCAGGCTCTTCTATCCAAAGAATTCTCCAGACAAGAATTCCTGGAGTGAGTTGCCATTCCCTTCTCCAGGGGATCTTCCCATCCCAGGGATCAAACCTGGGTCTCCCTCATTGCAGGCAGAGTCTTTACCACCTGAGCCACTTGCGCCAATAGAGATAACACAATACCTGATACAGACTTTTCTAGTCTGTTTGTTTCTAAAGGAAATCCTCATAAATGTCTCTTAACCAAAGCAATTGCTTTACTTTGTTGGCATTATTTTTTGGTACACTAAACACACCTTCCTTTTTTTTTTTTTTAATACAAAGTATACCTTCAAAAAAACATACTGAGGAATAATTTAATACTACAAAATTCACCCATTTTAAGAGAGGAGCCAGGGTGGTATGAGACCAAGGGTTAACCAGTAACCAGGCATGAGGGATTTTACCAGAATGATGAAAACACACTTTCCTTTCAACACTCCCCATGAGAGCAGGAACCACAGCTATGTTGTTTGTGTCTGTATCTCCAATCATATAACAAAAGACAATACGTGGTGGGCCCTTAATAAGTATGCTTCAAATGGGAATAATTCACTGGGTTTTACTATATTCACAAAGTTGTGCGACCATCACAATTATCTAATTTCAGGATACTTTTATTGCTTTAAAAATAAACCCTCTACAAAAACCTTCTTTCAGTCCTCTAGTAGTCACTGAATTTACTTCTCTTCTCTATGGATTTACCTATTCTGGACATTTACTAAAAATGGAATCAAACACTATATAGTATTTTGTGGTTGGCTTCTTTCATGAAGCATAATATTTTCAAAGTTTGTTTGTATTGTAGCATATATTAGTGCTGCTGCTGCTGCTAAATTGCTTCAGTCGTGTCCGACTCTGTGCCACCCCAGAGATGGCAGCCCACCAGGCTCCACCATCCCTGGAATTCTCCAGGCAAGAACACTGCATGTATTAGTACTTCATTTCTTTTCATAGATGAGTAACACTCCCTTGTAGGGATATACCATCTTGTTTATCTCTTCATCATTTGATGAACTTTTGGGTTGTTTTAATTTTTTGGCTATTATGCATAATATTGCTAAGAATATTCTCGTATAAGGAGCTGTAGTATTTTACATCCTATTACTAATGTATGGTTCCAACATTTCTACATCTTCACCATTCGTTATTGTCCTCATTTTTAACATAGACCTCCTAATAGCATATTGAATTTGACTTGAAAAGTGGTCTTTAGAGCATTCTTAGCATTCTTTTTCTTAGCAATCTTAGCATTCTTAGCAATCTTAGCATTCTTTTTCTCTAGCAATTTGCTTTCCCATGAGATCTTTCTTCATTTTGAAGCAACAAAAGTTTCTGAAAAGAAATTCCATGGTAGCTGATATTGTTGATTTTTATGAAGATTGCAATTATTTTGTAGTCATGGATTTTTTTTTGGTCACACTGTGTGATGTGTGGATCTTGGCTCTCCTGACCAGAGATCGAATCTGCCATCTTTGCCTTGGAAGGGCAAAGTTTTAACCACTGGACCATCAGAGAAATCCCAGTGGACATTTTCTCTTGCAGCCCCTTTTCAAAGCTAATAAAATCAGAAGTAGTTTAGCATAGTACATTGTGCCCTTCTGACCCAATCAAGTTGTATGGCTGTGGGAAATTCACTTTTCCTCTCTGGATCTTAGGTATCTTATCTGTATATTGAATATGACATGTTCAATATCTTTCATGGAATGTTGCAATAGGTTCTCTCAGACTTTACTTTTGGTTTTGAAATTCAATGCATGATTTTTCTTCTTCCTTCTCTTCCTCCTCCTGTTCTAGTTGGTAACTATTCCTCTTATGTGGCAACTGATTTTAATGGAAATTTCAGAGTTGACATCATTCACTCCAGAAGTGGAGCCAGTTGAAATGCTTCTTCCTGGACAGAGTGATCAGTCCAAGGATAGATATATGGTTCAAGTTAGGAAAACTGGAGTCCTTCCCAGGGTCTTATGGAGGATACCATCTGCTCTGGGACTGTGGTGCAAAAGGAATATGAGTCTTGCACTGCTGGTGGCTATCATGTCCACCATGTGGAAAGTATCTGTCTTAGAAACAAAGAGGAAGGTTTCATCTTTTGAGGTCCTACATCTATCTGGGCCTGTCCCAGATCAATTCTTGCATTTCAGTTATATATTTTTTGTACATGACTAATTTTAAGTTGACTTTCAACCACTTCTATTAATCAGAAGATGTCTGACTAATCTATACACAAATATTTATTGAGTGCTCATGGTAAGATACTCTGGAATAGATAAAAAAGTATGAATCCACATTCTCAAGGCCTTTACAGGCTAGCTGAATGGCCAAAATGGAGAAATATGAAAGTCAATTTTACAATGAATCTTTTTTATATGAGGAAAGATGCTTTGGCTTCTTATTTCACTGATCAGCATCCTAATCAGTGTACCATTTCAGAGGCTTAATGATTTCATAGTCCAGCCTCTCACACAGTTTGGGCATCCAATGGCCCTGAATGCTCTACCACACATTAACTCTGTAAATTTGGACATGTTTTTTATAAATGTTCAGAGCCTCATTTTTTTTCTCATCTAGAAAATGTGTCTTAGTTTCTCAGTCGTGTCCTACTGTGCAATCACATGTCTTGTAGCCTGCCAGGCTCCTCTGTCCATGGAATTCTCCAGGCAAGAACAGTGGAGTGAATTCCCTTCTCCAGGGGATCTTCCCGACCCAGGGATTGAACCTGAGTCTCCTGCATTGCAGGCAGATTCTTCATCATCTGAGCCACCAGGGAAGCCATATCTATAAAATAGGGTAATATTATTGAATTTATGAATTGCTTTAAAGATTATAAATAAAACAAATAATTCAGATAACATAGTTCCTGATACTTACTACGTCTTCATAGATTTGCTCCCTTTCTCTATCTAGAAGCCACTTTCAGTTTTTTAAAAAATCAAATTATCTCAGAATTTGCCTTTAAAAATGCATTTAAATAAGAGAAAGCTTTTTTGAAACAGCAGTAGAAGATAGTTTTTCACAAACATCATAAAATAATAGCCATTTATTTGGGATAATGAATTCACAAACACATTTAAATTATATAATTTAATAGTTAGTCCAGGTGCTGGTTTAGTTTAAGAAGATCAGCAGGCAGAGATTGGTATTCACTGAATACAACTATTTCTCATTCAGAATAAACAGCATGATTAGAAACATAAACAATAACAAAAATTTATTTATTACGAATTATTTTTCATAAAAAGCATGGATTTTTCTGATTATGAGTGATAATTGTAACAATCTCTATAACACATTGGTAACATAAACAACAAATCTATTTGTCACTGATCCCAGGCCTGGTTAGCACATAAATAAGAAATGAAAAGAATGTAGTAACCCAAAGGTCATCCTGGTGAATCACCCCCACATTGTTATTATTGTTTAATGGGCACGCATGATAAATTAATGTCATGTTAATGGATAATCAGTTTATCTTCTATTGACCCAGGGCATGTAAAAGTGTTCATTTGACTTTAAGGTGCATTTCTAGTTTTTCCAAACCTCAGTTACTCTTAGTTGTCCTTGCTTCATGGACCTGACCCTAACTGCAGGGTGACCAAAATTTGCTGAGGCAGTAAAAAGCAATTGAAAATATTTAAAGCTGTTTCCTGAAAATAATTATTCATTAGCATACATGTATAAACTAAAAACCTGAAATAGGATGAGGGTTGCTATTCCAGTCTAAAACAATAGCAAGTTTGTTCATAGAATAATCATCCTTTGAATCAATTATTTTTCTGATTAGATTACACTTATAAAGAAATGAATACAGTGCCCTTTAGAAATACAATATAGTTATGAAAAAAAAGCCCACCTTCTCCCTGTACATTTTAATGATTAGCAAAGCTATCTCATGGTTTGGATGGAAGCCCAGGAAATGATCCAAATGGGATTATATTTTCTTAATCTATTAGGATAATGTACAACTTGCTTCCATTCTCCACCCTACCCCATCTAACTTGGCAAGTATTGTTAGCAGACCCTGAAATAGTGATATTCCAGAGACAGACTCACATAGTTTATTATCCCCAGACGCTATGTCTGTCATAGCCTGAAATCTTAAGAAGAAAGTATTGCTGACTAGAAGAGAATTCATGTGTTTCAGAATTTGATTGATTATAGGCACCCAGTTAATAGTCAGTGTGATCAGCATTATGCAAACACATAAGGGTCATAGCCTTTGTTGCACATATACACAAACATACACTTTGAAAAGCAACAACAGGTATTGGGTTTCAAATTCATAATCACAATGCGGAAAAACCAAAGGTGACTTAGAGGAGCCATTGTTTTTCAGCATCTGTTCTTAATCGTCATGCTTAGCCCAATAAGCACTAACACTGGGGAGGAGAGATATGCTGGTTTACAGTCGTCAGGAGGACCGAGACAGCCATCCATCTGAAACACTTTTAGAATTAAAGAGGCCAGAAAGAAAAACGGGCAAGTCTGGTTCAGAAAAGAAATTGAGACCTTGCTTTCTGCCAAGATGACTTTGCCTAGACATGACCATGACTCTTGAGAGACTCAGGGATAAAGGAAGAGGTGCCAGTCACAGCAGAGAAAGGGGATGTTATTCTTTCTTTTCCCAACAGATATTTATGGTTCCCAATGGGCATCACAGGTTTCTGGGGGTGGGGGGACAAGATGCCACAAGCTAGGAAGAGATCTTTATTTGGTTCCTCAGTTGGAAGAGGATGTTGAGACCACTTGGAGAGAAAGCCCTGCCTGTAGATCTTCTGCAGTGGAATACAGTGATCCGATCTGCCTGCCAGAAATACAAGCAATCCAGGAGGGATGGATCTTTAGCCACTCTTGTGCCACTTTAGACTCTTGTGAGTCTTTTGAGAGACTGTGGCACTATGGGCAGTTTATATCAACTATAGATTGTTAACTATGCTTTATCTTGATTTAGTTTATTTTGTGAGATACTTTGGTCAGAGAATTGACAGGCATAAACATATGACTGTCCAATAGGGCATTTACTGCCTGTTTTCTGATGGGACTTAAAATCAAGAATCTATTACCCATCCCTCCTAACTGAGGGGGAAATACTCTGTAACTTCTAATATAGGTTAGCAATAGTTGAAAGGGAAAGTAAAATTGCTCAGTTCTGTCCTACTCTTTGTGATCCCATGGACTATAGGCTTCTCCATCCATGTGATTTTCCAGGCAAGAGTACTGAAGTGGGTTGCCATTTCCTTCTCCAGGGGATCTTCTCAATTCAGGGATCAAACCCAGGTCTCCTACATTGTAGGCAGACACTTTTACCACCTGAGCCACCAGGGAAGTCACAGCAATAGTTGAGTTGTCCTCAGCTAGAGTCTTATTTTGTTGACTAACTTTGTGCATAAAAGATAGCTCCAAAGAATAAGACAGGTGAAAAGACCGTTTTCCCTTTTATGTTAAACACTTCTGTCTTTTGTTTCTTAAAAATTAGAATAGATAGCTTAGATTAAGATTTTTAAATTAAGAAATGGACAAAAATTAGCCCCACTGCAGGAATGAGAGTTATTTCTTACCTGTGAAGTAGAAGCCCTACTAGAGAGGCTCTCTGGGGCCTGGCTTCATGAAAATAGGCTAGATTTAGTGAGCCTATTGAATTTAGCAAAGAGGAATTATTTGGAGTGTGCTGAAGGAAAGTGAATTGGGGATCTACTTGGCACTTACTTATTTATTCAAATAAAAATTTATACAGCATCTTTTCTGTGCCTGGCCCTGCTCTGGCAATGGGTTCTAGTAGAGAATAAGATACAATTCTTATCTTCATGTAGTTAACAGTCAACAGATTAGCAAATGCACATTGAGCACATCTCATGTGCCAAGCAATGGGATGCTCTGGGTGTGGGGTGCAGGTGAACAGAAAGTGTCCTGTCTTCAACAAGCTTGCACATTATTGGTGAAGTTGGATCAAAACATTCATTATCATTCCAGGCCGTGTTTGATGAGGGCTGTAATAGAGTCAAGGACTAGAGCACACAGAGTTCTTTTAATCAATTCTTGTTATTAACTTTTTATTTTTGAAGAGGTTTCCTCTGGGAAACACTGGTTTCATAAATATTCATTCCATCAGAAAGGAGCTATAAAGTTTAGCTTTTGTCTTGACCGAAGCATAGTTCCACTGTGTTTATGTAATATTCCCTGTGAATAGGATTCCTGAGGTTTCCTTTTGTCTATGAACATGCAAATGAAGCTTACTTACTCATGGTGCTGGCTTTGCATGAGTTAAGCATGGTGAGTGCCTGCTGCAGAGACCCTCTGAATGAATAGATGCTGGGAAGGGAAGGGAATATTATAACTTATTATCATTTGAGGCTCCTGCACTGCCTCTCGGACCCATGATCCAAAGCCACTGCTTATGTATCAACTTTTCTTATTCGGCCCACAAGGCTATGACTGAGTTATCCAACAATTCCTAGAATGTCACAGGAACAACATTTTTGGAATCAACTCATTTATTTATAGGATTTTTCTAGTGCAAAGAAGCTAGTTAATTGCAAGTCGTGAGCCTTTGTACAAAATTAAAGCAAGCTATAACGAAACTAAAAGTTTCTGACATCCTTACCGCTTACATTTTCCATTTGTTTGTTTATTCAGTTCTGCAATATTTCTGGAAATACATGCCGCTACTAAGCCCGATATTTAGGAATCCAGAGGTGAGGTTGTTTAAATTATTACTCTATGAGGGGTGATTTGTGCTTCCAAATATGTGTTTGTCCTTTAAATCCTTAACCTTTAGCCAATTCTGTGTTTGTCATGATTTATTTTCTTTGTATGTTTTTGACCTTCTCCTGGCAGATGACTTCAACATTATCTTTGTCGAGAATGATTCTGACACTGGCTAGAGAGACGCAATTGTATTCTGTTTATGCAACACAGAAAGCCAGAGCACTTTTTTTAAGCTGTCATCATACATCACTGTCAGTATTTTGAACCACTAAATTGTTATTAAAAATTCAGGGACAATAATCCATTTTGAGAATACCATGAGAGAAGCAAATGCTATAATGACTGATTGACATTTCAGGAATAACATCATTCAAGACATGCTAATTTCCCTGCAGCCCATTTCCTTGGATAAGTGTCTATTGTATAAATAAGTTTGGCTTCCAACCCTTTCCCAGCATTTGCTTTTGATGAGGGAGTCTTAATATTAAAAATGAAAATCATCTGAAATGAAATTTGCTTGTGTTCTGTAGGGTTCTACAGTAAAAAAACAAAAAACAAAAAGCAACACTGCTTCATAGCTAGAATAAATAGCTTTCTTTACCAGCAAGACATTTTATATCACATGGTTTCCAAGATTTTTCAAGAAGCAAAATGCCATGATAAGCACCTCAATTGGCTTGTACCTTATTTCAGGAGTAATGAACTCTGATAGGAACATACTAGATAGAGTCAGGTGATTGGAGAGTTTTGGTCCCAACTCTGCCAGGACAAAGCTGTCAACTGACCTTGAACAGTTGACAGAAGATTTAATATCTCATAGCTGTAGTTGAATATGGGGTTTTGTTTCCTTGCCATTTTTGTTTTTTAATTAAGTATGCTTGGATATGTTCTAGCTATGGTAGACTGATGTGATGATGAGGAAAAAACATAGAATGTTTCACTGATATCCTTTCTCTGTATTCTGTATGAGAAGATACTTTTTATTGTTCAGTCAAGAGTGGGAAATTGACCTTCCAGTTCCATGATTTTCAAGGATCTTCATCCCATGAACCATCTTGATAAGACAAAAGACTTGCAGATGATTTATCCTGTAACTTTCTCTTATCACTACAAAATAAAAGAAAAAATAAATGAGTTTGTTAACAGAAAATATGTTGCTATTTCAATCAGATGCTAATAAGAATGATCATAAGTGAAGTGCTAATGTTTATTTATTCATTTATTTTGTGCCTGAAAGCCTAGATTCCAGTATCATGAGGATTGATAGTAATAATTTACATTTATGTAATGTCTAAATTTATAAAACACATGCATTTAAAAAAAAACTCATTTGACCTTCACAAAATAGACTATTATCTATCTTTTTTATTTGATAGATGAGAAAGCTGAAGCCGGGTTATGAGAAGTAGAATTCAAAATTCTTGTTTTCTATATCTTAATTCAGCTTGCTTTGCCTTGGACTATGCTGCTTCCATAATCTCATAGCAGGGTAATATAAATCATGAAGCTTCGAGTCCCTTCAACATTATTTTGTAATTCTGGGATGTATATTTGAAAAAGAACCACTGAGAGAGGACAATATTACCACTGGAGCAACAATTTTGATAATAAAGAGCACCTAATATTTGTATAGCAATATAGTTTACTTATTTCAGGGGATCCTTGAACTAAGAATCTGACATGGACTCTTACTTTTTGCTTACAGGTATGGAAACCTGTGATAAAAAGGCTGAAAGTGTGCCTTACACAACTGGCATATGGCAGAGCTCAGACTCAGCCCAGGCCTGTCTGTGATGTTTAGGTGATTTGACGCCTTATAGGTTTAGACACCACTGGGAAGCACAGTGGGCTGTCCTTAATGACTGGAATTTTTCAAAGCACAACACAATTAGCTCTTAACCAGCAATTATTCTTCCATGGAGGAGAGGGATGTATAAGAGGCAGGCAATATAAAATACTGGTTAAAAATATGGGCTCTGGAGTGAGATCAAATTCCACTTCTTGTTGACCTATTAAGATAATGGATAATAGTACCCATGTGTACTCTTTAAGAACCCCTTTGACAAGCAGGCGTCTCTCTGGAAGGGGCTTCCTTTCTTGTTTCCTGCCTAATTGTTACGGAATCAAATTGTGATACTAGCACTTGATCTACTTTCTCACTTTGCAAGGAAATGTATTTCTCCTTTACAGACTTGTCAAAGCAAAAGTCAAAGTCATCTGTCACTTAAGCAAGCACCTTTTTATTAAAAAAAAATCTGGAATACATTAATATCAGAAATGAGAAAGTAACAGTTTTGGGTCCTGCCGTCTCTTCAACCTTGATTATTGTGACTCAGTCAAGATTAGTCTAGAATCTGACTTCCAGAGTGCAGACTCAAGAATCAGGACTGTGATAGGTTGGATAGAAATGTATAAATCCTAAATATTAGGTTAGGCAAAATGTTCATTTAAGTTTTTCCACCACATCATATAGATAAACCTGGATCAACTCCTTGGCCAACCCAATATGTGTTTTGAATCATTTTTATGTGTACTGCATAATTAAATGATTCCCATTCAAGAGGGCAAATGAATTACAGATTGGTCTTGTTATCTGCTACTAATAACAGGTAACAAGAGAGATATGTGGACAGCATAGAATCTGGCTGGGAATGGCTGCTTCATTTGCAATATTGATTGATATCATGAGAGGATAAGGCAAGAGGGAAGTTAGGATGTGTTCAAGAGGACAGAATGGATTTAGAAGAATGATGCCTACTCCTTGTTTGTCATTTTCTGTGTTGTTTCCCAAAAGTCCCTGGCTAAAATCCAAAATCACTTTCTTGTTTTAAACACCAATGTATGGGGTGAAGAACAGGAAGTTAATGATGATACAGCACTAGTTTTTATACGATTAGACATCTACGCACTTGCAATACATTTGACGTGCATTGGTAGACTACTACATATACTCGTAGGTGTGTGAGAGTTAAATGAGACGTCACCTCTAATTTCCTAAATATCACACATAAAGGTGGAAAGTACTTCCTGTAATAGTGATGATCACAATAAAAGCATGTCAGTAATTATTATTTGTCAAAATTGAGACCCATATGGAAGAGCTAAGACAATACAAGGCCTGCAGGTGGACTTAAGAAAGGCGAATGCAGGACCTTGCTTTGTCTGCTTTTATATCTGGTCCCAATTAGTTCTGAGGTCTGGGTTCTCTCCTTGACTGCCACCATTAGGCTTTGTGATTTAATGCTTGTGTGGTTTCATGGCCTCACATGAAAACCAGAACAATATCTCCTCCAACCAAATGCCAGGAGGATCTGCTGAATGAGAAATGTACAGTGAAGTTGAAGCTGACTCCCAGCAATACAAATTGTTATTTCTGGCATTCTGCAGACTCAAATGCAGAACTGAAAATCAGATGCTTTATGGGGACTGAACTCAAAGGCAAAACTAGCCTTATCATTGACTTCTGTCACTTCCTCAGCCAGGACCCCAGAGTTTCCTATCAGTGGCATAGAGACAAATCTCTTGGTCCTGGGAACCAATGGTCCTTTTCTAATGGGCCATCAACACAAAGGAATGCTTGTCATTTTGGGGTCTGCAGTGAAGGTTCACTGATAAATGCTTGTTAGCATTTTACCAAAAGAAAATGCTATAGAAATGAAAGTACCCATAAAAATGCCCCCCTTTAAAGAAAAGTCCCTGCCACTAATTCATTGGTCTTAGGTACAGCGAGTCATGAGGTCCCTATTCAATTAACTTAGATGAGAGCAGAATTCATTCTTTGCAAGCTTTTTCCTTTTCCCAGGGAAAAATGCTTTCAAATCACCATCTGCTTCTCTTGCATCCCCGTGCTTGCTACTCTTCAATACAACTTCGGCCAAATCCAACCGGAGAGCAGAGGGCTCAGAGGTAGGTAGGTGTCTGACAAGTGTCACAGAACCAGGACAAATGAAGGTGCTTTCCAGCATGCTTCCACTGGTTCGTCATGTGTTGCTTGCAAAGAAAGCACTGGTCACCTTCCACCCAAGGTGTCCAAGAATATAATTCTCAAAGATGATTTTTTCTTGCCCAAAATACAAACACATTCAAAATAGAAAATCTTTTTTTTCTTTTCTTTCTCCTAGATCCAACCTAATGAGTGGGATGATTTTAGAACTGCTGAGGAAAACAAATCAATTCTTTTTGGTTTTTAAAAACTAACAAGAAATGCTGAGTGAGTAAAAGGCAGCGTTCAGTAAATGCGCCCACATCGGGAGGGAGGTCAAGTTAGAATTGTGTTTGACTGTTGGAGTTTACTAAAAAAATTTAAGTACCATTACTGGAGATAAAATATTGTATGTGTGCATTAGCTCTTGGCTAGGTAGCCAATACTCATGTACATGGTATAATTTTTATATATAAATGGATGCACTACAAATCAATGCTCTCTAATCTCAGCTGTGCCCCCGATGCTGCTCAGAAACACTGCTATTCATCTGATTTCCTATCACACTCCCCCTCAGGGCCAGTACAAGTCTTTTGTAACTCTGACTGGATCCACTCCCAAAACCCTCTCTAGCAGATGGCTCCTTCCCCGGAGGCTCCTTAGTTTTCCTCCCATCCAAGCAAGACCTTTCTTGTATGCCTTGGTTTTATAGCTTTCCATCCTTTTGAGGTCTTAGGATTGAAAATCTCCTTGTTCAATCCTCCAGTGTTATGTTTCAGAGCTTCCCAAGATCCTTGTTTTTACTTGCTTCTCTGCAGGAATGTTGCCTAGCTAAGATTCTTTGTTTTCTATGCTCCATAGACTTCCTTGCTGTTGGGACCATGGTTTTGATGACCCTAGGTAGCGTCTGACCTTGACTCATGCAGGAACATTCCAGAGTTTGTTTGCTTCTCTCCTTTGCACCTTCAGTGACATCTTCTTTGTGGAATGAATTCTTCTATTTCAAATACCTTCCCTCAGACCTAGTATTTCTTCCAGCTCCGAACCATCTCTCTCTTTTTTTCACTCCTAAATTTTTGACAATGGAATTTTTATATGGATTGCTTTTGCTTTCTCACTTTCCATTTATATGTCGAGCCTTTCCTTGCATTCTGGCAAAAAAAAGCAACATTCCTTTGGCTTCTGGGATACTGCATTTTCCTGGTTTTTCTTCCTTTCTAGTAGATTCTTCTCATGTCCTTCATCTTTCTCCCATTCTTTAAAGATAGATATTCTGTGTGATTAAATGTTAGGACATCTTGGAGATTTCATTTATTTTTGCATTTTAGCTTATGCCAATGATTCCAAAATCTATGTCCCTACTCTATTCTCTCTCCTAAGGTCCAATTCCCTATTCTTAATTCCATTGCCAACATTCACTTGTATATCCATAAGGCTCTGCCTTATCTTTGTTGTTGTTGTTGTTGTTGTTGTTGAGAGTGGGCTTCCCTTGTGGCTCAGCTGGTAAAGAATCCACCTGCAACGTGAGAGGCCTGGGTTCGATCCCTGGGTTGGGAAGATTCTCTAGAGAAGGGAAAGGCTACCCCCTCCAGTATTCTGGCCTGGAGAATTCCATGGACTGTATAATCCATGGGGTCACAAGGAGTCAAACACAACTGAGAGACTTTCACTTGATATTTTTAAACTCTTCACATTGTCTCCTTTTCAAAGCTCCTCCACATCTTATCTTCCCTAATTCTGTTAATGACACCATAACAATATTGTCAACAAAATCTTAGCATTGGAGCTTCCCTGTTGGTCCAGTGGTTGAAACTCCATGCTTTCATTGCAGGGACAAGGGTTGGATCCCTTTTCAGGCAACAGAAATCCTGCGTAATACAGAGCAAAAAAAAAAAACAAAAAAAAACAACCCCAAAAACCCTTAGTATTATTTTCATTTTCTCCTTTCTCTTGCTATCTTAGTTGGTCACAATGCTCTGAAGAACCAGCTTCCCTCCTGTATCTTGTCCATTCCCTCTGAATCTTCATTCCTACTCCAGCTGCCTTTGTCCAGGCCCTCCCCTTCTCCTACCTTCTCCACTGGAGTTCTCTTCACTGGTTCCCTAGCATATCTATGCTGAGGTGCATCCCCAACATGGCTCTTGGAGTTTTCTTCTTTATACTCAGCTACCATCATACCAAGTGAAGAAGAATATTCTGTATCTTCTGCCTAAAGAGTTGAATTTAAAACACATTTTATATCACTTTAAGTCTTTTACAACCTGGCCCCAGCATCTTTTCCCTTTCATCTTCCCACTACTTTTCTTTACTCATTCTGTGATCAGTCTTAACTTCCTCCCACTATTTTTATATGTTGGCATTGAACCCATATTTCAAAGACCAGTTCAAGACTCAACAGACTGTTATACAATGGCTTCTCTGGGCACCCTATTAGTAATGGCTTCTTCCTTCTCTTTCTAGCTTTTTATGCAGAGTCTTCTCACCTTACTCTCAGGTGAGTTACTCACGTTTATTTTAGTCTTGACACCCTCAAAGTACCTGGACCCTGAGGAGGCACTCACTGCTTCATGGAGTACACTGAGCTTGGAGCTCATAGTGCTGGAAACAAGAACCTAATGTCTATCATTTTGAAATCACTGTAAAAAAGAAACATTTTCAAGGATTTTATTCATCCATGTCCAAATAAGGGGATGATTCATTTTTTATGGCTTATAATTTATTTTATCAGACAGGTGTAAAAAGGCTGTGGAAAGGCAGAGTTGCAAATTAATTATCCACTTAACCTCTGACAAAAGAAAATAATCTGACACTTTTTCAAGAATCTTTCTTTTTCTCTCTTAGTTGGGATAATGATGTAAAATTTTGCTGATGTCTTTCAAGGACAGTGTCACATTTGTGGCCCTTTGTCTCACAGTCTTCTGCAGCTGAGCAGACTGGGAGTTGGTAATAAGGGTTGGCAAACAGCTCTTCTGAGAGGAAGACTGGTTTGAATATGACGTATAGTGATTAAGGAAAAAACTGGGAGATTTCTGGTGGGACAAACATGTGAACTAACCTAAAGGAGGAGGGCAGGGTTAATGATTCTGAATGAGAAGAATAAGTAAACATAAGTTAGAACTGTGTTTCAGGGGTTGACAGTGGGAAATTAACCAAGGCAACTATATACCATCTGATCTCAATTCCAAAGGCTTTCCTTGCTGAATTACATAAGTGTTCATTGGATGAATGAATATACACAGAACTTTGAAGAGTTTTCCTCCCTAGGTTCTCAGCTAAGAGAGAAAAACATTAAGCGTAAACCACTTATTTTAAGAGTGCTTTAACAATATTGAGCACAAAGCATTGTTTGCTTCCTGTCAAGGCAATAAGGCATTTTTTCGAAGAAATGACAGGAAGAGAAAAGGGAATTTTCCCTCAAATGGGTTTTTGAAGCATTGCAAAAACATGACAGTGTCAACTACCTACCAAAATTTAATCACTGTAAATGTTAAGAGTGACTGACTTCAAGCTCAGTATCTTGAGATATAGTTTCTTAAATGAGTAGCTTTAAACCTAAGTTAACTTTGAAAATGGTCAGTTATTCAGTAGGAAAGCATTTAGAGCTTTCCTTCAAAAATTACATGTAAATCATCTACTTTTGTATGGAACTAGTTGGACAGTCTTAAAAATTGAAACTCTATTCTGCTTTCCTATTGGGTAAACACCAGCCCACAGGAAATCAGATTATTTGCAAACATCCTGTATTTAAACAAAAATGCCTAAACTATAACCTAATGTAAGGACAGAGGGAAAAGTTGTCAGGAGATGAAAGGCTGGCTGAGACTATGACCCACATGGAATATCAGGCTGTGGTTTTCCTAAACAACTGCCAGTTCTAGCAGGGTTTTCAGGAGAAAACAAAAAATCAAGAGCAGCTCCTCTACAAGAGAAATGGTCTAACTCCCCAGGCCTGCCCTAGAAGGGCAACCCCATGGGCAACCCAAGGCTGATGTCCCCCAACTCTGGGCCTAAGACTTGGGTGACATCAGCCCTGGTTGCCCAGTATCAGGCATGCCTCTCTCCTCTCAGCCTTCCATGCTACCTTTTGAAAATCCATCCCACTGCTTTCTCTTCTCATCCTGTTCTGGTTACTGTACTTTCACTTGCTGCTTATCGTTTCTCATCATTAACTTGAAATCAAATTCCAGCCTTCCCTGATTTACTAAAACTATTTATATGCAGAGTACATCATGAGAAACGCTGGTCTGGAAGAAGCACAAGCTGGAATCAAGACTTCCATGAGAAATATCAATAAGCTCAAATATGCAGATGACACCACCCTAATGGCAGAAAGTGAAGAGGAACTAAAAAGCCTCTTGAGGAAAGTGAAAGAGGAGAGTGAGAAAGTTGGCTTAAAGCTCAACATTCAGAAAGCTAAGATCATGGCATCTGGTCCCATCACATCATAGCAAATAGATGGGGAAACAGTGGAAACAGTGTCAGACTTTATTTTGGGGGGCTCCAAAATCACTGCAGATGGTGATTGTAGCCATAAAATTAAAAGATGCTTACTCATTGGAAGGAAAGTTATGACCAACCTAGATAGCATATTAAAAAGCAGAGACATTACTTTGCCAACAAAGGTCCGTCTAGTCAAGGCTATGGTTTTTCCTGTGGTCATGTATGGATGTGAGAGTTGGACTGTGAAGAAAGCTGAGCACTGAAGAATTGATGCTTTTGAACTGTGGTGTTGGAGAAGACTCTTGAGAGTCCCTTAGTCTGCAAGGAGATCCAACCAGTCCATCCTAAAGGAGACCAGTCCTGGGTGTTCATTAGAAGGACTGATGCTAAAGCTGAAACTCCAGTACTTTGGCCACCTCATGCGAAGAGCTGACTCATTGGAAAAGACCCTGATGCTGGGAGGGATTGGGGGCAGGAGGAGAAGGGGACAACAGAGGATGAGATGGTTAGATAGCATCACCAACTTGATGGACATGAGTTTGGGTAAACTCCGGGAGTTGGTGATGGACAGGGAGGCCTGGTGTGCTGAGATTCATGGTGCCACAAAGAGTTGGACATGACTGAGTGGCTGAACTGAACTGACTGATGCTTCAGATCATCTTCAGTAGGCTCTCCAGTTAACCAGTCTAAGGTCTCCTTTCTCAGTTCTTGTCCTTTTCCATCTCTCCACCATATTTGACAAATTGGGTTAGTAGTTAAGTTTCTGTTCTAGCTCTCCTAATGGTAAAATGACAAAATCGGTCATTTTACAAGCAGGTCCTGTTTGTGTATTTTAAAGTTAAAAAAGTAAAGCTTCTTTATGTAGTATCATATCATGTATATCAAGCTCTGGGAGATGGTAAAGGGCAGGGAAGATTGGCGTGCTTCAGTCCACAGGGTTGCAAAGAGTTGGACATGACTGAGCGACTGATCAACAACAAATCATGTATATTGAGTAGATAAGTACATATGTGTTAGTGTTACTCAGCCATGTCTGACTCTACAATCCCATGGCTTGCAGCCAACCAGGCTCCTCTGCCCATGGAATTCTCCAGGCAGGAGTACTGGAGTGGGTAGCTATTCCATCCTCCAGGAGATGTTCATGACACAGGAACTGAATCTGGGTCTCCTGCATTGCAGGCCTATTCTTTACCCTCTGAGCCACCAGGGAAGCCCGTATGTACATATACAGGTATGCATATATATGGGCATATATTAATTATAGATAGGGATACATGTGAAATATTAGAAAATTTAGTTAAATAGAAGGCTAGGAAGATGGTCATAATCTTACTCACCTACCACCTATTTTAAATACCTTGATTTATATATCTCCTGATATATTTTATGCACCTTAATGTATTTATCTCCTGAATGTTAAAGATGAATGTAAATATATACACATTTAGATCAATAGGATCATATATCCATATTCTATAACTTTCAAAATCATTGATATTTGAAGATTTGTCCTTGATAATATATACACCTGATGTGATGAGCCAACTCATTGGAAAAGACTCTGATGTTGGAAAGATTGAGGGCAGGAGGAAAAGGGAGCAATAGAGGATGAGATGGTTGGATTGCATCACTGACTCAATGGACATGAGTTTGAGCAAACTTGGAGTCAGTGAAAGACAGGGAAGCCTGGTGTGGTGCAGTCCATGGGGTTGCAAAGGGCCAGACATGACAGCGACTGAACAACTACCACCACCTACATTGCAGGTGGCAAGTATTCTCCTATCAGCTCTCTGATCTCCCCACTGTTCCCCTGTCATGCCCTGTTCCTCAGGATCAGTCCCTATAAACTACACTTTCTCAAGAGCTTCCACTTAAATTAGGCCAGTGGGAGGCAGTGGGAGGGTACAGGATGGAAAGATGGAACAGCCTGAGTATTTATCTTCATCTCCCTGCTTGTTAGCCTCTCTGGCAGGACAGGCTGTATAATTTCTGGGCCCCATTTCTATATTATATAGAAATGTAGGCCTCTCGTTTAAAAATTATTAAAACTGTTGAGATGACAGCAGAGTATTAAACCAAGTGTGTCCTGGGGCCCTCTTGAGTGTGCTGTTCCATGGGAGTGCACAGATCACAGACCAAGAGGCTGGCTCTGGTCTCTGGCAGGGGCTCCATCTCTTCTGGGACTCTGGTTCACACCTGATGGCCTTGGCCACACAGCTTTTTGGGGAACTGCTTGTACATACCTCTCTCACTGTCCTTCAGAGCTATGGGTAGCAGTGGGTTCCTGTGGTCGTAGACCATTGGGTTGTCCCACTTTCCCTGCTTCCCCTTTTGGCTTTTCCAACACTTATAACTAGTTCTCCGTAGTAAATTTCTTCTATTGAACTACCTGTTTTAACCCTGACTGATAGCTATGTTAGGGATGGCAAGAACCTAAGCATTGCGCCACCATTTCCTTTATTCTACAATTGCTGCCGGCATCACTAATCGATAACAGCATTCTTTCTGTGAGATTAAAATCAGCTTCAGGATTCTTCTCAACACAGTGTTTGACTGTAGTGGACAAATGACATGAAATCTGTGTGGCCTCCCAGCTACACACCATCCTTTTTACAACTTCTACTGTGGTTATGGTGTATTTTATTTAACTAATTCCTGACTGGTGACAATTAGTTTATTTTTCATTTTACATCCATTCAGAAACACATTGTTTACATAGATATTTTCATTTACTTCTTTGGTCTTCTTCAGGAGAGAGTCTTGGAAGTGGAATTGCTAGGCCAAAGGCCATGACCATTTTATAGTTTGATGCAAATTGGTACTTTGGAATGATTGCATGAATATTTGTATGTTTAAGTGTAAAATATGTCTATGATACACTAAGATTGATCTTTTTTCCCTTCGAAATTGTTAGAAGTCTAACATTTTCTTCAAGTCATTTTAGTAATTCTTCTTAAAAGCCATTTTCAGATCCAGTTTCAAAGGCACTTAGAAGTCACCCCTTTGGATTCAACTTGCAACTTATTTTTTAAATAAAAACATTATTACCCAGCTTAATCACCTTCTTAGTCTACGGACTTGCTTTCAATGGACTTTTGATTATTTTTCAGAAATAGAACTCTATTTTTATGTGCTGAAGTTCTCTTATTTTTGAAGATAATCAAAACAATAGACTGCTGTCCCTGAAGGCTTGAACAGAAGAGCTGGAAACTCTTTCAAGAAACTGTTGCAGCTTTATTGAAGCTTCCAGCTTCCAAGGTAATTCCTTTGAGAGGGAGGCAATACTCATTGAGATGCAAAAGCTTGGCGTATTTGTTTTGAAACTCAGTTGCTTTATATTATGGAGGAGCCTTCTCTTCATTAGTGCGGGTTACCTCTACCTGCAATTCTTCTAATCAAAATCTTTTGTCCAAAGCCCTTTTGTCAAAAGTGCTGTAACATATTTGTTTAGCTTGGTTTCATCAATATAGGAATAGAACTATCTCGTTTGTAAGTACCTCATCTTTCACCTGAAATCATTCTCACTGAGAACAATTTTTTTCCCCCTAAGTACACAGTAAATCATGCTGCCGGAATTTAAAATTTAGGCCACCCTGCAAAGAGCCCTGGGTCATTCCATTTTGTACACTCTATCCAAGGTAATTTCTAATTTGCCTTTTGCAAGGAGAGCCTGGAAAGGGATTCTTATAAGTTTGAATGTCTTCTCTTTCTTTTCTTTTCAAGAATGTCAGGCAGCTTTCAAATGATCACAGAACAAACAAAAGCATCTTCCCTCTTTCCCTCTGCTTAAAATCTGTCAGTTTAAGGGCAATGTTTGATTTCACTAATACGAAATTCTTTGCTAACCTTAGAAATGGGAGATCAATGACTTATTCTTATAATCCTTTAACTCTTAAGCAGTCTACCAGAATGCTGGTTTCAGAAAATAAGACCAGGCTTTGCATTTAGATAGAGACTCAAATGAGTCCCTGGGAACACGTGTGCTCCTTTTGGTGCTGCGTTTTCATCCCATCAGACCAATAAATTCCTACAGGTCTCAGCTCTTTAATTCCCTTTAGGGAGGACTGGAATAAAGAATATCAGCCCATTCTAAAAAATCCCGCTGTTTTTATGACATACAGAAATAGCTACAAGGAATACCTTAATCATTTTTACTTGCTGGGCCATGTAACATTTTTTTTTCTCTGAAGTTAATGATCACTAAGGGCCCGCACACGTGCACACAGAACCCTGGCCCTTGGGTCTACCTAAGTCACCTTTGCAGGATTGCCCCAAAATAAAACTGTACCTAGTTCGCTGAATTTGGGCTCCTGCTGTACACTTCATGGTTTATAGGCTTCCATTTCATTTCCTCTGCTTGCCATGTTGCAGCCGTATTATTTCAGCTTCTGAACAAAGAACTTAGCAGGGCCAGACTAATCCACCTTGAATTTGCACTCATGGTGTAAAATTGATTGAGGCCTGTCTCCATTAATCAGAATCCTCTAGACGATTGGATTCCTCATTCTTACATCTATGCTTTTGTGGATTCTTGTGCCTGAAATGACCTTCCTCCTTCATTTAATCTAAAGAAATTATTTCTTTCACCAAAGCTCAGACAAGTCTCATCTCCCTCCATGCGCCTTCTCCAATTTTTCAAAAGTAGACCTTTATACTACTCTTTTTTTTTTCTTTGAACTCCTATAATATAAAACACAATGTTTTGAACTTATTGTTGTTATTTGTAATTGTTTTCTAGAAGGGCCTGCTGCTGCTGCTGCTGCTGCTGCTGCTGCTAAGTCGCTTCATTTGTGTCTGACTCTGTGCGACCCCATAGACGGCAGCCAACCAGGCTCCGCCGTCCCTGGGATTCTCCAGGCAAGAACACTGGAGTGGGTAGCCATTTTTTTCTCCAATGCATGAAAGCGAAAAGTGAAAGTAGAAGTCACTGAGTCATGCCCAACTCTCAGCGACCCCATGGACTGCAGCCTACCAGGCTCCTCCATCCATGGGATTTTCCAGGCAAGAGTACTGGAGTGGGGTGCCATTGCCTTCCTCTCTAGAAGGGCCTATATACCACTTAAGGTCAAGAGGTGTTGCCCTCCTTCCCAACACTTCCCAACCAAGCAAGAGTCAAAGGTCCTTGGCCATTTTCATCATCTTTTTAAGTAATTCAGTCTTCATGTGGCAAAGGATATGAAAATACAGGTCTCATCTGATCTGTTCAGATAGAGGGCTTGACAATGATAGGAATCATTTTGCTCATTCTCACTGTTTTATGAATTATTATATCAAATGTATACCATCTTCTTCACGAATTTTATGTGTACTATGCTGAACACAGGTCCACTTTCTTTCATTGTTTTCAGTTTTCAAAACCTTAAGCAAAATCACCTTTTTGGAAAATTTCTGTTTTTCTTTTCATTGTTTATTTTTTTGAGCTCCCCTTTTGTGTTTTCCATTTCTATCATATTCTCTATTTGTACTCATTCTCAGGAATATGAAGGATTAAAAAAGAACATGTATATGTATTCTAAGCTTCCACTGCTTGAAAATATTTTCATCAACAATGTAAATTCAAGTAAATTAACAATTCTAACAATTAAAATTATTATTTTCATTTTCCAAAACACTTAATTTACCTTCAAATTATTCAAAGTTATATATGGAGATTAAAAGGAAAACATAAATTATGAGTAAATATCAAAATTATAAATAAAATTCAGTTAAACTAGTTTAAAATTTTATTTAATATATATATTTAAAAACTTTTCATTATAGAAAATTTCAAACATACAAAAATAGACAGAATAGTGTATGGAACTCCCATATGCCTATTATCTAGCTTCAATAATTGATCAGCTCTTGACTAATCTTATTTTAATCTCACTCTTCTATTCCCCCACCTGATATTTTGAAGTAAATCCCACTTTTCATATAATCTGATCTACAAATAATAGAGCCTCTAAATGATAAGAAACTTTTAACATAACCACACTATCACTATCACGCCTAAAATATGACAATATTTCCTTAACATTAACCAATAGCTAGCAAATGTTCATGATTCCAATTGTCTCAAATGTTGACATACATTTTTTGTAGTTTGAACCAAAATTCCATCCACACATTGCAATTCGTTACAATGTCTTTAAGTTTCTTTTAATCTTTTAGATGTTCCTCTTTCTGTCTCTGTTTCTCCTTTTCATTTTGTTTGTTGAAGAAACCATTTTTGTTTGCCCAATAGAATTTCCCCCTGAGTTTTGCTGATTGCATCCCTTTTGTGTTATTTAACATCGCTAATATCAACTTTGACTCATTGGAAAAGACTGATGCTGGGAGAGATTGGGGGCAGGAGGAGAAGGGGATGACTGAGGATGAGAAGGATGGATGGCATCACTGACTCAACGGACGTGAGTCTGAGTGAACTCTGGGAGATGGTGATGGGCAGGGAGGCCTGGCGTGCTGCGATTCATGGTGTCACAAAGAGTCGGACACGACTGAGAGACTGAACTGAACTGAACTGAACTGAATATCAACTTTATTTTAAATCTTGTTTAATATTTTGTACCGTTACAAGTATTTGCAATTTTAGCATCCAATTTTCAATTAGTTGCTGATATAAAGAATTCATGTATGTGTGCACAGAGTGAAATGAACCGTAATATTGTACACTTTTCTTCAGCTGCTCCATAACCATTGTACTTAACCTTGTAAGTTTACTACAGATCTTCCTCAACTAATGGTATAGGACTGTATCTTGATAAACCCATTATAAGTTGAAAATGCATTTAATACACATAGTCTCCCAATCATTATAACTTAGCCTGGTCTGCCGTAAATGTGTTCAGATCACCTATATCAGTCTTGTTGCTGCTTAGTCGCTAAATTGTGTCTGACTCTTCGACCCAATGGACTGTAGCCCTCCAGGCTTCTCTGTTCATGGGATTGCCCATGCTGGGAAATCTGCAGTGGGTTGCCATTTCCATCTCCATGGGATCTTCCTTATCCAGGGATCAAACCTGCATCTCCTGAGTCTCCTGACATGCTAATAAAGCAATGCTCAAAATTCTCCAAGCCAGGCTTCAACAGTACATGAACTGTGAACATCCAGATGTTCAAGCTGGATTTAGAAAAGGCAGAGGAACCAGAGATCAAATTGCCAACGTCCATTGGATCATCAAAAAAGCAAGAGAGTTCCAGAAAAACATCTATTTCTGCTTTATTGACTATGCCAAAGCCTTTGATTGTGTGGAGCACAACAAACTGTGGAAAATTCTTAAAAAGATGGGAATACCAGACCACCTGACCTGCTTCTTGAGAAATCTGTATGCAGGTCAAGAAGCAACAGTTAGAACTGGACATGGAACAACAGACTGGTTCCAAATAGGAAAAGGAGTACCTCAAGGCTGTCACCCTGTTTATTTAACTTATATGCAGAGTACAACATGCTAAATGTCAGGCTGGATGAAGCACAAGCTGGAATCACGATTACAGGGAGAAATATCAGTAGCCTCATATATGCAGATGATACTACCCTGATGGAAGAAAACAAAGAGGAACTAAACAGCCTCTTGATGAAAGTAGAAGAGGAGAGTGAAGAAGCTGGCTTAAAACTCAACATTCAGAAAATAAAGATGGTGGCATCCGGTCCCACCACTTCATGGCAAATAGATGGAGAAACAATGGAATAGTAAGAAACTTTATTTTCTTGAGCTCCAAAATCACTGCAGATGGTGACTGCAGCCATGAAATTAAAAGAGGATGGTTACTCCTTGGAAGAAAAGCTATGACCAACCTAGACAGCATATTAAAAACCAGAAACGTTACTCTGCCAGCAACGGTCCATATAGTCAAAGCTATGGGTTTTCCTGTTACCATGTATGGATGTGAGAATTGGACCATAATGAAGGCTGAGCACTGAAGAATTGGTTTTTGAACTGTGGTTGGAGAAGACTCTTGAGAGTCTCTTGGACTGCAAGGAGATCAAAACATTGAATCCTAAAGGAAATCAGTTCCGAATATTCATCGGAAGGACTGATGCTGGAGCTGAAGCTCCAATACTTTGGCCACCTGATGTGAAGAGCTGACTCATTAGAAAATACCCTGGTGCTGGGGAATATTGAAGGCAGGTAGAGAAGGGGTTGACAGAGGCTCAGATGGTAGGATGGCATCACCGACTCGATGAACATGAGTTTGAGCAAGCTCTGGGAGATGGTGAAAGACAGAGAAGCTTGGTGTGCTGCAGTCCAGGGGGTTGCAAAGAATTGGACACGACAGAGCAACAACAATAACAAAAATACATAGTATAGAGTATATATAGTTAATTATGATTGGAGATATATATATATACACACACACATGCACTCATTCACATATATATATGTATACATTCATTCACATATATACTAAAATGCGGTAAATTTAAAGATTAAGAACATTAAACAATGGTCAAAGAAGATAGACTTCCTTTTTTAACTTGTTAATTAATTGAACTGAGGTTTACCTATAACACTGTGTTAGTTTCAGTTTTGCAACATAGTTATTCAATATATTTGTAGATAATATCCTTCATTTAACATTATTAAAGAAACAATGGCTATATTTCCTTGTGCTGTATAATATATCCTTGTTCCAAACCTTGCTTTTAAAATTAGCCATTTTCAAAGTTTTATTTAGGAAGCTACATTTGTTTGAAACTGCTTTTCCTCCCTGCCATAACCATCTACTGGGTACTAAGAGCAATTATTTACTCAGAAAGTGCTCCATGATTTGTTCTGTTCAGGTACGGAGAAAAGAGGAATGGAATTCAAGAAATGGTCACGTCAGAAACTAAAAATCCATATGCAGTAATAAGAAATAATAGTAGGAAACATTTAAGTAATATAGAAAGACAAACATCTCTAAAAAGTGTTTCAGGTTATATGCACTTTATAATTTCAGAAAAAAATGGAGATTATTGAGGACTGGAAGGATTAGTTATACCAGGTCACACAAAGCAGATCACCAGAGAGACAGTAGCTCTCAAATGTGGCTTCACATCCCTTAACCCTAGGCTACATTGACCTCCTTCGTATCATCTCCATTGAATGAACAGGCAGAGATGAGTTTATGTCAAGGGCAACCCTCTCAGTGGACAAGTAGTAAAAATACATAGTCAAGAGTATTTATATTTGGTTGTGTGTGTGTGCTCACTCAGTTGTGTCTGACTCTTTCTGGCCCCATAGACTGTAGCCCACCAGGCTCCTCTGTCCATGGAATTTTCCAGACAAGAATATTAGAGTGGGTTGTCATTTCCCACTCTATATGTCTGGATAGGAAAACTTTCAAAGCCAAAAAAGATTCAACATATCAGTTTTATGTGGAGAATTCCCCTCCATCCCCAATAGTCACCACTTGGTTTGTTATGGAGCAACGGGCAAAACCAGGCAAACACTTGGAGATGAGAATAAACAGTTCTCCTGTAGACTGTCAGATAAGTAAGTTACAGGACAATAAGTCTGCAGAGCGGTCCAAACAGAGAGATGTGACTTCTTTCATGTATCTGTATATGTATTATATGCACATTTGCCAGCATAGGTATCTGCAGATTTTATGTGAAGCCAAAGATGTTTGGGCAGTGACTAAGAGTTAGATTATGAAAATCATCAGACCTTGATTGTTCTTTGTTGTAGGAAGTGTTTCAGTGCCATAAAGATTACACAAGAGATTCAGTTCAGTTCAGTCGCTCAATCGTGTCCAACTCTTTGCGACCCTGAATCACAACACGCCAGGCCTCCCTGTCCATCATCAACTCCCGGAGTTTACTCAAATTCATGTGATCGAGTCAGTGATGCCGTCAGCCATCTCATCCTCTGTTGTCCCCTTCTCCTCCTGACCCCAATCCCTCCCAGCATCAGAGTCTTTTCCAATGAGTCAACTCTTCTCATGAGGTGGCTAAAGTACTGGAGTTTCAGCTTCAGCATAAGTCCTTCCAATGAACACCCAGGACTGGTCTCCTTTAGGATGGACTGGTTGGATCTCCTTGCAGACCAAGGGACTCTCAATAGTCTTCTCCAACACCACAGTTCAAAAGCATCGATTCTTCGGCACTCAGCTTTCTTCACAGTCCAAATCTCACATCCATACATGACCAATGGAAAAACCATAGCCTTGACTAGACGGACCTTTGTTGGCAAAGTAATGTCTCTGCTTTTTAATATGCTATCTAGGTTGGTCATAACTTTCCTTCCGAGGAGTAAGCGTCTTTTAATTTCATGGCTGCAGTCACCATCTGTAGTGATTTTGGAAACCCCCAAAATGAAGTCTGACACTGTTTTCACTGTTTCCCCATCTATTTCCCATGAATGTTGAGCTTTAAGCGAACTTTTTCACTCTCTTCTTTCACTTTCATCAAGAGGCTCTTCAGTTCTTCTTTACTTTCTGCCATAAGGCTGGTGTCATCTGCATATCTGAGGTGATTGATATTTCTCCTGGCAATCTTGATTCCAGCTTGTGCTTCTTCCAGTCCAGCGTTTCTCATGATGTACTCTGGATAGAAGTTAAATAAGCAGGGTGACAATATACAGCCTTGACGTACTCCTTTTCCTATTTGGAACCAGTCTGTCGTTACATGTCCAGTTCTAACTGTTGTTTCCTGACCTGCATACAGGTTTCTCAAGAGGCAGGTCAGGTGGTCTGGTACTCCCATCTCTTTCAGAATTTTCCACAGTTTATTGTGATCCACACAGATTAATGGCACTATAATAAATGCTGAAAAACATAAGGAAATATCTGACCTACTAGACTTTTCCACTTTTATCCTAAGTCATAAAGGACAGAAAATTCCATATACCGATGGACACTGTTAGCCTCAAGTCACATTCTCTTTCACAGTAAACAAAAAGGTATATTTTGATGAATAATCTTAAAGATAAATAAGATTTACACAGTTGTAGAAATGTAAATTTATTATTTGGTTTCATTGATACCAAAGCCCTTCACTCTAAAACTATTTTAATTATCCTATATTCAACAAGTGGTTGTTTACTGTTATTCCTAGGGGCACTATTTCCCGATGTGGCACATGAGCCTTAAGGAAATGACATAATTTTAGGGCATATACTGATAAAAACTTCTTATTTTCATTATACATTTATACTAGTGTGTGTGTGAATGTCTATGTATGTTAGTTGCTCAGTCATGTGCGACTCTGCGACCCCAGGGTCCTCCATCCATGGGATTTTCCAGGCAAAAATACTGGAATGGGTTGCCATTTCCTTCTCCAGGGAATCTTCCCTCTCCAGGGGTCAAACCCGGGTCTCCTTCACTGGAGGCAGACTCTTTACCATCTGAGCCACCAGGGAAGCCCCAATATAAAGACATATATAAACATGCACACAAACCCAGCACATTAAATATATGGTATGTGAAAGTAGCTCAGTAGTGTTCAACTCTTTGTGATCCCATGGACTATACAGTTCATGAAATTGTCCAAGTCAGAATGCTAGAGTGGGTAGCCATTCCCTTCTCCAGGGAATCTTCCCAATCCAGGGATCAAACCCGGTCTCCCGCATTACAGGCATATTCTTTACCAGCTGAGCCACCAAGGAAACCCAAAATCTATATGTTATAAGCTATACATGGTGTAAAGCCAAAAAGTATATGGTGTAGATTTTTACAAATCTGTTCAAGTTTAAAAAGTGAGTTGATTTAAAGAAAAAAATGCCAAACAAATGTGGTTGGCAGAGTTCTCAGGTGACCTCTAAGAGTCCCACCTCCTGGAGAATATGCTCTTTATATATCCTCTTCCCTTGAGCATGATGGGATAGTCACTCTCAAGACTACATTATGTTATTTATGTCTGCAGTGTCATAGTAGATTAGGAGGAGTCTCCTGTTGGCCTTAAAGAAGGAAACTATGATGTTGTGAAGAGGGCCATGTAGCAGGAGGTGGCAACAGCCTCTAGAAGCTGAGAATGCATATCAGTTAACAGCCAATAAGAAAGTGGGGACCTCAGTTCTATAATCACAAAAAGTGAATTCCTCCAATGACCTGAACAAGCTTGGAGGAGTTCACCAACCTTTAATGAGACAAAGACACCTATGACACCCTGATTTCAGTCCTGTGAGACTCTGAGCAGAGAATTCAGCTTAGCTGAGGCCCCTAAGTTTGTGATAATAGGTTCCTCAGCAATAGAAAACTAATATAATGGGTAACAGAACAAGTGGTACAGAGCAACAGTGGAAATCATAAAGGTGGTGATTCAACTAAGTGAAAACATTCAGTTCAGTTCAGTTCAATTCAGTTGCTTAGTTGTGTCTGACTCTTTGCCACCTCTTGGAGTGTAGCATACCAAGCTTCCCTGTCCATCGCTAACCCCCGGAGTTTACCCAAACTCATGTCCATTGAGTCAGTGATGCCATCCAACCATTTCATCCTCTGTCATTCCCTTCTTCCACCTTCAATCTTTCCCATGTTCAGGGTCTTTTCCAATCAGTCAGTTCTTCACATCAGGTGGCCAAAGTACTGGAGTTTCAACTTCAGCATCCAGTCCTTCCAATGAATATTCAGGATGGATTTCCTTTAGGGTGGACTGGTTGGATCTCTTTGCAATCCAAAGGACTCTCAAGAGTCTTTTCCAACACCACAGTTCAAAAGCATCAATTCTTTGGTGTTCAGCTTTCTTTATAGTCCAACTCTCACATCCATCCATTACTACCGGAAAAACCAGAGCTTTGACTAGACAGACCTTTGTTGGCAAAGTAATGTCTCTGCTTTGTAATATGCTGTCTAGGTTGGTTATAACATTTCTTCCAAGGAGCAAGTGTTTTTAAATTTCATGACTGCAGTCACCATCTGCAGTGATTTTGGAGCCCCAAAATATAAAGTCTGCCACTGTTTCCACTATTTCCCCATCTATTTGCCATGAAGTGGGACCAGAAGCCATAATCTTTGTTTTCTGTTGAGTTTTAAGCCAACTTTTTCACTCTCCTCTTTCACTTTCATCAAGAGGCTCTTTAGTTCCTCTTTGTTTTCTTCCATCAGGGTAGTATCATCTGCATATATGAGGCTACTGATATTTCTCCCTGTAATTGTGATTCCAGCTTGTGCTTCATCCAGCCTGGCATTTAGCATGTTGTACTCTCCATATAAGTTAAATAAGCAGGGTGACAATATACAGCCTTGAGGTACTCCTTTTCCTATTTGGAACCAGTCTGTTGTTCCATGTCCAGTTCTAACTGTTGCTTCTTGACCTGCATACAGATTTCTCAAGAAGCAGGTCAGGTGGTCTGGTATTCCCATCTTTTTAAGAATTTTCCACAGTTTGTTGTGATCCACACAGTCAAAGGCTTTGCCATAGTCAATAAC
Organism: Capra hircus; assembly: GCF_001704415.2. NCBI lineage: Eukaryota > Metazoa > Chordata > Mammalia > Artiodactyla > Bovidae > Capra > Capra hircus. The sequence goes on from NC_030809.1 coordinate 25,760,522, forward strand.
TATGGAACTCTCTTGCTTTTTTGATGATCCAATGGACGTTGGCAATTTGATCTCTGGTTCCTCTGCCTTTTCTAAATCCAGCTTGAACATCTGAAAGTTCACGGTTCATGTACTGTTGAAGCCTGGCTTGGAGAATTTTGAGCATTACTTTGCTAGCATGTGAGATGAGTGCAATTGTGCAGTAGTTTGAGCATTCTTTGGCATTGCCTTTCTTTGGGATTGGAATGAAAACGGACTTTTCCAGTCCTGTGGCCACTGTTGAGTTTTCCAAATTTGCTGGCATATTGAGTGCAGCATTTTCACAGCATCATCTTTTAGAATTTGAAAGAGCTCAACTGGAATTCCATCACCTCCACTAGCTTTGTTCGTAGTGATGCTTCCTAAGGCCCACTTGACTTCACATTCCAGAATGTCTGGTTCTAGGTGACTGATCACACCATCATGATTATCTGGGTCATGAAGATCATTTTGTTCAGTTCTTCTGTGTATTCTTGCTACCTCTTCTTAATATCTTCTGCTTCTGTTAGGTCCAGACCATTTTTGACCTTTATCAAGCCCATCTTTGCATGAAAACATTGTCCACCCCAGAAGACAGGCCTACTCTGAGACACAGACAAGAAGAGGTCCCTGCATATTAAAGGGCAACAAGTACCACAAATGCACACGAAATGAGCATGCACATAGGCTCCTCTCCCATTGGGATCCAGTGCTCAGTGCTGGCCCAGTACAATCTGTAAGTCTAAACATCCACTCTTATGGTTAATACCATTCACACCCCAAGGAAATGCTCCTATCCATTTTATACCCAAAGACCTTGAAACAGAACTCGATGCTGTGAGGCTCTCTGTGTTGTCCTGTTCCTGACAACAGATACAGACAATGCCAAGAGAGAGGAGTGATGGAAGTTCAGATAAGATACCAGTCAAATAGCCTGTGCAATCATCCTCTCAGCATGAATACAAGAGCTTCTCACATAATGAAGTATAGTTTGCCAGATGTCAAGCATCTCTTCAGCTTCTCTTCAGGTTCCAGTGTGTGGTTCAGGGGAAGACAACAGAGTCTCCAACCTACAATGGTTTGACCTACCATCTTTGCAATGATGCGAAAGTGATATTCATTTAGCAGAAATGATATGCTAAATTTTGAATTTGCTCCTTTCTAGGACTAGCAATGTTCTGTACAAGACTTTCTAGTGATACTGGGCAACAATCGTGAGCTGAAGCTTCTGATCAGCCACGTGATCCCAGGATAAAGAATCAAAGCACTTAAACCCATTCTGTACCCATACAAACATTCTGTCTTTTTCACTTTTGGTAGAGCATTCAATCAGTTACATGAGATATTCAACAGTCTATTATAAAGTAGGTTTTGTATTAGATGCTTTTGCCCAACAGTAAGGGCTTCTGTGGTGGCTCACTGGTAAAGAATCCACCTGCCAATGCAGGGAGATGGGTGCAATTGTGCAGTAGTTTGAGCAGTCTTTGGCATTGCCTTTCTTTGGCATTGGAACGAAAACCGAGCTTTTCCAGTCCTGTGGCCACTGCTGAGTTTTCCAAATTTGCTGGCATATTGAGTGCAGCACCTTCACAGTATCATCTTTTAGAATTTGAAATAGCTCAACTGGAATTCCATCACCTCCTCTAGTTTTGTTCACACTCTAGGATGTCTGGCTCTAGGTGAGTGAGAACACCATAGTGGTTACCTGGGTCATTAAGATCTTTAAAAAAAATTTTTTTTTTTTCTGTGCATTCTTGCCACCTCTTCTTAATCTCTTCTGCTTCTGTTAGGTCTTTGTCATTTTTTTTTTTTTTACTTTATTGTGCCTATCTTTGCATGAAATGTACCCTTTCTAGCTCCAGTTTTCTTGAAGAGATCTCTAGTCTTTCCCATTCTATTGTTTTCCTCTATTTCTTTGCATTGTTCACTTAAGAAGGCTTTCTTATTTCTCCTTGCTATTCATACTATGTGTACTAAATACTATAAATTTAATGATTTTATATAATGTATCATCTATATAGTATATATATATCATTATAAAGTACATATTACATATGCTACATAGGGCTTCCCAGGTGGCTTAGTGATAAAGAATCCACCTGCCAATGCAGGAGACACAGGAGCCCCTGGTTCAGTCCCTGGGTTGGGAAGATCCTCTGAAGGGAATGGCTACCCATTCTAGTATTGCTTGTAGAATTCCATGGACAGAGAAGCCTGGTGGGCTATAGTCCATGGGTTGCAAAGAGTGGAACTTGATTCTTCGAATGACTGAACATGCATCCACACATGCATATATATGGTACATAGCACATATTATATGTAGTGTATACAGTATATCATATGTTGCATATATTATCTAGAGCATACATGGTGCATATTATATACTATTATACATAATACATTTATTAATATAAATATAATAAGTTATTTGCAGGGTCCTGGCATAGGCAAATTATCCTTCAACCTTACAACCCTTCTGTATAATAAATATTATTACCCATTGTACCAATTAGGGAGCAAGCAAGAAAAAATATAATGAAACTGTCTTTGACAATAAGTAAATATACAATCTCCTAGAATAAGGAGCCCAGAGGTAGGGCAGAATCAAGATGCAATACAATCTTTAGCTCAGGGATATTAGCAAGAACCCAGGGAGCCAGCACCTCTCCACCTTCTGCACTGTGTCAGCTTGTCCCTCACCTCAGGCTGGCTTCCCTCAGTGGTGCAGGATGGCTGCCACAGTTCCAGACATCACATTCAGATGAGAAAAGCCCAAAAGAGAAAAGGCTGTGGTTAGCTATGTACCTCTCAACAGATAACTCTCAGTCTCATTGACTAGCATTCTGCCATGTGCCCACGTCTAAAGCAAACCCTGAACAGAGGAAGGCTATTATCACCATGGTTTAAACTAATTAAGTATGATAGCTAAAGCTTGGATAGGTTCAGTTTCTCTTGACTCCTTCTGGGAAGGGGGAGATAAATGAACAAAATGGTATTTTAGTGGAGAAGGAAGAAAGGGAAGACCAATTAGAGTATCTGCCACAACTACCTTGCTAAAAAGAAAAGGAAGATAAATTAGGTGAGACCTCAGATATGCAGATGATACCACTCTAATAACAGAATGAGAAGAGGAAATTAAAGAACCTCTTGATGAGGGTGAAAGAGGAAAGTGAAAAAGCAGGCCTTAAAACTCAACATTCAGAAAATTTAGATCATGGCGTCTGGTGCCATCACTTCAGGGCAAATATTAATAGAAGAGGAAAAAGTGAAAGCAGTGAGAGATTTTACTTTCTTGGGCTCCCAAATCACTTTGGACGGTGACTACAGCCATTAAATTAAGACACTTGCTCCTTGGAAGGAAATCTATGACAAACCTAGACAGTGTATTACAAAGCAGAGACATCACTTTGGCCACAAAGTTCAGTATAGTCTAAGTCATGGTTTATCCAGAAGTCAAGTATGGATGTGAGAGCTGGACCATAAAGAAGGCTGAATGTTGAAGAACTGATGATTTTGAAATGTGATGCTGGAGAAGACTCTTGAGAGTCTTTTTGACTGCAAGGAGATCAAACCAGTTGATCCCAAAGGAAATCAACCCTGAATATTCATTGGAAGGACTGATGCTGAAGCCGAAGCCCCAATACTTTGGCCACCTGCTGCAAAGAGCTGACTCATTGGAAAAGACTCATGCTAAGAAAGATTGAAGGCAAAAGGAGAAGGGAGCAGCAGAGAATGAGATGATTAGATAGCATTGGTGACTCAATGGACACGAATTTGAGCAAATTCTGGGAGATAGTGAAGGATAGGGAAGGCTGGCATGCTGCAGTCCAAGGGGTTAAAAGAATTGGATAAAACTTAGCAACTGAACAACAACAACTAACAAAGGTAAGATCAAAATCCAGGATGCAAAATTGCCAGAACATAGCTTAGAGATCATATGGTTTGACCTCCTCAGTTTACAGCATAAGACCTGGCAGGCCATTAAGTTTAATCATTTCCTTCATAGCATAGAAATCTAACACAGAGGTATGAACTAAACTCAGTTCAGCTGCATCTGCAGTCCTGTACTTATTCCATTCCTGCACACTGGTTCTATTTGTGCTAATTCATATCTAGCTTATGGAGATATGCAGAAGCAAGAAAGCACCTCAAACCTAGCACATGATAGGTTCTAATGTTTCTGCGTTGATTGAGTATTTCCTAGTTTACATGAGTCTAGATACTTCCTGTGAGTTCTAAAATACCTCCTATACTTGCAATCATGTAGTCCATATATTTTCCCAATTCTCTCCCCATTCTGTTGTCATTTTGGGACCATTACTACACATGGTTTAGCCAAGGGAAAAAAGAAATTGCACATTGAGTGTGGGGAAGCACTTTATAAAGATGAAATCTGAGTAAAGATTAATCGATTATTATGCAAAGAACTATGCAAGCTCAATTAAAGGGCATACCACAATGGTAGTTTATCTAAGCTTTGACTTGTGTCAGCCTGAAAAAGGTTGAGAAGTGCTGTGTTAAGCTAATACTGGTCTGCACAATCCTTTTCAGAATAAAAATACAGTACCTATTTACCTATCAAAAGCTGTTTATGAAAATAAATAATGCAGCAAGATGTCACTTGTTTCCCATTAATAATAGGAGTTTAATAATTATAGAATATTTTGGCAAAATTACTTGAGTCTTTTATATCAAAATAAATATATTTTATTCTCTTTATATTTCATTACATTTTACAGTTCCATTATTCTCTCGGGCTTTTGTTCCCTCGATTTATATATCACATTTATTTCTCTTAATACCTTTGTCCTCCCGTGCCACTTTTTTCAAAGTGAGCTGTTTTTACTGAAGTGTGACATAAATACATACAGAAAGGGGCACAAATCATTTTGTGTAGATCAATGAATTTTTACAAAGTTAACACAAGTGTAACCATCACCCAGATTGTTATGTACAATCTACCACCATAAATTGGGTTTCCTTGGTGGCTCAGTGGTAAAGAATCCACCTGCAATGCAGGAGATGCAGATTCAATCCCTGGGTCAGGAAGATCCCATGGAGAAGGACAAGACAACCCACTCCATTATTTTTGCCTAGAGAATTCCATTGGCAGAGAAGCCTGGCAGGCTATAGTCCCTGGGATTGCAAAGGAGTTGAGCATGACTTAGCAACTCAATGACAAAAACCACCATAAATTAGTTTTGACTGTTTCTGAGTTCTGACTATATGAAATCATCCAATAAGTGCTTCGGGGGACTGGCTTCTTTAGCTCAATATTATGTTTGTTCTTACAAACATAAAAACAACTTTCCAGGTTGTTGTATTTCATAGTAGTTTGTATATTTGTGTTGGTTTTACAGTGTTTTGTTATATAGAAGCCACGGAGGTGTGACCACAGGCTTGAGAAGTGCAGTTGGCCAATGACCTCCAGTTACTAAGATTATAGCATCTGGTCCCGTCACTTCATGGCAAATAGATGGGGAAAAAATGGAAACATTGACAGACTTTATTTTCTTGGGCTCCAAAATCACTGTGGACAGTGACTGAAGCTATGAAACTAAAAGATGTAGGGCTTTCCTAGTAACTCAGGTGGTAAAAGAATCTGCCTGCAATGCAGGAGACTTGGACTCAATCCCTGGGTCGGGAAGATTCCCTGGAAAAGGGAGTGGCAACCCACTCCAGTGTTCTTGCCTGGAGAATGCCATGGACAGTCCATGGTGTTGCAAAGAGCCAGATACAACTGAGCGACTAACACTTTCACTTTCACTTCATTGGAGAATGCTTTGACAAACCTAGATAGCATATTAAAAAGCAGAGACATTACTTTGCTGACAAAGGTCCATATAGTCAAAGCTATGGCTTTTCCAGTAGTCATGTATGGATGTGAGAGTTGGATCATAAAGAAGGCTAAGCCCTGAAGAATTAATGCTTTCAAATCATGGTGCTGGAGAAGACTCTTGAGAGTCCCTTGGACTTCCAGGAGATCCAACCAGTCAATTCTAAAAGAAATCAACCCTGAATATACATTGGAAAGACTGATGCTAAAGCTGAAGCTCCAATACTTTGGCCACCTGATACAAAGAGCTGACTCATGGGAAAAGACCCTAATGCTGAGCAAGACTGAGGGCAGGAGGAGAAGGGGATGACAGAGGATGGTTGGATGGCATCACTGACTCAATGGATATAAATTTGAGCAGAGTCAGGGAGAGAGTGAAGGACAGGGAAGTCTGGCATGCTGCAGTCCATGGGGTCTCAAAGAGTTGGCCGCAGTTGAGTGACTGAACAACAACAACAACTCCAGCCACAGTGCCTTTGGGACTGGCTGCAGCATTCAAACCTAGGACATGCTACCCATGGGCAGTATCTAACCAGTGACTGAGCATAGTAGGAGGGGCCTGGAATTAGGCTGGAGGACTTCTGTTCATTGTGGGACTGCTCCATAGACATTATTTGCCTGAGAACTTCCCATTGAACTGGCTAAGACTTCCTCAGAGATACACCTTAGTCTGAAGCTCCTCCCTTCCTAAACTTTCTTATTTCTCCCTTACTTCCACAAATGTTAAGCTTGCATTGCCTGCCAAATATACCCTGCCTACTTCTGCTTCTTCTATGTCACGGGCATTACTGTAGTCTTAATAAATATCGAGCACTCCCAACTCTGTTTGTTTCCCAGAGGATATGAAGTGACACATTATACAATTATTATACCAAAATTTATTTATCCATTCTACTGTTGATAAATGTTTTGGTTATTTCCAGTCTTGAAGCACTATGAATAATGCTATTGTAAATATTCTTGCACTTGTATTTTGGTGTACATTTATTTTCAAATCAGTAGAACCCGTGTGAACTTGCTAACCACAAGTCATGTATAGGTTTAATTTTAGTAGATCTTGTCAGAGTTTAACTAGATGGTTGTACTAGTCTACGTTGTCATCAGTAGGATATAAAAATTCTAAGTGCTCAGGAAACTTTCCCACACTTGGTATTGTCAGTTTTAATTTTTCTTTTCTTTTTTTTTTTTGCCACTGAGATTCTCTGTTTTATGAGGTTGAACACATTTTAATATATGTTTATTGATGCCAAGCAAGGAATGATTATGGTGGTTTAGTCACTTAGTCATGTCTGACTCTGCAACCCCATGGACTGTAGCCTGCTAGGCTCTTCAGTCCATGGAATTTTTGAGGCAAGAATACTGGAGTGGGTTGCCATTTCCTTCTCCAGGGAATCTTCCCGATCCAGGGAATGAACCCACATCTCCAGCTTGACAGGCAGATTCTGTGCCACTGAGCCACCTGGGAAGCCCAATATGGTGAATTACTTTGATTTATTTTTAAATTTTAACTCATCCTTTATAAACATCCTGTAACAAATCTCACTTGGTAATAATGTGTTATCTTGATTTTATTTTTACTAAGTACAGTTGGCTAATATTTATTTTAAATTACCATATCAAAATTCACAAGAGAAATTTGCCTATAATTTTTCTCTCTGGTAATGTCCTTTTCAAGTTTTGGCACCAAGATTAATCTTACCTTCTAGAAAAGTTGTGAAAGATTAAAAAAAAATTCTTCTATTTCTAGAAGACTTTATTTAATATTGACATTATTCCTCTTTAAATATTTGAGGAATTTTACTAATGAAGCCATCAAGATCTCTGGTTTTATTTATAGGTGAATTTTGAAATTATCAAATAAATTTACTTAATTAAAGTAGGCTGTCTAGATTTTTAGTTTTTGTGTGTGTCAGTTTTATTAGGTAAAAATTGTCAAAAATATTCACACTTTATTTAAGACTTCACATTTGTGGGCATAAATATCCTCTTAATGTTTTTTCTTAAAATTTCCATAGGATCTATAATGATGTTCCTTTTACTATTCTGATATTATTTGTGCCTTCTTTTTCTTTTTTTTCTTGATATATATTTCTGGTGATTTATTATTTTTATTAATATTTTGAAATAAATTTTCTTTACTTTTTTCTGTTGTATATTTGCTGTCTGTTTGATTGATTTCTGCTCTTCCCTTACTTTTTGAGATTAATTATAACTTTTCCATATAGGTATATATGCCTATGCCTCCAGAAAGCATTTATTTTATTTCTTATAGAAAGTCAGCATATGCATAGATCACCTTGATACAATTAGGTATTGAGATACTTCAAGGCTGAGATTCAAATTTTGTGAAGAATTTTCTATTTTCAGTTTTCTCTAATTCCTAGGATGTTGCTATTCAGGAATCTTAACTGAAAACCAAGAATGTTAACCAGAGCCCATTCTCCTTGGCAGGCCCCGAATACCATTTTTTTTTTTTTCTCCCTAGCTTTGTGGGATAGCTTGGCTTTTCTTAAAAAGTTAATAAGTGACTTTTTGGAGAAGTTTTTGTAATGTGTTAGACTCCTTTCTCTGAGATTCTCTTTTCTTTGATACCTGTGCTCTTAAGCCTTAGAAACGTTGGTTTTCTTCCGAAGTCTTAACTGCTGTTTTATTTTGCTTTGTTTTATATTGTATGCAGTTTTTATGTTTCTTTCTTAGAGATTTTATCTGATACAAGCTAGTCCTCCGGCTAAGTCAGCTTTGTAGAACTACTAATGTAATTGTCTCCATCTGAGTTAATTTTGTTAGCATACAAAGAACACAGACTTGTTAGACTTTAGAAAAACTTCACTCATAGTTAATGTATCTTTTATCCTAATAGAGACCACCTAAGCATTCATTGATTCTTCATTACTCAACAAATATTTATTGAATATACTTAATATGCTTATAAGAAATGTAAAATATGCTAGATTCAGGGAACACAGAAATATATTTACCAACAGTAACTGGATTTGAGAAGATATCATCCTAGTAGACTGCATGAGCAAAAAGATTAGAAAGTAGAAAGATACCAAGTTTTGGATTTAGATGGACTAAGATTATTTTAGCTGTAATCTTGAACAAGATTTTCCTATATTTCCCAGCTTTAACTAGGGAAAATATAGTGTTATAAGATCAGACAAAAAGGATGAGATATGCCTATTACTATGTGTACAATACAATAAGATATAAATAATTTGTATTTTTTTTTATTATTCCAGGTTTGGAGATATAAAGCGTAAAGTCCCTGGGAGTGTTTATGGAGGAAATAGGAAGAGTTTATTGAGGCTAACATATACAAGGAATTTAGGAGATCACCATCCAAATTGTGTGGTAATGGTTGACCTACTGTTTGTACATGAGCCTAGGGGTCAAAATGGATTTGGGAGATAGAAGAAGAAAACCATTGATATGGAGAGAATTATACAGGTCTCTCTTTCTTTCTTTTTTATCACAAACTGAGCATCTTTAATGTGCTTGGCACAATTTCATTAGAATACAATTGTGAATATGACAGACAGGGTAGATTGACTTACTTGTGCAAAGCTTACTAATAATCAAGGGTATAGACAAGAAAGTAGGCAATTGCAAATAATATGGTACTATATATTTTGGGGGAGGGTAATAGTCTATCCCATAAAGCCCTTGCTCTTGTCTCTATAATGAACCTTCTGTTAGATGCCTAACTTAAATAGAGTCAAAAGGATTATGGAAGAAATTTGGGATTGTCATTCAGGGACATTCAGTTTTTTGCATGTTGGCTAAAGCCATGACCTCTTATATTCTTCCATGTGGCTAGAGAGCAGAGAAAGTTGGTTTGCAGAAACCAACAGGAAGGAAATAGATATACAGACAGTAGCAAAAAATGTGAGGGAGAAGGAATTCTATCAATTAGCAGTTTCTGGTTCTAGTCCTTTCCTAAGGTCTGATTCCAATCCTGTCTTTACCTGGGAACCCCTTCTCCCACCCCCTCCATGGTCTCTCAGTAAAATCAAGGATAGTTATGACTTTAAAAAAATCCTGCCTTTAGATTATGTAAAATAACACAATCTGTATATTGCCTATATACCTTTAAGTTGACTTTCATATCTTGCAGCCAAAAGTCTTACGAGACTTATGATAGATGCTAAGATAGGGGGTACATATTTTGCCAGAACATCACTTATGAAGGGTGTGTAATGACACTTAGCTGGAGGGACAGGGAAGGTTTCTGGAGGAAGTGATGTCTAAGCTGAGATCTGAAAAATCAGCAGGACTTACTCAGGTGATGAGAAGAAACAGATTGCTCTAAGCAGGAGGAAAGGCTTAGAACTGGAGCGAGAGTGGGTGGTAGATGAGTAACCACACAGAAGTTCCTCTACTGTAGCCCAGGGCTGGGAGGCTGGGAGGGAGAGGGGAGCACATCAGATCACGCACGTCTAGGTGAAGGGGATGAATGTGATGTGTACCTCTCATCCTCCTACTTGCATGTGGAGACAAGTCCCTGTAGTCTAGGTCTGTTACCCCAACCCTACCTACTGCTCCACAGAGGAAAACCAAGATATCCAGAGTCACTGATTGGATAGATGCTCTAGATTAAAAACTGGACAGCAGGTCTCTCTCCTTTCTTCTCTGCTTTCTTTTCTAACTGGATTTTCAGAATATATAGTTTGTGACAATCAGAGGGTGGGTGGCCATTTCCAAGATGGCTATTGAAAGGAGATTTAGATACTCTGTGCATGGAATGGGAAATCCAAGCATGGTAAAGGGTTAAGATTTTGATAAAGGTTGCCATACTGTCCATGATGTCATCTAGCATTGATTTATTCTAGGGACTGCCAAGCCACATCAGAGAAGTGAGTTAAAAATTAGCAGCTAAGCCCTCTGGTTTCATTTGAGTAAAATCTTCTCTTTGGTGTATTTTAGCCTCTTCATAAACAACTTGAGTTATTTGGAGGTATGTGTTAAATAATTACGCAGTTACAAAATACTTCAGTTTTGTAATTGTCACTTCTGTTAGGCTGGTATTAAAGAGTGTGACTTTTTTCTTTTAGTAATTTTGGATGTGGGAGAAAGCAGTGCTGCCTGGTACACTGTTGTGTCCCTTAGGCTCCATAGCCATACTCTTTCTGGAAGAAAATTGCCACGTTCTTGAACATTAGGGACGGTGTTCTCATTTCTTCTTCCTCTTCTAATAAAAGACATCATATTTCTCCATCAATTCCTTCCCCTTTATGCTGCTTAATCAGAGACAAGATAAGACTATTCTGGTGTATTTCCACCTTATCTTGGAACTCTGTGTATTTGACCAGACTCAAACCCAGACGATCCATCAGTCATTATAGATGGCCTTACTGCTTATCCCAAGGTAAAACTCATTCATCTGGAGCAGCCTCTTTCCCCTCAGTCAGCATCTAATATCAAGTGACAGCTAGCCTGAGAAGGATTTGGAAAATGATAAATTAAATGGAAAAATTAATGACAGCAGGGAACAAGGAATCTTTGTAATCACTGCAGGTACATGGGAACCCTCAAAGCTATATTCAAAACATGCCACACTTGTGAGGATAGGAGACTATGGAAACCTGTGTGTTTGGAAAGTATTGGTGGTGGCATCAGGTTGCCCTTAACAGACAAAAAATTGAAGTGTTTCTGATGAGTTTAGTGCTTTGCATGGGTCGTCTTATTTAACACAGGTATCCTGATGACCTAGATGCTGCCACTTGTCCCATTTAACAGAGGAGTAATTCACTGAGGGTCCTACTGAATTGCAGATGGCAGGGGAAGAATGCAAGCCCTGGGCTGTGTGATTTCAGGGTGCATGTTTTCCCCCTGCCCCATGTTGTGCGGCTTGTGGGATCTTAGTTCCCCTGACCAGCGATTGAAGCTGTGTCCCCTGTCAGTGAAAGCACTGAGTCCTCACCACTGGACCATCTGGGGATGCCCATGGCAGCCCCATCAGTGTGCATGTCTTTAATAACATACTGTACTTCCCCATCAACCACTTTGTCTAAAGGACAAAGTCCTTAAGCAACTTGACTTTTTACCTCCTGTTCATTTGAGCTTGAAGGACATTCCTACCTTGTGACTTTCTCAGTGTCCTGCCTGGTCCCACCTGCTACCTTATTATTCCCTAGCACTAACTGGGTGTCAGCTATTCCTCCGCAGTGTCTTCAAGCATGAACAGTTATGTTACGCCCCAGGAGGTAAGCCTGCAGAGCGCCTAGACTTTGGTCTGCGTGATTCCCATACTGCTGCTGCTCCTTACACTTCCCTTGCTTAAGAAAACAGTGTTAACATTGCCCGAATTTGTTCTTGGCTCTCTCTACCGAGCAGCCTGGTACCCACCCCCCAGCCTCACGACTGCAGTCTCTCAGTCCGGCTGTTCCTAATGTCAGCTCTCCCAGTCCCTGTGACTTCTCCCCCCACCCACCCCTCGGTGGGGCTTTAGCAGTGCAACCCAACTGTCCATCGGACATGCCTTGACATGGGCAGGGGGAGCTAACAGGGGCTGTGATGAATGGGTGAACTCTCAGGCCTTTGTCCATTCCTCTCCTTCCCATTTCAACATCTTTGCTGAAATGAAATTTGAATTTCAAAAGGCTTAAAGAACCTTTCTCAAACCCACAATTTCCCAGCAGCTTGAAAACCTCTGAAAACATTACCTTCAATCTGCTGCTGGTGCTGAGTGGATGTGAGGCACTTCTGTGAGCTATGTCCTGCTGGTTAGTCGAGACCTGCCTCCCCCAACCCCTTGGCTCACCCACAAGCGAGCATTCAAACCAGCGAGGCTCCCTTTGGTTTCTGGGAAGAACAATCCAATTCTCAGAAAGCTGATACCTATAGAGACTCTGCGGAGGAGTAATTCCCTAACTGCATAAGGGATGCTCATCTAAATAAAGAAATGGGGGGGGGCTGGATTAGAGGGTGCAGGAATGAAGGGAGGATTTATGCCGGAAGCACAGGGAGGGGGTTTCTTTTCCCCCTCTCTATCCGCTGGGTTAGACTTTGAGGTTGATATCTTGGTGATGACCTATCTTTGACAATGCAGTCATTTTTATTTAGGGTGATTGAGGCTGCTGTGAGGACTTCAGTGGGGGTTTCCATTGTCAATTCTGCATTAAAGGACCATTAAAATCAAGTGTTACTGTAAGAAGCTCTGTCTGCTGGGTATTTCTCAGAAGAGTTTGTGCCCACTTCTGAGGGCTGCTCATTTCGTCTTTCCATTTTCGGGAGGGGGAAAGAAACATGCCCCTAATGAACTGAACCTTTTTAATTGATTGTAAAAAACAAGAGAACACAGCAGTGGGAATTGTTGGCAGTGCTTTACAGCAAGTGGCGAATCACTGCATATTCATTTGTTTCTCATTGGCCAAGATGAATCCTCTTTTGGTATTAAAGCAAATGTGCTGTGAAGTTGCAGAGGACAGGGTTTAACAACTTTTCCTGGCTGGAGGCCTGGGTAATTTTTTTTTTCGGTGGAATGGTAGGAGGGCCAGGAAGTGGTGGGGGTAGGGAGCTGAGCGGGGGAGGGGAACAGTGACGTGGAGGACTGTTTTAGTGAAAGCAGGAGCTGTGTAGAACGGAAATGGTTTTGATGTAGCTGAAAAGAATGATTTTATTTGTGTATGTGTCAAGTGGGAGAGTTGGATTACAGTGGGGTAACTGCAGAAATAATCTGATTGCAGAAGAGTTGTGCTTGGTATATAACTCAGGTTGTCCAAGAGTGAAAGTGAAAAGTGTTAGTCTCTCAACTGCGTCTGACTCTTTGCCACCCCATGGACTCAAGTCCACCAGGCTTCTCTGTCCATGGAATTCTCCAGCAAGAATATTGGAGCTGTAGTCAACCCCTCCTCCAGGGGATCTTCCTGACCCAGGGATTGAACCCAGGTCTTCTGCATTGCAGGCAGATTCTTGTCCATTTGAGCCACCAGGGAAGCCCCACTCCGGCAAATAGGACTGAACTGAATTTTTTATTTTTGACAGAAGAAGTAATTCATCTGACCTCAAGTTTTTTTTTTTTTTTCCTACCGTGTAACTATCTGGATACTCATGTAGTTGAAAGGGAACCTGGCTACATGTTATAGCAACTAAGGAGAAGATCTTGCTTCCTCACCCTCTCTCAGCTATCTCTGTCTCAGTCTTTTATAAACACTCATCTTCCTTCTCTTCCATCTCATTGTTTTTGCCTCTTAGTGGTTTCCTGTTCCCGTCAACTTGGATCCACACAGACTGTGTGTGTGTTACTTGCTCGGTTGTGTCCAACTCTTTGCAACCCCATGGGCTGTAGCCTGGCAGGCTCCTCCATCCATGGGATTCTCCAGGCAAGAATACTGGAATGGGTTACCATGCCCTCTTCCAGGGGATCTTCCCAACTCAGGCATTGAGCCTAGGTCTCCATCATTGCAAACAGATTCTTTACTGTTTGAATTACCTGGGAAACCCATAGAGATTATTGTTTCTTTACAGAGTCAGTTTCGTGCTCCTCAGAACCTTAGCACATGCTATTCTTTTCACCTGAGCTGTAATTTAATGCTACCTCTTCAAGGAAGCCTTCCATGGACATCCTGATCCCCATGTGGGCTCTTCTGCTAAGGGAAAAATTTTCACATTGCATTTTCCTTTATAGCAGGTATCACAACTTTAAGTGATTATTAGATTTACTTGGCATAATATGTATATTTCTAGAATATTTTAACAGTTATTAATAAAAGTCACAAATTGCATGTTTCCATTTATTTATTTTAGGCTTCCCAGGTGGCAGTAGTGGTAAAGAAACCACCTGCCAATGCAGGAGACATAAGAGATGGCAGTTTGATCCCTGAGTCAGAAAGATCCCCTGGGAGAGGACATGCAAACCACTCCAGTATTCTTGCCTGGAGAATCCCATGGACAGAGGAATCTGGTAGGCTACACTCCTTAGGGTTGCAAAAAATTGGACATGACTGAGCACACACATCCATCCATCATTTCTCTATTTGAAAAATTAACATTATTAGAGATAACAGTACTTTCAAGGATGGAATCCTTAAGAGAGTAACAGAGTTAGGATCCCTGTTTGATCCTAGAAGATATTAGAAATAAACTTTTCAGGTACTCATAAAGTTTTATAAACTCTTTCCTGCATCACATTAAGTTCTGAAAGGTGATAAAAAATTAACAGTAAGTATGGCAAACACTTTAAGAAAAATTGCAAAAGTTTTTTGTGTGTGCTGTAAATCTTATGTAGTTCTTATAATTAGTTTGCTATTCACTGCTTATAAATCTTCAAGTAGTTTTCCCCCAGTCACCGAACACTGGATTATTCTTTGGATGGAACTGCCGAAGAGAAAACATATCCAGTTAAACTTCGGGGGCATACATGACATACACTTTATACTCAGAGGAAGCTCTTTTGTCTGAACTGTCCAGGACTGGTAATTGGTTAATCAAGTCTCTTAAAGCCGTGAATTGGAGGGAAATATTTAAATATTCTACTTTAAATTAAAATGTAAATGTACATCTCTTTCCCCCAATCTTATGATGTAGGAGCAGGTCTTCTGTTTGAGTTTGGACTTCCCTGGTGGCTCAGATGGTAAAGTGTCTGCCTACAATGCAAGAGAGCTGGGTTCAATCCCTGGGTCGGGAAGATCTCCTGGAGAAGGAAAAGGCAACCCACTCCAGAATTCTTCCCTGGAAAATCCCATGGATGGAGAAGCCTGGTAGTCTACAGTCCATGGGGTCGCAAAGAATTGGACACTACTGAGCGAATTCACTTTCACATTTCACTTTTCTGTTTGAGTTTAGGTTTATTGACTGAAGTCATCCATCATATTTTTTGTATCAACAACACACAAAATGCAATATCTACATCTTTCAGCTTCCTTCTTTTTTTTTCTTTTAAGAGAACTAAAAGATATGTGAGGGCTTCCCAAGTGGCCGTAGTGGTAAAGAACCTGCCTGTCAAGTCCAATGAAATGTACGAGATGCAGTTTTAATCCCTGAGTCAGGAAGATACACTGGAGAAGGAAACTGAAACCCAGGCTAGCATTCTTGCCTGAAAATCCCATGGACAGAGGAGCCTGGCAGCCTACAGTCCATAGGGTCACAAAGAGTTGAACATGACTGAAGTGGTTTAGCACACATGCAAAAGACATGTGTCAGGGAATCGGAATGTAAATCTTTTGTATTTTAAGTTTTTCTCCCCAGTCTTTAACAGTTGCCTGACGAACACTCAATTTAATAACCTTCTCAGTAGTTTGTCCTTATTGCTTATGTCTATATCATTCCTATAGTTCTCATGGAAACCACACTTTTCACGCTCATGTTTCATAGATTTGTATGATACATATCTAAAGGTATTTAATTACAATAAGTTATGCAACTGGCATTCTTTGGAATTTCCTTTTGGGAATAGAATGAAAACTGACATTTTCTAGTCCTGTGGCCACTGCTGAGTTTCCCAAATTTGCTGACATATTGAGTGCAGCACTTTTTCAGCATCATCTTTCAGGATTTGAAATAGCTCAACTGGAATTCCATCACCTCCACTAGCTTTGTTCGTAGTGATACTTCCTAAGGCCCACTTGACTTCACATTCCAGGATGTCTGGCTCTAGGTGAGTGATCACACCATCGTGATTATCTGGGTCATAAAGATCTTTTTTGTATAGTTCTGTGTATTCTTGCCACCTCTTCTTAATATCTTCTGCTTCTGTTAGGTCCATACCATTTCTGTCCTTTATTGAGCCCATCTTTGCAGGAAATGTTCCCTTGGTATCTCTAAGTTTCTTGAAGAAATCTCTAATCTTTCCCATTCTATTGTTTTGCTCTATTTCTTTGCATTGATAGCTGAGGAAGGCTTTCTTATCTCTTCTTGCTATTCTTTGGAACTCTGGATTCAAATGGGTATATCTTTCCTTTACTCCTTTGCTTTTCACTTCTCTTCTTTTCACAGCTATTTGTTAGGCCTCCTCAGACAGACATTCTGCTTGTTTTCATTTCTTTTCCATGGGGATGGTCTTGATCCCTTTCTCCTGTACAATGTCACAAACCTCCATCCATAGTTCATTAGGCACTCTGTCTATCAGATCTAGTCCCTTAAATCTATTTCTCACTTCCACTGTAAAATCATAAGGGATTTGACTTAGTTCATACCTGAATGGTCTAGTGGTTTTCCCCACTTTCTTTAAGTCTGAATTTGGCAATAAAGAGTTCATGATCTGAGACACAGTCAGCTCCCAGTCTTGCTTTTGCTGACTGTGTCGAGCTTCTCCATCTTTGGCTGAAAAGAATATAATCAATCTGACTTCAGTGTTGACCATCTGGTGATGTCCATGTGTAGAGTCTTCTCTTGTGTTGTTGGAAGAAGGTGTTTTCTATGACCATTGTGTTCTCTTAAAAAACCTATCAGCCTTTTCTTTTCCCTGCTTCATACTCCAAGGCCAAATTTACCTGTTATTCCAGATGTTTCTTTACTTCTTACTTTTGCATTCCAGTCCCCTATAATGAAAAGGACATCTTTTTTGGATATTAGTTCTAAAAGATTTTTTAGGTCTTCATAGAGCTGTTCAACTTCAGCTTCTTCAGTGTTACCCGTCATTCTTCAGTGTTACTGGTCACAGTTCAGAAATACGTGAACCATGAACTTCCAGATGTTCAAGCTGGTTTTAGAAAAGGCAGAGGAACCAGAGATCAAATTGACAACATCCGCTGGATCATGGAAAAAGCAAGAAAGTTCCAGAAAAACATCTATTTCTGCTTTATTGACTATACCAAAGCCTTTAACTGTGTGGATGATGATATACTGTGGAAAATTCTGAAAGAGACGGGAATACCAGACCACCTGACCTGCCTCTTGAGAAACCTGTATGCAGGTCAGGAAGTACCAGTTAGAACTGGACATGGAACAACAGACTGGTTCCAAATAGGAAAAGGAGTCCGTCAAGGCTGTATATTGTCACCCTGCTTATTTAACTTCTATCCAGAGTACATCATGAGAAACACTGGGCTGGATGAAGCACAAGCTGGAATCAAGATTGCCAGGAGAAATATCAATCACCTCAGATATGCAGATCAAACCACCTTTATGGCAGAAAGTGAAGAAGAACTAAAGAGCCTCTTGATGAAAGTGAAAGAGGAGAATGAAAAAGTTGGCTTAAAACTCAACATTCAGAAAACGAAGATCATGGCATCTGGTCCCATCACTTCATGGGAAATAGATGGGGAAACAGTGGAAACAGTGTCAGACTTTATTTTGGGGGGCTCCAAAATCACTGCAGATGGTGATTGCAGCCATGAAATAAAAAGACGCTTACTCCTTGGAAGAAAAGTTATGACCAACCTAGACAGCATATTAAAAAGCAGAGGCATTACTTTGCCAACAAAGGTCTGTCTAGTCAAGGCTATGGTTTTTGCAGTAGTCATGTATGGATGTGAGAGCTGGACTAAAAGAAAGCTGAGCACAGAAGAATTGATGCTTTTGAACTGTGGTGTTGGAGAAGACTCTTGAGAGTCCCTTGGACTGCAAGGAGATGCAAGCAGTCCATCCTAAAGGAGATCAGTCCTGGGTGTTCATTGGAAGGACTGATGTTGAAGCTGAAACTCCAGTATTTTGGCCACCTGATGCGAAGAGCTGACTCATTGGAAAATATCCTGATTCTGGGGAAGATTGAGGGCAGGGGAAGTAGGGGATGCCAGGATGAGATGGTTAGATGGCGTCACTGAGTCAATGGACATGAGTTTGAGTAAACTCTGGGAGTTGATGATGGACAGGGAGGCCGGGCGTACTGTGATTCTTGGGGTCACAAAGAGTCAGACCCGACTGAGCAGCTGAACTGAACTATGCAACTGGCATCAGTGGGTTTTGGAACAAACACAACTGAGTCCTGGAAAGCATATGACATAATTTACAGGAACAGAAAAGAAAGAGACCATCCTGGCAGGGTAATCAGTATTAGTTAGCATGAGCATTTGTCAGAACGTTTAGTAGAATGAATGGAGAGTGTTAGTTAATCTCTCAAACTGTTAAGTACAGTTTAATTTAAAAAGTTTAATTTATGCCTAAATGTGTTTAATGTTTTATTAATGTCAGTCTCTCTTGGCATGTAGGAAGCTCCAAAGAAGCAAGAACAGTCCTGATGTGTAGTTCGTGCTCATCATAACTTGCTGCATTAATGAATGGCTTCATAGATGCGAAATTCACTCTGTAAGCCATGCTTTTGCTTATCATTTCCTTCAGGTCATTTTCTTCCCTCAAACAATTTTTGTAAAACCAAATTTATGGTTTGATTGATTTCCTGATAAGACTAAGAATCACAGGAGCAGCTACAATAAACTTAAGGGAAGAAATTTTGATATTCCTTTCTCATCCAAATAAACTAATGGAGAAAGGATTGTCTGCTATCCCAGAGATTTTCAATTAAAAAAAAAGTGTCAAACAGTCTCTAATATGAACAACTATATCATAAATAAATGTTACAGATAAAACTGCAGTCACATTTAAAGCTACAAAAATATTGACAAAAGAGATGGATGTTTAAAATATAATTAGAAATATCTGACTTAAAAGTAAGGAATTTTATAAGACTTTATTATCTCTAAGTTATTTTGCAGCTGTAAATACTAATAGTGGAGGAACGATTCCTGATGTATGGCTCTGAAGATAGGAGCAGATATTTTATGAGAACCTACTGCTTGCTCAATGCCTTGGATATATGGTGGCTTCTGATGGCTACAGATGTATAAGGTGTGGTCTCTGTGTTTGAAAAAATCATCTTCCAGTGGACCAGATTGATTGAAATCTAAACAGTTTATAAAGCAGAAAAAAACAAAACCAAAAAGCTATGGTGAGGAAGCATGGAGGAATGAGAGATTTTAGAAAGTTTCTGAAGCTTCACAATGGTTTACAACAGGAAAAAAAAAGCTCACTTGACCTACTTGGGGATATTACCTAGATATATCAGCATGAGTAGGTACAGGTCTCTGAGACTCAGAAGAGGCAAATGCAACTCAACAATCTGGAAGCTTTGTTTCTCCTTTCATCCTTGTCCTTCATCAGAACAAGAGTATAATTTCTCTGAGGAAAGAATAATACAAGATAATTACACTGTGTCCCAGGTCAGAAATTCCTCCTGATTAACAGTACAAGCTAAAGTAAGGGCAGATGGGTGGTGGGAGGCTTCCTAGCAGAAACAGCAAAAGAGAAACTGGAGGTTTCAAAATCTGCCATACTTCATGAGTACAGTCATTAGTCGAGGTCTGTAAGTTTTTAGTTTCTCAACAGGCCATCTGTGGGAATGATATTCACTGTTTCTCTTTCCCCATGGTCTGAGGGTGTGTGCTGAGGACAGATAATACCAGAGTCTCCCTTCTGTGAGGTGACAAGCATGTCTTCCAAAAATTCATGAGAAAGGTCAGAGAAGTTTGTGGTAGAGGAAAGAGGATATAATAAGTGGTCTTATTGACAGCAGCCTGGAGAAGGAAATGGCAGCCCACTCAAGTATTCTTGCCTGGAAAATTCCATGGATAGAGAAGTCTGGCAGGCTGCAGTCCATGGAGACACAAAGAGTCCGACACAGCTGAGTGACTGAGCACCACTGACAGCAGGAAAGAAAAAAAAAAAATATGCTGAAGGATAAATGGTAAAAGCTCTCTTCTTAATTGCAGAATGAATGCTGATAGAGATGGCAAAGTTGAGTTTTGTAATTAAAACTAGTTGTACTATTTGTACTAGCAGGGTGTACCAGGTTGTTGATTTTGATCCAAGATTATCAACAAGTGTCTTCCATTTTGGTATGGTCTCCAGAGATTTTCTGGGTGTAGTAAGGAGACAAATTAAGAGACTCTTCCTTTACTAGCTGTCTCCAACTTCCTGTTAGATTGTATGCTACTTAGTTACTTATCCAATGAACAAAGTAAGCAACTTAGGTTTTAGGGAGAATAAATATTCTTTTGAGTTGCTGATATGGAATCCATCTCTAGATATAAGCATTTTTTAAAGAATGACTTCTAGGATCAGGGTGGAATCTTCAAGAATGTAAGTGATATAAAAGGGCTGCTCAGTGCTGGAGCGACTTTGAGGAGATATTATCCCCTGTCCAATGGCAAAGGAGAAGCCCCAGCAAGATGGTATGAGGGGCAAAATCGCATTTAGAATCAAACCTCATACTTGCCAGAGATGCTCGGATGGCTCAAACAAACCTTGTGTGCACCAGAACCCAGGGAGCCCACAGAGACAGACAAAACTGTGTTTGGGTGTCTCTTGAGGAGGTATGGGTCAGCAGTGGACTGTTGCAGGAGCAGGGGCTCTAGGTGTAGCATACCTTGCTATGGTATAAGCCTTCTTGGAGGAAGTCACCATTAACCCCACCATAGAGCCACAAAAACTTACACAGGACTGGGGAAACAGACTCTTGGAGGGCACAAACAAACTGTGTGCTCACCAGGACCCAGGAGAAAGGAGCAATGACCCTGCAAGAGACTGACCCAGACTAGACTGTGAGTGTCCAGGAGTCTCTGGCAGAGGCGTGGGTCAGAGGTGGCCTGCTGCTGGGTTGGGGGCACTGAGTGCAGCAATGTGTGCATGAGACCTTTTGAAGGAGGTCACCATTATCTTCATTACCTCCACCATAGTTTGGCCTCAGGTCAAATAAAAGGGAAGGAACAGAGTCCCAAGCATCAATAGAAAACTGGATTAAAGATTTACTGAGCACGGCCCCGCCCATCAGAACAAGACCCAGTTTCCCCCTCAGTCAGTCTCTCCCATCAGGAAGCTTCCATAAGCCCCTTATCCTGCTCCATCAGAGGGCAGACAGACTGAAAACCACAATCACAGAAAACTAACCAATTTGATCACGTGGACCACAGCCTTGTCTAACTCATTGAAACCATGAGCCATGCTGAGCAGGGCCACCCAAGATGGATGGCTCATGGTGGAGAGTTCTGACAAAACGTGGTCCACTGGAGAAGGGAATGGCAAGCCATCTCAGTATTCTTGCTTTGACAACCCCATGAACAATATGAAAAGGCAAAAAGATAGGACGCTGAAAGATGAAAGCCCCAGGTTGGTAGGTGCCAAATATGCTACTGGAGATCAGCGGAGAAATACTCTAGAAAGAATGAAGGGATGGAGCCAAAGCAAAAACAACACCCAGTTGTGGATGTGACTTGTGATGGAAGTAAAGTCTGATGCTGTAAAGAGCAATATTGCATAGGAACCTGGAATGCTAGGTCCTTGACTTAAGGCAAATTGGAAGTGGTCAAACAGGAGATGGCAAGAGTGAACATGGACATTTTAGGAATCAGCAAACTAAAATGAACTGGAATGGGTGAATTTAACTCAGATGACCATTATATCTACTACTGTGGGCAAGAATCCCTTAGAAGAAATGGAGTAGCCATCAGAGTAACAAAAGAGTCTGAAATGCAGTACTTGGATGCAATCTCAAAAATGAAAGAATGATCTCTGTTAGTTTCCAAGGGAAACCATTCAATATCAGAATAATCCAAGTCTATGCCCTCCCTGACTAGTAATGCTGAAGAAGCTGAAGTTGAACGATTCTATGAAGACCTACAAGACCTTCTAGAACTAACCCCCAAAAAAGATGTCCTTTTTATTATAGAGGACTGGAATACAAAAGTAGGATGTCAAGAGATACCTGGAGTAACAGGCAAATTTGGCCTTGGAGTATAAAATGAAGCAGGGCAAAGGCTAATAGAGTTTTGCCAAGAGAATGCACTGGACAGAGCAAACACCCTCTTCCAAAAACATGAGAAGACTCTACACATGGGCAGCTCCAGATGGTCAACACTGAAAACAGATTAACTATATTCTTTGCAGCCAAAGATGGAGAAGCTCTGTACTGTCAGCAAAACGAAGACCAGGAGCTGACTGTGGCTCAGATCATGAACTTCTTATTGCCAAATTCAGACTTAAATTGAAGATAGTAGGGAAAACCACTAGACCATTCAGGTATGACCTAAATCAAATCTCTTACAAGAGCATCTCCAAGAAAAACAAATGCAAAAAGGAAAAATGGTTGTTTGAGGAGGCCTTACAAATAGCTGAGAAAAGAAGAGAAGCTAAAGGCAAAGGAGAAAAGGAAAGATACACCTATTTGAATGCAGAGTTCCAAAGAATAGCAAGGAGAGATAAGAAAGCCTTCCTCAGTGTGCAATGCAAAGAAATAGAAGAAACAATAGAATGAGAAAGACCAGAGATCTCTTCAAGAAAATTTGAGATACCAAGGGAACATTTCATGCAAAGATGGGCACAATAAAGGACAGAAATGGTATGGACCTAACAGAAGCAGAGGATATTAAGAAGAGGTGGCAAGAATACACAGAAGAACTATACAAAAAAGATCATCATGACCCAGATAACCACGATGGGTGATCACTCACCTAGAACTTGATATCCTGGAATGTGAGGTCAAGTGGGCCTTACAAAGCATCATTACGAACAAAGCTAGTAGTGGTGATGGAATTCCAGTTGAGCTATTTCAAATCCTAAAAGATGATGCTGTGAAAGTGCTGCACTCAGTATGCCAGCAAATTTGGAAAACTCAACAGTGGCGACAGGACTGGAAAAGGTCAGTTTTCATTCCGATGCCAAAGAAAGGCAATGCCAAAGAAAGGCAATGCCAAAGAAAGGCAATGCCAAAGAATGCTCAAACTACTGCACAATTGCACTCATCTCACACACTAGTAAAGTAATGCTCAAAATTCTCCAAGCCAAGCCTCAACAGTATGTGAACCATGAACTTCCAGATGTTCAAGCTGGGTTTAGAAAAGGCGGAGGAATCAGAGATCAAACATCCAGCATCTGTTGGATCATCAAAAAAGCAAGAGAGTTCCAGAAAAATGTCCTCTTTTGCTTTACTGACTATGCCAAAGCCTTTGACTCTGTGGATCCCAACAAATTGTGGGAAATTCTTTAAGAGATGGGAATACCAGATCACTGACCTGCCTCCAGAGAAATCTGTATGCAAGTCAAGAAGCCACAGTTAGAACTGGACATGAAACAACAGACTGGTTCCAAATCGGGAAAGGAGAACATCAACCTGTATACTGTCACCCTGTTTACTTAGCTTATATGCAGAGTACATCATGAGAAATGCTGGACTGGATAAAACACAAGCTGGAATCAAGATTGGTGGGAGAAATATCAATAACCTCAGGTATGGAAAATCAGTAACCTCACTTATGGCAGAAAGTGAAGAAGAACTAAAGAGCCTCTTGATGAAAGTGAAAGAGGAGAGTGAAAAAGTTGGCTTAAAAACTCAACATTCAGAAAACTAAGATCATGGCATCTGGTCCCATCACTTCATGACAAATAGATGGGAAAACAGTGGAAACAGTGTCTGACTTTACTTTTTTGGGCTCCAAAATCACTGCAGATGGTGACTGCAGCTATGAAATTAAGACATTCCTTGGAAGGAAAGTTATGACCAACCTAGACAGCATACTAAAAAGCAGAGACATTACTTTGCCAACAAAGGTCTGTCTAGTCAAGGCTATGTTTTTTCCAATAGTCATGTAGGGTTGTGAGAGTTGGACTATAAAGAAAGCTGAATGCCGAAGAATTGATGCTTTTGAACTGTGGGGTTGGAGAAGACTCTTGAGAGTCTCTTGGACCACAAGGAGATCCAATTAGTCCATTCTAAAGGAAACCAGTCTTGAATATTCATTGGAAGGACTGATGTTGAAGCTGAAACACCAACACTTTGACCACCTGATGGGAAGAACTGATTCATTAGAAAAGACCCTGATGCTGGGAAAGATTGAAGGTGAGAGAAGGGGACAACAGAGGACGAGATGGTTGGATGGCATCACCAACTCAATGGACATGAGTTTGAGTGGATTCCGGGAGTTGGTGATGGACAGGGAGGACTGGCGTGCTGCAGTCCATGGGTCACAAAGAGTTGGGCACGACTGAGCAACCTAACTGAACCGAACTGAACATGAAAAATCTGTTACTCAGATAGGCCATGGCTTCTTGTAGGAATTGTGCTCGTGTGGTAGGAATAATTAATTTTCTTGAGTCTGCAGATACTGGCCAAACACCAGCCTTCAAACAGATTTAGCTATCAATATTCTTCAGATGAAGGTCTTGTACCTGGTAAATTGCCAGAGTCGAGGCAAATTTACCTTCACTTTTAAATGTGATCCAATTTTTATGAAACACCTAGAGGAAAATTTCAAGAAACCACAAACCTCAGGTTTATTAATATTTCAATTCTGGAAAACTTTGCCTATACTTCTGATTAACAAATGGGCATGTCATAGCCAGTGAAAAAGCCTTAAAGAAATAGCATCTTTGTGATAAATAACCAACAAAGTATGTGTGTATTTTAAATATATTGCAATATTATAAAGCAGATAAGAGTTCTGTTTGGTGACCCACTTTCTTCCATACATTTCTCTGTCTATTATGGTACCCCCTTGATTTTAGTTCTTCAGGCATTCAGAGTTCTCTGGATTTGTCATCTCTGCTTCCTCTATATTCACTTCCTCCTCTGTTCTTATGAAAAATCTGATATTATGTGCATATTGATGCAAATTTAAGTCAATGTAATATCTAAGATTGTGAACAGTAAAGAAGTGAGAAGTGGGGGAGTGTTTTATATTTTAAACAATTGTAGAAGGAGACAGTATTTTTATTTCAATTTTTTGAATAGGTAATGAATATATATGATTTAAAGACTTTTCTCTTTTGCATCAGTCCAGAATTTTTAAAAAGTATGAAAGAAAAGACAAATATAAATATAATTTCTTATCCTCCCTTTTATTCCTTAAGTGAAGTCACTCAGTCGTGTCCAATTCTTTGTGACCCCATGAACTGTAGCCTGTCAGGCTTCTCTGTCCATGGGATTTTCCAGGCAAGAATACTGGAGTGGGTTGCCATTTCCTTCTCCTTTTACTCCTCATCAGTCTGTTCAGACAGTTCAGTCGCTCAGTCGCTCAGTCATGTCCGACTCTTTGCGACCCCATGAATTGCAGCACACCAGGCCTCCCTGTCCATCACTAACTTCCGGAGTTCACCCAAACCTATGTCCATTGAGTTGATAGTACTTAGTTTATGAATATACATTTACACACGTGGTCCTCTGGTTATTAGTTATCATTCTTCAGTTCAGTTCAGTTCAGTCACTCAGTCATATCCGACTCTTTGTGACCCCATGAATCGCAGCACCCCAGGCCTCCCTGTCCATCACCAACTCCCAGAGTTCACTCAAACTCAAATCCATCCAGTTGGTGATGCCATCCAGCCATCTCATCCTCTGTCATCCCCTTTTCGTCCTGCCCCCAATCCCTCCCAGCGTCAGAGTCTTTTCCAATGAGTCAACTCTTCGCATGAGGTGGCCAAAATACTAGAGTTTCAGCTTTAGCATCATTCCTTCCAAAGAACACCTAGGACTGATCTCCTTTAGAATGGACTGCTTGGATCTCCTTGCAGTCCAAGGGACTCTCAAGAGTCTTCTGCAGCACCACAGTTCAAAAGCATCAATTCTTCGGCGCTCAGCTTTCTTCACAGTTCAACTCTCACATCCATACATGACCACAGGAAAAACCATAGCCTTAACTAGACAGACCTTTGTTGGCAAAGTAATGTCTCTGCTTTTGAATATGCTATCTAGGTTGGTCATAACTTTTCTTCCAAGGAGTAAGCGTCTTTTAATTTCATGGCTGCAATCACCATCTGCAGTGATTTTGGTGCCCCCCAAAACAAAGTCTGACACTGTTTCCATTGTTTCCCCATCTATTTGCCATGAAGTGATGGGACCAGATGCCATGATCTTCATTTTCTGAATGTTGAGCTTTAAGCCAACTTTTTCACTCTCCTCTTTCACTTTCCTCAAGAGGCTTTTTAGTTCCTCTTCACTTTCTGCCATAAGGGTGGTGTCTTCTGCATATCTGAGGTGATTGATATTTCTCCTGGCAATCTTGATTCCAGCTTGTGCTTCCTCCAGCCCAGCATTTCTCATGATGTACTCTGGATAGAAGTTAAATAAGCAGAGTGACAATATACACCCTTGACATACTCCTTTTCCTATTTGAAACCAGTCTGTTGTTTCATGTCCAGTTCTAACTGTTGCTTCCTGACCTGCATACAGCTTTCTCAAGAGGCAGGTCAGGTGGTCTGGTATTCCCATCTCTTGAAGAATTTTCCACAGTTTATTGTGATCCACACAGTCAAAGGCTGTGGCATAGTCAATAAAGCAGAAATAGATGTTTTTCTGGAACTCTCTTGCTTTTTCCATGATCCAGCGGATGTTGGCAATTTGATCTCTGGTTCCTCTGCCTTTTCTAAAACCAGCTTGAACATCAGGAAGTTCACGGTTCACATATTGCTGAAGCCTGGCTTGGAGAATTTTGAGCATTACTTTACTAGCATGTGAAATGAGTGCAATTGTGCAGTAGTTTGGGTATCCTTTGGTATTGCCTTTCTTTGGGATTGGAATGAAAACTGACCTTTTCCAGTCCTGTGACCACTGCTGAGTTTTCCAAATTTGCTGGCATATTGAGTGTAGCATGTTCACAGCATCATCTTTCAGGATTTGAAAGAGCTCAACTGGAATTCCATCACCTCCACTAGCTTTGTTCATAGTGATGCTTTCTAAGGCCCACTTGACCTCACATTCCAGGATGTCTGGCTCTAGGTGAGTGATCACACCATCGTGTTTATCTTGGTCATGAGTTCACATTTTACTTTCTTCACTTTATACATTCTGAAGATCTTTGTCAATACATAAAAATAAACTTATTCTTTTTTATTTTTATACCCACAGAATTTCATTTTATGAGTACACCATAAGTTATTCAATCAACTTGCTATTTAGGAAAAATTGAATTGTTTTAGTCTTTTACTGTGAAAAACAGGGCTACCATGACAAACTCTTTCATAAGCCATTTTGAATATGTACAAATTTATATGTAGGAGAATTTCCCAGAAATGGAATCTCTGGGTCCAGGGGTATATGCATTTGTAATTTTAATAGGTATTATCGAATCACCCTTAGTTGGACTTGTACCCACATACACTCCCACTGGGGATGTTCAAGAGTACCCATTTCCCGGCAGCCTCAACAACAAAGTGTGTTATAATGAAAGGTTTTAAACCCTTATTAAATAAATTTCCAGGATTAGAGAGCTTTTGAGAAAGGAATTTGTTTTATAACTAAAAACCTTCTTAATCTTCTGAAACCACTTCCCTTGGGTGGAAACAACAAAGCAATATTCGCTATGTTCCAGGCACCATGCCAGTGAATAGGGAAACAAAGGAAAATGCGTTAGGTTTCACGCTCTTGCTCTCTTCCTTCCCTGACCCCTGCCTAAAAACGTTATCAAGGCCTATTGATTTTATGTTTCAAAGTAGGTTTCTGTATCAAGCCTATCTTTTCTCCATCCCTATGAGTGTGATGGCAATAGCTTTCTAACTGCTGGGTGCCTCTGCTCCTCTCAGCTCCAATCTGTTGTCTCTCTTTGCCTAAATGCTTTTTCTAAGCTATGGATTGAACCTGGTCACTTTTCATCTCTTTATGGATCCTCTTGGCTTGTGGCACGATGTCTACATTCCTTAGCTCAGCATCTAAGGCCCCCTCCCAGTCTCACACTAACTGGCCTCTTCAGGTTTTCCCTCGGAGCTCAACTCTGATGTGGTATGTGATTTCGTTCTGTAACTCTCTTCCTTTCCTTTTCCACCTGGAGAATTCTCTATCATCTTCTAACTTTCATTTTAAGCGTCATCTCCTGTTTTATGTGTTTGCAGAGCTCTGTTTCAAAATCTGCCATGCCAATTCAAGTTAATTTTTCATACCTTCCTCTGAGACCTGTAATGCTGTTCTGTATGTTTATTCCTCCTAGTCAACTGTTACCTCACTGAAGACAGGGATTGTGTATTATTTACCTTTAGATATTCAGTGCGCAAAACTGTCTGATTGAAGAAACTCAATAACTTTGTTTAATTGTCTAATAACAGTAAGTCAATAAAGGTCTGCACCAGTTCCAAGATCACATTCTAAAGAAAAATTATTTCAATATTACAGAGTGAAAATGGAGATGAAAAATCTTGAATTCAATGAGCCTTCTGTCTGAGTCTGTTTTGTCACAGATCTGGGTTGGATTTGGAGTTCAGATTCACAAATCTACCCAAGATGTGGGTCAGACTTCAGATAGTAATGCAGCATTTAACACAATCACAGAGAACGTTTAGATACCCAATCCATTCCTCTTCTTTCTATGCACAGCTAGGTGACCTCTTCCAGCTGCCCTTGAATTTAGGTGAGGCCATGGATTGAATTCAGGCCAGTGAAATATGGTTGGAAGTCCTTCTAGGACTAACACCTTGAAAACTCCTGTGAAATTTCCACATTCATTGTCTTCTTGCCTTCCCTGCCTGGATGTAGGAGGTCTTAGTGGAAAATTCTGTGGCCCTAGAAGATGGTGCAGTTTTGTATCAGAACCACTAATGGAAGGCTACTTATCAAATATGAAATTGGATTTTGATAGGATTAAAATAAACCTTTTAACTACTGAGTGACTGAACAGTAACAACAAATTGTACTCAGCTAATAAGGTAATCATGAGAAATGCTGGGCTGGAAGAAGCACAAGCTGGAATCAAGATTGCTGGGACAAATGTTAATAACCTCAGATATGCAGATGACACCACCCTTATGGCAGAAAGTGAAGAGGAACCAAAAAACCTCTTGATGAAAGTGAAAGAGGAGAGTGAAAAAGTTGGCTTAAAGCTCAATATTCAGAAAACTAAGATCATAGCATCTGGTCCCATCACTTCATGGGAAATAGATGGGGAAACAGTGGAAACAGTGTCAGACTTTATTTTGTGGGGCACCAAAATCACTGCAGATGGTGATTGCAGCCATGAAATTAAAAGACGCTTACTCCTTGGAAGAAAAGTTATGACCAACCTAGACAGCATATTGAAAAGCAGAGACATTACTTTGCCAACAAAGGCCTGTCTAGTCAAGGCTATGGTTTTTCCAGTGGTCATGTATGGATGTGAGAGTTGGACTCTGAAGAAGGCTTGAGTGCCGAAGAATTGATGCTTTTGAACTGTGGTGTTGGAGAAGACTATTGAGAGTCCATTGGACTGCAAGGAGATCCAACCAGTCCATTCTGAAGGAGATCAGCCCTGGGATTTCTTTGGAAAGAATGATGCTAAAGCTGAAACTCCAGTACTTTGGCCACCTCATACGAAGAGTTGACTTCATTGGAAAAGACTCTGATGCTGGGAGGCATTGAGGGCAGGAGGAGAAGGGGATGACAGAGGATGAGATGGCTGGATGGACGTGAATCTGAGTGAACTCTGGGAGTTGGTGATGGACAGGGAGGCCTGGGGTGCTGCGAATCATGGGGTCACAAAGAGTCGGACACAACTGAGCGACTGAACTGAACTGAATGAGGTAATAAGTTTGTTCATTATAACACTGAGTTTATTCTGAAAACACACAGTTGCAAACACATACACATATTTTTGTTGTTTAATCTAATGACTACTCAGATCCCTTACCTTGAGAAGAAGGGTGGAAAGTTCATATGCAAATAGAATCAAATCAGAATGGAGACATCACTTGTTTTCTTCTAGAGATGGTACTAGAAAGAAGCTTGCTTGTCTTTCTTGCCATGCTGCTGTGTGACCAGCATGAGAGTGAGGTGGCCAGCGGTGCATAGTCAGGGTTCAGGTGCTAAGATGCCTGACTGTGAGAAATGGCATCATTTTAACACATGATTTCTATTCCAATCAGTAATGGCTCGTCTTTATGTGCAGACACTACTTTCATTCTCTGCTCACAGACACTTTTGTCCCATATAAGCATTCTGTAGAGCTTCTACTTCACAGGTGAAAACCCACTGCTCTGAGTGTATTGTCCCTGTAAATCCTGTTTCCCAGCTTCAGAATACTGATGAGAAAAGGATTTGCTGAGGTATTTTTCAGCATAGCATCTGCCTGCTTTTCTAGATAAAGCTTTTCAGCAGCAATTGCCCTAGAAATAATTTCTAGAATCTGTATGCTTTCTCACAGTGTATGGTACTTTCAAGTTTCTTTTTTCTTCAATAATACTCATTCCTCAGGGGACCTTATCCAGTCTCATGACTGAGATAATCTATATGCCAGTGAGTTTCAAACACAACATGTACCACTAAGTTCTCTCTGGAACTTCAGATGCTTCCATCCAAATGTCTACTCCATATTCTTACTTTGAATGTGTAGGCATCTACATTCTGAATTCAGTCTGTTTGTTGAATTGCTGTTGTTCAGTGGCTCAGTTGTGTCAGACTCTTTGTGACCCCATGGACCGTAGCATGCCAGGCTTCCCTGTCCTTCACCATCTGCCAGAGTTTGCTCAGACTCATGTCTATTGAGTCGGTGATGCCATCCAACCATCTCATGCCCTTTGTCCCTTCTCCTCCTGTCTTCTATCTTTCCCAGCATCAGGGTCTTTTCCAATGAGTTGGCTCTTTGCATCAGGTGGCCAAAGTTTTGGAGCTTCAGCTTCAGCATCAGTTCTTTCAGTGAATGTTCAAGGTTGATTTCCTTTAGGATTGACTGGTCTGATCTCCTTGCTGTCCAAGGGACTCTCAAGAGTCTTCTCCAACTCCACAGTTTGAAAGCATCAGTTCTTCAGTGCTCAGCCTTCTTTATGGTCCAGCTCTCACATCTGTATATGACTACTGGAAAAACTGTAACCTTGAATAGACATCTCTAATTTCAAATTGAGTTCTTGGTCTTTCCCCTTCTCCCAGTCTTCCCCATCTCAGTAGATAGCAACTCCATTGTTCCACTTGTTCAGTTCAAACCCTCTGTGTCTCTTCTCTCTCACACACCTCACAATCTATCAGCAATATATGCAGAATTTGATCACTTCTTGCCAACTTTATTGCTACAACTCTTGCTCTGCCACCACTATTTTCCACCTGGACCAGTGCTGCAAGCTCCTGCCTCACCCCATCCCTCCTCCATTGGCTTCCCACAGCTTCATAGACTATTCTTAACATGGCAGCTAGAGTTAAATGGAAGGCAGAAAATCTCAGTCCTCTGCTTCAAGCTGTTCTAATAATATGCAGAGTATATCATGAGAAATGCTGGACTGGATGAAGCACAAGCTAGAATCAAGATTGCCGGGAGAAATATCAATCACCTCAGATATACAGATAACACCACCTTTATGGCAGAAAGTGAAGAGGAGCTAAAAAGCCTCTTGATGAAAGTGAAAGAGGAGAGTGAAAAAGCTGGCTTAAAGCTCAACATTCAGAAAACTAAAATCATGGCTTCTGTTCCCACCACATCATGGGAAATAGATGGGGGAACAGTGGAAACAGTGTCAGACTTTACTTTTGGGGGCTCCAAAATCACTGCAGATGGTGATTACAGCCATGAAATTAAAAGACACTTGCTCCTTGGAAGAAAAGTTACGACCTACATAGACAGCATAGGAAAAAGCAGAGACATTACTTTGCCAGCACAGGTCATCTAGTCAAAGCTATGGTTTTTCCAGTGGTCATGTATGGATGTGAGAGTTGAACTATAAATAAAGCTGAGCACTGAAGAATTGATGCTTTTGAACTGTGGTGTTGGAGAAGACTCTTGAGAGTCCCTTGGACAGCAAGGAGATCAAATCAGCCCATCCTAAAGGAAATCAGTATTGAATATTCATAGGAAGGACTGATGCTGAAGCTGAAGCTCCAACACTTTGGCCACCTGATGCGAAGAGCTGACTCATTTGAAAAAACCCTGATGCTGGGGAAGATTGAAGGCGGGAGGAGGAGAGGATGATAGAGGATGAGATGGTTGGATGGTATTACTGACTCAATGGACATGAGTTTGGGTAAACTCCGTGAGTTGGTGATGGACAGGGAGTCCTGGCATACTGCAGTCCATGGGGTCTCAGAGTCAGACACGACTGAGCGACTGAACTGAACTGAAGTGAATAATACCATATCTACCAGTATATTAGTCAGGCAGGCCAGACCCTGCTGCAGAAACAAATGTACACTAACAACCTCAGTGGCTTACGGTAGCAAAGCTTTATGTTTCATTCAGGTGAGGTCTGATGTGGATCAGATGGTTCTATCCCTTTTCATCTGGAACACTGGAATTCAAAGGACAATGGTAGGAGAGCAGAGAGATATGAAGGATGCACAGTGTCCATTACTGGCTTGACCTGGAAGTGATAAACATCTCTTTTGCTCAGAGCAAGGCACATGACATGAACCACCTGCAAGGGACACTGGGATATGTAGAAGAGCATATGATTGTTCTGTGATAGCTGACTCTTTGGTTACACATTTGTTTCAGAGGAATATGTTCAAGTTCTTGCTATAAACTAAAGCTTTGTAAGATCTTGTGTCTACATCCTCTACACTGTAATTCTCCAATTTCATTTCTACCATTCTCACCTCTTTGGCAGCCTCAGTGACCTCCTTGCTAGTTTGTGTACAAGTCAGATACACTCCTATCACAGAGCCTTTCAACTGCTGTTCACTCTGCCTAGAGTGCTCTTCCTCCAGACATTTACATATTTCTCCCCCTTACTTCCATCAGATTCTAATTTAAAATTCACCTTTCAGCACCTACCCTGACATTTCATATATCTCCCTGTCTTGCTCTATTTTTCTCTTAGTATAACATTATCCAACATATATTTTTCTTAATTATCTTGTTTATAAATCATGTCTCCCACCAAAGCACAAGCTCTGAGAGGTTAGACCTTTTTGTTCCAACATCTAGAAAGAGCCTGGCATGTAATTCATGTGCCACTAATTGTTCAATGAATGAATAAATCATTTCTTTCTTAACGTCCTATGTCCTCTACTATCCGTTCTCTCACTTTTAAATGATATAATCCTAGCTCTCTAAGTTTAGCTTCTTCAGGCCAGACTTGAGCAAACAACTTACAACATATGTTAGTGACAGAAAAAACATAAGAAAATCAGCTCGTAGGATGTGCCTTGTTAATGGTGTAAGTAATGACATGCTGTGTACAGACAACATCATATTTAAATACTTCCATCTATCCATATGCCTATATCTGTTGAAATGTAAAAACTTCCAGCAATAATCCTTCCATCATATATTGAACCCAAATATGGTTTAAACGATTTTCTAGTTTTACTCCATGCAGAACAGCACCCCCACTGAAATAATGATCTGAGTATTTAGAGAGTAAGAAACCCTTCAATCTTATGACTATGTTATGTTACACCACTCCTCTGATCTTCCTCAAAGGTGCAATTTCACATCTCTGAAATTATTTTTAATCATTCCTGCTGCTTGTTATTGGAGAATAAAAGCATATATGTGGACAGAGCCAGTTGGAGATAAGAAGTGAAATCATGGTCTAGGTTCTTCCACACAAAGAATTATTCTGCTGGGAACTGCCCTCATTTAGAGAAGGATGGTTAGCACCTACTGTTGGTTTCCTAGCAACAAGAAGCTTTCCCACAGCTAAAACGGAGGGTCAATTTTGCATCTTCTCTTCATTTTCTGTTGGACTTTATGAGAAAAAATTAATCCAGAAAATTCCCAGAATATAGGATGTGTTGAAAATGGTGTGTGTCTGATAGGAGGAAAGTGATGGTGGTTATGCACCTGGAGAGGGAGATGAGGAAGAAGGGAAGTATGTAGGGGAGGGGGAAGAAGGATGACATAAGGGATCAGAGAAAGAATCAATGAAAACATCAGAGGAACCAGAATTTTAGGAGTATATATTCTCATTGTGGTCCAAACAACATACAAGCTAACAGAGGCCGAGAAAAATCATGCTTATTCCCCAACTTAGAGCTTATTTTGTAGAAGGAATAAATTGAACAAACAAGCACTTTAGAATTCTGTTTTTCTTTTCATGAACCAAATCCACAGATTTTTCATCTGAATTCTCTAAATCTTTGACACACTAACTATATTCAAATATTTTTCCTGTTTGTCTGTTCCCTACCAGAGAAACTGGAAAATATATGAAGTTTGAGATTCCACCTAGGTCTGGCTTCATTCTCTGATATCTACCTATCAGCTGTGTGACACTGTGTAACATTTAGCCTCCCGAGATTTCAGTCTCCTCTGGACAACAAGGAGATCAAACCACTAAATTCTAAAGGAAATCAACCTGAATATTATTGGAAGGACTGATGCTGAAGCTGAAGCTCCACTACTTTGGTCACATGATGTGAAGAGCTTACTCATTGGAAAAGACCTTGATGCTGGGAAAGATTGAAGGCAGGAGGAGAAGAGGGGGACAAAGGATGAGATGTTTGGATGGCATTATCAACCCAATGGAAATGAGTTTGAGGAAACTCTGGGAGACAGTGAAGGAAGGGAAGCCTGACTTGTTGCAGCCCAAAGGGTCACCGAGTTAGATACAACTTAGTGACTGAACAACAACATAGGAAAATAGGAGTAATAATGCTTGCCTGGGCAGACACCGCTAGTCACCATATCACTAGTCTTTTGTCCTTTCTCTTTATTAACTGTGCTCTGATTTGGTTTGGCTCAACAATGTGTCTAGTTTTAAAAGGAAAGAAAATTCAACTCAATTTTCCAGGATTCCTTGTAGGGAGGGTTATGGAGTAGTTCTGGCTGATTAGATATCAAATAGACCAACATCAAATAGACTTCTTCTCTACCCCCTTTATCAATCTCAGACAAAATACCTGAGGTGCAGCACTGATGACTGAGGGCAGATGGAAAAAGGGACAACAGAGGATGAGACGGCTTGATGGCATCACTGACTCAATGGACATGAGTTTGAGCAAATTCAGGGAGGTAGTGAAGGATAGGGAAGCCTGGTGTATTGTGGTTGTTGGGGTCACAATGAGTCGGACATGACTGAGTGACTGAACAACAAAACCAACTAATCCCTAAGTTTCACTCCATTACCAACATGCTGAGCTTATCTGGGTTTTTAATTCCTGATACTCTTGGAAATTCCAACTAATTCTTCTGATTTTCACCACCAATTACTCTAAAACACTAAAGTTACTTGGAGTTACACTTTAGTGTAAAAAATTTAAATTATTTTTAGTGTACAAAAATAAAATTTGGTTGGCAAATTTTCTTGAACTCAGGTATTGAGATGTTTACCTTTATTCAGTAATTATATAATGCTTAAAATATTGCCCAAAGAAAACTCTTTATGAAAAAGTTATAAAGGGATAGTTGAATATTGGCTGAGTACGGTGAGTATAAATTATCCTTTCTAAGATCTACAACCCTACTGGATCTTTAAAAAGATAGGATATACTTAAGTCCTAAATCATTACTTCTGTAAACCTAAATATTGAAATGACATTCAGGGGATGACACACGTAAACCATTTGCCCATAAAGAAGTGAGAGAGCTGGGCAACACTGCAGAAGTGTTGATCACATATTTTCTGGCTTTTCTCTCAACAATGGCAAATAGCCAGTTAGAGTTTATCACTGTTCTTCTCCCTTCTCCCTAGAAAAGTATTGTTAAGCATTTCTGGCTTTAACATCAACTCTTTAGGGGTTAAACTGGAATAGAAGAGGGAAAGTGAGCAGGTCAGAATTATCCTAATAGGAGTGTACGTGTCTGTGCATGTATGTGTGAAAAATATGCTAGTGATGATGAAGACGAGGAGTAGACAAGTCCAGGTGATTGCTCCAGGTTGCATTTCATAAATGAATTTCTACTTTAGGTTCTCTAAAGCTCATGATTTTAACTTGTTTATTCTGGAGCAACTTTTGCCTTTTATCTTATGGTCAGATCTTGGGAAATCAATTAATTTTCACCAAACTTATAAAAATCCAATACAAATGCAAAATATCAGTTTATTCATTTATTTTGTAAGATAGACTTGATCTCAGGAAAAGATCTAGGTTATAGGAATTAGTTTCATTCAAAAAACAGAACTGTAAATTGAAGACTTTCTTGGTAAGCGAAGATTCATCCCTGAAGAAAATTAGATGAAGCTGGAGGACAGTTTTACCAAAGAAATTATTTCTGTAGGAGAATCTCCTTTTTAAGAATGTTAACTAATTTATTAATTAGTTCAGTCACACATTAAGAAATTAATTTATTGAGTGTCTATCATATATACTCATACAATATTTCCTATAGGGTTAAATATTAATCTTTATCAACCAATACTTGATACCCATAAACTAATGTTTAATGTCAGGTCTTTTTCTTTCTGTTTTCAGTTCAATACACAAACTTCATATCCTGGCAACAAAAACCTAATGATTTATTAAAGTAGCCAAGGTTTTGGCTTATTTTACAAGTTAGAGATTCTTTTAAAGGACGAGTAATAGAAAATGAGGGAGGATATTTATTTTAAAAGTCATCAATATCCAAATTGCAGTAATTATAGTTAATTTGATTTTTTGGATATTAAAGTTCAACAACTTCAGTGTCAGAGAATGATTATTTTAAATGATCTCTTTCTTAGATTCTGGGTCTGAAATTCATCTAGTTTTATCACTCACGTATTACAGATATGTCTTTCTCCTCACTTTCTACCAGACTCCTTATGATTCTTTCTTTATAGCCTTGGTTGTCAGAGAACCATTCTGATAGACTTCAGGTCATTCTCAGCAAGAGGTACCCTATATGTAGTTGTAGATTTCATGTGTCTGTTGGGAGAGGTGAGCTTAGAGACTTCTTACGCTGCCATCTTACCCCCTACTCCAATATATTTTATCTTTGGAAAAAAAAATAGGATCTGTTTTTACCAATATATTCTCACTAACTTAATGTTGTCTGTGTGCTGGATTTTAATTCAATAGTTTTATGATGTTTGCATTATCTTCCTTCTTTTAGCTAACATAAACACAAATAATTTATGATGGCTGGGAATTTCCATAAAATCCAGGGAAACAGATATTATGGCAGAACTGTCTACTGTGAAATACCTTGGGGCAGGCTCTGTATAAAGAGCAACTTCTCATCTCAGTGCATTTTGCTCTGTTCATTTTTCTTTATGTTTTTTTTTTGCAGCTTGAGGGTACTGTGGACAAAATTTTAAAATCATGATATTTCTTTATGCTTGATAACTTATTTTGGGGATTGTAAATATTTTATCAGAAATGTATTTCTCTACCAATGCTATTTTAGGGAATTTATTGCATTCTCATTTGGTTTTATTTCATCCTGCTAATGTCATATACATATGAATACCTCATAATTAAATAAAAGTTAGTAGAAAATTGGATTCATAAAATAGCTTTATCTGTTTTCTGACATCACTTCTGACACCAAATGCATGCTGTTTTCTAATACTAACAAATTCTCCAATTATCTGATTCTCCGACTCCACCTTGGTGTCCTGGAATTTAAATCAGTTCTGACACTAAGTACCCAGAGTTAGCACTAACCTTACAGGTCAAGGGCTCAGTCCCACAAGATTGCCCCCTCTTCAGATTCCAGCTACAAATGAGGTGTCCAGAATCCTCTGAATTTGCTTGGTTTACTATGTATATAGAGGTTCCGATCACCTTGTTCACAAATTTTCTAATTCAATAAAACAACTCACAGAACTCAGGAAAACACTTAACTTAGGTTTGCATATTTATTATAAAAGATACAGTTAGGAATAGCCAAATGGAAGAAATGTAAAAGCAGAGTGGGAGGTGGGAGAATGTGGGACCAAACTGCCAGCTCTTCCATGTGTTCACCAACCTGGAAATTCTTCAAATGCTTCAAGAGGTTTTATGGGGGTTTCATTATGTAGGCAAGATTGATTACATCATTGCCCATTGGTGATTAATTAAATCTTTAGTCCCTCTTCCCTCCATGGAGGTCAGGGATGGTGCTAATGGTTCCAACTCCCTAATCATAGGCTTTCTGGTGACCAGCCTCCCATCCTGTAACTATCAAGGGAACTCCCCGCACCAATCACCAGTCATCTCATTATCATACATATGACATTCCTCTCACTCCAGGGATTTCAAGCAGTTAAGAATCTCTGTGCTGAAATTTCCCTGGTGGTCCAGTGGCTAAGACTCCAGGTTCCCAGTGCAGGGGGTCTGGGTTCAATTCCTGGTTGGAGAACTAGATCCCACATGCTGCAAGTGAGGTTTGAATTTTGGAACTAAAGATTGCACATGCTACAACAAAAAGATCCTGCATGCAAGATTGAAGATTCTGAGTGCCACAATTAAGATCTACATATGTATAATATATAGTATTATATAGATATTATATATCTATAATATAAATAAATATTAAAAATCTCTGTGCTAATCCCACTTCTGGGCATACACACTGAGGAAACCAGAATTGAAAGAGACACATGTACCCCAATGTTCATTGCAGCACTGTTTATAATAGCCAGGACATGGAAACAACCTAGATGTCCATCAGCAGATGAATGGATAAGAAAGCTGTGGTACATATACACAATGGAGTATTACTCAGCCGTTAAAAAGAATTCATTTGAATCAGTTCTGATGAGATGGGTGAAACTGGAGCCAATTATACAGAGTGAAGTAAGCCAGAAAGAAAAACACCAATACAGTATACTAACACATATATATGGAATTTAGGAAGATGGCAATGACGACCCTGTATGCAAGACAGGAAAAAAGACACAGATGTGTATACCAGACTTTTGGACTCAGAGGGAGAGGGAGAGGGTGGGATGATTTGGGAGAATGGGAATTCTAACATGTATACTGTCATGTAAGAATTGAATCGCCAGTCCATGTCTGACGTAGGGTGCAGCTTGCTTGGGGCTGGTGCATGGGGATGACCCAGAGAGATGTTGTGGGGAGGGAGGTGGGAGGGGGGTTCATGTTTGGGAACGCATGTAAGAATTAAAGATTTTAAAATTTAAAAAAAATAAAAAATTAAAAAAAAAATCTCTGTGCTAAATATAAAAACACACACATTATATATGTACACATACATTATATATGTACACACACATATGGGCTTCCCAGGTGGGAGTATATATATAGTGTGTATATATATGTAGTGTATGTGTGTGTGTGTATATATATATTAATTAATTAATATATATATAAGTTGTGGTATATATATATTAATATATATATTAACACAACTTAATATATATTAATTAACATATATATCACAAATTATATATATATACCACAAGTTATATACCCCACATCCAAGGTAAGAGAAACCCAAGAAAGATGGTAGGTGTTGTGAGAGGGCATCAGAGGGCAGACACACTGAAACCATAATCACAGAAAACTAGTCAATCTAATCACACTAGGACCACAGCCTTGTCTAACTCGATGAAAACTAAGCCATGCCATGTGGGGCCACCCAAGACGGGCGGGTCATGGTGGAGAGGTCTGACAGAATGTGGTTCACTGGAGAAAGGAATGGCAAACCACTTCAGTATTCTTGCCTTGAGAACCCCATGAACAGTATGAAAAGGCAAAATGATAGGATACTGAACGAGGAACTCCCCAGGTCAGTAGGTGCCCAATATGCTACTGGAGATCAGTGGAGAAATAACTCCAGAAAGAATGAAGGGATGGAGCCAAAGCAAAAACAATACCCAGCTGTGGATGTGACTGGTGATAGAAGCAAGGTCCGATGCTGTAAAGAGCAATATTACATAGGAACCTGGAATGTCAGGTCCATGAATCAAGGCAAATTGGAAGTGGTCAAACAAGAGATGGCAAGAGTGAACAATGACATTCTAGGAATCAGCAAACTAAAATGGACTGCAGTGGGTGAATTTAACTCAGACGACCATTGTATCTACTACTGCAAGCAGGAATCCCTTAGAAGAAATGGAGTAGCCATCATGGTCAACAGAAGAGTCCAAAATGCAGTACTTGGATGCGATCTCATAAATGACAGAATGATCTCTGTTCGTTTCCAAGGCAAACCATTCAATATCACAGTTATCCAAGTCTATGCCCCAACCAGTAACACTGAAGAAGCTGAAGTTGAAAGGTTTTATGAAGACCTACAAGACCTTTTAGAATTAACACCCAAAAAAGATGTCCTCTTCATTATAGGGGACTGGAATGCAAAAGTAAGAAGTCAAGAAACACCTGGAGTAACAAGCAAATTTGGCCTTGGAATGTGGAATGAAGCAGGGCAAAGACTAATAGAGTTTTGCCAAGAGAACACACAGGTCATAGCAAATACCCTCTTCCAAAAACACAAGAGAAGACTCTACACATGGACATCTCCAGAGGGTCAACACCGAAATCAGATTGATTATATTCTTTGCAGCCAAAGATGGAGAAGCTCTATACAGTCAACAAAAACAAGACCAGGAGCTGATTGTGGCTCAGATCATGAACGCTTTATTGCCAAATTCAGACTTAAATTGAAGAAATTAGGGAAAACCACTAGACCCTTCAGGTATGAACTAAATCAAATCCCTTATGATTATACAGTGGAAGTGAGAAATAGATTTAAGGGACTAGATCTGATAGAGTGCCTGATGAACTATGGACAAAGGTTCGTGGCATTGTACAGGAGATAGGGATCAAGACCATCCCCATGGAAAAGAAACGTGAAAAAGCAAAATGGCTGTCTGGGGAGGCCTTACAAATAGCTGTGAAAAGAAGAGAAGTGAAAAGCAAAAGAGAAAAGGAAAGATACAAGCATCTGAATGCAGAATTCCAAAGAATAGCAAGAAGAGATAAGAAAGCCTTCCTCAGCGATCAATGCAAAGAAATAGAAGAAAACAAGAGAATGGGAAAGACTAGAGATCTTTTCAAGAAAATTAGAGACACCAAGGGAACATTTCATGCAAAGATGGGCTCGATAAAGGACAGAAATGGTATGGACCTAACAGAAGCAGAAGATATGAAGAAGAGGTGGCAAGAATACATGGAAGAACTATACAAAAAAGATCTTCATGACCAAGATAAACAAGATGGTGTGATCACTCACCTAGAACCAGACATCCTGGAATGTGAAGTCAAGTGGGCCTTAGGAAGCATCATTACAAACAAAGCTAGTGGAGGTGATGGAATTCCAGTTGAGCTATTTCAAATCCTGAAACATGATGCTGTGAACATGCTGCACTCAATATGCCAGCAAATTTGGAAAACTCAGCAGTGGCCATAGGACTGGAAAAGGTCAGTTTTCATTCCAATCCCAAAGAAAGGCAATGCCAAAGAATGCTCAAACTATGAGTGCACAATTGTACTCACCTCACACACTAGTAAAGTAATGCTTAAAATTCTCCAAGCCAGGCTTCAGAAATATGTGAACCGTGAACTTCCAGATGTTCAAGCTGGATTTAGAAAAGGCAGAGGAACCAGAGATCAAATTGCCAACATCCACTGGATCATCGAAAAACCAAGAGAGTTCCAGAAAAAACATCTCTTTCTGCTTTATTGATTATGCCAAAGCCTTTGACTGTGTGGATCACAATAAACTGGGGAAAATTCTGAAAGAGATGGGAATACCAGACCACCTGACCTGCCTCTTGAGAAACCTGTATGCAGGTCAGGAAGCAACAGTTAGAACTGGACCTGGAACAATAGACTGGTTCCAAATAGGAAAAGGAGTCCGTCAAGGCCGTATATTGTCACCCTGCTTATTTAACTTATATGCAGAGTACATCATGAGAAACACTGGGCTGGATGAAGCACAAGCTGGAGTTAAGATTGCCGGAAGAAATATCAATAATTTCAGATATGCAGATGACACCACCCTTATGGCAGAAAGTGAAGAGGAACTAAAAAGCTTCTTGAAATTGAAAGAGGAGAGTGAAAAAGTTGACTTTAAAGCTCAACATTCAGAAAACTAAGATCATGGCATCTGGTCCCATCACTTCATGGGAAATGAATGGGGATACAGTGGAAACAGTGTCAAACTTTATTTTTGAGGGACTCCAAAATCACTGCAGATGGTGACTGCAGCCATGAAATTAAAAGACGCTTGCTCCTTGGAAGAAAAGTTGTGACCAACCTGGATAGCATATTGAAAAGCAGAGACATTAGTTTGCTGACTAAGGTCCGTCTAGTCAAGGCTATGGTTTTTCCTGTGGTCATGTATGGATGTGAGAGTTGGACTGTGAAGAAAGCTAAGCGCCGAAGAATTGATGCTTTTGAACTGTTGTGTTGGAGAAGACTCTTGAGAGTCCCTGGACTGCAAGGAGATCCAACCAGTCCATTCTGAAGGAGGTCAACCCTGGGATTTCTTTGGAAGGAATGATACTAAAGCTGAAACTCCAGTACTTTGGCCACCTCATGCGAAAAGTTGACTCATTGGAAAATAGTCTGATAGTGGGAGGGATTAGGGGCAGGAGGAGAAGGGGACGACAGAGGATGAGATGGCTGGATGGCATCACTGACTCGACGGACAAGAGTTTGAGTGAACTCCAGGAGCTGGTGATGGACCGGGAGGCCTGGCATGCTTCGATTCATGGGGTCGCAATGAGTTGGACAGGACTGAGTGATTGAACTGAACTGTACTGAACCACAAATTAATTCTCTTTCTATGTATACCACAAATTAATATATACTACATATATACCAGAAATTAATTCTCTTTCTAGGCATTTTGTAGGGGGATTTACTCATTTATTAAGTGAGATACACTGTTACTCCAAAATTAAGGCTCATAATCATGACATTAAGAAAAGTCATGGTTTATAATTTAATAAATTTAGATTTAAGAAAATGTATTTTTTAGAAACTTAAATTCCTGTGTGAAAATAAGACATAAATGATGTTGACCAGTGACTTAAATTACATGGGAAAAAGCATCTATTTTTAAAAGTCTAATCCATTACAGACTAACCCTTTTGTGTGTGTGCTCAGTCACTTCAGTCATGTCCAACTCTTCCTGACCCTATGGACTGTGGCTTGCTAGGCTCTCCGCTCCATGGAACTCTCCAAGCATGAATACTGGAGTGAGAAAGTACAATAAAATGAATTACCCTGAAAATAAGTTATAAAAAAACCCTAAATGTGTAAAATACAAATGCAAAGGTTTTTACTCTAAGATTTAATAGATGGGAAATTTCTAAAAAAAGCTTTTCTAAGTGTTTACTCTTACTCTATGTACTTATTTAGTTAAGAGCTGGTAACAACTTGTCTTTAGACCATTACAGTGTGTGGACTGTACTGTGAGTTGCGCTGATACAGACTGTCAGATGTTCTCAAGTCAATTTAATTAAAGTGATCCAATTTAATTAATGAGAACTACTAATACACTAATCATGCAAGAGTTTATTAAATTCATCTTTGAACATCATCTTAGCCTAAAGAGTTAAACACTATTATTTTGTGTTCTTGTCTCAGCCAGAAGTAATCTTTCTATTAAATGAAGTCTCATAAGTCTTAGTAGCTCTTTGTCTGAGCACATTCTCTGTTACCACTATCCGCATGGCCTTTCCTTGGTTAAACTGTAACTTTTTAGGGGTTGATATCATGTTTCTTTTTCCTTATTCAAGCCTTACTAAGTCTGTGGTAGACATGGAGACATCCTGGCTAAATACTGCAGATTTCTAGTGAGTGACAGTAGTGGCTGTTGCTGCTAAGTCACTTCAGTCATGTCTGACTCTGTGCGACCCCATAGATGGCAGCCCACCAGGCTCCCCCGTCCCTGGGATTCTCCAGGCAAGAACACTGGAGTGGGTTGCCATTTCCTTCTCCAATGCATGAAAGTGAAAAGTGAAAGTGAAGACGTTCAGTCATGTCTGACTCTTAGCGACCCCATGGACTGCAGCCAGGCTCCTCCGTCCATTGGATTTTCCAGGGAAGAGTACTGGAGTGGGGTGCCATTGCCTTCTCCGGACAGTAGTGGACATGGTTCTTAATCCCAGGGAAAGTGGAAGTGTTGTTTGCTCAGTCATGTCCAACTCTTTGTGACACTATGGATTGTGGCCCACCAGGCTCCTCTGTCCATGGAATTCTCCAGGCAGAAATACTTGAGTGGGCAGCCATTCCCTTCTCCGGGGCAACTTCCTGACCCAGGTATCACACACAGGTCTCCTGCATCACAGGCAGGTTCTTTATTGTCTGAGCCACCAGAAAAGACAAGGAGATACAAAAAATTAGCCATCCTGTCTCAAATAGGGACATTTTAATGGGCAGTACTAGTTTCAGGACATCCTGAGTTTGGCCACAAATGCTGGGCTTGAGCAG
The DNA here is from genome assembly GCF_001704415.2 of Capra hircus. NCBI lineage: Eukaryota > Metazoa > Chordata > Mammalia > Artiodactyla > Bovidae > Capra > Capra hircus. The sequence continues at coordinate 25,805,413 of NC_030809.1, forward strand.
CTCTCTTTGTTCAATTGTGCTTCTTCTCTCTTATTTTCACAGGTGTTGATCCCTAGTAAACATCTTAAATCCCAAACTCCATCTTAGCATCTGCTATTGGTGAACCTAACATCTGATACAGTCCATTGAACACCCAATGAGTAAGTGCATAAAATGCCTATGCTCAGTTCTATCAGTCTGGTTAAACAGAGCTTTTTGGTGGAATTGGGTAGAGAGAGGGATAATTGCTAGCATTGACCTCAGTGTAAGAGGGGCTGAAAATCTTTTTGAAGAGTTGCATAATGATAGTGATCATAATGAAGATGATGATAGCAATGATAGAAGCTCTTGTACATGATAGATACACTTTTATGACAAGACTGTGAGAAGTTACTATTATCATTCCCAGTTTAAAAATGAAAAAACTGAACAACAGAGAGATTCAGAAATGTGCCCCTCAGCCATTAAGAGATAAGGCCAAGACCTAGATCCATTTCTCAGTCATGACTGACTTTTCTTATCTAATAATTAATGCTTCATGAGGACAGAAATTTTTGTCACTGTCTTCCCTACTGAATCCCCTAGAACCATGACAGAGGCTATCATATAGTAGGAGCTCAATAAATATTTGTTGAAAAGATAAATGACCATGAATTAAGATTTTCAAGTCAATAGCAGAAAAACACTTGTTTGGATGGCAGGGATCAGTTCCTTTTTAATAAACCCAAGTTATATAGCATAGTGTTTGTACACAGCACATGTACTATTGATATTTGCAAATTAAATAAAAACAGATTTTTCTATTGATTGGTATTATGTATGCTAATTTTGTATTTACTAGCTTAGTCTTCACAAATTAAACCTCAGATATTTCCTGGACAGTCACTCTTCCAGAGAGCCTCAGAAGATTCAGTGAATGCACTGGCATGGAGCCTACACCTACAAGATACTTCTTAGAGAAGCCTCCCAGGCACAGTAACTTTCCCTTCTCAAGGCATAGCTACCAGGATCTAAGGTTTGACCATTGGTGACTATGAGTGCACTCAAGGACTTGGGGTACTCACCTGGCCCAGCTGGATTAATGAGATGGTTTCTCCTGAGAATCTAACTATGAAAAAAAGAGACATCAAATCTGAGAGTCTTTGAATCTGAGCTATGGTAAGCCAAGTGTTAGTTGCTCAGTCATGCCTGGCTCTTTGGGATCCCTTGGACTGTAGCCTGTCAGCCTCTTCTGTCCATAGAATTTTCCAGGCAAGAATACTGGGGTGGGTTGCCATTTACTCTCCAGGGGATCTTCCTGACCCACCCAGGGATCAAACCCAGGTCTCTTGCTTTGCAGGCAGATTTTTTACCACCTGTGTCACCAGGGAGGCCAGAATATTTAAGGCAAGATTTAATTTCTCTAGCTAACTAGGTACTTGTAATATTTCTACAATGGAGCCACCTCGGTGTCTTTCAATGGAGTCCTGGTATTTTCCCTCCCCCATCCAGATTCTTTCAACCAGGTGGGTATTTCTCAGTATCTTTTCAACCAAACCCCACTGAGTATCTAGATTCTGGGTAGATATATCTTGGTGTCTTTCAACTGAGCCCCCCACCAATTACCTAAACTGAGAGGGGGAAGGCACCTGCTATACTCCACCAAACAAAAAAGTTAGGATCTCAACCAGTACATAGAGGGGTGGTTAGAAGATCTATGAATTCTTACAACTTATGCCCCTGGAGACTCCCTGGTTCCTCCCCTGTATGAGGCTTGCTTGTGACTGGGAGGTACCACAACTTCCCACTAACAAATATTCTCCTTAGATGAATCACCACCATCGAGTTCTGTGACTGACAAGATGAAGAACCAACACAAACACCATGTGATTCAGAAGGTACTTGTGTTCAGTTAGCAGTGAGGCATAGCACACAGGACTGGATATGTTCATCTGGTCAGGTAAAACAAGAGGTGCGTGGGTTCAGTGGAGATGTACATAGGATCTGGAGTGAAGGTGGGGGAAAATGTGGTTATTTTGGGTTTTTCATTTATAACTTCAGTGGGTCAATACCAATTTATGTGTATAAAAATGAGAGACTAGCAAAAAGCCATAGTTCAAAGGATTGTTGCTTTCAGTTTTGAATTTAGAGAAGAGCCAAGTTTTTGAAGTTCCTATAGGCTTAGTGGGTTTGCTTAATAGTGTTTTAAAGTTCCACTGATTTCTTTGCCTTTTGTTTTCTACTCTAAAAACATCATTAAAGTAAGCTCTCTCTCTCTCACACCATGTTGGCATTCCCAAGGAAGATTCATGATTGGATTATGTTCCCAGGCAGTATAAATCAAACCCGAGGGCAGAGATATGTTGATGGCTTGAAGTAAGTGAAAAATAAATTAGGAAACGAGAAGGCCTGGGGTACCAAAGACATAAATTAAAAATTTAAATCTCAAAAGATGAAAAACTAGGTAAAGCCACTTTGAAAACCAGGCTTAGACTTTTCTAAATGAGTGAAAATGGGGAGCAAGGGGAATAAGTTCAGAGCATGTGAATGAAGTTGTTTTACATAGAAGTCGTTAGAGCTCTGAAGGAGAAAGCCTACATGTTTAAGCAATACTAGAAAGTCCTTTCAAAAGTTATTATAGCTGAAAGAGAAATAACTGAGAATGTTTCTAAAATGTTTAAATAATAGAGTAGATAACTGGTGGCATTTGAAACGAGAATTTCATATTGAAGGTGTCAGCCATCATAGGCAAACCTACTACGATGGATCTGTTATATGCAGCGGCCTTACTTTTCTTGTATTATTTCCTTTTTTGCATAAGGCTAAATGCACATGGTTCAGAATTCCAATCATCCTGGTTATTGGCACTCATGGGGAAAATACCCTTAAGTATCCTTTAGACTGCTAAAGGAGAAAGGGGTTAGAGGCTTTGGACTCAAATAGACCTTAAGTTTGAGCCTGTCTCTTAAGTGACCTTGGGCAAGTCACTGGCCCCTGAACCTCAGTGTTCCCAACTCAGAGGGTTTGACAAAAATGAAGCGAGGTACATGCCCTAGTCAAATACCACCAGCCCGCAGTACCAGCCCTCAGTAGATGCCTAAGAATTGTAGATTATTAATAGATCTCCCTTCCTTCCCCTCTGAAACTCAAAGCTTAACAAAGCAAGATTTTAATTTATGTAAATTTGTCCTAGTTTAAAGAGAAACAGCTCCCCTGTGGCAGAGATAAGGAGGATGATCATCAAGTTGTACTAAATTAATACAAAGGGTGCATTTCTAATCTTGAGAGGTTTCATTCTACTAAAACTTTTTCAAAGTTTCCATATCCAAGAGTTTACATTCCCTGTACGCACACCTGCTCCTCCTCCTGGCATCTCTTTTCTGGGGGTAGGGAGGGTGAGGTCAGGTCATATATTAATTATGTCAGAATTGAAGATGATTTGCATTCAGAATACTTTAGATTTAGGAAGTTTAAATACATCTTGAATGAATGTTTTTCTTCCTTTAAGTATTTGTCTATCTAAACTTTATTTCTAGATCTTTTTCATCTTTTCCCCAACCTCAAGGCCTTCCCTGGTGGCTCAGCTCTAAAGAGTCCACCTTCAATGCAGGAGTCACAAGAGACACGGGATGGATCCCTGGGTCAGGAAGATTTCCTGGAAAAGGCATCTTCTCCAGGATACTGCTCACTCCAGTATCCTTGCCTGGAGAATCCCATGGACTGAGGAGCCTGGTGGGCTACAGTCCATAAGGCTGTAAAGAGTCCGACACGACTGAAGCTACTGAGCATCCAATCTCAAATCACGATATGAAGATAGAAATGTTTCCTTTACTGAGCATAGATAAATTGGTCAAGTCTTAGGGAAATGAAATGCATAAAATGATAAAAAAAATTGGCTCCCAAAAGCTGGTGTCTCACACATGGCGGGGTGGGCATTGCTAATTTGAGTAGAGGTGGAGTAAGGAGGAGGATTTGATTCAGTTTAGTTTATACCCTCGAGGCTGAGATGGTAAAAAAAAATCTGCCTGGAATGTAGAAGACCCAGGTTCGATCCCTGGGTCAGGAAGAATCCCTGGAGAAGGAAATGGCTACCCACTCCAGTATTCTTGCCTAGAGAATTCCATGACAGGGGAGTCTAGTGGGCTACAGTGCATGGTGTTGCAAAGAGTCAGATATGACTGAACAGCTAACACTTTCTTAAAGGGCTGCTGCTACTGCTGGTGCTAAGTCACTTCAGTCGTGTCCGATTCTGCGATCCCATAGATGGCAGCCCACCAGGCTCCCCCGTCCCTGGGATTCTCCTGGCAAGAACACTGGAGTGGGTTACCATTTCTTTCTCCAATGCATGAAAGTGAAAAGTGAAAGTGAAGTCGCTCAGTTGTGTCCAACCCTCAGCGACCCCATGGACTGCAGCCTACCAGGCTCCTCAGTCCATGGGATTTTCCAGGCAAGAGTACTGCAGTGGGGTGCCATTGCCTTCTCCACCTTAAAGGGCAAGGTGTCTAAATATCCCAAGGAATACTGTAAGATTTTTCTGACAGGTGTTAGAGTTGATGTTGTAATCTCTCTCACGTTTCTCCCCTGCGCTGAGAACATTCCAGTTCACTGAGGGACCCCTCTGGGAGGAAGGGGCACTACTTCAATAGAATGAAATGTCACTGCAGAAGCCTACCTTCTTTGGCCAGAAATCCTGAGTCAGCTTTTGCTAAAAGTGATTTCCAGTCTGTCCTAACTTATACATAAAATCGTTAAAAAGACCTTATTTGGGGGTAAGGGGAGTCAAGGATAAATAAGCTTATAATTCTTTTATAATATGCATGCTTATTAGAAAAAAAAAGAAAATTTGAAAATTAGAAGGAAATACCAGTTCCCTATACATCTACCACCCAATGATGAAAGTAGAAAATGTTAGTCTCTCAGTCGTGTCCAATTCTTTGTGACCCCATGGACTATAGCCCGCCAGCCTCCCCTGTCCATGAAATTCCCCAGGTAAGAATACTAAAGTGGGTTGCCATACCCTTCTTTAGGGGATCTTCCCAACCTAGGGATCAAACCTGGGTCTTCTGCACTCCAGGCAGATTCTTTACTGTCTGAGTCACCAGGGAATCCCCACCACCCAAGGACAGTCAGTGATAAAAGATTTGTGAATTATTTCCCTGGGATAAACTTCTCAGGTATCCCAGTGATGGTGGAATGGGGAGCCCCATCTGTTGAAAGCTCACCTCCCCAGTCAGGCTATGTAGGAATGTTTGTCTGTGATGGGTGAGGAAGTTGTATGCGGATGCTGGAGACAGTTCGTGGGTTGCAGGGACTTGGCTCATTTTTCTCCGCATTACCCTGGGTCTGACTAATTTGTCATCTTGGCTCTGAGTGACGGGTGATGCTCACCTCCTTTGCTCTTACCGTATGGCTCTCGTCTCTTGAGCACACATGCATCCTGCTTGTCAGATGGTTCCTGTCAGCTTGGCGTGTGGCTGCGGAGGTTTGCCAGTCCCCTCAGGGCTTGCTGGCTCACACATGGTCTGTATGGATTCTCGGATACGTCTCCAAAGTGAGGGTATGATGGAGCAGGGCAGAGCTTCAGAAAATGTTTGCCAAGGCTTTTCGTTTAGACTAGCTGAATTGATGTTTCTCCCAGGACGTGAAATTTCTCAAGTCTCCAGCCATGGTTCCATGGGAACTGAGTTTTATAGGGCAAGTCCCTTTCTCTCTATGCCAGGGAGAACACAGAGCTAGTCCTTTACAATTATGGGAAAGATAAACCACTGGTACTTACTGAGAGGGCTGTGGCTAATGGCTTAGGCTTTTAAGCAAATAATGCATGTTGGGCTAGGCTGGGGAGGGAAGGAAAGAAAAATCTTCAAAGCATGCTTTCCCTACCAAGCTTCTTACTATAGAGACTTCTGAGTCTGGTCGTAGAGAAAACAAACAGATTGTAATAAAATTGTGACTAGAAACCCTCAGAGCCCTCATATCCCTACTCCTTAAGTCAGAACTCTTCCGGGTGGCAAGCTCAAGAAGAAAATGTTTGGAAATAAGAATACACCGTGAATAAACTTTTGTGCATCTCTTTTTTTCCTCCCTGAATTAGAGTGCTGAAAAATGAGATCTTTTGGATTCACAGAAGCTCAATTGTAAGAATGCTGTGAGGAATAATTTTAGATTAGCTCTCTTAAATAAGCCACAAAGACAAAGGACAAGTCTTTAGGATGGATGGAAACAAAGGGTCTGAGCAGACTAACAGTGAATGGATTCAAGGCTTGACTGCTCAGACACCTTCACTTCACCAGATTCCAACCCATGTGGACATTCAGTTCAACAGTCTAGACTCTCAAGTCGTGAAATCTTTCCAGCTGATCATTTGCAACTGACTTCAGACTTTCACACCTAGGGCCAAATTGTTCCACAAGTGCGACCTTGCACTCAAAGACCCTGCTTCCTGAGCACCATCTTTTACCCAAAAAGCTCTCTCACTTAGCTACTCACACAGTCCCAGATCTGAGGTATTATTGAGACCTGCAGGTCCTTCCTCACCACTGCCCAGTCACCTCCTGCCTGTCCTTTCTTCCCAAATCAGTGTCTAGGGTCCATCACTGCAGTCAATCTCTTCTTATTCACCCTACTCTCTACCCTCTTATTTCGCTAATACATCTGCCTGTCAAAATCCCAAATCTGGATCTCCATATTATCAGTGCCCATATCTAGACTGAAGAGCTTTGGAGGAGAAAATCCACACAATTACAAAGATCTGCATCCATAAATTCATAATTATAAACTCAACTTAAGGGGATTAGTGTAGTGGTTAAGGGCACGAACTCTGGAATCTGACTGACTAAATCCCTATTTACCACTTACCAGAAGTGAGACCTGGGACAAGTTAATCAATGTTGTCTTTCTGTGACTCCATTCCCTTATCTGTATAATGGGAATTTAAAAACTGTTGTCTCATGGTCTCTTGTAATTATTAAACGTCATCCACAGAGAGCAGTATCTGGTGTGAACTTTAGACCCATCACCATCTATTTCACTTTCACAAATGATACTTTGCACTTCATAAAGAAAACAGAAGCCATTAAATGAGAGTCTCATTGATTTACAAACTCAAAGCACTGTTGTTGTCTTTAATTTATGATAGGATTTATGATAATATCCTTAATGTTGTTCTTCTGTTCATGTCCAGAGGGGAATGGAGTAATTTATAGACTAAGCTGGCATTCCCATCATTTACAATGATAATAATAATCTGACAAATATATATTGAGTAGATACTTGGTTAAAGACACATGACAAGGCAAAATGAGGGATAAATGGAAAAGTGGGATGGATATCACCAGGAGAGTTGAACTTTTTCTTGAATGTATAAATCTTGTCAGCTCCCACTTGATAAAGAATCTCATGTGCTTTTATCTCATATCTTCCTTTTCCTTTCTTTTTATATTTTGAAAAAAATTACCTCTCCTGTTTATAACTCCACTTGCGGAGTTTGCTGTTGAAACATTCAGTTAAAAAAAATCAAACATGTCTGGATGCAAAATGGAAATGAGTCATGTGCACTAAATTGACCCACAGTTCTTGCTTTCTTTTTAAAATTTAGGGGTTTGAACAGTAAATATAAAGCCCATGGAACTAGAAAAATTCAACTTGTTCATGACCTTGGATTTGTTAAATCTGTAGAATGGAATACTATTCAGCCATAAAAGGGATAAAATACTGATACATGCTACAACATGGATGAATCTTGAAGACAGTGTTCCAAATGAAAGAAGAAAGATACGAAAAGCCTGATTCCATTTATATGCTTAATAGAAACTGTATCTTTTTTGGGTGACAAACATGTTTGGGGATTAGTGGTGATGGTTGTAGAATATTGCAAATAATATTATATACCATATTATACACTCAAAATGGTTAAAATAGTGAATTGCATGTCATGTGAATTTTACCTCAATAAAAAAAAAATCAAGGACACACTAAAATAAAAAGGAATAATTCAAATGAACCAAACATAAAGATTTAAAAATGGACTAAAAATCATCTAGACTTTGTTGTTGAGTTATAGTCCTCAACCTAAGAACCTTCATGTTTCTTCCATCTTTGCAGTAGAGGCATTGATCATGCTGTTATAATTAACACAATTTGTGAAATTAGATTTGCAAAACCATAGATATGTTTCCAGGTGGCTTGTATTCCTTCTGGATAGCACACCATCACCATGTGTTATGCCAAGAGCTACAATAAGTTAATCAATATTATAATTAAACAGTCCCCACTCTAAGTGTATATCTATATACTATGGCGTTGACAAGTGGCTTCTAAAGAGCCTAGAGTTTAATAGTTTTGCGCATCGTTTACAGTTCATGATTGATTTGCACCACAATAAGAAATTATGTCTTCTGTGGAATCCACCCTGTATTGGGAAAATTGATTATATTTCCCTGGGGAGGTCAGGTCTCATAAAGCAAATGTTAATTAATTTTTTTGTATTAAAAGCTAAATACAAAGATTGAATCACTTTTATTAGGAACTTATTTTAATGAATTCACTGCCCTTTGAACCCAAATAGTTTATCTTTTGGCACTCGCATCCTATTAAAGAACAAAACGATTGATTGTATAATTGTCCACATAGAATCTCCCTGCTAAGTTATAGAGATTCGCTGCAATGTCCTCTCAACAGCTGTTAAATTTAATCTCAGACCATTAGCAGGTTTCCTTCCCTTCATTTTCTGTCCCCCCCCCCTCTTTTTCTTTGAAAAATAATTTGAAGAATAAGCCTGGAAGTTAAGATGAATAGCATCATTTTACTTTTTAATGTGAGAGTTTGTAATGGAATGAGATTACATATGCTGTTTATTTCAAATATATTGTACTAAAGAAGTATCATGTCAAAAACCATTATGGTTATGTAGAGAGTAGAACAGTCTATAATTAAACTAGAGAACTGCTAGGATGTATTTCCTAGGCTTTTCTGGGTAATGAAAGTCCATGATCTAATGGAGGCCACCCCGTAAGTATTTCACCAGAAATTTCACTGAAAATGTAAATTAAAAATGTAGCAGTGGTAACTCGCATTTAACTGATCTTTTCAGTAGCCAGGTCTGTCTGCAAGATATGCAGAGCTGTGAAACTCTGTTATGAAGGAGCATCTCTCTGTTAAAATGCCTTTTTAACTAATTTGATGATACTTTGGTTACTACCCTATTTAAGATAAGATTTCTGGGACTAAATGTATGGTATTCAATTTTCCCCAGCATGGGATCATTGCCATGGTTTATTTTCTTAATTCTTTCAAAATTCTGTAAGCCTGCAATTAGTTTGAAGAATCTCATTAGTATCAAATGAGAAAATCGTTAAATGTGTTCACTGCAAAAAGCATGGCCTCCTTTGAAATCTACATTACTTGGAGGGTTTCAGTTCAGTTCAGTTCAGTTCATTTTGGTTGCTCAGTCATGTCTGATTTTTTGTGAACCCATGGACTGTAGCACACCAGGCTTCCCTGTCCATCACCAACTCCTGGAGCTTGCTCAAATTCACATCCATTGAGTTGGTGATGCCATCCAACCATCTCATCCTCTGTTGTCCCCTTCTCCTCCTGCCTTCAATCTTTCCCAGCATCAGGGTCTTTTCTAATGAGTCAGTTCTTTGCATCAGGTGGCCAAAGTACTGGAACTTCAGCCTCAGCATCAGTCCTTCCAATGAATATTCAGGACTGATTTTCTTTAAGATTGACTGGTTTTATCTCCTTGCCATCCAAAGGACTCTCAAGAGTCTTCTCCAACTCCACAGTTCAAAAGCATCAATTCTCCGGCACTCAGCTTTGTTTATGGTCCAGCTCTCACATCCATACGTGACTACTGGAAAAACCATAGCTTTGACTCTATGGAACTTTGTCGGCAAAGTAATGTCTCTGCTTTTTAATATGCTAAGTTTGTCATAACTTTTCTTCCAAGGAGTAAGTGTTTTTTAATTTCATGGCTGAGCCCAGGACAACCAGACCTTTAGAGGAGGTTTCATCAAGGGACCATCTCTTCTTTCTGAAAATATGTAGCTCATCTGTGTATAGTGAAGGTGATAAATATTTTGGATCCTCAATTTTGAATTTATTATCCCAAAGTAATTTCCCACAACCTTATTAATTATTGATGGCTCAGATGGTAAAGAATCTGCTGGCAATGCAAGAGACCTCGGTTTGAGCCCTGGGTTGAGAAGATACCCTGGAGAAGGGAATGACAACCCACTTGAGTTTTTTGCCTGGAAAATTCTATGGACAGAGGAGCCTGGCGGGCTATAGTCCGTGGAACTGAAAAGAGTCAGACATGACTAAGCGACTAATCCTTACACTTATAGAGCTTCCTCTCTGATACCTCTATGCCATGGACCAGCAGAAGCAAAATGACAGCTTGGGTGGACTTAGCATTCTTTCCATCAACAATTCTGTAGGCATCTTCCCTGACTTCTTATTTTAGAGTCTAATACCTCCTGTTGCTTTCTCACCCCCAGAGTTCTTGAATATAATGTCCTATTCAGGCACATTTTATCCAAAAAGTACATGATTAAAGGGCTGCAGAGGTTCTCTATCCCCTTCTCTCATCTTCCAAAGCCCCAGGTGTTAGTGTCTCAGTTGTGTCTGAGTCTTTGCGACCCCATGAACTGTAGCCTGCCAGGCTCCTTTGTCCATGGAATTCTCCAGGCAAGAATACTGGAGTGAGTTGCCATGTCCTTCTCCAGGGGATCTTCCTGACCTAGGGATTGAACCTTGGTCTCCTGCATTGCAGGCAAATTCTTTACTGTCTGAGCCACCAGGGAAACCAGTAGCCCAAAGAGGGACAAATTATGGTTTTCCAAAGCATGAAAGTTCATGAAGCTTACTTCACAAGGTAGGAATAGGAAGCAAAATTAAAAAAAAAAAAAAAAAATTGAAAAAATTTTTTGCCAAGTATAAGATTATAAATTTCTAGCAGTAAGTGGGGGAGTGATCGTAGCAATTTTAAATAATATATCATTAATTAATAAATATTTTTAGTCTCTAAGGAAGCGAAATTTATGTTGGCTGGGTTAGCTCCTGATGTTTGGAAGAGCTGGGGGATGGGAAAAGAGCAGCCAGAGATCCCAGATAAATTTATCTCCATGGTAAAAAGCTGAACAGAGAAGAGAGGGGTAAAGACACAAGAAAGTCTCCAATGTCTGGGTTTTTCAGAATGTGGGGGAGCTTGGAGATGTGAAGGTGGGGTGCCAGAGCAGCTGTGGTAAGTGAATGAAATGGAGAGTGAGACAGACGGGAATAAAGATTGTTAAGTTTTGTTTTACGTTACAAATGTGCTGTTTCTTTGATGGTTAAAATATATTTGAGTAGATTAAATGCTGTTCTATTATTGTAGATTCCAAATTGATCTATTTTTGAATGGTACTCAAGGACCACCGATGATTCATTTTTATAGGTTACACAACTATGATTATGCACGCCCCCTTGTGGGGAGTTTGACTACTACCTGGATAGGCAAGTTTTAGTACATGCCTCAGTTCAATTCAGTTCATGTATGGATGTGAGAGTTGGACTGTGAAGAAAGCTGAGCACCGAAGAATTGATGCTTTTGAACTGTTGTGTTGGAGAAGACTCTTGAGAGTCCCTTGGACTACAAGGAGATCCAACCAGTCCATTCTGAAGGAGATAAGCCCTGGGTGTTCTTTGGAAGGAATGATGCTAAAGCTGAAACTCCAGTACTTTGGCCACCTCATGAGAAGAGTTGACTCACTGAAAAAGACTGTGATGCTGGGAGGAATTGGGGGCAGGAGGAGAAGGGGACGACCAAGGATGAGATGGCTGGATGGCATCACAGACTCGATGGACATGAGTTTGAGTGAACTCCTGGAGATGGTGATGGACAGGGAGGCCTGGGGTGCTGCGATTTATGGGGTCGCAAAGAGTTGGACATGACTGAGCGACTTAACCGAACTGAACTGAAGAGTGATAACTAATAAACCAGAGGACCACATGTGTAAATGTATGTTTGTAAACTAAGTACTTTTGACTCAATGGACATGGGTTTGGGTGAACTCCGGAAGTTAGTGATGGACCGGGAAGCCTGGTGTGCTGAGGTTCATGGGGTCTCAAAGAGTTGGACACAACTGAGTGACTGAACTGAATTGAACTGATAGAGTTAAAAGAGTATGCTATAAGAGCATATAACAGGGGTGGGATCAAGGAAGGCTCCTCTGAGGAAGTAATAGCAAGATTGTATTTCGAGGTATTAACTAGGCAAAAGGGGATGAAGGAAGAATGGTCCAGTCAGTCTTAGTAAGCAGCATGTGCAAAGGTCCTGAGGGAGATAAGAGCATCGGATATACATTCAAGCAGCAGAGGGAGGTCAGGCAGAAGGACAGGGGAGAAGTAGAGAGGATGCACTGTGAGCCTGAAGAGACAGAGGGGGCAAAATCAGGTTGGATTTCACGAGTTACATTAAAGAATTTTTTTTTTCTTAAGGGCTGTAGAGATCCAAGGATATGTTTTAAGCAGGGAAGTAGTATCAATATTATTTGCTTTAAGAACACTTCATGGAGAAGGGTGAAAGATGGAAGGAAAGGCAGAGTTATCACTACAACCCAGAGGAGGTGTGATATAGTTTTGGTCTAGTTTTATAATGTGGGTGTCAGAATTAAGGAAAAGAAACATGCATAGAAGATAAAAATGGATAGGACTGAATAACGAACTGAACATGGGCGTGAGGGGAAAGTTGGAGTCAAGGGTAATTCCTAGGTTTCTGGCTTCTGCAGCTGAATAGAGAGTGAGGTCATTCACCAGGTTGAAAATGTTGGGAAAGACTAGATTGGGATGAAATGGGGGTAATGATGAGGCAACATCATAAATGAGCTCCATTTGGTCATGCTAGGATTTCCATCGTCTCTGAGTTACCCAAATTGAGATTATATCATCTCTGCATGCTGTGTGTGTGTGTGTGCAGTCACTTCTTCGTTTCTAACTCTTTGAGACCCTAGGAACCAGAGCCCACCAGGCTACTCTGTCCATAGGATTTTCCAGGCAAGAATACTGGAGTTGGTTGTCATGCCCTCCTCATATATATAGCATAGTTCCTGTCATGAAAAGGCCATCAGTAAGGGTGAGGTGACCATTTGAGTACAACATTATGTATGCACGTGCATATTTAGACTTGCATACCGTGTGTAAATAATCACATTAATACTCTCCATTTATATTTCAATTCAGCCAACATAAAGCTACTATTATATAGAGGATATTTCTCCTGTTTCTTACTAACCTCTGAACTTACGAGTAATTTAATTCTAAATAGAAGATCGACAAGATAATATATAGCCAACTTGTGTTATGCTATTTTATCTCTGCATTCATTGGGGCCCATGAGTTCACAAAGTCAGTAAAAAAAAAAAATGGCATTCTGGTTCTAAATAATTACAGTACTTTAACTTTAATTTAATTATGGTGCACTGAACAGTAGACCTTTAAGACTATGCAGTGATTCGCCTCAGTGAGTTAGACTAATCAGTAAACCTTATTATACGCAACACATAAAAGGATATATGTCTCCTGCTTTATAACACTTCCTTAATGTGCTCCCACAGTGCTATCAAAGCTGATGCTTGAGCATTTGCAGAGCTTGTATCTTTCTTTTTAAAATAAAAATCCTAGAATATAAGGTTTTGCAGGATAGAGCCACGGAGAAAGAAAGCTGGAAAACTGAGAAACAAGCTCTGTCCTATCAGCATCTAGCCTTTGAAGGAGCCACAAAGAATTGGTGACTTCATTTTCTCTGACTGGTAACATAAAGATGGGGCTTTCCCAGTGGCTCAGCAGTAAAGAATCCACCTGCAAAGCAGGAGATGTGGGTTCAATCCCAGGATCAAGAAGCTACCCTGGAGAAGAAAATGGCTACCCACTCCAGTATTCTTGCCTGGGAAAACCCATGGACAGAGGGACCTGGCAGGATACAGTCCATGGCGTCACAGAAAAGTCAGACATGACTTAGTGACTAAACAACAACAACAAAAAGATGATCAAAGGACTCGCCACTAACATGAAGAAACTAGCAATGAAAATAACATTGCAGTGGACATTCAGGAATGCTCCTTTGCGTTGTCACATAAAAGATTTCTACATGACTGGATATTAGATGGATCTCCTCTGAAAAGACAGGGGCTAACTTAGTGTTACAGGAGGGTTGACAAAGCACATATCAGCTAAATTAGATGAAGATTTTTAAAAAATAGACTGAACATGTTTATGCCAAAGGAAAACAATTATGAAAAACAGAAGCAGTTTTTGCACTATTCCTCAAATACTTCATCTATCCAACTGACTAACTGTACAAACATCAAGAGTAGAGGATGGGATGGGCCGAAAGGTGGAAAACCTAAGACTCAACCTATTGAGTGAAATTTATAGAAGATAAATTAGGTTAAGTAATTGGACAGTGAGAATGACTGGCCACATGGGTTTTATGCTTATTGACTTGACAGTGGGGACAGAGATGAAATATCTGGGGCAATGCAATTCAGGCTATGACTTGAAAGACATCCCACCTCGGGGGCTTCTGGCCCAAATGGTTCCAACCCACTGATAAGCTGGTGTGGAATAACCTGTAGTGTTAACATGACATTTTACCAGGGTATCTGGGCTGTGGATATCTAATAACAGTCCTATAATCCATGGAATATTAAACAGTGATACAGCTTTGTTTATTTACGATTAATTATGGAAGCTAATCTGGCCACTGTGGTTTGAATAGAAGTGCACTATTTCTTCTCATTGTTCTGCTTCTAATATCCCCACATCCATTAGGCTCTAATTTGGGCTTGCAATTGCTGGGACTTTCCAAAGTGGCTGGAACAGAACAAAAGGTATTCCAAACATGCAGCCACACAGGTAGGGAGGTGGTGAAACAGGCCTAGAGCACTCAGCAGCAAGGCCCCCTGCTTTTTGCAGCTAAATGACCCCTGGAGGATTCAGGAGTTTCTCCTCTAAAAAGCAGATTGTGGAAACATTTTTCAAAATTAAGAGAAATTGGAAAGGGAATTGACTTCATCTCTTCTTTTTACCTGGCCTCCTACAAGTGGGTTTTCAAAATAACACACATGGTTGAAGAGAGCTTGGTGGGAAGAACCATATTTTTCCAGGATGCAATAAAGTCATGTATGAATGTGAGAGTTGGACTATAAAGAAAGCTGAGCACAGAAGAATTGATGCCTTTGAACTGTGATGTTGGAGAAGATGCTTGAGAGTCCCTTGGACTAAAAAGAGATCTAACCAGTCCATCCTAAAGGAAATCAGTCCTGGGTGTTCACTGGAAGGACTGATGTTGAAGCTGAAACTCCAGTATTTTGGCCACCTGATGTGAAGAGCTGACTCATTGGAAAATATCCTGATTCTGGGAAAGATTGAGGGCAGGAGGAAAAGGGGACGACAGAGGATGAGATGGTTAGATGGTGTCACCGACTCAATGGACATGAGTTTGGGTAAACTCCGGGAGTTGGTGATGGACAGGGAGGCCTGGTGTGCTGCAGTTCATGGAGTCTCAAAGAGTCGGACACGACTGAGTAACTGAACTGAACTGAATAATGTTGGCGCACCTATGTCTTGGTAGGTATATATTTCTGTCATCATGCTGTTCATGAATTCAACTTACCTCAATTTCCAGTGTTTTATTTCCTGACATCTTCCTATCTGGGCCTTCAGCACAGGTAGAGACGTCTCCAGAATCTCCTCTCTCTCTTCTCGTTCCTGTTATCTTTCAACTTCCTTGGGTTTCTTTTCATTCTCCTGGTCAGAAGCAAAAGGCATTCCTTTCTATGTAGGCTTTCCAGTATCTTTTCTCAGTTCAAACTATGTTGTCCTTTAAGTAATATTTTGACTTTCCATGCCCATATTTCCCTGTGAGAGTAACCATGTCTCTGACTTGCTTTCTCTGGACATTTTTTATCAGCCTGGAAAGTTTTCCTCTATTTAATCCTTTTCTACCTGACTCTAGTGACTAATTAGTAGACTCCTTCTGGTTGCCCTTGTACCATTTCAAGTTACATCAGTTCTGATTTCTGCTTCTGCAAGCAATTTTCCTTTTGCTTTCAGTCTCGACCAACACTCCTTCTTCTTGTTTTCTCTTTTCTCTCTCTCTCCCACACATGTACCTGCACACACTCACGTTAACACAAAAGTCAGCCTCAGCAAGAGCATGGTCTGCCCTTAGCTGACACGTTCGAATTCCCACATAAAGGTTTTTCTCTGCTGATACTCTTTTTCTGCCCTAGCATTTCTAAAACTATTTGGCATTTGATAATTTCTTATATGTGCATTGAAACAAAAAAAAATGTGTGTAGAAAATGAGTTTATGGTTACCAAAGGAAAAAATGGGAGTAGGAGAAATTAGTAGGAGTTTGGGATTAATAGATATACGCTACTATATACAGAATTGATAAACAGCAGGGAACTACTGTGTAGCACAGGGAACAATGACCAATATCTTGTCATAACCTATAATGGAAAGGAATCTGAAAAAGAATACATATACGTATATGTATACGAATCACTCTACTGTATGCCTGAAACTGACATGAAATTGTAAATCAACAATACTTGATTAAAAAATAAAGTAATCCAAGATACAAGTGGGAAAAGAAAGGAAGGTGTGAGTGAGGCAGGCAGGGGGAGTCCCACTGTCACTGAGCTGATGTCAGCTGCCATCCGCCCATGGCTTGAGAGTTTAGAACATGAGCTGTTTGTGCCAGGTGTAGCTAGAGGCATAGACGGCACATGTAAGAGACCTCATTCAAAGCAGCAGGGTACCTGTCAGGGCTATAAATATTGCAACACCATAGTTCCTTGATTTTTATGATTATTTTGAATTTTTTTTGTGGCTGTCTCTATCAAGTTGGAGTAGCAATGACTTGTTAACACTATATGAATATATGATGAGATAAGGAAGCTAAAATGAAATTTGTCATCCTGAACAGATATAATGACACTTGCATACCAGAGTGAAGGCTGTTTTTAAAAAAACACACATGCCAGTAGAGATGGAAGTCATTTTCTCTTTTATTTTTTCTATGCCTCCTCTTAAAAATGTTCTGGTTTATGTGACACAAGGAGAGTTATTCCCATTCCAACTTTATAAATTGAGGCTTGGAGGAGAAGTCTTTATAACCAGAAAGTGAATTTTCCTTTTTATACTCCTGCTAGAGAAAGAATGATATCTTTTTCTGCCTCTCACATAAACATGTTTAAACATCGTTTAGTTGTATTACATGCTTTAAATGTTTGCTCTGGGAAGAAATTTTATTTTCTCTTCTAGGTATGCAATTTTTTAAATGTCTCCACTGTTGATACAGACACATTCAATTAAAAAAAAAAAAAAGCTACCTTCCAGCCTTAGGTGAAAATCTCCTTGGAAAACATAGGCTGTGATGTGTGAAGTGCATTTCCAGCCTCCACTGGGACCAGAACCAGGTGCTGAGGGGAAGCTGAGACACCTAAATCTGGGTCTCATCCAGCACAGGTGGGGTGGAGAAACCAGGAGATCGGTCTCCCCAAAATGATACTTCCTCAAAAACATGGTGCATCTCAGTGAGTGGAACCTGCCTCTCCACCACTGAGCACCATGTGATCAGGATCCTTTCCAGCAAGATCACAGCCCTGTTACTTGATTATGAACACAGCATCTAAAGAAGTATCCACAGTTGCCACCCTGACACTCATCTGGTCTCCCTCTTCACTCCAAACACAGTTCATCTTTCCTCTAGGGAAGCTTGGAGTCCCATCTGTCCTGACCCGCTCCTGCTTGCCGTTTCTAATTCTCAGGCCCTGTAACCTTGATCCAACCTTCCAGGATCCTACAGAGAATGCACATTCTTGTCTACCCATCTCCCTGTATTTTTTAATTAATTAATTAATTTGGCTATGCTGCATCTTAGTAGCTGCATGAGGGATCTTTTAGTTCCTTGATCAGGGATTGAACCCGAGCACCCTGCATTGAGAGCATGGAGTCTTAGATGTTGGACCACCCAGGTAGTCCCTCCCTATCTTTTTTTCCCCAAGTTTATTGAGGTATAACTGGTAAACAAAAAATGCATAAATAGTATATGCCATCTGGTGAGTTTGGGCATATGTATACACTTACACACAATCCAGGTAATAAATCATTAACCTCCAAAAGTTTCTCTGTGTCTCTCTGCTTTGTTTTCGTGGTGAGAACAACTTAACACTTGACATGAGATCTACCCTTTTAGCAAACCTTTGAGTACACAGTACCTTACTGTTGATGACAGGTCCTATGTTGTACAGCAGGTCTCTGGAACTGACTCCTCTTGTATAACTATAACTTTTTACACATTGAACAGCACTCCTCATACTTCCTCCCACTATGCCCTGATAGCCCCCATTCTATTGTTGATTTCTATCTCTATGACTATTTTAGATGTCCGAATAAGAATCAGGCAGTATTTGTCCTTCTGTGACTAGTGTCTACCAGGTCCCTCACAAGTATCTACTCTCTGATTTTAAAATGGGGAGACCATCAGCAGTAGCTCCTAGCATCCATTAGATGGACAAACCAACCTCTTACTCACTTTGATCTCATGTGGTATAGTGTTAGGGGCCAAAAATTTCCCCTCCTACCAGGCATGAGAACAAGAAGGAACTAAACTGATGAGAGGAAAAGAGAAACCATATTGCCATTTTAGGCATTAACTTTTATTTCAATAGCCATGAGTTTGGGCTATTATATTTAGAATTGAAAGTAGCCATAAATTAATGTATTTGGACATTCTTGGGATCTTGGTTTCATAGAAAGATTCTTCTGTGAATGCTTCATTTTTATTCTCTGACATCTGCTTTTTCACCAGAAAACTACATCTATTCCTTTGCTCATAAAGCAGGAGCAAATAAGATTAAGAAGAAGCTACTGCTACTGCTAAGTCGCTTCAGTCGTGTCCGACCCTGTGCAACTCCATAGACGGCAACCCACCAGGCTCCCCCATCCCTGGGATTCTCCAGGCAAGAACACTGGAGTGGGTTGCCATTTCCTTCTCCAATGCATGAAAGTAAAAAGTCAAAGTGAAGTCACTCAGTCGTGTCTGATTCTTAGCGACCCCATGGACTGCAACCTACCAGGCTCCTCTGTCCATGGGATTTTCCAGGCGAGAGTACTGGAGTGGGATGCCATTGTTAATATTTCTAGATGGTAAAGAATCTGTCTGCAATGTGAGAGACCTGAGTTCAATACCTGGGTGGGGAAGATCTCCGGGAGAAGGGAATGGCTACCCACTAAAGTATTCTTGTCTGGAGAATCCCATGGACAGAGAAGCCTGACTAGCTATAGTCTATGGAATCTCAAAGAGTTGGGCACTATTGAGAGACTTTTACTTCTTCTGCCCTTTGGAACTTGGAGAAGGTCATAGAGGCTGGAGTATTGCCTGCAAGGAATGGCAGACAAAAATGGGCTCCATGTCCAGGAGCCCCACAGGCCCCTGCTTGGCATCACTGGCTTGGGAAGATCCCCTGGGGAAGGAAATGGCAACCCACGCCAGTATTCTTGCCTGGAAGATTCCATGGACAGAGGAGACTGGTGGGCTACACATGAGGTTGCAAAGAGTCAGACACAACTTAGCAACGAAACAACAGCAATCATATATTATTAATATGATTTGCAGAATAGGAGTCAGAATTGAGGATCCTTGAGGTGCACAAAGCTTTAGCCCAGATATCCCTAATTTTGGGAAGAATCCCTTTGAGTATAGCTAAATTTTATACAGATTCTTACAGCCATCTATTATATTTTGTGAACAAGTCAGGAATGTAAGGAAAAGTATTGGATTCACTTAACAAATTAACTAATTGCTGTAAATAGTGATTGATGGCGATTGATGCCCTGTATTTTGTCTTGTGTACTATTGAACGTTTCCACAAAGAATAAGGAGATTCAACTGTACGTTGTCATAACTACAACTCAAAGAGCAAATGTGATCCTTCTCTGGAACACCTGACTTTGGGCAAGATGGATACCAGCGCCTTCACCTGGGGAGTGCTACAGAAGCAGCTCTGGTAGAACCAGGATCTCAGAGTGTGGTTTGTTGGTCTCTGTGGATGCAGAAGTCCATCATATATGGTCTGCAGGCAGTGTGATGGCTTCAGAGGAAATGCCAAGAAATGATTGATTCGCAGACATTGCTGAATCTGAAAGGTATGGTTAATGATTATATTCTGAAAGATTCAGCTTATTCTACCAAGACTGCAGTGGCCTTTTCCTCCCTGCTGGTTCATTCAATAAACAGGGTGTGGTTTACTTTGCCTAACTCATTCTCCCCTCATTTGCATATATTTGTTTACATTTGTTAGATTTCCACAATTCATTCTTTCTTTTCTAAGGTGTTATATTCTTGAGTCACAGAAATGGATCAGTGGCTCAAAAGTTGTTAACTGAAGCATGAAAACAGTGATGAAAATAGTGAAGCAAATACTACAACTTTGAACAACATCGTAAATACAAATAGTGAACAGGGCTTAGATGAGAATATAGAACATGATGCTGCATGTGCTGAGATAACTGAATTTCTAAACATGATGAATTTTCATGAGCTCTAAAAGCAAAGTGCAAATAAGGACACGGGATGTCTGAAAATCTGGTTTTGTTGGACTGACCTTCCATTTTCCTTTGAGATGTCGGCACTTGTTTGCTGATATAAAACTTTGTCAAATAGTGGCATAGGGCCATCAGCTTTTCAAATCATGCTGAAGTATGATCAACACACTAGAAGTTTTATCAATATTTTTTTCAGAACAACCATTAAATCATGCTTTCCACTATCCAACGGACACATTTTATTTCTGAAGGCTGAGAAAACGCCACTAAGAATTTCTCTCCTTGTTGGCAAAAAGTAAAAGAAACAAAAGTAACCGCTGTTCCAGTAACAATATGGTTGACAAGCTTATAAAATTTAATGACAAATATTTTGTTTGGAGAAAAAGTAGCATGAGTATGAGTATCCCTTTATCAAAGGATACTATTGGATGCCATATAATATCAGTGGCATGGCAGCAGATATTGTGCTTTACAGTTACTAACACCATTGATGTCAGAGTGTGTGAACCAGCTCTTGCCAAGTAGGAAGAGACATTAGAGAAAACGGAGCAAATATTCACTGAGAGCTTCCCTGTGCTACGTGCCTTTAGGTATTCTATTTCGTTTTATCCACCTCCAAATACTATGGTTGTTGGCTATGTGTGCTCAGTCATGTCCAATGCTGTGCGACTCCATGGAATGTAGCCCGCCAAGTTCCTCTGCCTATGGAATTTTTCAGGCAAGGATACTGGAGTAGGTTGCTATTTCCTTCTCCAGGAGATCTTCCCAACCCAGGGACTGAACTCTAGCATCTCCTGTATTGGCAGGCAGATTCTTAGCCAACTGTGCCACCTGAGTGCTAATTCACTTCAGTCATGCCCAACTCTTTGTGACCCTCTGGACTGTAGCCCTCCAGGCTCCTCTGTCCATGGGATTCTCCAGGCAAGAATACTGAAGTGGTTGCTGTATTCTTTCTCCTTGAGAGTGCAGAAAATCATAACTTGGACAAGGTTAGAGGTACAATCCAGGCGCTTGACTACCAGGGGGTCAATTCCAGAGCCTAACTAGTCTTAGTCCACTACTTATGGGGCAGAAAACTCTGTTTTGTTCTGTTCAGCACTGAAAAATATGTCAAAAGAATACAATTATATATCCTATCAAAGATGCTCTGGACCCAGTATTGATAAAAAGGAACATAGGAAAAAACAATTCCCAAGTACAGGTTTCCACTTTGGAGAACCCAGGAAGCAGTCTTGGGGAGGGTGGGGACATTATCATTCACTGCGTTTATGAAGGAGTGTTATGGGGATTGGCATCTGTGACGCAAAAGGGCAAGAAGTGGGGTCAGGCAGAGGCAGAAGGTAAGAGTGCCATTGATGACTTCGGCTGACTTTCTGGAGTGTTCTGGAGGACCAGAGATGGCTCTTGTGTGTGCTGCATGCTTAGCCGCTTCAGTCATATCCATGATAGAAGACTCTTTGCAACCTCCGTGGACCATAGCCCACCAGGCTCCTCTGTCCATGACATTTCCTGGCTAAGAATATTGGAGTGGGTTGTCATGCCCTTCTCCAGGGGATCTTCCCAACACAGGGATTGAACCCATGTCTCCTGCATTGCAGGTGGATTGTTTGCTACTGAGCCACTGGGAAAGCCCAGAGATAGCTCTCACAATTGTCGTTAAGTCTAAGCAAAGTCTTTATAACCATGTAGATCAGACGTTGGATATACACTGCCCTTGGAAGGAGTCATTACCTTTACCTTGAGGCAGAGGGCTGACAGATAAGGGTCCTCTGCTATTGGTGGTCCCAGCAGGTAGATGAACAAGTCCCTTATTCTCAAAGTGGCCTCTTCTTAGAGAAAGCACTGCTGAACTCTGAGCAGAAATGGGCAGTCAGATCAGTCCTTTGCCTTTCCACCCTAGTGTATTCTGATTGTTGAGAAAAATAAAAAGCACAAACTTTAAAAAATGTAATGCTAATCAAACCGGTTATGATTCGAATTCATGTTCTATGAGTGTATAAATTGTGTATCTCAGTCATATCTAATGTCTAGGATAGACCAGTCTTCAAGTCTGGCTTATCATTCATTTAAGTTGTATTATAAATATCAAAATTTCTCCAAA
Source organism: Capra hircus (assembly GCF_001704415.2). NCBI lineage: Eukaryota > Metazoa > Chordata > Mammalia > Artiodactyla > Bovidae > Capra > Capra hircus. Next base: position 25,828,071 of record NC_030809.1, read on the forward strand.
TGCCAGCATTATGGTGTAAAGGGCTTAATCATTAATAGTTTGTCTGTTTTCTAAATTAAAAAAAAATTCAGTGCCAAAACACCCAATTTGGGATTCTGGAAACACATACACACACACACAGTCCATATATGCAAGAACAGGGAATGGAAAACACAACAAAGAGGGGATTCAAAATCCACTTGTCATTATTTTCCAAGTTGAAATATTTAACCTTCCATCTTTGGATAATAATAAGCTTTGGTGCAAAGTAGACTGTGCCCCCCCGCCCCCCCCCAAACACACACACACACACACACACACACACACACACACACATGTCTGTAGCTTCTGGATCTATGTTTTATTTGAATATGTGGAACTGTTTGACATTTTAAACAGCCCCTAACTGTGAATGTGGGCTGTCTAACTTGATGAAACTAAAGTGTAAGGTGAGAAGCTCACGGAATGGAAAATCAGCTCAAGATCTCTAACAGTAACCTGGAAGTCCACACATTTGAAGAAGAATTGTAAGAGTGTTGTTCATTCGCAATATGAGTGTTGCTCATTAACTGATGTGAAGTATTGTTTTTACTCTTAATTTTGAAATGTTATCTTTTTAATTAATTTCCTAATTGTGAAAAACATTTTAGAAAGGTATCTAGAATGAGTGGCTTGCCTATGTGCCAAATGTCGATTGAGAGATCTATAGTTACAAAGGCAGGGAACAGAAAGACCAGATACTGGGTTCTAATTCTGACTCTGCTACAGTAGAGCTTTGTGACTTGGGCTGACCATTTACCTCCCTGGACCTATGTACTTTCAACATTAAAATAAAGGGGTTTGTCAAGCTGCTGGTTCAGAGAATCCCAAAGGGAATGAAGATTTTAATCACAGCAGGATTTCAACAATTCATCCCCCTCCACCAACAATACTTACTGAACTCCTGACATATAAAGGATTCTTAGGAATTTAAATAAATAAAACATCTCTTCTTTCATAGAGATGAGTTATTGACAGAGATACATTCAGAAAAGACAAGTGGTAAGACACTGGGCAATGAAACAAATACATGTACTATTAGAAAACAAAAAGTTTAAAGCTTTACTCTTTTAGTGTTGTCTTTGTCCCCCTCTCCCCAACCCTCAAAAAAAAAGGCCATATGAAGTAAGAAATGTGTTACCAGAAGTACACAGGACAGAGGAATTAAAAAAGCCAGGTAAGAAGACAAAGTGATGCTACAAAGGATTAGGAAACGGAGGAAGAATTTAAGATTCAGTGAAACAGTAGCTCTAGAGGCATGTGTGGCAAGGGGAAATGTGTAGATAAGAAAGAGGGACACTGATGTACGCTTTTATATATGAATGGATGAACAACAGAATAGTACTGTATAGCCCAGAGAACCATTATCCTAGGGTATTCAATATCCTAGGATAAACCATAATGGAAGAGAATATAAAACTAATGTTTATATAGGTATAACTGAAATAACTTTGCTGTACAGCAGTAATGAACACAACACTATAAATCAACTATACCTCAATAAAAAATATCAGGCCAAAAATTTATATAAATAGAAGATTCTATCAGTTTAAAAAAAGAATTAAAAAATAATACAGGGGTCTGTTTACATCAGGATTTTCCAGCTTCAGCATTATTCCACATTTAGGGCTGGATAATTTGTGTTGAGGGGAGAGAGCTTTCTTGTGCATTGTAAGATATTTGGTAGCATCCTCAGCCTCTGCCTACTAGAAACCAGGAGCACCCATTTCTTCCTCCCTCGCATTATGAGGACCACACATATACTTCTTGTTGTAAGTTGTTAAGTCATGTCTGACTCTTTTGCGACCCCATGGACTGTAGCCTGCCAGGCTCCTCTGTCTATGGGATTCTCCAGGCAAGAATACTGGGGTGATTTGCCATTTCCTTCTCTGGGTGATCTTCCTGACCCAGGGATCAAACCCATGTCCCCTGCGTTGGTGGATGGCTTTTTTTATCCCTAAGCCACCAAGGAAGCCTACACATATATTTGCTGCTGCTAAGTCGCTTCAGTCGTGTCTGACTCTGTGCAACCCCATAGACGGCAGCCCACCAGGCTCCCCCTTCCCCGGGATTCTCCAGGCAAGAACACTGGAGTGGGTTGCCATTTCCTTCTCCAATGCATAAAAGTGAAAAGTGAAAGTGAAGTTGCTCAGTCGTGTCCAACTCTTAGCAACCTCATGGACTGCAGCTTAGCAGGCTCCTCTGTCCATGGGATTTTCCAGGCAAGAGTACTGGAGTGGGGTGCCATTGCCTTCTCCAACACATATATTTAGGAAGTGTCAAATATTCCCTGGGAACAATATGTCCTCCCGTTGAGAATCACAGGTTTAAATATTTTCCAAGGCCAAATCATCTTGGAATTTTTATGAATTTTGTGAACTCTCTCTGACATGTGTGGCTTGTGACTTTAAGAACCAGGGATTGATGATTTGGGAAATTATCAATTTTTCCATATGGTAGATGAAACTAAAATTAAGAAATTGCTTCCAAAAGCATGGCTTGAGAAAAAGCCAAGGATGTGGCTATACAACATTTCCCTGAAACTTTTTATTGAAACTCTGAAAGACCAAAAGCTCAGAGTACTCAGGAGCAGGAGATTGAGGTCGTTGATCTTCTCCATCAAATGAAAGGGCCCTGGGAAGCTTAAGGACATTGTCTCTCAGCCATCTCAGTAGAAACTAAAAATAGAGAAGAGATTATCCACAGATGATCTGTGGAAGGACCTTTCCTCTAGTGGAGTGAACATCCATGAAATTCATACCCACAAGTCTCTTGAGAATTTTGTATCAGCAGAAATACGGCCAGGTTGGACTGAAAGGCACAGGGAAATTTCAAAGGTTCTCAGACCCAACCATCTCTGATTGGAGGCAGATTGATAAAACTCAGTTTAAACTGCATGAAAGAAGGAAGGATGGGTCTAAGGGCAAAACCAGGGTATAGAGGGTGAAGCCCAGGGCACAGGGGTTAGAAGTGAGAGTCACAGAAATCTAGACAGCTAAAAAAGTTGGACAGACTGAATTTCAAAACTGCTTTGTACTAGTGATTACTTTTTATTTTCCACTGACCCCTTTTTGAATCTGATTGTCTGTAACTATTATCCTATTCCTGCCCTACCTTTATATGTTAGGTGTGAATAACTCATTTTTTAAAATTCTGTAGGTTCATAGAAGAAGATAAATTGAGGTCAAGGCCTTAACTGCACTTGATGTAGATGATTGAGATGATGAGATTTAGGACTTTGAGTTGATGAGCTTTAATGAGATTTTTTTAAGATTCTGAGTGATACTATTATCGGATGAGACCCTTGGAAACCTTGAGAGGCGGTAAATATATTTTGCATTTAGAAGCTATGTGAATCTTTGGCAACTGGAGCATGGATTGTAGTAGGCAGAATTTCTAAAATGCTACCTACCTTCCCCAAATATGTCCTACCCTAATTCATGACTTTAGAAGCTAGATGAGACGGAAATTGGATGCATAAGAATTGGAAAGGAAGAGGCAGAATTTTGAAATGAATTATCTGCAGAACGCAGGAGAATAATAGGAAAACTATTACAGACAGAAGAATGTAATAGAAAAGCAGGATATAGCATTAGTACATAGAAATCAATATAGCTTTGTATATATAAAAGTTAGATGATGTAATAGAAGACCCAAATGAAAATTGCAACAAAGAAAATGGGATACCTAGTCATAAAAATTTACAAGATTTCCAAAAGTTAAATTAGAAAAACCTATAATATTCCTGAAAGACCCCAAACAGATCTGAGCAAATGGAAAATCTTGTAATGCTCTTAGATAAAAAGACTCAGTATCATAAAGATATTAATCCTTCTTTATTTGTTTTGTAAATTTAATATAATCCCAATAAAAACACTAAGGCATTTTTGAATGATGCTAGCCAAGTTGATTTTAAACTTTACGTGAAAAACAAACAAGCAAAGATAGTGGCAGAAGACCTTTCAAAGTAAGGATGTCAGTGGTGGGGATGCTGCTATGTTATAAACCCTTTATTGTGAGTATGACATTTGTGTCTGATAGACGAATGGCATAGAGTGTAGAATTTAGCCTGTGCAAATGCAAATTTGGTATCTGGTAAAAATGGTATTCAGGCTTTCCAGGTGGCACTATGGTAAAGAACACACCGGACGGTGTAGGAGATGTGAGAGATGAGGGTTTGATTCTTAGGTTGGGAAGATCCCCTGGAGGAGGGCATGGCAACTCACTCCAATATTCTTGCCTGGAGAATCCCAAGGACAGAGGAGGCTGGTGGTCTACAGTCCATAGGGTCACAAAGAGTCTGACACAACTGAAGTGACTTAGCACTCATGCAAAAATGGTATTCATATCTTTAGGGGAAAGTTGAACTTTTAAATTAATGGTATTGAGATATTTGAAAAAGATACAATTAGTTCTGTACTTCATTCCATGTACGAGGATAAATTCCAAATTGAATAGAGATCTAAATGCAAAAATCTAAATATACAGCTCTTGAAAGTATGGATGAATCATTTAAAAACTGGAAGTAGGAATACTTACCAACCATGACTCAGAATCCATAAACATTTAAAATAATTAGATCCAGTTACATTTTTAAAATTGGATGATTAAAATCATGACAGGCAAAGTAAAAAAAAAATAAAAACATTTAAATTTATACAAAGGGTTATTATCACCAAAATATAAATAGCTACTATAATTGAAGAGGGGGAAGAATAATAACCCAATAGAAAAATGAATCAAACATATAAACAAGGAATTCACAGGAAAGGTCTTTAATCTCACTTATAACTGGTAAAGTCCAAATTAAATTATATAGTCATTTCTCATATGTCAGTTTGATAGAAATATAAACATTTGGAAGTAGAAAATTTTGGTAAGGCTATGGGGAAACAGTCACTCTCATATTTTGTAGGAATGAAAACTTGTGCACCCCCTATAGATGGGCTTTTGGTAACATCTCTAAAAATTATATATGCATTTATCTGCTGTGCTGCAGTTCATGGGATCATGAAGAGTTGGACACGACTTAGCAACTATACAGCAATCTTTTTCTCAGAAATCTCTCTTCTAGGAATCTAGCTTAAAAATGCAGTAAGAATTAAAGATTTTAAAATTTAAAAAAATAAAAAAAGAAAAAAAAAGAAAAAAAATAAAATTAAATTAAAAAAAAAGAATATGAGATGACTTATGCTCAAGATTATTCACTGTGGCACTTTTTTTATAGTCGCAAAAGATAGAAATCAACACCAATGTTCATCAATTGGTCACTGGTTGAATAAGCTATGGTGCATTCAGACAATGTAATATCATGTAGCTATAAAAAAGAAGGAAGATGTTCTTTACATACTCATGTAGCATGAGAACCAGGGTATAATTTAAGGGAAAACACAAAGTACAGACAAATGTATATGCTCTATGAATTTTTTGTGGAAAAAAAGGGGTTAAATGTGTAAATAAAACTGCAAATATTCGAAAAGGAAATACTAAAGAATTAATTAAAAAGGAATAAAAACTCTTACCTGTGGGGAAGTAAGCAACGGAATGGAGCAGACAGTGATAGAAATGTGGCTTCTCTGAATGTTATCAGTTATATTGCTTTGACCTTAGAATCATGTAAATGTTTTACATATTCAATTTTAAACAGAGTGAAAAAAAGAAGAAAGCAATTCCTAGAGACTGAAAAAATTATAAACATATGTTACTGACAGGAATACAGAAAGAATATTTTCTCACACATCGGTGGTGTGAATTAAAACATTTTTTGAAAGCAACCTGCTTGGGAATATCTATTAAAATGATGTATGTGTTTGTGTGTTGACCTAATAATTCTAATCCTAGGAATCCAGATCAAAGAGAGAAAAACATCCAAGGATATATGGATGTCAACATTTATTGCAGCAAAATTCTTGAGGTAAAATCCTTGTGTTTATTGGAATGACTGACAAAATCATTGTGCATTTACACAATGGAATATTTTATAGCGTTAAAAAGGATGATTTGGAGCTCTACTAGGAGACAGAGGAATTTCTATAGTACTTTTGAATGATAAGGACAAGCTAGAGAAAACTATATAATCTAACTTTTGTAGAACAATGACAGAATTGTAAAGGTGTGACTATGCGTGTGTGTGATTATATGATAAAGAGGAAAATAATTAGAACTGGATAGGAATAAAGATTAACCTGTGAGATTGAGACAAATGTTAGGGAGCGGGAAGACCAAGCAAAAAAAAATTGGGGGGGGCGGTGGGCGGGAAACTGCTTTAAAATGGATAAAAAACCGTTTGTTTGTATTTGCATAATTTGATTGCATTCATTTTGCTTATCTGTAAAAAATTTGACATGGGACAAAACAGGCCAACATTTTAGAAAAGGCATGCAGTTATAATCTTTGGTATGGTAGGCAGAATTAAGGTTGACTGAAAGCTTCGAAAAGAAAGAATAGGCATGAGAGAAAAAGAAAAACGATCAGCACTGGAATACTTGGAGGGAAGAGAAATCTGCAAGACTATGAAAAGTTGAAGACGTGAAGAACAAACGCTTCAGCGACCAAACATCAGCTTCACATTCAGTGTAAATGCAGGGTTTAGAAAGACTTGTTAACATGCCTGCTTCTGTAGCAAAGCCTTTCCTGACTCAAACAGAAATGATGGTTTTCTTCTTAAAACCATCTGTGATCTAGTATGTGGCTGTAAATATCTCGTTGTGTTATAATTATTTCCATGCACTTTCTCTCCTTTGACCTCTCTGTTGTCTTTCCTATCAACATTTATGTAAGCTTGATGTTTATGTTGATATCTTGCATAGATGGCATTTTATGAATATTTATCAAAATTAAAAGGATAAAGTTAGAACCTTGGTTTTCTTTCTCTAAGTCTACTCTGCTGCCCTGAAAATACAAGTTATGTAGTGTAGTTCCATTTGAAGTTTCGGAAAGACTTATTTTGTCATTATTTTTATCTGTAATATCCCAAAAGAGCAGGGGTGATATCCCAGGACAGGAAGAATGGAAATATGTACAAAGGAGAAAAAGCGAGACTAGTTTCCATTCCTATTGGTCTGTGCGGCTGTGAAGCTCTGTTATGTAAATTAACATAACAGTAGAATAACTGAACCATCTTCTCCTCTTTAGGCAAGTAAGTCTGGGGGAAAGGCTTGAGCAACCTCTTTTGTTATGGCATTTGCAAGCTCAGAAATAATGAATTGAGGGAATTAGGTTTAAGATGGCCTTTTCTACGCCTATGGTCCCAAGAGATGATCTATATCATGGACCACATCCACTTTAGGAAGAGAAAGACCTGGGCTCCAGAAAATGAAACGCTCCCTTTCTGCTCCCCAACGTTTCACTTTCTTTCCGCACTCTTAGTCTAAATTATACTTCTGTGTTACACATCCACTCTTTCAGAGTAAGGGCGCATGCCTAGTGTTATGCAAAATCTCTCCGTCACCATTTTATTCTTCTCATTCCTATTGAAATCACAAGCTTTGGGGCTTAAATTGCCTATGTGTGGTCTTAATTCATTTCAAAAATACTAAATCTATTCAACAGTATGGAGTTATGGGAGCAAGGTGATAAAATGTGTGCTTTTCCATTTCAGGGACCTATGTGCATAAATACCTCTAAGTAATAAAACCTTATAGCTTCATACTTTTCAAATGTAAGGTAAGTTCCCTACGTGAAGTTGAAAGTCTAAGAAAAATGTTACATTTTCATAATACAGTGTTCCTTACTTAACCATTTCAATCACTTTATACACATATTATTACAGTACATGGATCTCTATCCTGCACATTTCTCTTCTCATGTGTCTGGTTTTGAAAACAAGAAGAAATTCCCAATGCCCAAAATAAAATAATGATAAAAGTAGCCCTTTTATGTAAGAACTATCTTGGAATAAGCCGTATGTAGAAAAACAGAACCAATAGGATATATATATATATATATTTACATAATACATATATATATATATATATATATATATATGTGCATGCTTGCTAAGTTGCTTCAGTCATGTCCAACTCTGAGACCCTGTGGCCTGAAGCCCAACAAGCTGCTCTGTCCATGTGATTCTCTAAGCAAGAATACTGGAGTGGGTTGCCATGCCTTTCTCCAGGGGGTCTTCCTGGACCACTGTGTCTCCTGCATTGCAGGTAGATTCTTTACCACTGAGCCACCAGTAAGCCCATATATATATGTGGGTTTTATATGTATGTGTGCTATAACTACAACAAAAATCTATAGGGATTTTACGCACATACATTGTACTTATCTTATATGTAAACATATATAAATATATAACACACAAATATATAACATGCATATATAGTAAATATATAATATGTATTATATATAACATAACATATAAGATAGTTTTATATATCATATATGTTTATATATATGTTATATATATGTTTATATATAATTTAACATATACATATAAAGCCCATATATATAGATATAATCCAGATATATATGCAAATAATGTATACATATAAAATTCATATATATATAGATAAAATATATATAATACATGTAATATACAGAGAGAGAGCGAGAGAGGGAGAGAGAGAGGGAATGTAAGGAATTGGCTCACACAATTATGGAGATCGAGAAGTCCCAACATCTGTGTCCTCAAATTGGAGACACAGGAGAACTGCTGGTGTATTTCCAGCCTGAGTTTAAAAGGCTAAGAACTGCCAGAGCCACTGGTGCAAGTTTCAGCTGAGGGTGAGGAAGACTGATGTCCCAGCTCAAGTCATCAGGTGGGCAAAGTTCCCCCTCACTCAGTATTTTCCTTCTATTTAGATTTTCAGTGATTGGTTGAGACCCATCCGCATGAGGGAGGGCAATCTGCTCTACTCAATTCAAATGTCATCTCATCCAGAAACACTCTCATACACATACCCAGAACATTATTTGATCAAATGTCTGGATACCCTGTGGTCCAGTCAAATTGACACAGAAAATTAATCATCACACCATATGAAACCACAGCACCATTCTTTGAAAAATAACCTTTCCAGGCACGGCTATAACACTAAGGATATTTGACTTTCCTCAAATAATAGACATAGAAGCTATTAATTTGCAAATATGGGCTGCCAAGCCATTTTTATGGCCGAATAGATTCATGAACAATCAATTGTGTATTATAGGTACAAGTTATTTCATCTATTGTTTGTATTGGAACTCCATATAAATCTTAATTTGCCACCATTTTGGTAAAGTTCCAGTTTCTATTATTAGATAGATCAATTGCTCTTATTTAGAAATGTTTTATGTAACAATTTTCCAAAAGAGTTTTAAATAAATTATCTATCTGACAGTTTTTTTCTCACCAAGATAATTAATTTTATATTTTCTCTCCATCATTAAGTATTTTAAATATGCAAGTCTGCTGGCATTTAGTACTGTCTGTCACAGCAGTGCCAAAAATCCTGCAGAATCTTGTTTTCAGAGATCTTGCTTACAAGCTTCCTTAATAGGGTATAATTTGCATAAAATAAGCTTAAATTGATTATATATTTCTGATAAAATTCTCTATTTCACATGACTGAAGTGAGGGAAGGCATACATATGTCACCACTGGCTGGATTTCCTTGCTTTCTGATGAAATGGCTGTCTGCCACTCTGAACGCAGAACATTGTACTGAAGTCAGGAAACAATTTATCAACGTTCCTTTTAACACCATGGTTATTCATTCTGTGATGATTAAACATGTACATGCCTGATTAGCAAGCTGCAACCAAATACAGATAAGCAAAAACATTAAAAAAGAAAAGGAAACACTTTTAAAAATAACTCACCAAACCCTGAACTTCACTGTACTAGAACTAGAGGTATACAAGATGGGAATTTGGGAAATGTTTGTTTGGATTTTGGGTGGCAAATTGCATTGGAAGTTATTCATTCAGCACCCAAGTGCCAGTTCAAAGTTGAAAAGCCCCTAAAAGCTTAAGTGTATTTTCCCTGCCTGCTAAGAAACATCATAAACCTTCTGTTGCTTCAACGATATTTATTGAGTGTCTTCTAGTAGCAAGGGTAGACACTTTACTACAGAAAAAATGAAACCTGCTTATGCCCTTTGGAGCCTAAGGGAGACACACATTAACTAAATAATCACACATGGAATGTAACATTGTAAACAGAGACAGACTGGAAAGAGAAGGCTATAGACTGACCCAGGCCAATTTGCTAGTTTACAGTGATAAAGTTATTTATGGTAGGTAAAGGTGGGCTCCAAAAATTAATTTTGGTGGAGATTGCATTCTCCCCACTTCCTCCCTACTACATGTCAGCTACAGTGACAGAAAGCCTCAAATGGAATCCTGTCACACGAAGAGTTGTAAACTGGCTTTCATAAAGAAACACAAATTAATTCATACGACCTCGTCTGTAAGGTTCATGAAGTCCCAACCTTTGGTCCTTAAATGCGAGCAGAGCTTCTCAGTCGTCAATGGGCAGAGAGATCACTGGGGATCTTGTTCACGTGCAGTAGGCCTGGGAAAGGGCCTGTTAAGTTCAGTTCAGTCGCTCAGTCATGTTGGATTCTCTGTGACCCCCATGGACTGCAGCACAGCAGACCTCCCTGTCAATTACCAACTCCTGGAGTTTACCCAAACTCATGTCTATTGAGTTGGTGATGCCATCCAACCATCTCATCTTCTGTCATCCCCTTCTCCTCCTGCCTTCAATCTTTTCCAGCATCCGGGTATTTTCAAATAAATCAGCTCTTCTCATCAGGTGGCCAAAATATTGGAGTTTCAGCTTCAACATCAGTCCTTCCAGCGAACACTCAGGATTGATTTCCTTTAGGAGGGACTGGTTGGATCTCCTTGCAGTCTAAGGGACTCTCAAGAGTCTTCTCCAACTCCACAGTTCAGAAGCATCAATTCTTAGGTGCTCAGCTTTCTTTATAGTCCAACTCTCACATCCATTCAGGACTATTGGAAAAACCATAGCCTTGACTAGACGGACCTTTGTTGGCAAAGTAATGTCTCTGCTCTTTAACATGCTGTCTAGGTTGGTCATAGCTTTTCTTCCAAGGAGCAAGCATCTTTTAATTCCATTAATTTCAAGGAAAGGTCCTGAAAGTCTGCATTTCCAGCTAGCTCTCATGTGCGGCTGACACTGCTGTTCCCATACTACATTTTGAGCCGCAAGACTCTTAGGTGCTGTATTAAAAGTCCACTTGGAATTAATGTGACAGCATTCCAACAGCAGGATTCAGGTGTCAACAGCCTCTGTAAGCATCCTGATCCTGAATGAGATGGATGCCTGAATTTGACACACTTCTGAAAAGTTTATGCTACTGCGGCCTCTCAATTCTTTGTCCTATTTCTGCAGAGGCAGGAGAAGGTGTATGAGATTTCTAGCCAATCCGCATTTAAAAAATACTACTCGTTAAACCAATGAGAAATGTAATGTGCTGAACATCAAGCCCTTTGGTGAATTAGAGATACTTGTCAACTTCATGTAGCTGCCCCTGGAGTGTAGAGTTTTATTAGAAATTTAAAAGACTCTGATGCTGGCTAAGACTGAAGGCAAAAGGAGAAGAGGGTGGCAGAGGATGAGCACCATCACCAGCTCAATGGACATGAGTTTGAGCAAACTCCAAGAGATAGTGGAGGACAGAGGAGCAGTCCATGGGGTCACAAAGAGTCGGACATGACAGCTACTGAACAACAACAAAAATCACACCTTGAGTGAAGGTGTTTTATATTAAGGTCATTCAGCTATGAATGAAGCATATTTAAGATAAAAACTAAGACACACAAATGCACTGTGTATGCTGAAGCATTTACAAATAATGAGCAAAGTAATTTATGAGCAAAGTAAATGGTCTATAACCTGGGTTCTGTGCATGCTTAGATTAAAGAAACCTGGCCCACACTGACAATGGCTTCTCTGGGCAAGAGTTGAAATCTACAGAATGGGGAGGGATTGTTTTGGAAATGAGAACATTTCAGGCAAAGGGCTTATGCTAAGCCCTTCCCAAACAAAAGTGAGACAATGCCTTACAGCATACTGCCATCAGATGCTTATGTTGGTCACAGTGGTTCTCCAGGAGTGGACCAAGGAACATAGCCCTCTGTTCCTCTTTCCCTAGGGGCATAGAGTCTCAGCCTTAGAGTGTGCTTGACAGCTTCAGAGTCACAGTCCCCTCTCTGATCAAGCTGCAAACTGACCTTCCTTGTCATTCAGTTTTGTCTTTTGTCTAACTGATTGCACCCCAGTTAACACCTGGACAGACAATCCACACTTCTCCAGACTGTAAGGAAGCCTTTGGCTTCCCAGAGAGGAATTCACTGAGTCAGCTAAGAAAATCAAGCACTGTTCAAGGAAAAGCATCTGTTAACTAAACAAAACTTTGCATTTGGTTCAAAGGATGCCTTCCTATCCCATTCAAATTCACATTGTTGTTGTTTAATTGCTAAGTCATGCTCAACTCTTTTGTGACCCCATGGACTATATAGCTCACCAGGCTCCTTGTCCATGGGATTTCCCAGGCAAGAATACTGGAGTGGCTTGTTATTTCCTTCTCCAGGGGATCTTCTGCACCCAGGGATTGAACCAGCATTTGCAGGTAGATTGTTTACTACTGAGCTACCTGGGAGGCCTTTTTTCAAGCTCACATGGTTCCAGACTAAACCTGGGGACAAGTGACCGTTATTTTGATGCATCTACAAAAATAGTACTTTTAAGTGACAATAACATAAGCACAAGTTGTAATGAATAGATTTTTGATTTGGGGAAGTTTGTAGAATGTGAAATTTGTCTTCGAAGTAAGACATTATTAGTCTTATCTTTTACTTTTTCTAACTATTCAATACAAAATGTAATCACACAGAATGCATCAATATTTGTTCTTTTTATCTGATATCCTTCATAACTTATTGACAATACGGTAGGCTCTTCTTGGACTCAGACTTTACTGAACTATGCCTTCAGTCACCCCAGTTTTATCTCCTGACAGCCCTTTACTCCTCCACCACATCCTACTAAATAAGGGTATGTGATACATGGAGAAAAGGCTGAGGTAAAGAAGGGAACACAGACCAACTTCTGGGGCAGCACCAAAGGTTTTGCTTGTAAAACTAATGAGCCTTTTAGAAAATGCAAATACATCATCTTCAGAACTATATTTTAAGGCAAGAATACTGGAGTAGATTGCTGTTCTCTTCTCCAGGGGATCTTCCCTACCCGGGCATCGAACTTTGGTCTCCGGCATTGCAGATAGATTCTTTACCATCTAAACCACCAGGAAAGTTCCCTAAAACCACTGAGCCTTTTAGAAGATGCAAATACATCATCTTCAGAACTATATTTTAGGGACTTCCCCGGCATTATAGTGGTTAAGACTTCACCTTCCCATGCAGGAGATGTGGGTCTGATCGTTGGTCTGGAAGCTACGATGCCTCTTGGCCAAAAAACCAGAAACAATAAAACAGTAGCAATACTGTGACAAATTAAATCAAGACATTGAAAGTGACCCACATCAAAATGATCTTTTAGAAAAAATATTTTTTAACCTTAAGTGGCAACACAACCCAGCAAGTATGTCTGATTTTACCTTAAAAGTCTGTATATACACACTTTTATATGATATATGTATGTGATATGTGTGTATGATTTACACATACATAAAATTCACCTTTAAGTTAGTAAAGATAAATGTCCAGACTAAGGTTATTGGAGCTAAAGACAGGAAGAGCTCTTATATATATATATGTTATCTCCAGCAAGTCTGGATTATGCTATGAGTTATAAAATACCTGATAGTAACTTCAGTATTTTTGAAGATGTACTTACCTTTGACTGTGTGAGGATTTATTGGTTGAGGTTATAAGCTCGTTAGTAATAAAGTGAAAGTCGTACTGGCGGAACTGCTAATCCTGCTGTGCAATTTTGAATTCCACTTCACCAAAATTGTGTTTAGTGGGGTAAAATGTGCGCTTGTTTATCAGTCCCACCACCTCCTGTTTTAACTGCTGTCTCCAAGGCCTCTACCAGGCTCCTTCAGAACTTGTACAGGCTAGAAATAGAAATGGCTTCTAAATATGTTTAGATAAGCTCATGGATGGGCTGTGTAATTAATTATGAAGGGAGGTTGGCATGGTTTGTGTTACCTCCCTGGCCTTTTTATGGTTGAGATCAGAGGCAATAAACATGCTCTCCTGCCAAACTGCTATCAGAGACAAAAAGGATAACTACATGCACTGACCTCATGAATGAACATTTTTATGACCTTTTAAATCACCTTCTATTTTTAAGAAACAGAGCAAACACATAATATCTCTGGTAGATTTGCTTAAGCAGTTCAGGCTAAATCTGCTAGGAGGAATGGTCCATTATAACTGAGCAAGGCAGGACACGATCTTGAAAGGCAGGGCTGCCAACATTGCCAAGTTGCAAATGTGGCTTTAGTCAAAATGTAATTGTAAGGCATTGAAGTAATTTGCTAGTTATGCAACTATTTTTATAGTCATAAACTTAAAAAGTAATTGTGAAACTGTCCAATGGTGCAAGGGAGTTCATTATCCCATTCTACTTTTATGTGCTTGTGATATTTTCCATAATAAAAAATTTAAAGAAATTGTTAGTAATGCCATTATTGAATAAAAGAACTATAAAAAAAGTACATGCTTGGCCTTACCAATTTGTAGCTAAACCTAATATTATTTAGTCATGTTTAACACTTGACCACTCAATGGGCCATGAGCTCAAAAAGATTTGAAATGTAGGGAAGAGTGGGAAGTGTAGAGCAGTTTGCCCAGGCAACTCAGAGTTAGGTTATCGCCAAGATCAGAGAAAATTTGAGAGGCAAAAGAAATCATCTGGCCCCCCAGTGTGGACATCACCACTGCCAAGGCTCAAATTGGAGATAAACAGCCTGGTATCAGAATAGAAACAGGAGCGAAAGAACTGAGAATAACCAGAGAGGTGAGGGATTAGGTCAAAATCAGACTGATCCCAGGATTTTTCCTTCTGGACGGCAGTACTTTGTATGGAAATTCCTCATTATCTGTGAAGCACTAAAAGTCAGCATGGAATCAAGACCTACCTGCTCACCCTATAGAGTTTTAAAGGAACTTGTTTCTTTTAGAATCACAGATTCGGAAAAATATTAATAATTCTTCCAGGCTTCCCTTATGGCTCAGATGGTAAAGAATCTGCCTGCAATGTAGGAGACCTGGGTTCAATCCCTGTGTCAGGGAGATCTCCTGGAGAAGGAAATGGCAACCCACTCCAGTGTTCTTGCCTGGAGAATCCCATGGTCAGAAGATCCTGGTGGCCTTCTGACTATAGTCCATGAGGTCACAAAGAGCCTGACATGACTGAGTGCCTTAACAAACAACACTATGAAAACAGAGAATGCCTTTGCTAATGGGTGCCTCTGTGGATTACAGATCTCCTCTTCATTACCTTCACTAGATGACAAAAAGAAGGGATAGTAGTAAGAAATAAAAAACATTCTGCTTTACCTGACCATCCCTATCAGATTTTCCAGTTTTGTGGTTCAGGTTGTTGAGTAAATTTTCATGACTCAATCTGGCCAAGATCAGAGATAAAACAAATTCAATTCCATAGGATTTGTTGCTGTTGTTCAGTCGCTAAGTCATGTCTGACTCTTTGCAACCTCATGAACTGCAGGATGCCAGCCTCCCCTGTCCTTCACTATCTCCATGAGTTTGCTCAAACTCATGTCCATTGAGTCGGCAATGCTATCTAACCATTTCATCCTCTGTCACCCCCTTCTCCTTCTTCCCTCAAGTCTTTCCAAGAATCAGAGTCTTTTCCAATGAGTCGTCTCTACCCACCAGGTGGCCAAAGTATTGGAGCTCAGCTTTCTTTATGATCCAACTCTAACATCCATATATGACTACTGTAAAAACCATAGTTTCAATGGATATTTGTTGGCAAAGTGACTGTCTCTGGTTTTTAATATGGTGACTGTCTCTGGTTTTTAATATGCTGTCTATGTTTGTCATAGCTTTCCTTCCAAAAAGCAAACATCTTTTAATTTCATGGCTGCAGTCACCATCCACAGTGATTTTAGAGCTCAAGAAAATAAAATCTGTGACTGTTCTCCCCTTTTCCCCTTATATTTGTCATGAAGTAATGGGACCAGATGCCATGATCCTTGTTTTCTGAATGTTGAGTTTTTCACTCTCCTCCATGGGATAGCATAAGTATCTGCAGCTAGGAAAGGTGCCGTATATACCTAAGACCATCCACATCTTCCTGTCACCAGATATTTGTTAGTTCCAGAAACCTCACAATGGAACTGTTTGAAACTTCTGTATTCCGTTGACTTAAATTTCTTTGAGCCATTCTATCACAATCCCTTCTAGAGTGAATTGTATCTTTCATGACAAGAATCATGTTTGGCAAGCTGCAAATGGAGGCAGAGACAGTTTTATCTAGAAGATTGAATATATTCCTAGGGTGGTATTCATTGAGAATTTTCTTTCTATTTTCACTGCCAAACTTTTCCAGCTGTAACAGCAGTGGCAGTTCTCTGGTCTTCAGCAAATAGAGATGCTGTTGTCACATCATTAGATGTTAGATTTAAAAGGCTAAAACCATTCATTGGGACGATTTTCCTCTTTAAGGCAATTTCATCGGCTTCCCTTTTAAACAAGAACCAGAAATGGGAAATGATATCTACCCTAATTTGACAAAACCACTCTAACATCTCTCTTTCTAGGTCAGTGAGGTTTTTTGTGCTTTTCAATTTTTCCCTTTTTAGTAAGTAACCTTGTTATCCTCCCTTGTTGAACTTCCAGTAGACTCCCAGATTTGAGGGAAAGTGCATGCAATTGACAATAGAAAATAATAAAAACATCCTTGTATATTTTGGGTCTTACCTTTCGAGAAATAATAAAAATGCAGTGTTTGCATTTCACAGTCATGGAAATTTATCACATCTGGTGACCCCAGAGTTTTTTTGCTTTTGATAATCATTTCTTTGTACTCATCTTGAGCACTGGGCTGTAGTTACACTACTAATAATTGCAAACATTTACTTATTTCATATGTTAAGCCAGGCACTGTATGAGATACTTTACATACATCTCTTTTCTCAATCTTTGCAACCTACCTGGTTATTATTACAATGACTTTACGCAGTAGAAAATTGAGGCATGGAGAAGAAGGTAAGTAAATTGCTTAAGGTCATATGGTTTCATCTCTTCTCTCTTGAAACATCCTCTTTACTCAATCTGTGCTCATCACATACTTTAAAACACATAACTCAGGAATAGCACGAGTGGTAGACATAGGTATACCAAAAAGAGCCAAAGTTTGGGCAAGCTGCATAATTTCTGAATTTTCCTTCTTTCATTCAAAAATGCAAATAGCTACTTTCCTGGTGGTTCAGTGGTTAAAACTCTGCGCTCCTGATGCAGGGGCATAGCTTCGATCCTCGGTCTGGGAGCTAAGATCTTGCATGCTATGCGTGGCATTAAATAAAGACATAAAATAAATAAAAATGAATGTTTCTAAAGATCATAAAGGCAAATAATTATATTTATCTTTTAGGAATTCTTAGTTTATAAAAAAAATATAGTATCTCCTCTTACATTTTAGAAACCCAATAAATGGCAGGTCCCTTTCCTTCTTAAGATACAGTCTTTGTGCCTCCTTCCTTCCTTCTGTACCCACCCTGTTAATCCAGTAAAGGAGAAGTAGGTGTGGCCAAAGCTGCATCAGAGTATCCTATTTCTCTGAACTCAGTGACAGGTCAAGGAAAAATCACATAATTTCAACTGGGACCATTGAGAATACCCCCTTGGGTTTTTTAGACTGAAATTGTCAGGGATGACTCTGTCTTTCCCTCCAGAGTCATGGGCTTATTAATGTGTAAGTTCAGAGATGGCTCCTATAGTCATATGGTCCCTTCCACGCAGGGAATGTTAGTCTCTCAGTCGTTTCCGATTCTTTGCAACCCCATGGACTGTAGCCCACGAGGCTCCTCCAGGCAAGAATACTGGAGTGAGTTGCCAATCCTTTCTCCAGGGGATCTTCCCAACTGAGGGATTGAATCCAGCTCTCCTGCTTTGGCAGGTGGATACTTTACCAACTGAGCCGCCAGGCAAGAGTGAGTATGTTTGAGGATAAACTAAGCCAATAAAGAGAGAAATGCAAGGATAAGCGATAGAAACAGATGAAAAACAAGAAGTTCAGATTGCTCTCTGGTCCCTAGACCTTGACATTCCCAGGGTGTATTCAGCCATTTCCCTTCAAAGGAGGTGATTTTATTAACCTTTTCACTTTTCAGGTTATCCTACTGTAAGCAAATAATTTTTATTGGAACCACTTTGCACTTTCCTTTCTCCTTCAGAAATTTGAAGTCTTTTCATCTAATCTTTCTGTTATTAAGTCCAGGGTACAACTGACAATATCTGGTGCTGAGGATCTGCTGCAAAATAGTACAAGGATGGGGTAGTGGATGAAGGTGTAGATGGAATTGGCCTTGGGTTCATGGTTTTGGGGGGATTATGTGATGGATACATGAGGCTTCATTATATTATTTAGTTTCTGTACATTCTATTCTACATAAGTTTAAAGGAGAAAACCAATAGAGAAAAAACAATAAAAAATAGACCAGCCTGTCTCTGTCCCCCAAAAGATGGATATGACATAAGAGCAGTTCCTAACAGACAGGAAGGGAAAGCCCTTTTGGTGTTTGGAGGAGGTGACTGAAAGACAGGAGAACAAGGCAAGAGTGCAGATTACTCAGCTCCATTTCTGGGTTGAAAATCGTAGGAGTGGAGATCATGAAAGGAAAAGAAGCTTTTCTAAATCAGTAAGTTTTGGGATACTTTTCAATCTTTCCCTTGACATTAATCACCCTCAATGGACTCTGAAGCAGTGCAGTAATATGGAGGCATCACTTATTCATTAAGGTGCTCATTCATTTTTTCAGTTGCTACTATCTGATTCAGGAAAGAGAAAAGCCTTGCTCGTGCAGTGTCTGACATATAGGTGGTGCCCAATAAATATTTGTTGAATTAATGAATAGATGGAGGGATATGCTATAAAGAAACACCTTTAATTATAGAACTCTTTTTGACACTACATCAATATTCAATCTTCTACATTTAGAACCTGCCAGAGTCTCTGCTGAAAATTCTCTTATGAAGGCTGCAATAACTTGGCCAGGAAAACATTACCACTGAAATTCTGCATAGACATCCACAGCATGAAATTTGTTCTAAGTGACAGAGTTTGAAACCCCTAAATCAAGTTTTCTGACTTTGAGTGACAAGGATGTCAAAAAGATGAAAAGTAATCTTTAAAAATATGGGGTTTTTTTGCTCGTTGAACTGAAAAACCTTTTATTTTCTTCTGGGTAGAGAAGCTCTTTCATTATGATGAATTCATGATGTAGACTTAATTGCCTTAGTAATTTTAACAACAGTTAATTTTTTAGGGGATGTTACAAGCATTTGTTATGTTTAATTGATGAGAATCTAAATTGACTATTACATATTTTCTTATGTTAGATGCATAGACTGCTGTATGTTCATCAATGCCTTTATTTATGGCATTCATTCAAACCAGAGCTATTTACTGAGTACAAGGTACTTTGTGCTGCAAATAAGAATGAGAAGGCTTGGTTTATAGCTTTGAAGAATTAATAAGCTAAAAAGAGAAAGAAATGATATAATTTTTGGCTCTTTTATAGGGAAGTTGGTTGCTTTAAAAAATAAACAAGGAAATTATCATAAATCATGGGCTGCCATCTGGCATGTACCATGCTCTTCCACCATAGTCTTCTCACCAGGCTGCATCTCTGTAGGGCAATACACAATGGTGATTCTTCATCCCACTGTTTCTATTTGTCTTCAAACATGTGAAGGCAAACATAACTGGAGCTAAGAAAAACTGAGAAACAGGAATATCTGTGTAACCCAGGTGTTTCAGACATGTCCACTGTTCAGAAAACACTGTTCTTTTTTCAAAAGATCAACTCTGTGTTTAGAACAGTTTTAAATTTGCAGAAAAATTGACAAGATTGTATGGTATCTTTGTATAATGAATGAACCAACATAGATCATTATTATTAGCTTAAGTCCATACTTTATTTAGATTTCCTTAATTCTAACACTGTTCCCTTTCATTCAAATAGTAAGAATAAACTGAAATTGAGAGAAAACAGAAGGGAAACAATAAGGGGAAAAAGTAGGTTGGACTGACATAAAATTTCTAGAAAATACATAAGGGAAAATCTTTGTGTCTTGGACTAGGTAATGTTTCTCAGACATACAAAAAGTGTGAACTAAAATAAAATTGATAAGTTGACTTTATCAAAATTAAAACACTTATTCTTCAAAAGACACTGTAAAGGAAATAAAAAGGCAAGTAATAAGACTGGGAGGAAATGTTTGCATAACATATACCTGATGAAGAACTGAATCAAGAATATATATAAATTACAGAATACATAGAACTTTCACAACTTTAAAATAAGAAGGCAGACAACTTGATAAGAAATGTGCAAAAATTTGAGCAGAAACTACCAAAGATATCTGAATGGCAAATAAGCATACAAAAAGATGCTCACTATTGTTAGTCATTAGGGAAATGCAAATGAAAACCAAGGTGATACCAACCAACATCCACTGGAATAGCTAAAAAGCCTGACAATACCAAGCGTATCAAAGGTGTGGAGCAACTCCCAGCTATTTACCCAAGAGAAGTGAAAGTGTCTCTCTACACAGTTACATGTTCATGAAAATTCCTAGCGGTTTTATTTTCTTAAGTGAAAGTTGCTCACTTGTGTCCAACTCTTTGTGATCCCATGAACGGTGGCCTGCCAGGCTTTTCTGTTCACAGAATTCTCCAGGCAAGAATACTGGAGTGAGAAGCTGTTCCCTTCTCCAGGAGATCTTCTCAACCCAGGGATCAAACCCAGGTCTCCCACAATGCAGGCAGATTCTTTACCATCTGAGGCACCAGGGAAGCACAGTGGCTTTATTGGTAATGGCCAAAAATTGGAAAAAAATTCTACGTCAACTAATGAATGAGTGAAATAATGTGATTTGTCCCTCTAGAATGCTCAGAAGCATTACATTAATTGAAAAAAACAGATATAAAAGACCGTATACTGTATAAATCCATTTACATGATATTGTGAAAAATGCTCGACTGTAATTCCATCACCTCCACTAGCTTTGTTCATAGTGATGCTTCTTAAGGCCCACTTGACTTCACATTCCAGGATGTCTGGCTCTAGGTGAGTGACTATACCATGGTGACTATCTGGGTCATAAACATCATTTTTTTGTACAGTTCTGTGTATTCTTGCTACCTCTTCTTAATATCTTCTGCTTCTGTTAGGTCCATATCATTTCTGTCCTTTATTGTGCCCATCTTTGCATGAAATGTTAAAGAGATGGGAATATCAGACCACCTGGGCTACCTCTTGAGAAACCTGTATGCAGATCAGGAAGCAACATTTAGAACTGGACATGGAACAACAGATTGGTTCCAAATAGGAAAAGGAGTACCGCAAGGCTGTATATGGTCACCCTGCTTATTTAACTTATATACAGAGTACATCATGAGAAACATTGGGCTGGATAAAGCACAGGCCGGAATCAAGATTGCCGGGAGAAATATCAATAACCTCAGATATGCAGATGACACCACCCTTATGGCAGAAAGCAAAGAAGAACTAAAGAGCCTCTTGATGAAAGTGAAAAAGGAGAGTGAAAAAGTTGGCTTAAAGCTCAACATTCAGAAAACGAAGATCATGGCATCCGGTCCTATCACTTCATGGCAAATAGATGGGGAAATAGTGGAAATGGTGTCAGACTTTATTTTGGGGGGCTCCAAAATCACTGCAGATGGCAACTGCAGCCATGAAATTAAAATATGCTTGCTTCTGGAAGAAAAATTATGACCAACCTAGATAGCATATTAGAAAGCAAAGACATTACTTTGCCAACAAAGGTCCGTCTAGTCAAGGCTATGGTTTTTCCAGTAGTCATGGATGGATATGAGAGTTGGACTATAAAGAAAGCTGAGTGCCAAAGAATTGATGCCTTTGAACTGTGAAGTTGGAGAAGACTCTTGAGGGTCCTTTGGACAGCAAGGACATCCAACCAGTCCATCCTAAAGGAAATCAGTCCTGAATATTCATAGGAGTGACTGATGCTGAAGCTGAAACTCTAATACTTTGGCCACCTGATGTGAAGAAATGACTCATTGAAAAAGACCCTGATGCTGGGAAAGATTTAGGGCAGGAGGAGAAGGGGACGACAGAGGATGAGATGGTTGGATGGCATCACTGACTCAATGGACATGAGTTTGAGTGGACTCCAGGAGTTGGTGATGGACAGGGAGGACTAGTGTGCTGCAGTCCATGGGGTCGCAAAGAGTCGAACATGACTGAGCGATTGAACTGAACTGAGTAGAAAATGCAAAAACACAGTGATAGAAAGCAGAACAGTTTCCAGAGCCAAGGATTAGGAGAAGAGATTGCTGGCAAAGCAAAGAGACAGAAGGAACAGTTTAGGATGATGGAGCTTCTAGGGACAGCGATAATGATTACATACATAATTACAAACATTTGTTGAAGTGACACTTTAAATAGGTGAACTTACTGTATATAAATAATACCTCAATAAAGTTGATTAAAAATAGTTTTATAACTTAAATAGGGCTTCCTGGATGGTGCTAGTGGTAAAGAATTCACGTGCAATGCAGAGATATAAGACGTGCATTTGATCCCTGGGTTGGGATGATCCCCTAGAGGAGGGCATGGCAACCCACTCCAGTATTCTTGCCTGGAAAATCCATGGACAGAAAAGCCTGGCGGGCTATTGTCCATAGGGTCGCAAAAAGTCGGACACGACTAAAGTGAATTAGCACACAAACACACCTTAGATGATTGCTAGATATTTTCTATAAATAATAAGAATTACGTAACACATCTTACATTCATGTTTGCTTTGGCTTCGAGGAAGTTTATAGCTAAATTTAATATTCAATCATAGTAAGAATGAATGGCCTTTGGATTAGCAATGCACTTTCTATAGCCAGAGTTGACATTTTCTACTTACTTTTAACTAAATTTAACTTCTGCATCTTTTATTATCAGACATTTAAGAGTCATCTTAGAATCTTAGAAACAGGAAGAACATAAAACTTAAAACATACACAAAGTCACAAGGAGATGGGAGCCTATTGAGATTAGCAAATGAGAAGATATGACAAAATCATGTGCCCTTGATAGAAAAAAAAAATACCAAAACCCCAACAGGGCTTGTTACTGATTTCATTTGCCTCTGCTGTCAGATGGTCTAAGGTAAAGCAAGCCACTGTTATAAGGAGATACAGCAGAACAGACCACTCAAGAACTGATTGCTAACAGAAACTTCATTATGAAGGAAAACTGTTTACCTGCATATAATCTGGAAATTATAGTTTAAGAAAGACCATCTTAACAAAAATGATTTTTGAGGTTTGGCATTGGTAGTTCAGCTGGTAAAGAATCCGCCTGCAATGCAGGAGACCCTGGTTCAATTCCTGGGTTGTGAAGAGCCCCTGGAGAAGGCATAGGATACCCACTCCAGTATTCTTGGGCTTCCCTGGTGGCCCAGATGGTAAAGAATCCATCTGCAATGTGAAAGACCTGGGTTTGATCCTTGGGTTGGGAAGATCCCCCAGAAGGCATAGCAACCCACTCCAGTATTCTTGCCTGGAGGATTCCATGGACAGAGAAGCCTAGCGGCCTACAGTCCATGGGGTTACAAAGAGTCAGACATGACTGAGCAACTAAGCACAGCATAACACCAGGATGTACTTTTGCAGAGTTGAATGATATCATCCTTTTACAAAGATGTAGCTCACTCATTGAGAAAGATGCTCCAGAGGAAAGTTGCCGACAAGGCTTTGTGCACTCTGGGAACTGGGATCCCCTCTGTATCCATCAAGGAGGATTTATCCATCTAAGGCCCCTATATTTTTCCAGTAGTCATATAAAGATGTGAGAGTTGGACCTTAAAGAAGGCTGAGCACTTAAAGAAGGCTGAGCACAGCATCGAACTGTGATGTTGGAGAAGACTTTTGAGAGTCCCTTGGAGTGCAAGGAGGTTAAACCAGTCAATCCTAAAGGCAATCAACCCTGAATATTCATTGGAAGGATTGATGCTGAAGCTGAAGCTCCAATACTTTTGCAGCCTGATGTGAAGAGCTGACTCATTGGAAAAGACCCTGATGCTGGGAAAGATTGAAGGCAGGAGGAGAAGGGGACGACAGAGGGTGAGATGGTTGGATGGCATCACCAACTCAATAGATATGAGTTTGAGCAAACCTCAGGTGATAGTGGAAGACAGGGAAGCCCCGGATGCTGCAGTCCATGGGATCACAAAGAATCGGACACAACTGAATAACAAGGATCCCTATATACATAGGCAAGAGTCTTTCTTTGGGGACTAAGATAAAAAGGATTTATTGATTGAATCTACACAATGGAAGGAGAAAACAATATACAGCAATGGGAAAAATAAATTATTCCAAGAATCATTAAGCATATAAAAGAAGCTCTGAAGTCAATTTCCTGTCCTTCTCACTGTAGAGCGAATGATGATTTTAGTCAGTGTGCTCTGGTCTTGAGCAAAGTCCTCTCCTCCTAGGTTCCAACGTTCTCATTTATCCATCCCATCCTTGTCTGCCCTGGTCTCAGATGATAACATCTTAAATCTGTTACACTTTTCAGATTTTCTCTCTCTCATTAGCTGATACCACAAAGGTTAAATAAAGATTTATTATAGGCCTTTGATAAAGGCTTTTTGCAAAGTATGGGCTGTGCCTTTCCTGGGTTTCTTGGCTGCTGCTTATTTCTCTTCTGCCTCTTTGCCTGCCATTCTGCTGTAATAGGAAGGCTTATCATCTCTTCCTGGGCTGGGGAGGATGTCAGTTTTTGATTGGGG
The DNA here is from genome assembly GCF_001704415.2 of Capra hircus. Lineage (NCBI taxonomy): Eukaryota > Metazoa > Chordata > Mammalia > Artiodactyla > Bovidae > Capra > Capra hircus. The sequence goes on from NC_030809.1 coordinate 25,853,040, forward strand.
TCTGTCTCATGTGGCAATTTCTGCTATTAGTCTTTGCCATGGCACCTGCATGACACACCACTATATCCCAGGGACAGTAGCTAAGGGGACCTCCCATTTACCTACAGCATTCCCAGTGACCTAGAGGCAACTCCAGAATTGTCCTCATCAAGATGGTAGCAATTCTGCAGAGCCCCTTAGGGCATAAACCAAAAAGGGTTAGAAAACCAAAAGGTAACCCTGGAGAGCAGACAATTCCAGCACTACCTTCTGTTTAGGTCTAAGACTATTCTTAGAGAGGTTACTGAGCCAGACAGAGAAAGACATACATCTCCATCTTTTAAGCAAACCCATGACTACAGGGAGGAGACTGCCAATTTTTGTTACACCTACATCAAGCATTTCTCCAAGGCAGTAGTTCTTAAATTTTAGTGTGCATCAGAGTCACCTGGGTAGTTTGCTAACATGCATTCTCTCTTGTAAAACTTACAAATTCAAATTCAGTAGGTTTTAAGTGAAGCCCAGGAATCTGAATTCTCACCATGCCTCTTTAGGAAATTCTAATGCAAATGGTCCTTTGACTATATGCTGAGAAATGCTGACAACTCTAAGTGAGTCTAATATAGTCAATGAACTTGAGAATCCAGAAAAACCACAGGTCACATTCCAGGATTCAGTTCTTGCGCATGAGCTTGTTAGAATGGGGTTATATCCATATCCAAGGTGTTGATTAAAGGTATACAGATTACTAGCTCCATCCAGACCTACAGGGAGTAGGGCCCGAGTCTGCACTTGTACAAACATTCCCAGTGATTCTTAGGCACGCTGAAGTTTGAAGACCACAGAAGGAAAGATTTTCTATTCAGCCAATTTCACACTCATTTACCGAGAGTACACACTGGAAGCTGGCTGATTAGTACAGGACCAGAGTATGGGAGCTTCTAGCAAAAGTTGGTAGCAAGCAGCAACGGCTTAATTGACATTCAAATCTCATCTCTATTTCAAAAATTCAATTCTACTGCCAGGCAAAGTAGTACCTTTGCATAATGAAAGGGACCAAGGAGACAAACTTGAGTTTGAGATTTGGCTTTTTCCACCCCCACTCCCTGTTTTGAGCAGAGTAAATAAAGTCCAGTGTAGTAACCTCAAGAGTTGTTCTTTCCATAACAGCCCAGAGCCAAGAATGCACTATTTTTTTTTCCACTTCGATATCTTAATGGAATGAATGTGATATTATTTATCAACTGTGAGCTTGATGGAATATATCATATAAATCATCTCAAATGTTATTTGCCACCTGCCTGCCTGTTCTGAAATGCATGCTGGCTTAATTAATCTAATTAGTCAATGCACAGATCAGGAGCACATTTACAGCTTCTCTGTCATCATAAATAAACTAGTTTTGTTTTCATAGGCTAAATAATTCATTTTAAGGATGGATGGGGGAAAAAATTCGAGAGAGCTGACCTCTATTAGAGTACAACATGGAATAATGATGACAGCGTTTTCTTTTTGTTCTGCGTGCCCTCCATTAACCTTCTATTAAAATACTCCTTTGTGGGGGAGTTGGGGGGTGGGGAGGAGGTGGCACGCGGCAGAAATGTCATGCCCTCCCACCTGGAGAGGCATACCTGCCATTTGCCGAGAATGAGCTTACCCATTTTAAACCTCATGATTGAAAGACACATGGAGTCTAAAGTACACGCATGTGCATTAGAGAGCTGAGAAGCGCAGATGCTGCAAATACTGGAGCTCACGCTGCTGGCTGAGGACAAATCCAAAAGAGAAGAGGGGCCAGAGTGGCAGGTGAGAAACGAAGCTAAGCACGGTGAATAGGCTGAATGCTGTGAATCAGCGATTGCTCTTTTCACAGCCAGGCTCTCTGGTTCAGACACGCTGGTTGTGCAGTGACCCGCTCCAGAATTCCACTCGTTGAAAACCACAGGAAATGGAGTCATGCAACATGGCGGCCCTGGACAAGACGGTACAGTGTAGTGTAATGGTTAAAGCCTCAAGTTCACAGCTAAAGAGATCAGGGCTTGCATTCCATCTTCCACTGTTTATATGCCTTGTTCCCTTAAACAAGCTGCCTGACCTCTCTATTGCTCATCTGTATAATGTGGACACCTTATAGGACTGTTTTAAGGATTAAGTGTGATAATTTGAGCACTTGACCTGTTGGTAATGTATTTGTGAGGCTCAAGGTAATACCCATGGAGCTGTCCCTTCCAACTCCACTGCTAGTTGCCCTTTGTCCTATTGCTCACCCACCCCCGCCAAAAAGCAAAGTTTCCCCTTGGCTGCCTCTCAGCTTCAGGAGAAGGAATCTAGGGAAGAGGGCCAAGCTGGACCCTGATGTGTGTATAGACCATCTGAGCAGTTCATTTCTGGGTCTTACTTGGTACCCAGAGGATGAGCATGAAGGCAGGAATGTGGGTGGTTTAGGGGTTAGGGATTGGTGCAGGCTCTGACAGCACCCCTGCACTTGCCCCGTCGATGTTTTACCACCTGGGATGCCCATGTCTAAAAGCAGTACTGTCAGCACACAGTATGTGGTATACAGTATAAGTATTCAATACATATCAGCAGTTATTATTCTTATTATCATTGCTGAATTTCAAGATTCATTAATTCAGAAGCCACCAGTTAGCTATAATTCAATATGTATTATGGAGGATTTAAAAAATAGAAGTCCAAAAACCATTCCCTCAAGAAGTTTGTGTTCTAATTGGTAAGGTTAAGATGGAGATCAGTCCTGGGTATTCATTGGAAGGACTGATGTTGAGGCTGAAACTCCAATACTTTGGCCACCTGATGCAAAGAGCTGACTCATTGGAAAAGACCCTGATGCTGGGAAAGATTGAAGGCAGGAGGAGAAGGGGACGACAGAGGATGAGATGGTTGGATGGCATTATTGACTCGATGGACATGAGTTTGGGTGGACTCCAGGAGTTGGTGATGGACAGGGAGGCCTGCTGTGCTGCAGTTCATGGGGTTGCAAAGAGTCGGACATGACTGAGTGACTGAACTGAACTGAACTGAAGATGTTAGTAGCGTATTCATATATAATATTTAGTATTTCCTGATTTATTCTGCTAAGAGAGTGAAATTCACAGTTAAGGTTTATGCTTAACAACCTCTGATATTTCATCACTGGCTACAGAAAATATCCAACTTCTTCAGTCTGTTATGCAAGCCTCACCTCATTGGTTACCCTGCCTTGTAAGCAAAATGTCCAATATTGTCAGCAAGCCTTCCTTCTTCATGGTCCCTCCCTTAGATTATCTTGTGGACATCCCAACCATTGCTCATATGTGCTCTCGGCTTCTCTACTTTTAGGCAAATCCTGTACCTTAGATTTTATGGATATGCCTTGGGTTCCCTTCTGGATTACAAGGTCCCAAGGGTAGGAATGTGACTCATACATCTTTGTGTTCCCCAAGCGAACATAATATAAAGCCTGGCACAAAATAATCTTTCAATAAATACTCATTGGGACTTCCCTGGCAGTCCAGTGGTTGAGACTTTGCCTTCCAATGCAGGAGGTGTGGGTTTGATCCCTGATCTGGGAGCTAAGATCCCACAAGACTTGTGGCCAAAACTTAAAACAGAAGCAAGGATATTCAGGCAGGAGGTTTAGCACATCCAAAGCAGGAAGGTAAGGAACAGTGTGAGTGAAAAATGCGCAAGACATGGAGCATGATCATGCACCCTGGATAGGCCCACTTGGAAGAGAGGGATCGGCTTACGAAGCACCTGGAGGTGTTTTCTGGGGAGTCAGTTCTCAGAGAACAACCTAGAGTGCTTGGTTGATAGGTAAAAACATGGAAGTTTGCTTCAGTGACTGTCTTTACACTCTGTGCCCTTCACCTTGACACATGAAACTTATTTAATAAATAATAATTGCATGTATGAGGAGAAGGGGACAACAGAGGATGAGATGGTTGGATGGCATCATTGACTCAATGGACATGAGTTTCTGACAAACTCTGGGAGACAGTGAAGGACAGGGAAGCCTGGCATGCTGCAGTCCATCGGGTTGCAAAGAGCTGGACATGAGAGACTGACTGAACAACAACACATGTATGTCTGGCTGAGTCCCTTTGCTGTCCATCTGAAACTATCACAACACTGTTAATCAACTAAGCTTCAATACAAAATATAAAGTTTAATAATAAAAAAAAGTAATGTCATGTTCTTCTGGGATACTGTTGAGTTGGCCAAAAAGCTTGTTTGGATTTTTCTGTAGCATCTTATGCAACACACTTCAGCTCCTAATGTTTGTTTAGTATTTTTAGCTTCTCCTCTTTTGCTTTCCTCTTCAGTGGTATACCAACATGAATGTGTATTTTCACAGCACTCCTGGATGGGATGTTAAGTTCTCCTTGGTGTTGTAATAAGGATGATGGGGCAGGTCTCCAACAAGTTAAGAATATTTCTCAAAACCTACCCCTACTGTCCTGGCTCATTGTAGAAGCTTGAATCTGTTTTAAACTGGTACAGCTGCTCTGGAGAATAGCATGGAGATTCCTTAAAAAACTGGGAATAGAACTGCCATATGACCCAGCAGTCCTACTGCTGGACATCCACACCAATGAAACCAGAGTTGAAAGAGAAATATGTACCTCAATGTTCACTGCAGTACTACTTACAGTAGCTATGACATGGAAGCAACCTAGATGTTCATTGGTAGATGGATGGATAGGGAGGTTGTTGTACGTATACACAATGGAATATTACTCAACTATAAAAAGGAACATGTTTGAGTCAGTTCTAATGAAGTGGATGAAACTGGAGCCTGTTATACAGAGTTAAGTAAGTCAGAAAGAGAAACACAAAAACTGTATATTAATGCATATATATAGAATTTAGAAAGATGATAATGACGATCCTACATGCAGAGCAGCCAGAGACACAGATGTAAAGAATAGACTTTTGGACTCAGTGGGAGAAGATAAGGGTGAGATGATTTGAGAGAATAGCATTGAAATATGAATATAACCATATGTAAAAGGGATGACCAGTGCAAGTTCGATGCATGAAGCAGGACACCCAAAGCCAGTACTCTGGGACAACCCAGAGGGATACAGTGGGGAGGGAGGTAGGTGGGGAGGTTCAGGACGGGAAGACACATGTATACCTGTGGCTGGTTCATGTTGATGTATGGCAAAAATCATGACAATATTGTAAAGTAATATCCTCCAATTAAAATAATTAATTAAAACAAAAGGAAAAGAAAATAATTCCCGCAATGCAACAGAACTGCAAATCACGAAGTGTGAACTTTAATGTATGCAGCTAAAGAAAACAAGGACAAACTCTCCCATCTCCCTCTACTCACCAACAACAAGAATGGTGTTTAGACCATGGCATATAAATCTCATTGGATTACAAACACATGACATAACTTTACAGAAGAGGGGGGAGATACAGGAGCTGACTTAAGTGACTCTGAGAAGCAGAGGTTTGACTAGGAACTGTAAGGATACACTGGTTTCTAGCTGGTAAATTTGTTCCTTCTGGTGATATGGGTTAGCGATTCTGAAATGCTTTACGCATGTACAGAAACTGAACACATAAATGGATAATTGATACTAAGAACCAAACTTCTCACTCTTGAGAGGGAAGTTACAGATGAGCAAAATCAGAGAGTCTCAGAATATACCATGTGGTATTAGCTTCAGGATCTGGGACATCAGCACAGACTCGTGTTTGACTTAATATATAAGCAAATGAGAGCTTCCCTTGTGGATCAGCTGGTAAAGAATCTGCCTGCAATGCTGATCCCTGGGTTGGGAAGATCCCCTGGAGAAGGGAAAGGCTACCCACTCCAGTATTCTGGACTGGACAATCCCATGGACTGTATAGTTATGGGGACGCAAAAAGTCAGACACAGACTGAGTGACTTTCACTTTCATAAGCAGATGAATCGATACAGGAACTGTTAGAGATATGAGTACACATATGCCTTGATATAGGGCTTCCCTGGTAGCTCAGCTGGTAAAGAATCTGCCTGCAATGCAGGAGACCCTGGTTCGATTCCTGGGTCAGGAAAATCCCCTGTAGAAGGGATAGGCTACCCAACCCAGTATTCTTGGGCTTCCCTGGTGGCTCAGATGGAAAGAATCCTCCTGCATTGTGGGAGACCTGGGTTTATTCTCTGGGTTAGGAAGATCCCCTGGAGGTGGGCATGGCAACCCACCCCAGTATTCTTGCCTGGAATATCCACATGGACAGAGGAGCTTGGTGGGCTACAGTCCATGGGGTTGCAGAGAATCAGACATGACTGAGAGACTAAGCACAGCACAGCATGCCTTGGAATATACACATATATGACCTAGTTCTGTTAGCTGGAAGCAACAATATCCCAGTAGCAATGAGTATGCACATACAGCACCCAGATCTTGCTTTCAGAATTCTGTTCTTTAATAAATGAAACCAAAGTTTCATGGAGATATGACTGATTCTAGGGTTGGGACAGGGAAAATATAAGATGATCCTGGAGTAACTTGTAGGACCAGAAAGCAAGGAAGTACTAAAAAAAAAATTAAAGGGTAGGCGCAGATCAAGCCACACAAGAGCCAGTTGAAAGAGCTCCCAAAGCCCAAAGCTGGAATTTGAGCAAGAAAATAAAATAACCAAGTGTGGAATTATAACCCAAAGTACAAAATAAATATACATGAGAAAAAAACCCCAATGTATAAAAGAAATATACATGAGTCTATAGTGATATAAATAAATAATTGAATACATAAATAAGTGAGTGGGAAAAGATGAATCTGCCTTATAGAAGAATTCAAAATTATGTGCATGGATACCCCCTACTCCAAGAGATAAAATTTGGTCATCTCCCCTCCCCTCAACTCTGAACTGGATTTAGAGACTAACTTCCAAACAATAGATACGGAAAGACGAGACTGTCACAGCCCAGAGGAGATGAAGGAGACAAGACCAATAAAAGCAATGAAACATCCAAGATGGGAACCTGGAACAGAAAAAGGATATAAGTGGAAAATTCAATTTTTATTTTTGAAAAATTATATTTTTGCAGAACACATACAAAGATAGTACTGAGTTGCTGTATATTCCTCAGCCCGTTTATCAGTTTATCATTCATGACTGTGCTATATTAGAAAGAAAGAAATAACACTGATTTATGATTATTAACTAGACTTCAAGATAAACTGGCTGAGGGATGTACAGGAACTCTCTACTGTCTTTGCAAGTTTTCTGCAAAAATATAACTTTTCAAAAATAAAAATTTATTTAAAGCAGATGGAATTACATAAGTAGTATTGTCTGGTGCAGCTCACCTATTATTGTCACTTTTCATCTATTTCCCAAGCAGATGGCGACCTACCTAAAGAATGATTTTAGAATGTTGAATTAAACTACAAGTAAGGCCTAGTTTAGATTGTTGTAGCCATGTGTTCCAAGAAACAAACTCACTCAGAAGGACAGTGCAGATAGTGGAGTGCAGTTTATTACATGGGCGGCCCAAGACAGAGTCTCCTCTTGGCCAAGGACCCTGACCAGTTTTTTTGAAAACCTTATATACCTTAAGGGAACGTGCCCAAACCTACCTCCCCAAAATTCACTGAAACTAGTCTGAACAAAGGAAAAAGAAAGACACAATCCAAGTTAACCTGTGATTCATAAGCCTTAAGCCTAGGTAGTTAACAGTGGACAATTATCACTAGGCTTGTGGTCATACCCCAATAAGCATAATAGAATGTATGATTCTATTCAGTCACACAGATAACTAGGGTATTCTTTCAGACATGGAGAGCACTGGGGCTCTTCCTTGGGGGTGGGGGGTGCTGGTTTTCCAGTTGGTATGTTATTTCCATAGATACTGGGCATATAGCTCAAAGTCCACAGTCCTGCCCAAAATGTAGTTCCGGTTTCAAGACGGAGACTGTTTTGTTTCCTCCTTCAAGATTATCCTCCCTCATGTCTGTCCCAAACCAGGCCTTTAGGTTATGGATGAGAACAGATTGCATAGAGATTTGAGATTCAGTCCAATAGTGTAAGAAGGCTCAAACCGTTTAAGCTGACTGTCTTCTAGCATTCACTGCAGCTGCTACGCTTAGGTGGTCTGGTGGAAGTTATCCAGTTTTTCTTTCAGTAAGGGAATCATCATTACCTACAGTACAGAATAAGGACCTCTGAGTTCTAGAGATTTTTTTTTTAGCTTCTTACAGTGGAACTATCCCCCCAAATCTGCCAACCTAAGTCCAGCTAGCTGGTAGCCATTTAAGTTTCTTATAGCTAATCCCCAAGTCAATAAATAGAAAAACAAACACGTTATAAAATACATTTAAATATGATTCTGACCTTTGAAAGATTAAATTACATCAGTGGCTACTGAATTTTGTACTTAGAACACAATAGCCTGTTACCTCTTAATGGACATCATCTAGTTTTCAGAAAAGGCATTTTCTAGAAATGTGATCTTGACCAAAGGACAACTCCATTGAGTGCCCAGACTTCTCCCTTCTAAGTTTTGAAGTAGCTCAGCAGCTGCAAGGGCCACAGACCCCTTTGCTTCTTCTGATGCACAAAATATGGGCAGTAAATTAGAACATTTCAAGCAGTAATTAATCTGGGACTTGAATATTTCGTTCTATTTGGCATCTTTCATTTGACTCCAGTCAACGCAATGACATATTTACATTTTGTGTTGAGCAAAGAGTAAACTCTGGGGGGTGCAGCTGAGAAACAACTTTCCTCCATCCCAGTACACAGATTTACAACAGAACTGTCTGCCAAATTAAGGTTGAGGCAAAGACAAACTGTTTAATTGGCACGTTGGAGTCACAGGAGCCATTTATTGTGAATTGCATCGGAGACAACAGGAGTCCTCTGGTTATGTTCCAAGGATTCTGGCTGTATTTAAACATTTTCCTCGTAGAGTAACACTGATAATTTTGTATGCTACGTTTATTTTCAGTTTAGCCTGTTTCTTTCTCTCAATTATTTATAAAGACCCTCCTGGAATCCTGAAACAAGCCTTTCCCCTGCCCCCACTCTTGCTTTTGCCTTTTCTATTTCATCCTCTGAATTTCTTCCTGTGATAATAATCACAGAGGGAATCCTTGTGGTTTACTTGTTTGTGCAGCAATCCCAATGGTAAAGCCAAGAGAGAAGTAGAAAGTTAAATTAAAAAGCAGATTTATAGCAGCTTGGCAGCTGGCCACTTGCCCTGGTGGGACAGAGCATGAGATGGAGTCCCTGCATTCTTTGGAGGCACTTTGATGTAGTGGAAGTTAAGAAAGCAACGCTCCTCTTGTGGGTCCCTGTCAGTATCTCTCATGGTGATTCCCTCTGGCAGCTTCACCTCCTTTCAAATGATTCTAGCAAACAATTGAGATATCAAACTGGCACAGATTTTTTCCTTGACGGCTTTACTACAGTGGCTGGTGCAGCATCCTGACCTTGGGGTAAAATACATATTCTTTTATTCATCTGATTCTTTATTCATTCCCTTCATCAAGATGTAATTTTTGTACTTTACCCATTACACAGCAAAGCCACAGGTTTCAGGTTTCTATCAGGGTTCCACTGTATTCTGTGTTGCTTTGGGCAAGTGACTTTAACTTGGGGAATCTGTTTTCTCCTCTGTAAAATGGGCATTCTACCAGGGATAAAGCTGCAAAGATTAAGTTATTTAATTTTAGCAACTAATACAATGCCGAGCCTTTTTGCCAGGTGCTGAGGCCAGACCACCTGACCTGCCTCTTGAGAAATCTGTATGCAGGTCAAGAAGCAACAGTTAAAACTGGACATGGAACAACAGACTGGTTCCAAATAGGAAAAGGAGTGTGTCAAGGCTGTATATTGTCACCTTGCTTATTTAACTTCTATCCAGAGTACATCATGAGAAACGCTGGACTGGAAGAAACACAAGCTGGAATCAAGATTGCTGGGAGAAATATCAATAACCTCAGATATGCAGATGACACCACCCTTATGGCAGAAAGTGAAGAGGAACTAAAAAGGCTCTTGATCAAAGTGAAAGAGGAGAGTGAAAAAGTAGGCTTAAAGCTCAACATTCAGAAAACAAAGATCATGGCATCTGGTCCCATCATTTCATGGCAAATAGATGGGGAAACAGTGGAAACAGTGTCAGACTTTTCTTTTTTGGGGCTCCAAAATCACTGCAGATGGTGACTGCAGCCATGAAATTAAAAGACGCTTACTCCTTGGAAAAAAAGTTATCACCAAACTAGATAGCATATTCAAAAGCAGAGACATTACTTTGCCAACTAAGGTCCGTCTAGTCAAGGCTATGGTTTTTCCTGTGGTCATGTATGGATGTGAGAGTTGGACTGTGAAGAAGGCTGAGTGCTGAAGAATTGATGCTTTTGAGCTGTAGTGTTGGAGAAGACTCTTGAGAGTCCCTTAGATTGCAAGGAGATCCAACCAGTCCATTCTGAAGGAGATCAGTCCTGGGATTTCTTTGGAAGGAATGATGCTAAAGCTGAAACTCCAGTACTTTGGCCACCTCATGCGAAGAGTTGACTCATTGGAAAATACTTTGATACTGGGAGGGATTGGTGGCAGGAGGAGAAGGGGACGACAGAGGATGAGATGGCTGGATGGCATCACTGATTCGATGGACGTGAGTCTGAGTGAACTCCGGGAGTTGGTGATAGAAAGGGAGGCCTGGCATGCTGCGATTCATGCCGTCACAAAGAGTCGGACACGACTGAACGACTGAACTGAACTGAACTGAGGACATAAAATTATTATCAGATTCTAAATTCCAGAATTGGTAGAATAGAATGTACAAGTGTCTCAGTCAAAAGTCTTTCCTTACCTTTTCTGAAATGAAAATACAGCTTGGACGATGCAAAGATGCAGAAGCCAATGAGGGTCTCTCGTTTCTATCCTTGGAGGGGACTGCCTTTTGTTGCATTGCCTGCATGCTCAGTCATATCTTACTCTTTATAACCCATGGACTGTAACCCACCAGGCTCCTCTGTCTGTAGAATATTCCAGGCAAGAATACTGGCATGGTTTGCTATTTTCTCCTCTAGGGGATCTTCCCAACACAGGGAGGTAACCTGAGCCTCTTGCGTTTCCTACATTGGCAGATGGATTCTTTATCACTGTGCCACCTGGAAAGCTGGTGATATGAAAATGATTCATTTTGACCATGGAATGAAAACAAAAAATTGGATTGCTTTAACAAGGAGAGGTCAGAGTGATTATGCTAACATTCCAATAATAAAAGAGGATCTTCAGTTTGTTAACATATTTTTCTTATTATATAATCTGAACATTTGGGTTCAAGTGCTGAGTAGTTGTAGAATCTTAGACAAATCCCTGGTTCTCTCTTTCGGCCACTGTTTTCCTCATCTTGAAATACTTTGGTTGAAACAGGGCACCTCTTAGGTCTTCTCTAGTGTTAACCTAGAGGATTAGGATTTCAGTGCTCCTTATCAATGGAAGTGCTGAGAACAGTAACAACGTAACATAACCTAGCAACAAACATGGCACCTAAATACTTTTATACATATGTTTCTCCCTCTTCAGGTTAAATCCTGAATTACCACTGTGAGGACGTGAACCTCAAAATCAATTAAGATAAAATGCAGTCATTTCTCTAATAATTATTGGTGCTGAGTATCTTTCCATGTGCCTCTTGGCCATCTGTATATCTTCCTTAGAGAAATATCTGTTTAAGTCTTCAAATTATTTTTTTTAATTAGGTTGTTTGTTTGTTTTTGATATTGAGTTGCATGAGTTCTTTGTACATTTTGCAGATTAATCCCCGTCGCTCGCCTTGTTTGCAAATATTTTCTTCCAGTCTGAGGGCTGTCTTTTTATCTTCTGGTTTCCTTTGCTGTGCAAAAACTTTTAAGTTTAATTAGGTCTTATTGTGGATAGATCTAGAGCCTGTCATACAGAGTGAAGTAAGTTACAAAGATAAAACAAAAATCATATATTAACTTATACATATGGAATCTAGAAAAGTGGTACAGATGAACCTATTTGCAGGGCAGGAATAGAGGCACAGCTGGAAAGAACAGATTGGATATAGGGGCGGGGGAATTGGGGGTGGATGGGCTGGGAGATTGGGATTGATATATATATACCACCATGGGTAAAATCGATAGCTAGTGGGAACCTGCTGTATGACACAGGGAGCTCAGCTCTGTGGTGACCTAGATGGGTGGGATGAGAGGGTGGGAGGGAGTTACCAGACGGAGGGGATAAATGTATACATGTAGCTGATTCACTTTGTGGAGCAGCAGAAACTAACAAGATAAGCCAACTATACCCCAATTAAAAATGCAATCAAAATTTTGAGATAAACAGCCTTACACTGGTTAAAATTACAAGCTGTGGCAGAAATGAGATTTTGGAAAGCACTTTGATTTTGAGTGCATCGTAAGTTTAGTTAAAATGTGAAAGTGAAGTTTCCTCAGTCGTGTCCAACTCTTTGCGACCCTGTGGACTGTAACCTACTAGGCTTCTCCATCCATGGGATTCTCCAGGCAAGAATACTGGAGTGGATTGCCATTTCCTTCTCCAGGGGATCTTCCTGACCCAGGGATCAAACTCCGGTCTCCTGCATTGGAGGCAGACGCTTTAACCTCTGAGCCACCAGGGGAGCGTATAGTCCATGGAATTCTCCAGGCCAGAATACTATGGGTAGCCTTTCCCTTCTCCAGAGGATCTTCCCAACCCAGGGATCAAACCCAGGTCTCCCACATTGCAGGTGGAACCACAAGGGAAGCCCAAGAATACTGGAGTGGGTAGCCTGTCCCTTCTCCAGCAGATCTTCCTGACCCAGGAATCAAACTGGTGTCTCCTGCTTTGCAGGTGGATTCTTTACCAATTGAACTAAATGTGCACATTTATCAAAGCCTTTGGGATTTTATTTTCTTCTCCTGTGTAATTAGTAATTAGAGTTCCTAAAAATACTTTTATGTCAAGTAACAATGACAAGAAGTAGAACTGAGTTGCAAAAGATCATTTTAGAAGGCAAGGGAGATAAAATGACTAGTCAAAATGTCAGAAAAGTGCAATTAAAAAATTGTTTTAAAATTACAATAAAGAACAGTTTTCCTTCTATCTTTCCTTTTTCTCCTTCCTCCCTTCTTCCTTCCTTTCCTTTATTCTCTTTCCTGCTCTACTTTCTACTTTCCTTCACTTCCTCTTGAGGGCTTCCTAGGTGGCAGAGTTGGTAAGGAATCCACCTGCCAAGGCAGATAGATCCAAGAAATGTAGGTTCAATTCCTGATCTCCTTGAGTAGCAAATGGCAACCCACTCCAGTATTCTTGCCTGGAAAATTCTGTGGACAGAGGAGCCTGGTGGGCTACAATCCTTACGGTGGCAAAGAGTCAGACACACCACTTCCTCTTGTTGTACAATGTAAAATACTCTCGTTTTGCTTATTTAACTGGTTGTGAGGAGTGACTTCACTATTTATTAATTTTGTCAACTTAGGCAAGTCAGTTCACCTCTCCTTGTTTATTTCCTTTGTTGGTAAAATGGTGGGATCCATAGAGATAATGGCTATAAGTCTTCAGTATGAGTAAGATGAGATAGAGTGTGTATCAGTGTCTTATAAAATGCTTGCATGTACTGATCATCCTACCTACATCTGTTCAGAGAGACATTGCCCTGAGGTTTGCCCTTCCTTCCATCATCCACACCTAGAAACCTCCTTTCCTTCTTTTCTACTTACCCCATCATCAAACATACACTAATCTGGAAAACTATAATAATCTGCTGTGTTTCCTATTTTGTGGTACTGATTTTGTTATGTAATAATCATGAATGTTTTAGAAACCATGTAGAGTGGAGCATCAGAGGTGTTGATACTAACATTTAAAACCATCCTGCTGATTTCCTGGGGGAAGAAGAAAGGTGATGATTTTCAGTTTGTTGGGTAACTTGCTTCTCTGGTACCAGTGGTTCAAACCATCTTTAGAAGAGTGGTATATATAAGATTGTTTCTCTGTTCACCTGCATATTGTTTTATTCAATGGTTAGTGAGCCAATTTTTTTATTACTGACAAATCAGTCATTTTAGTCCACCACATTCTTGGGCGGAGGTGGAATAGGAGTTGGTGTTTTTCTTGGCCCCTCACAGATTATAGCTGATGAAGAATTTTTGCATCTTTCACTACCCTATTGCTGGAAGTTATACCCACTCTAACAGACCCCAGTTTGTCCCTTAATGATCCAAGGTAATGCTCCTTAAACCTTAATGTGGCTATATATGAATTATCTGAGGTTCATGTCAAAAGGTCTAAAGGAAAGGAGGAACAGGGCTGGAGTAGCCCTGGAACAATTTGTTTCTGCTTCAGTTAATTGGGGACTGTGAGAGGGTGTATGATATTTCCCAAATGCCATGCCCAGGCAAATAAAGACTGACCTGGTACCCTGCACGCCCCCAGCGGGAGTTCCCAGCAGACCTGCCTGTGAAGACGCATGCTCACATGTCCTACAGCCACGTTTCTAGCTGAATGCCCAAAGGCACCACGTAACAAATCAAAGGATGTTGTACCGTCTTAAAATCACCATTGCCCAGTTCCTCTTACCACCATTCAGAAGGGAGTGAAAGATACTGATCTCACCCTCTTGCTCCAAATTCAACCAAACATTTCTTGATCACAAAGGGGAAAGGTCTTTCCAGCTCCCACGGGGTTGTGATTATGCTCCATCTTTGTTGTATCAAGTAAAAGCTCTTTGTGGATATAAGTATTCCCTGAAAAAAGACAAAGCACCTAGTTGGGTGATTAACAGAGTCTAATTAATTCTCCCTGCCCTCCTTCCTTCCTACTACTCCCCTACTCCCCAAAGTGACACCTCCACACCACCAAATGGGTCAGGAATGTACATCTGAGTGTGCTTGAGGGGTGGAGGTGTGATTTGACAGTTTATTTTTCTTTGTGGTTGTTATTTGGGAAGTGAGGAGAGGAAGGGAGGAAGGGTGATGGAACCTCTGAGGCAGAATAAATGTCTGAGGGCTCTTGCCTTAGTTTATGGCAGCTTTTCTGGCCAGTGAAGCGCAAAGTCAAAGGCTGTATTTCATATTCTCAATCTTTATTTGAAGGAGCACAGCAGATAAGGCTTTTTCTCTCCTGTTAACCAAGAAATGAGGTTTCTTGTTCTCTTTATAAGTAATTTCCATTCTTTCCAACCTTATATGTAAAGCATGGATTTTGAAATAAAAGTGTGAGTCTTTCATTTACTAGCATGAGATCTTGTGTAAGATACGCAACTTCTTTAAGCCTGGTTTCTTCATTTCTGATGCAGAATCCTGTTGGGTCCTTACTAAAATTAAATTATCAATAAAGTAAATGAGTATGTATGAATGTAAAGAGGCTAGTGCATTGCACACCATAGGTACTTGATTGATTTTACTATCATTATTCTAAGTAATTGTTGTTTTTTTTTTTTTATCAGAATCGTGTCTAAGGGTTAAGGGTTCTCCAGCCTACCTGAGAACTTGCTTACCTTGTTTTTTGTGGGTATAGGAGTCAATGATGGCTGACCTATTTATTTCTGGGAAAATGGTGTTCAGCATGAGTATGTCTGTGCTGTTCACATAAGCTTTTTTTTTTAATGTGTGCTCAGAATTAACAGAGAACTCTTGCTTACTTTGGGACAGTGTTTGAGTTTTGATTCTTAGGTGGACTTTACCTGGATTTTTACCAATTATGGCTATTGATGATGGTGATGATGATGACAGCAATAATAGTAACAAGTGAGACTTATATGATGATCATTGCATGCCTGGAGTTTTTTAAGTCCTGTGTGTGCTGTGTTAAGTTGTTCAGTCACGTCCATCTCTTTGTGACCTTTTGGATTGTAACCTGCCAGGATACTCTGTCCATGAGATTTTCCATGTAAGACTACTGGACTGGGTTGCCATTTCATACTCTAGGGGATTTTCCCAACCCAGGGATCGAACCCAGGTCTCCTGCATCACAGGTGAATTTTTTACCCGTTGAGTCATCAGGGAAGCCCAATGCAAGTATTAATCTTTATGACAACTTTGTCTGCTGCGTACTTATTCTGTAGATGATGAAATTGGGTCACAGGTGTTATCAAAGGTACGGGGACTAGTCATGGGCTTTTTGATTATCCTTAGGTCGGAGAAGGCAATGGCACCCCACTCCAGTACTCTTGCCTGGAAAATCCCACGGACGGAGGAGCCTGGTGGGCTGCAGTCCATGGGGTCGCTAGGAGTCAGACACAACTGAGTAACTTCCCTTTCACTTTCCACTTCCATGCATTGGAGAAGGAAATGACAACCCACTCCAGTATTCTTGCCTGGAGAATCCCAGGGATGGAGGAGCCTGGTGGGCTGCCATCTATAGGGTCGCACAGAGTCGGACATGACTGAAGCGACTTAGCAATAGCAGTAGCAGTAGCAGTTGCAGCTCTACTTTGTATTAATAAGCACAAACTTTACTTTTGTTTTCTCTAGTTTATTGTTACATAGTGACTTTCATTCTTTGTGGGCCAGAGTCACAAATTCCTTATCTGCTGTTTATGTATTCTTGTGACAGCAGAAAATATCCTTTGTTTTTCAAATTTGAAAATGTAAAATCCAAAATATAAAGTCCTGTCAGAACTCACTCCTGAATATTTCCAGAATATGAGCAATTTCTGATTAATTTCAAAGAATCTGCCTAACCATTAAATATACCATCATCCTCTGCCTGGATGTTTGTAGTAACTCTGTCTCCAGTCTCCCTACTTTCATGCTTGCCTCCCTCAATGCTTGCACTCTCCACATAGCAGCTTGAATGAGCTCAGTGTACACAAGATATTAACATTCCTCTGCTAAAAACCCTCCAATGCCAACCCTTTACAATTTAACCCTTTATTTAAAATACAAATTCCAAACCGTGTCCAAAAAGACCCATTTGGCACAGCCCCTATCTCTCCACCTCATTTTTATTGTCCCTTTCTGTGTCAGAGTTCTCCAGAGAAATGGAACCAATAGGATGTCTGTTTATAGAGAAAGATATTTAGTATATGGAATTGGTTTACTCAGTTATGAAGGCTGACAAGCCTAAAATATGTAGCGAGGACCATCAGGCTGGAGACCAGGAAAAGTGATGTTCTAATCTGAGTTCAAAAGCCAACTGCTGCAGACCCAAAAAGAACTGATGTTGCAGATAAAGGCAGTCTTCTGAAGAGTTCTTTGTTCTTCAGAAGATGCCAGATTTTTGTTCTGTTCAGATCTTCAGTTGATTAGATGCAGCTTATCCACACACTGGGGGGCTTCCCTGGTGGCTCAGATGGCAAAGAATCTGCTTGCAATGTAGAAGACCCAGATTTGATCCCTGGGTAAAGATCCCTTGGAGAAGGGCATGGCAACCCACTCCAGTATTCTTGCCTGGAGAGTCCCATGGATAGTGGAGACTGGTGGGCTACAATCCATGGCATTGCAGAGAATCGAACATGACTGAAGCTATTTAGCATCCACACATCCACGTTGTGGAGGACAGTATGCTTTATTTATGGTCCATAGATTAATTAAATCTTGATCTCATCTCTGAGCACCCTCACAGAAACACCCAGAATGTTTGACCAAACATCTGGGCACCCTGTGGCCCAGTGAAGTTGACACATAAATTAACCATCACACTGTTCACATTCATTAAACTTCAGCCAAGCTTCTCTGTGTTTCCCAGCCTCTGCTCTGCCCTTTCTCCTGCTTGGGTTCTACTCTATTTTCTCTGGAATATACATACTCCTTATAAGAGACTCTATCTTGTTCATGAATTTAATCTAAGGCATAGAAACATGCCTGCCATCCACAAAATATCTAAAAAGTGGGTGATTAAAGTGATTAACTAATCTTTTCAAAGAAGATAGCATTACTGGACCTGAAAACCTAATTGATCATGTATGTTGTGTGATGTTGGAAGCTCAATGAAATCCAGTCTTTTTTTAAACTTTTTATTTTGGATATTGGAATAAAAAAAATTTATTTTATTTTTATTTTGGATGTTTTATTTTTATTTTACAGTTGATTAGGGCTTCCCTAGTGGTACAGTAGATAAAGAATCTGCCTGCAATGCAGGAGACCTGGGTTTGATCCCTGAGTAGAGAAGATTCCCTGGATGAGGAAGTGGCAATCCCCTCTAGTATTATTGCCTGAAGAATCCCATGGACAGAGAAGCCTGGCAGGCGATAGTCCATAGGGTCACAGAGAGCTGGACACGAACGATTTAGCGATCACCACCAATAGTTGATTAGCAATGTTGCATTAATTTCAGGTGTACCACAAAGTGGTTCAATTTTATATATACATGTAAGAAGAATTTTGAGAATCCCCTGGACAGAAAGGCAATAAAACCAGTCAATCCTAAAGGAAATCAACCCTGACTATTCACTGGAAGGACTGATGTTGAAGCTGAAGCTCCAATAATTTAGTCACCCGATGCAAAGAGCTGACTTGTTAGGAAAGACATTGATGCTGGAAAAGATTGAAGGCAAAAGGAGAAGGGGGCAACAGAGGATGAGATGGTTAGATAGCATCAGCTACTCAATGGGCATAAATCTGAGCAAACTCTGGGAGATAGTGAAGAATAGGGAAGTCTGGCATACTATATTCCTTGGGTCACAAAGAGTCAGACACGAGTTAGCAAGTGAACAACAACCACACTCTTTTTCAAATTAGCTTGTTGCAGAATATTGAGCAGAGTTCCCCGTGCTATACAGTAAGTCCTTGTTGGTTATCCATTTTAAAAATAGCAATGTGTACAGGTCAATCCAGTCTTTATCAAAATATCTTCCTCCTGAATCATCACAACGTCATTCATGTGTGCTGCCCTAAGCCTGCACCCTTCAAGTCATTCCTGTTCAGATAACTTTATCTTCCAATGACATTTGCCAAGTGTACATGCTAGCTGAAGTCTTCTCTTCCATTCCTGTCACATAACTGTATCAGTTCAGATTAATTTGCTATGGGATCCTGTGGGCTGCCATCTTTAAAGATTCTGAGACTCTGACCTTGAATGAGTGATTCAGAGAATGCCAGGGGTGGAAAAAAACTCTCCAGATCACCAGATGCCACTTTTTATTACAGATGAAAAAATGGAGGCTCACAGATGGGGAGTACTTTGTGAGAAGCCTGATAACCCATTAATGAAAGAGCTCAGTCCAGAAGCCCAAGTCTCT
The DNA here is from genome assembly GCF_001704415.2 of Capra hircus. NCBI lineage: Eukaryota > Metazoa > Chordata > Mammalia > Artiodactyla > Bovidae > Capra > Capra hircus. The sequence continues at coordinate 25,872,184 of NC_030809.1, forward strand.
CTGGTTTAGGACTCTTCGTAACAGAATGGACCAATTGCTGTGGAAGAAATTTTGTGTCCACCAGTTCTGAGTGACAGATCTGAATAAAGCAATATTTTTTAAGAGTTTGGGAAAGAGGAATGTTTGTATGAGTATATATGTGTGTGTGTAGAAAGGGAATCACTGGGAAGACAAAAAGTACTATTCTTTCCTTTTCTCTAGTACAATAGCATTCATAAGTAAATGATAAAGATCAAGAGATGAAGATTTTTTAATTCATTTTATTACTGATAATGTTGATAGGAAAATATTATTTCACATGTGTAGCCACAAGGCTTGCTTCAACTGTGCACCTCAAGAAAGAGTTCATGCAAGGAGAGTTTTAGTCTGAAAAGAAATAAATATCTAAGATCACCTCTTGTCCAGGACAGGTGTGGAACAAAGAGAATCAGTCTCCAGCATGTATGGCCTTTGGATAAATGGACTCTAGCTCCCATATGTGGACTGATGTTTTACCCACCAATCCAGTGAGTTGCTTTTCCTCTGTAGTAAGGAAAAGGGGGCTTAGGGAGCTGGCAGGAGTGATTCTTACGAGTAGCCAAATCTTTCTGGGAGGAAGGAGGTAGGCAGGAGGACTGGAATAGTCTGGATGTCATTGCTGAGCTGGGGAGAGTAGACCTGTTTGACAGAACGCATTGATGGAATGGACTTTTGACCTTTTCTCAGTAGCAGAATTCTTACTACACCAAGATTATTTCATGAGTGATAAAAACACCATCTTCATGTTATATCATTCTCTACTTTATTGCATATGCCTAAAAGGTATGGGTCCATCTTTGTATTTTTGTTTGATTCCCTGGAAATTAACATGCTCTGAGTTTATGCATGCAGAACAGCTATTTGCTAAAACTTTGAGGGAACTGATGGTTTCAGCTGTTCACATTTTCTCTCCATCTCTCCTAATTCTCTATTGAGAGGGGCTCTGAATTCTAATCCCCAAACTCCACTTCATATGCTTATGACCTTATAAAACTATCCCTCCAATAACTGTCTGTGTTCTTCTTCACAAAATTAAGATTACAATATTTTAGGGAAGATTAAATGAGACAATGGATGTTAGTTTTCCCAGTGCCTAGAATATAGAAGTCACTCAACAAATGACTTGTAATTATAAATGGGGCTGGCTTCATGGATGAACAGCATGTGCACATGCTTGGTTTAATTCTCTGAGCTTGGTTTAATGCTCTCTTGCTTCCATCTCGAAATTCTTAATCATTTTTGAACAAGGGGTTCTGGATTTTCATTTTATACTGAACTCTGAAAAACTGATTAAACAGTTATACTGGAAGAATTTTTGGCACAAGTTACAGGGAAAGAGGGAAAGACAGGGTAAGAGATAAGAGAAAAAGAGGAGGGAGGGGTAGGGGAAGCATTTGGTATTATACAATTTCCACCAGAAAATTAAAATAGTAAAAATAAGAATAAATCCCCTCTTCTGTACAGCAATATTTCCATGAAAATGGGGTTACAGTGGGAGGGGTAAAAAGGTTACTGTGCAGATCAAAAGACTGGTGAACTTCTAAAGCAAAGTATAACCAGTTTTATCATTATGCTTAAGAATTGACCAGAAAACGGGGAAAAATCAAGAAATTCTTTTGAATAGACAAATCAAGAACACAATACCTAGAAAATCAATGCAATATTATAGAAGCCTTTGACTGAAATACTTACATAACTTTTAAAAAATGGAGAATAATATATAACTTATCTATGCAAGTGAAAAAGCAATTTTTTATAACATTGTACATTCAGTTTTTTAGAACTCCAGAGAATGATTTAAAACACAATTATACCTCATCAAAGAGATAGGCAATCTAAAATCATGAGCAGATAGTAGGCTCTTTATCAATGCTTGTTGATTAGTTTATTAATCACTCCTTCCTCCAACAGGAGGGATTCTCACACAAAGTCCCCACCTGCCTGAGAGTAGCTAGTTGTCTTGCTGCATGTTCTAACCTGCTGCAGCAACACAGAATAGTGCATGCCTTCAACCCAGTCCGCTGTCAACATGGATACTTCATCCCTGAGTAATTTTTCCCTATAATAAACCTCCCCAGCCAGTAGTCATGTGGCATAGTTTCTGCATCCTGCATTATCTTAGACATTTTTTTTTTTCTAAGTAAATTCTGGCTTTTGAGTATCTTTTTAAATGTGGTGCCTGACCTTCAAATAGTCCTCTAGATATATAGGCAGATGAGCTCAAAATAAAGTAGGTGTCAAATTTCTAATTCTTTGGCTTTAGATCACATTTATTTTATTTGATGGTTATCCTGCAACGTTGGCAAATATTAGTCTAGCCGTCAATAACACCTAGAGATGGGAGGTTTTTCAAGGAACTCAATCAAAGGCAGGATTCATGAGATCCGTGAGCTATGACTTTGTGTGTATATAATCTCTATGGCAGAAAGAGATCTATAGCTTTTGATATATTCTCAAAGCACTCCCCCCACCCCCAAAAAAACATCTCTAGCTTTTAAACAAAAACTATAGAAATTTCCTGGTGCAAAATATATATTGTTTAAGAATATTAAAGAGAAAAATTATTTTTAAAAAAGATAAACATGTTGTTTGACTCATACAGGTGCAACTCTTATCTTCTTTTTTTTAAATGAAAGGTCAAGGCTTTTTCCTTTCCATTTGGGTAAGCAGGCTGGAATTCTGTGTTTGGTTTGTCTTGTAAAAAGTACATCATTAAAAGCATAGCACATGAGTTCCAGTTTCAGTTTGTTCAAATTGAAAAAAATAACTGTAAGACACTAGAAGAGTAATATGAATAAAGAACTCTAGATTTTTATAATTTTAAATGATCTTTTACAGTTGTCATGCTCATACTTAAGTCAGAAGCATTTGTTAGGTGACTTACCTTTGTCACGTCTTTGCAACATATTCAACTTAATTGAAACAATACAAATTACATTTCATCTATTTAAGTAATGTTGAACTAAATAATGTAATTAAAATTACAGGAGTATACAAAAGTAGACTCAATAATTAGCATCCCTCCTTCCTATCTAGTTTCCAAATAAGTTGAAAATAAAACCAAGAGCAAATATTGAGGTCAGAACATCACTTTCATAATGATATAAGCCAGGATGAAGGACTAAACTCTACACAGTCGCCTCATTGATGGTGCAGCTATTAGGTGAAGACACAACTACATAGCCCCAAGAAGCCCCAAGAACCTTCCCACAGACACTGAGGTCCTTCAAGGGCAGAACCAGGTATGTTGATCCAAGAGAGAAAAGTAAAGTTGAACCAACCAGCACTTTTCCTCCCTATTTTTCCATTTGTAAATTACTCTACTTCCCAAAGGGCACAATGAATGAAGAAGAGGAGAGATGTTTGGAGAGTGTGGGAGGGAAAAAAATTCCCTCCTTATGGAATCAAAGAGTGGGGAAAAATAAAAAAGGAACTCCACTCTAACAGTAATACCAATGCAACTGGCTTCAGCAAGAACAAACCTGTCACTGGGTAAACATAGGACTAACATAAGGGGACAGAAGTGCATGGCTACAGTGGAAAAAGCCTCCCAGTTAGATGTGTTTTGTTGGCATGTTTTTCAGAAGCAATGATGTATCAGATAATCCTTTTGTTTCTAGAAATCAGCTGAAAGATTTCTATTATTTGTTGAATCCAGGTTTGCCCTATCCAGTCCACCAAAAGTGTATGGAGAACTGAAGTGTTGAATCATCTCCATCTCGTCTCATTTATTTCAAGAAGTGATTTTAGAAAGTGTGAAAGTCTCTCAGTTGTGTCCAACTCTCTGTGACCCCATGGACTATACAGTCCATGGAATTCTCCAGGCCAGAATACTGCAGTGGGTAGCCTTTCCCTTCTCCAGGGAATCTTCCCAACCTAGGGATCCAACACAGGTCTCCTACATTGCAGGCAGATTCTTTACCAGCTGAGCCATAAAGGAATTCCTTTCTAAGATAGAGAAAAGTCATTCATGATTTTCTTTGAAATGTGGGGATTGCTTTTGGTTTTCATTATCTAAAATGAAGTCTTTAATTTATTTATAATATATTTCTAGAATTTTGGCCCTATTTACTTATTTTTTTGGTTACACAACATGTGGGATCTTGCTTCTCTGACCAGGGATCAGTTCCACTACCCCTGCAGTGGAAACATGGAATCTTAACCACTGGACCACCTGGGAAGTCCCCCAAATGAAGTATTTTAATCTAGACACTCTACTCTCCTTTCCCTCCCAGCACCTCCACAGTTTCTCAAAATATTTGTGATTGGGTACTATTCCTTATGAAACAGGAAGTTTCACAAAACAGTTTTACAACTACCAGTATGAGTGTTTTTTTAAAGCACATTTCTAGAAAGGGTCTGAGACTGAAGTGGAGACCGGACTGAGTAGAATTCTTACTTTAACTTATTTACATACATATGTAAGTGTTATCATCTGGGCTTTGCAAAGTCAAATCTAGCTTGCAGGACATATAAAAATAGAACAGAAAACGTTACTATCTTTAGATGTGAATCTGTCGTGGTTACCATATTCCACATTCACTGTGATCTGATGCAGTCATTTTCAAATTATTCGTCACCAGCCATTACTTCTGTGGGAGATCAGTTTAGCAGACCTCAACTAGAATTTTAAAAATAAACAGAACACAACAGAAGAAAAAACGGTGCCAGAGTACCTTGCACATGGTAACAATATATACTGTTATTGCTAATACAAAATTTTCATGAAAAGTTTGTTTGATTTATGAGTTGCCATGGGAAATGTATTTCTTATTTGAAGGTCTTAGCTATTGTTGTTGTTTAGTTGCTAAGCCATGTCTGACTCTTTTGCAACCCCCATGGGCTGTAGTCCACCAGGCTTCTCTGTCCATGGGATTTTCCAGGCAAGAATACTGGACTGGGTTGCCATTTCCTTCTCCAGGGGATCTTCCTGACCCCAGGGATCAAACCCATGTCTCCTGCATTGGCAGGTGGATTCTTTACCACTGTCAAGAGGGAAGCCCAAGATCTTAGTGCTCCCCATCCCCAAAAAATAAGAGAAAAAAAAAATCTCTGACATCTTCCCTACCAAATACGATCTTCTTGTTCATTATTATTGTGTTTAACTGTGGTGGGGAGTTGACTTCTGCAATGTTTCTTCCCTATCTTCCCACTCTCCAGGTCACTCTCAGTAGCTTTCTTTTACCTGTTCTGATGAGTATTCCTTCAGCATAAACTACATTTTCCTTAGCTGAGTAGAATCCTCTTTGTAGCTGTGTCCTGCCTGCTCCTCTAGCCTCAGCCTTCCCTGCCCTCCTGCAGGCACCCTGTCCTGTAGCCAGACCAGATTACTTGTAGTTTCCACATTACTGGCCTAATCTATTCTCCCTATGAAAGTGAAAGTGTTATTCGCTCAGTCGCATCCAAATTTTTGTGACCCCATGGACTGCAGCCCGCCAGGCTCCTCTGTTCATGGAATTCTCCCGGCAAGAATAGTGGAATGGGTTTCCATTCCCTTCTCCAGGGGATCTTCCTGATCCAGGGATCAAACCCGGGTCTCTTATGGCTTCTGCATTGGCAGGCATGTTCTTTACCATTAGTGCCACTCCATCTAAACTCTTCCCTCTTTCTTAACCCACCACCAAGTTCCTTTCTTGAGAAACACTGCTCCAAATATTTTGGTTATCACTAAATCTGCCTGCAATGTGGGACATCCAGGTTCAATCCCTGGGTTGCAAAGATCTCTGGAGAAGGCAATGGCTACCCACTCCAGTATTCTTGCCTGGGAAATTCCATGGACAGAGGAGCCTGGCGGGCTACAGTCCATGGGGTCACAAAGAGTCGGACACGACTAAACAACTAACACACATATAATATTGCAATATATAACATTTATATGCTTTGTGTATACACACCATCTATACTTGTATGGTAGAAATAAAAGTTTAGAGAAATTCTTTCCCCTTCCTTTCCACCTTAGATACATCCATGCCTCCTTTCTTTCCCTTCTCTTCCACATTAGAAATGCCTATCCTGAACCACAAAGTTAGTTTTATTACTCAGTAATAGGTTTCAATCCAGAGTAGGTCAACCTGTTAATGGAAAAATACTCTAGAGTGAACTGAAAGCCTGTTTTTTAACCAAGTCTTCCTCCTTAGTGAGACTTTTTCAGGCATTTCCACCTTGTTAAATATTTCCTTTGCATCAAAATCAACCATTGTGAAATCTTACTCACTGACTGTGTAACTTGGACAAGTTCATTTATGCAGCAAAGGTTTATTAGTGTTAACTCTGTCAGAAACACTGGGCTGGGTGCTAGAGAAATGGATCCTTGATGAAATCGACATGCTCCATCTCTGGTTTCACAGAGCCTGGAATCTCATAAATCCTCTGGAACACAGAAAGTGAAAGTCATTCGGTTCTGTCCGACTCTTTGCGACCCCATGGACTGTATCCATGGAATTCTCCAGGCCAGAATACTGGAGTGGGTAGCCTTTCCCTTCTCCAGGGGATCTTCCCAACCCAGGGATTGAACCCAGGCATTGAACCCAGGTCTCTTGCATTGCTGGCGGATTCTTTACCAGCTCAGCCACAAGGGAAGCCTGAAACACAGAATTTCCTGTTAAGGTCAACCTTGTTCGTTTTAACCCATTATTATGACCTATTGAGACCTCTGTGCAACTTAATTCTGCCATGATTTCCAAATGAAAAAAATCAAATAATATATAAAAACTGAATGTTCCCAGAGAAATGGAGATTTTCCTCTCTCTGTTGCTGCTGCTAAGTCATTTCAGTCGTGTCTGACTCAAGTCTGACCCCAGAGATGGCAGCCCACCAGACTCCCCCGTCCCCAGGATTCTCCAGACAAGAACATTGGAGTGGGTTGCCATTTCCTTCTCCAATGCATGAAAGTGAAAGGTGAAAGTGAAGTCGCTCAGTCATGTCCGACTCTTAGCGACCCCATGGACTGCAGCCTACCAGGCTCCTCCGTCCATGGGATTTTCCAGGCAAGAGTACTGGAGTGGGGTGCCATTGCCTTCTCTGTTCCTCTTTCTAGTTATCTGCAAATGATGAGAATGTTCTCAGGTCTTGATGGGAGTCAAGGGTAAAAGTTATTGCCCAGATAAGGTAACTAAGTATCTCTGATTAAGATTTGCACACATATTCCACACACCCCAAGTAAATTATAATTTCTTCATTGGGAGATAGGATCCTGTCTTGTATTTTTGTGTATTGTTCACAACTGAAGATGGCATATCCGCAATAAGTATTTTACTGACAAATTACTTGGATAGAGTTAATTTAAAAATCCTCCAAATTAAAAAAAAAAATGCAATCTGGAAACATAAAAAGCAACTGCAAGTCACCTAGAGCATGTAGGAAGTTCCTATATCATCATTTTAACTTCTAGTTTCAATCTGGAGCATGGATGACAGTGTCAACAAATTCTTATTTCACCATATTCATCTCTGTTTAGTGTAAATAATATACTTGAAACTAACGAAACCCACCATTGTCTCTTGAGATTGCCTTTATCAGCATTCAGTACCAATTCTGTTTTAAGATAATTACATGAGATAGTCACAGCTAATTAACACTGTTCCTTAAATAAAGATTAAGTGGAAAGAATTTATCAGTGACTTGAAAGGCAGATTGTTTTCTCAGCTGGATGATTCCTGGACAGATTCACGGGTCGTTCTGAGTCAGGAGCATCGCCTTCTCTTCCCGTGAGCTGCCTTCAGAATACATTGACTTGATGTCTCTGACTATATTGATTGTAAAGCTCTTTGCCACCCAGTGGAACACAGTGATAGAACAAACATTGTTAGCATTGTTCCTCCCACCGGTCCTGGTCCTCCCTGTCGCCGTGGTTACTCGGCCACATGGGGAGGGGGGAAGATAAGAGAAGGACGTGGGCGTGGCCTCAGCGAGGTCCGCTGCTTCAGTGTCTGAGCCTGTGGTTCACAAAGCAGAAGGTTATAAAGGATCCAGAATGCTGAGTGAGGCTTCCTGCACCGCTGCTCCCAATTTCCCAGCTGGACTCAGCCAATGGGGATTGTTCTCTAGGAAGGCAACCAGCAAATTTTGCACCATACAGGGCTGGCATTGCAATTTAAGCTTCCTTTCACTGAAAGTTAATAGTTTACCCTTCCTCTGCAACCTACCCTGAGGGAGTTCCGGAAGGGGGAGAGAGGGTGTGTTCCTACACAGCTTCACAGCTTTTGAGTTCTTGTACTAATATAGATAAGGACTGAAATTTCTTCACTTATTCAGTATGCGTTATATTATTACCAAATAAAGTTTCTTAAAAGCTCCCAGAAAATTCTCAAACACACACGCAGATATGGTGTCCACCTCTTTGTGAAGGAGTTGGCAATTCTAGTCTTACCCACATGCATGTGAATGTGCTGAGTCACTTCAGCTGTGTCCAACTCTGCAGCCCCATGGACTGTAGACAGCCAGGCTTCCCTGTCCATGAGATTCTCCAGACAAGAATAGTGGAGTAGGTTGCTGTGCCTCCTCCAGGGATCAAATCCAGGGATAAAACCCATGTCTCATGTCTCCTGCATCTCCAGGCGGGTTCTTTACTACTAAAGCCACCTGGGAAGCCCCTTTATCCAGGTAAATTGTTTCAAATGAGGCAATATTTTTTTTTTTTTAAACTCAGGAATAATGTGGTTGGGGGATATGAGATATCCAATTAGTGTCTTTCTCTATCTCTCTTTAATTTAAATATGTAGATGGAATCAACCTGAGATACTTAACTTTGCTTCCAAAAATAAGGGAGGAAAGGAAAACTATCCCAGTGTAGTAGAAGACTTGCTTTGTACACACAGTGTGTTACCAAGCCCAGAACAGGCACGGAATTAATTCTTGTTGAAAGAAAACCAGAATGAATTGGATGGACTTTAATGTAAATCCTGATTCTGGCCTAACTACCCGTTTGACTTGCTCAAGTTACTTACCATCCCTGTGTGTCACTGTTTCATCTTCAAACTGAGGAGGGCGTCCACCGCAGGGAAGATGCTGTGACGATTAAACACAATGAGATAATGTATGTGAGGGGCCAGGTCCTTACACAAGACCTGGCGTGGTCTTGTAAGTGGTTGTTATTATTTTGTTATCCTGTTCTTGGCGTTGCTATAAAAGCTTCTCTGTGAGCTTCGTGAAGCCAAGGCTCTGTCTGCTTTACTAAATCTGTACTCAGAGGTGCTCAGAGGCACAATGTTAGTCACCCATCATGTCTAACTCTTTGTGACCCCATGGGCTGCAGCCTGTCAGGCTCCTCTGTCCATCGGATTCTCCAGGCAAGAATATCGGAGTGTGTAGCCATTCTCTTCTCCAGGGGATCTTCCTGACCCATGGATCAAACCCAAGTTTCCCGCATGGTAGACAGATTCTTTACCATCTGAGCCACCAGGGAAAGATACCCAAATGAAACTCTTTTAGACAACACCTCACCTTGGCTTGCCTTGCCTACTTTTATCCCCAAGAGGATGATCTTTTCCTGTGTTGCTGGTCAATGGCCAGGAACTACTTCATGGTCTTAGTTTCTCAGTGATTTACTGAGTGGGGAAGTAGTTAGGAAAGATACTCAGAGCAAAGTGATGCTCTCCATTGGGAGAGCTCCAGCTCAGGGGTTCTCTGCTCTGGGCCCAGGTGCTAGAAGTTTCTTTCCTGCTGCCTCTGATGTGCACAGTTGAGTTTGAAGTTGGCAGGTCTATTGCAGGTCCCACACATTTTTGCTTAATCTGCCACTCATTGTTTGGCAAATATCTATGTGCCAGACACCATACAAGACCAGGGGCACTGAAACAAGCAAAACAGCCTCTACCCTAGAGGAATTTAGAATCTTCTAGAAGAAAGACAAGTGAACTGTTGCCATCCACACAAGGTTTCTGATGGGTCAGCTTGATTTCAGAAGCTTTGGACGAGGCAGACTGTGTTTGACTATCGTTCTCTACTTACTAGTTATACAGTAGCTTAGTTTACTTGTCAGAGAAGGCAATGGCACTCCACCCCAGTACTCTTGCCTGGAAAATCCCATGGACGGAGGAGCCTGGTAGGCTGCAGTCCATGGGGTCGCTAAGAGTCGGACACGACTGAGCAACTTCACTTTCACGCATTGGAGAAGGAAATGGCAACCCACTCCAGTGTTCTTACCTGGAGAATCCCAGGGACGGGGGAGCCTGGTGGGCTGCCATCTCTGGGGTCACACAGAGTTGGACACGACTGAAGTGACGCAGCAGCAGCAGCAGCAGCAGCAGCAGCAGCAGCAGCAGCAGCAGTCTGCTTGTAGGCTGCTCAATCTACAGATGCCTCTATCGTCTGTCTTCTGTCTACTCTAAATGGGGGTCCCTGGGTCTGCAGCCTCTGCACCCCAGGGAGTTTCTGGAGATGCAGATTCTCAGGCCCTCCCACTGATTTGGAATCTGAATTTTAACAAGATCTTCATCTGATTTGGATTCACATTTGTATTCATTATGCCTTGATCTCTCTCAAGGTTCTGGGTAGGATAAGTGAGGTGACAGAGGTACAGGAGTCGGCACAACAGGTGGCCACAGAGTATTCGTTCCCTTCTATTCTTTAGGATTCATTTCAAATGAGTGAAGCTTCAATGCTATTAAGTCATACCACAGCCGACAAAGAGAAATGGCTGTAAGTAAGCAATGCCTCAGATATGCAGATGACATCATCCTTATGGCAGAAAGTGAAGAGGAACTAAAAAGCCTCTTGATGAAAGTGAAAGAGAAGAGTGAAAAAGTTGGCTTAAAGCTCAACATTCAGAAAACGAAGATCATGGCATCTGGTCCCATCACTTCATGGGAAATAGATGGGGAAACAGTGGAAACAGTGTCAGACGTTATTTTTTTGAGCTCCAAAATCACTCCAGATGGTGATTACAGCCATGAAATTAAAAGACGCTTACTCCTCGGAAGGAAAGTTATGACCAACCTAGACAGCATATTAAAAAGTAGAGACATTACTTTGCCAACAAAGGTCCATCTAGTCAAGGCTGTGGTTTTTCCATTGGTCATGTATGGATGTGAGAGTTGGACTGTGAAGAAAGCTGAGTGCCGAAGAGTTGATGCCTTTAAACTGTGATGTTGGAGAAGACTCTTGAGAGTCCCTTGGACTGCAAGGAGATTCAACCAGTTCATTCTTAAGGAGATCAGTCCTGGGTGTTCTTTGGAAGGAATGATGCTAAAGCTGAAACTCCAGTACTCTGGCCACCGCATGCGAAGAGTTGACTCATTGGAAACGACTCTGATGCTGGCAGGGATTGAGGGCAGGATGAAAAGGGGACAACAGAGGATGAGATGGCTGGATGGCATCACCGACTCGATGGACGTGAGTTTGAGTGAACTCCTGGAGTTGGTGATGGACAGGCAGGCCTGGCGTGCTGCGATTCATGAGGTTGCAAACAGTCAGACACAACTGAGTGACTGAACTGAACTGAAGCAATGCCTTAGAGCTACTACTTCAGGGATCATCTGTATGATGCTGAAAGGAAGAAAAATATTTTTAGGTCAAAGTCCAACTGGAGTATCAGTCCCCACACCAAAGAGAATAAACTCATCTTTGCTTATGGACACCAGAGAGAAGGCTAACATCAACAGACAGAAAGCAAAGTATGTAGACAAATAAAAATTTGATCACTGGCAGATCTGGTCCACAGAGGTGAACAGAGGTGGAGACAGATATGGCCATCTGAACACAAATATCAGAAAGAGAATCACAGTCCTAAAAAGGGCTACCAGCAAAGAGCCCATGGGTTAGAAAATCCCATTGTCTCCCTAAATAGCCAACAAATATATGAAAACATATTCAAGTGCAGTTAGGAACATACCAGATAGAGAGTAAAATAAGGCATTGCTCTACCTTCAGACTAGTAAGAATTAAAAAGACGGACACCTACTTCCAGAGTGGATGAAGGGGAAAGGGGACTCATGTACTTTGCTAATGTGAAAAGTTAGAGCCTGTGAAAAGCTCTCTCTCTCACTATATATATATATATATATATATACACACACCCCCACACATACATGCATACATGACATCCATATATACATGCAAACACATATTTACACATATATTCCAACATTGTTCATTATGGCAAAAGTTTGAATGCATTTGGAACTTTCCACATCACAAACTCTTATGCAGCCATTAAAAAGAATAAATGGAAGCTACGATACATAATTTGGAAGGATATCCGCTAAGTGTTGTGGAGAAAGGTGAATGTAGCCAAGTATGAATAACATAATCTCATTTTTAGAAACAAATAACAGCAACAAAGACAATCCTAAATGGGAGTCTCCATTCCTCCCCTTTACATCGACTCTTAACCTTTTCCACTCTGATCTGCACCCTGAGAGGCTGATCTTTATGGACCAGACCATTGGGTTCTCTGAAACTGATAACTTCCTGTCAGCCAATCAGAATTCCTGGCAGGAGGCAGAAGTCAGGACTGGCTGAATCTCTGAATATCACAGCTTCTCTCAAGACAGCCCTTTCTTTATGACTTTCCTGTAATTTCTGAACACTACTCCCTCTGTTCCTTTGTCTTAGGGATGTTAACGGCCCTAAGGTATAGCTCCAATCAGTATAAATTATCAATACAGTTTTTTGATACTCTGTACTTTTTAAAGTAATCCCATTATTAGATTCTCTTTGAATGATCTTAATTGAGAATTGCCATCTATTTTCTGCTGAGACCTTGGCTAATACAGCCTTAATTTCTGCTATATTGCTATATGTACGTTCATATTTGTATAACTACATAAACGAAGAAATAGAAAAGGATCTGTGTATGTGGTTTCAGCAAGATACAGGAGCAGGGTGGAAGGGAAAGATGTGGTGAGAATAACAGAGGGGACTGAGGAAAATGAAAAAGAACAAAAAACGTGCTCTAAATTCAACAAAAACAAAACCCACAAAACATTGTCCATGATATCATATTTAACGTTTTATACATATGTATGTATTCAAATCTAATCTTAAAAATCCAGTGGGTATTATGGCAAAAGGGACTCAACAGTACAGAGTTCCTGGCTCAGAAGGTAATGGAGGAAGCAGAGCGAGAAGCTGAACATCTGGTTTTTAGTGCAAACTGAAATACTCCTAATAAGAGACAGGGTGTCCCAGTGGAAGATGAGGTTCTTAAGCAAATTGATGGGTTTATAAAGAAGAATTCTTCTCTTAGTGACTGAATATATTCAAAGGGAATAAAGAGCCACACAACTAAAAAAAAAAATCTCTTTTTAGAATCTTCCTTAGCTGTAGGAAAGTGAGAAGTAATATCATAGTTGAGAAAATGGTCCGTTCTTATGTTGGAAGAGGTTTGTATTTGTAGGACAGAACAAAGAAATACACAAAATTGGTCGGACAGTACTGCATTTTATTAAGTGATAAAAAGGAAAACATAATGAGATGGGACACCTAGGATTTGAGAGGATGGTTGACTTGGCATAAGGCCAATTTTATTAGCCAAGAATGACAAGACAGATTGAATAGAGGTGTCAGAGCTGTGGGAAGTGTATAAAGCAGAAGTCCAGAGGAGAGGAGGCAGCCAAACTAGTGAAGGCAGTGGCTCAGGCTCCAGAAGAATGCTGTGCACTTTGTTTCTGTCCCTGGAATCAACTCGGTCAGAATCAGAATCACTTCTTTAATAAGGCAAAGTAATCACATCACAATGGCCAAGAAAGAAGATAGCACACCATGGTGCCATTTTTGTAAGTCATTGCAGCTTTTGCTAAATGTCTCTATTGATCAGAGGATTAACTTTGAATCTGAGTTCATCAGAAAACTAAAGGAGAGGATGCGGTTCTAGAACACTCACCCATTCCAGAGGGGAGACATCTAGTGATGGACTGTCCAGTGACTATCTTAGATGCTCCAGTAGAAGTGAATGGGCACAGATGGGTGAAAGTGGGGCGACCCCTTCTCCATCCCTACGCATGACTGCGTGCTCAGTCATGTCTGACTCTTTGCAACGTCATGGACTGTAGCCCACCAGGCTCCTCTCTCCATGGAATTTTCCAGGCAAGAGTACTGGAGTGGGTTTCCATTTCCTTTTCCACAGGATCTTCCTGACCCAGGGATCGAACCTGCGTCTCCTGTGTCTCCCACATTGACAGGCAGGTTCTTTACGACTGTGGGAACCTGTATCTGTATCTTATGGGAAGATACCTATATGCTCCCTTTAACAGAGGAGTTATCTTCTTACTTTATGCTTAATCAGCAACCTTTAGTGGCAATTGATTTGGTGTTAGGATCTAGCCAGAGAAACATCAGCAAACAGCTTATCACAAATAGTGTGACACCCTTCTTTCTTCCCCTGGAGAGGGTTATTTCTAAACAAATTAGTCCTTGGATGGTGAATGTTTTGCAAATGGAAGACATTTCTAACCAATGAGCATGCATTTATTGATTATCTCAAACTGTAGAACTGTGAAGCTAGAAGAAATCATGAAGACAATTTGCCACAAACCCTTTATTTTATATGTGAAGTAACCAAGGGCAAGAGAATAAGATATTTGCACAAAATTGCTCAGTAAGTATTACAAGCAATATACTCTCAAAGTGGACCTATAATTAAGAAATATAAGGGAATATGTCCAAGAGCAAGAAAGGGGACAACTTATAATAGTACAGTTATCAGTTTGTGGCATTTATTAATTACAGAAATCTGTACAACCTCCTTCAAACACAACAACAACACACACACACATACACACACACAGCATTCTTCATCCTAACAACCCATAAAGGCATATCCACCCTGCATTTGTAACCAGGGAAATAGACTTGTTTCTCAAACTAAAGAGACAACAGGGCCACGGGCCAGCACATGATTAAAACAGGAAGGCATTGTTCCCCAAGCTCTCTCTTCATTTTCTAAAATCTTAATTCCCTGCCTCACGTTTCAGTTCCTGGTGCCAACTGATGTCGCAAGTGTAGGGACCCATCCCAAAGAGTCCTGACGCCAGAAGCTGAGCCAAGAGCGACTTTACTGTTCCTGTCTTGCTTGCTAACAATTGTGTCACAAGCTTGGACTGACCACAGAAAGAGTGACCAGTTTGAGTGACAGTCTTTCAGCTCTGTAGAAGCTACACAACTGACTCAAACAAAGAAACAGACAGAAGTTGCTAGAGTCAGAAACCGGGATCCATTCATGCTCTGACATCCCCTCTTATTCTGACGCTGGTGAGGAGATGCAGGACTCAGTGACAGCGCAGCAATGGTATGACAAGATAAGTGTTTGGAGGGATGCTGATGCTCAGCCAAGGGCACCACAGGCTGGAAGCTGGTCTCTGCTGGTGTAATACATCCCAGCTAAAACCAGCTGATCCAGTTAGAGCTAATATAAATCCTCCTGTTCAGGAGAGAGTGGTTGGGAT
The DNA here is from genome assembly GCF_001704415.2 of Capra hircus. Classification (NCBI taxonomy): domain Eukaryota; kingdom Metazoa; phylum Chordata; class Mammalia; order Artiodactyla; family Bovidae; genus Capra; species Capra hircus. The sequence continues at coordinate 25,887,585 of NC_030809.1, forward strand.
TGCTAATTATGCTTTTGGCAAACCCTCTAGAAGACAGCTACCCTACATGGGCTGCTGTGAATGGGTCTGGTCAAATGTTAAGGAAGATCTGGTCCTCCCTCATTAGCACCTGCGTGAGTACTCTCATCAAACTGACCATGTTCATCCAAATAAGACCACAGACAGCAAGCAATATTAATAAATACCATCATGAAAAGGTCTTATTCCTTAGAAGCTTCTTTTCCTGGATTCCCCTATCCATTCTTTCTATTTTTGTCTTCATTTCCTGGTTTGTTTTTACCTGGTTCCATCTCATGGCAGAGCACCAAGTGTTGAAACTGGTAAGCTGTCTATTTAGAGGGACAAGTGAATTACATAACCTTTCTATACCTTACATTCTCACTCCTTAAAAGCAGGAAAATTAGTAGCACCTATCTTCTGGGATTTCGGTTAGGAGTAAGTTAACTAATATATGATGAATAACACCTGGCCCATAGTAAGCACCGTTTAAGTATTTGCTATTAATATTATTTGGCTTCCCAAGTGGCTTAGTGATAAAGAATCTGCCTGCCAAGGCAGGAGGGATGCAGGTTTGATCCCTGGGTCAGGAAGATCCCCTGGAGGATGATATGGCAACTGACTCCAGTAGTTTTGCCTGGAAAATCCCATGGACAGAGAAGCCTTGAAGGCTACAGACCATGAGGTCGCAAGAGTCAGACACGACTTAGACTTAGTGACTAAACAGCAACAATTTTATTGTTTAGATGGGAGTTAAAAGGCCCGTACTTGCCCAGCTTTAAACCTGAAGAAAGAGCCCAGAGTCAGCAACAGAGACATCAAGGTTTAATGGATGGAGAATCTTACACATTTGAAGTGCGTTCCTGGAGTAACTCCCCGCCACGTGCAGTGAATGAGGAACAGGACATGCTGGAGAGTCTTTGCTGGTGGGGGGAGGGGAGGGAAAGGGGAAATTACCAGTTATAGGGGAAATTGACCTCAGGTTGGTTCATCAGTAACCAGGGAAACCAGCAGACGGCCATGGCCCTCACCTCCCCCTGGATTAGAAGAATCACTAGCTAGAGCCTGAGGCAAGTATGTAGGAAAGTCAATCATACGAGCAGGGTGTAGGAGAAGCAGGTCCTGGTCAAGCAGGGGATGTACAGTGAGCAAGAAAACAGCCATCTTGGGTGGCCTGACTATGTAATATCTGACCTCTGTTCATTCATTTTACGTATTTGCCTTCCATTTGTGGAAAACTTATAAACAACAACTTTCAGTGAAAACAAATGAAAGCAGTGAATAATAGTTCAACTATTGCAATTATAGTTCAATAGTTCAAGTGAATAATAGTTAAATAAAAGTTATATTAAATATGATACATCATTTGGAACTCGAGTATAATTTTTCTCCTAAGCGTATTTTTTTAACAGAATGTTTTGTCAGTTTGCTACACCACCTATCTAAATAATAAATTATATATAAAAATTAAAAGGCATTGAATATTTCATGCCCCAACTTGCTTGTTCCTTTAAGGATTTTAATTCTTAAGTCCTTGATGGATTTCTGTCGGTTCTGTGGTCATTCATTGATTTAACTATAGTTCCTAAATTCTCTTCTTCTATCTTGCAAGCACACATATAGAGTCATGAGCTTTGGTTGTGCAGTATAACATGGGCCATAAAGAAGGCTGAGCAATGCAGAATTTATGCTTTCGAACTGTGGTGCTAGAGAAGACTCTTGAGAATCTCTTACTCTGCAAGGAAATCAAACCAGTCAATTGTAAAGGAAATCAACCCTGAATATTCATTGGAAGAGCTGATGATGAAGCTGAAACCCCAATGCTTTGGCCATCTGATGCAAAGAGCTGACTCATTGGAAAAGACCTGATGCCGAGAAAGATGGAGGGCAGGAGGAGAAGGGGGTGACAGAGGATGAGAATGTTTGGATGGCGTCGCCAACTCAATGGACTTGAGTTTGAGCAACTTTGGGCGATAGTAAGGGACAGGGAAGCCTGGTGTGCTGCAGTCCATGGGGTCACAAAAAGTCAGAGACAACTGTGCGGCTGAACTGAACTGATAACATGTATTAATTCTTCTCACATTTCACAATTAAATTAGTTCCAGAGGCTTCACAATGGGGGTCTTGATTGTGATCACCTATATACAAGGTATTGTGGAAGTTGCTAGTGATACAAAGAAAAATAAGATATATTCCTGTGTTTAAGGAAATGGTGGTCTAATTAGCAAGTTGATATGCTGACGAATAATTGCCAGTATTGTGATGAGTATAATGGAGCATGGAGATGCTGTGGGCCCCTGAAGAGGGAAGAGAGGTGTCAAGGGAATGAGTCGAGAAGTGTGAATGGAAGTTTAATAGCATACTTGGCAGGAAAAGCTGGGTTTGTAGGTGGAGGGACTGGAGTATATGAAGAAGAAAGGCGTAAGAGCTCATAGGCTTTGTAGAGCCTTGTAAATCAGTAAATTGTTGTTATTGTTTAGTCACTAAGTCATGTCCAACTCTTTGCAACTCCATGGACTATAGCCTGCCAGACTCCCCTGTCTGTGGGATTTCCCAGGCAAGAATACTGGAGTGGGTTGCCATTTCCTCCTCCAGGGAATCTTACCAGTCTGGGGATGTCTCCTGCATTGGCAGGCAGATTCTTTACTACTGAGCCACCAGGGAAGCCTAAATTAGTAAATTATAGGTAATATAATAATTTGTATCTGTCAGAAGGATTGAAAGATAAGAAATGGCAGGAAACATGGCAAGAGATGAGGCTGAAAAGGGGCCCAGCAGCCACGTCACTGGAGGCCTTGGGTGCCACTGATGGCTCTTGGTCGAGATCCACAAGTGTTGATGATGAAGGTCAATGGGAGGATTTCAGAGAGGAGCATGCAATTTAGGTCTGCCTCTGAGAAAATTAACTCTGCCTGCAGATTGGAACACTTTGGGGAATGGGTGAGTAGGGTGGGTAGAGGGGGAACCATTGCAGGAGCCACTTGGGGTTCCGTAAGCAGTGATTTCACTACTCTCTCACTACCCTCTCTGTGGACTCGCAAACAAAAGGCGCTTAAAAAGATGTTCAGCACACTTGGCTCAGTGGATGTTCAGTTCAGTTCAATTGCTCAGTCATGTCTAACTCTTTGCGACCGTATGAAACGCAGCATGCCAGGTCTCCCTATCCATCACCAACTCCTGGAGTCCACCCAAACCCACGTCCATTGGTGCCATCCAACCATCTCATCCTCTGTCGTCCCCTTCTCCTCCTGCCCTCAATCTTTCCCAGCATCAGGGTCTTTTCCAATGAATCAGCTCTTCGCATCAGGTGGCCAAAGTATTGGAGTTTCAGCTTCAACATCAGTTCTTCCCAATGAACACACAGGACTGATCTCCTTTAGGATGGACTGGTTGGATCTCCTCGCAGTCCAAGGGGCTCTCAAGAGTCTTCTCCAACACTACAGTTGAAGAGCATCAATTCTTCTGTGCTCAGCTTTCTTTATAGTTCAACTCTCATATCCATGAGCACTGGAAAAGCCATAGCCTTGACTAGATGGACTTCTGTTGGCAAAGTAATGTTTCTGCTTTTTAATATGCTGTCTAGGTTGCTCATAACTTTCCTTCCAAGGTGTAACCGTCTTTTAATTAACAGGCAAATTTGGCCTTGGAATACAGAATGAAGCAGGGCAAAGGCTAATAGAGTTCTGCCAAGAGAACACACTGGTCATAGCAAACACTCTCTTCCAACAACACAAGAGATGACTCTACACATGGACATCATTAGATGGTCAACACAGAAATCAGATTGATTATATTCTTTGCAGCCAAAGATGGAGAAGCTCTACACAGTCAGCAAAAGCAAGACCGGGAGCTGACTGTGGCTCAGGTCATGAACTCCTTATTGCCAAATTCAGACTGAAATTGAAGAAAATGGAGAAAACTACTACGCTATTCAGGTATGACCTAAATCAAATCCCTTATGACTATAAAGTGGAAGTGAGAAATAGATTTAAGGGACTAGATCTGATAGACAGAGTCCCTGATGAACTATGGACGGAGGTTCGTGACATTGTACAGGAGACAGGAATCAAGACCATCCTAAAGAAAAAGAAATGCAAAAAAGCAAACTGGCTGTCTGAGGAGGCCTTAAAAATAGCTGTGAGGAGAAGGGAAGCAAAAAGCAAAGGGGAAAAGGAAAGATATACCCAGTTGAATGCAGAGTTCCAAAGAATAGCAAGGAGAGATAAGAAAGACTTCCTTGGTGATCAATGCAAAGAAATAGAGGAAAACAATAGAATGGGAAAGACTAGAGATCTCTTCAAGAAAATTAGAGATACTAAGGGAATATTTCATGCAAAGATGAGCTCAATAAAGGACAGAAATGGTATGGACCTAACAGAAGCAGAAGGTATTAAGAAGAGGTGGCAAGAATACACAGAAGAACTGTACAAAAAAGATCTTCACAACCCAGATAATCACGATGGTGTGATCACTCACCTAGAGCCAGACATCCTGGAATATGAAGTCAAGTGGGCCTTCAAAACCATCACTATGAACAAAACTAGTGGAGGTGATGGAATTCCAGTTGAGCTATTTCAAATCCTGGAAGATGATGCTGTGAAAGTGCTGCACTCAATATGCCAGCAAATCTGGAAAACTCAGCAGTGGCCACAGGAATGGAAAAGGTCAGTTTTCATTCCAATCTGAAGAAAGGCAATGCCAAAGAATGCTCAAACTACCACACAATTGCACTCATCTCACACGCTAGTAAAGTAATGCTTAAAATTCTCCAAGCTGTGCTTCAGCAATACGTGAACTGTGAACGTCCTGATGTTCAAGCTGGTTTTAGAAAAGGCAGAGGAACCAGAGATCAAATTGCCAACATCTGCTGGATCATGGAAAAAGCAAGAGAGTTCCAGAAAGACATCTATTTCTGCTTTATTGACTATGCCAAAGCCTTTGACTGTGTGGATCACAATAAACTGTGGAAAATTCTGAAAGAGATGGGAATACCAGGCCACCTGACCTTCCTCTTGAGAAATCTGTATGCAGGCCAGGAAGCAAGAGTTAGAACTGGACATGGAACAACAGACTGGTTCCAAATAGGAAAAGGAGTACATCAAGGCTGTATGTTGTCACCCTGCTTATTTAATTTATATGCAGAGTACATCATGAGAAATGCTGGGCTGGAGGAAGCACAAGCTGGAATCAAGATTGCCGGGAGAAATATTAATAACCTCAGATATGCAGATGACACCGGCCTTATGGCAGAAAGTGAAGAAGAACTAAAGAGCCTCTTGAGGAAAGTGAAAGAGGAGAGTAAAAATGTTGGCTTAAAGTTCAACATTAAGAAAACTAAGATCATGGCATCCGGTCCCATCACTTCATGGGAAATAGATGGGGAAACAGTGGAAACAGTGGCTGACTTTATTTTTCTGGGCTCCAAAATCACTGCAGATGGTGACTGCAGCCATGAAATTAAAAGAGGCTCAGTGGATGAGCATGGGACCAAATCAGCCAAAACTCTCCTTCTTTCTGTTGTTAAATGGCCTCCCCAGCTGTAGCCCATCAGCAGGCATGACAGAAATTAAATCCTACATAGATTAGCTGAATCCATTCAAGGGATGAAACAGTCTAGGTGAGAGATTACTAAATCCCTGGATTCAAATCTGGTGAAAACAGATGAAGAAATTTACAAATGAGTAAAGTAAGCATTTAGCTCTCCTCAGGAGGCTCTGTTAGCTAAATGGATCCCATCTGTGGAGCCTGGGTTTACCATCCCTGGATCACTGACTTTGAGAAAGGAAAGCAAGGACTCATAGTTTCTAGCTTCTAAACTCATTGTGGATTTAAACCTCTCATTAATGAGAAAGACCAACCAGTGAGAAGGTAACTCTGACTTGCCAGGAATTATAAAACTGCTTTTTTATCAGGTAAGTGTTTTCCAACCTTGGACATTTTCAGAATTACCTACAGAGAAGATGAAGTAAGTAAAATCCACACTTTTGACATTTTTGTGTTGAATTTAAGGCAATCCCAATATGTCTGCTAATAGAACTTCAATATCTGTGAAGTGTTTTTAATGTTTAAGAGATTCTGGCCTATTCACCCTTGTAATTAGCCATGTGATTCTAGTTTAAATTTCTAATTAAGTGGTTGACTTCGGACTAACGCTTTAAAGTTGGAATTGCCAAGAGAAGTTGGCTGAGTTTGTAAACAGTATTGAAAGATTTAAGAGAACTTTAGGGTCATGATATTTAAAACTTTAATTTATTAGATTTATAAGAACTGCTTAGGTCCTTGGGAAAGTTTTGCTTGTTAGCCAAGCATTTGAAGTACTTAAAAAGAAAATTGTATCTATCACATTCTTAAATGCGGTTTAGACCGTTTAAAGGAACTTAACTGCCCAAACTGTAAAGTACCCCTTAAAAATTTATTAGACTTATAGATAGAATAATAAAATGTATAGTTTGAACTTAAAAGATTAAAGAAAAAATACTTCATTCCTTCAGTATATTGAATATCTTAGAAACCAAGTAGTTGCAAACAGTTCTTCATGAGTACAGAGATTGCCCTCAAAGACCCCCGAAAACTCCTACTGCATTTTTCTTGGGATTTGATTGAACTGGTGGGGTGAGAGCCTCCTTTCCCTCTCCAGGCTTGAGTTGAGAAGTTGGTGGCCCAGAGTTGTGGTGTGAAGCAGTCTTGCTGCCCTGAGAGAACGAAGGGGCCTGGAGAGCCCGTTCTAGGTATGTTGATGCCTGGTTCCAGTCAGCCCTAGGGCCAGCTCTGCTCCCACCTTTGTCATGAATCGTTTAGGTGAACCAGAGCATTTTCCTTATTTGCAATGGCTGGTAGGATTTGAGCCTCAACCACTTCCAAATGACGAGTCCTAATTAGGGAGGGACTTATATGAATGTCCTTTGTGCATAGAATTAAGCTGTGTACTTTGGAATAAAACAAAGCACAACAACATATATTTACTATTTGGGTCCCCACATAGCTCCTTGTTGAGAAATAATTTTCCCCCATCTTCCCTGCCCTCTCCAGGTTTCCTCTTACTGAAGCCAAGTGGGCGGTGGTACCAGGGTGAGCCAGACAGCACGGGGTGGGTGCTTCTTTCTTCCTTTTGTCTTTTTGATGCTTGAGTCTGGGATATGAGAGAACCACAAGTCATGCAAGTTACTGGATTTTTTTCTCTGCTTATTATGTGACTGGTCTCCAGATTTAAAAAGAAAATACTCTGTAAGGGTTATCGGTCTCTGATGAAGACCTTAAAGCTCTGCTTAAGCCCAACTGAGTGTGGTGAGCACAGTTGAGTGTGGTACAACAGTTGGGGACTATGGCACCATTAATTGAAATTAGAAACTCAAAGGGGCAGAGTTAAGGATAAAAAAGGATTCTGTTTGGTGCAAAAAGAGTTTGATGTGCTGAGTGATACCCGTTAGGTAGTGTGGTGGTTACCTGGTTACCTGTTTACCTGGTACACGCATGCTTAGTCATGTCTGACTCTTTGCCACTCTATGGGCTATAGCCTTCCAGGATCCTCTTATTGAGGGGATTTCCCAGGAAAGAATACTGGAGTGGGTTGTCACATCCCTCTCCAGGGGATCTTCCTGACCAAGGGGTTGAACATGAATCTTCTGCGGCTCCTGATTGGCAGGCAGATTCTTAACCACTCTGCCACCTGGGAATCCCAGGTAGTGTGGTACGTGGTTCTAAAGTTCAGGAAGCCAACTGATGCATGTTTTAGGATGATTGTTATTAAGCTAGTTTCCTGTGTTTTCACTCCAAGTTGCTGGTTGTAATGCATCTTGCTAAGTATTAGGCAGAGCACTGTATCCATTCTAGGAATGAGTTTGGATCAAAAAGTAGAAAACAATCACAGAGTAGATCAGATAGATAGGGATTGTTTTCTTTCTTTATTAAATATATATATATATCTTTTATATATTATTGAAATATAACTGACATGTAACACTGTATTAGTTTTAGGTATACAATAAAATGATGGGACACACATATTTCTAAATGATTACCAGAGTAAGTTAACAACTGTCACCACATATAGTTATGACTTTTTTTCTTTTAATGAAAATAGCATCTTTTGCTTATTACCTAATAAAGTACCTGGAAGGAGATAGCTGCTGGTGTTGGTTCTATGATGTCAGAGGTGGCATGTCTATCATTGTCTTGAAACTTCCCTCATGGTCTCTAAATGGTTGCTGTGTCTCTGGGCACAGAATCTGTATTCATGGCAGGGACAAAAGGCGGATGCAAGTTATACTGTCTTTTATTAAGAAAGAAAAATCTTTCAGACCTTCTGGCATTGCGTGTGATACTTCTGCCTGCATTCCATTGCCTAGCACTGTGTTACATGGCTCTCCCTACCTGCAAACATAGATCATGCAGTCAGCCTATGAACTATGGACCCTGCCATTAGTCTACAGTGTCATGACTATTTTTCCCTGACCTGGGGATCTAGAGCCCCAGGATTATTAAGCTGATGGTTTAATAATCTGCTTGATGTACTGTAATTTATTGTCATCTTTTCTTGAAACTTTTAATTCTGGAACTCAGTCATTTTCTAAAATCTGCATAAGAAGAAAGATATTGTTCAGTTCAGTTCAGTTGTTCAGTCGTGTCCGACTCTTTGCGACCCCATGAATCGCAGCACGCCAGGCCTCCCTGTCCATCACCAACTCCCAGAGTTCACTCAGACTCATGTCCTTCAAGTCCGTGATGCCATCCAGCCATCTCATCCTCTGCGTCCCCTCCTCCTTCTGCCCCCAGCCCCTCCCAGCATCAGAGTCTTTTCCAATGAGTCAACTCTTCACATGAGGTGGCCAAAGTACTGGAGTTTCAGCTTTAGCATCATTCCTTCCAAGGTAATCCCAGGGTTGATCTCCTTCAGAATGGACTGGTTGGATCTCCTTGCAGTCCAAGGGACTCTCAAGAGTCTTCTCCAACACCACAGTTCAAAAGCAGCAATTCTTCAGCTCTTAGCCTTCTTCACAGTCCAACTCTCACATCCATACATGACCACAGGAAAAACCATAGCCTTGACTAGATATTGTTAACATCTAACAATCTTGGATCTTCTCAAATGTACAGGGAGCCTGCATAGTCATGAAAGTCTTCAAATTATTCCCCCAAAAGTAAGAATTTTGACTTGACAGAGAGGCTATGTAAATGGCAGGAAACTGGTGGCTTTTGACCTCGGCTCTGAAAACCCTGGCCAGCAAAGTCCTTTGGGGAATTCTTTCAGGAATTTGTAAGTAGGGAGGATACCTGGCTGTGGAGGGCTTATCTGGGCAAAGTGATGGTATGCTCGTAAATAGATTGCATAGTTTTGAATTTGCCAGAAAGCTTCAGCTTCTGTCTTACGCTACTTGGACCAGTTAAGGTAGCCCTCCTCAGGTGGCAGTACTGCAGCAATTGAGTTAAAAAGAAGAATTAAAAAAGAAGAAAAGAAAAGCCCCTTAAGAAAAGAGAGAAACTCTTTGATTTCTTCAGTGCTCAGGGTTGCTATTTTTAACTCAAGAGGTTGGTGCTGGACACTAGGGTATAAACACTAAATCTACCTTGATTTTCAAGGAACCTATACTATCATAATCTGTGTCAAAAGAACTTTGGTTTTGTGTTCAAACCTCTATTGTTTGAAAGCTTCTGTGGGAGCCTTGCTTTAGAGCTGCACTCTCAAAAAGATACCTGATTTCTACCAAAATCTGAACTGGAAGGTAATTGCTATTTATATTACCTACTGCCTATCAGACACTGCAAAGACCGGCTGTCACTAAACGTTAACCTTACAACTTACTACTTGACTTCCAGTTTGACTTTCTGTTTTGTTCTGTATAACCAACACACGCCATTTATTCCCTAGGAGGAAGCTCACGTGTATATTTAGACATCTATCTTTTTTCTTAAGTGGCAATGCATTTTCTGTCCACAACTTGCTTCCTATATCAGACATTTAGTAATCAAATATTTTCCCACTGATTTTTATTATACACTTAAAAATGCTTTGCTTTAATTTCTGATGGATGCTCAATTGGCAAAGGCTCCTACTGCTCGAAGCATCAGATATCCTCAGCCTACAACTTCTGTGTCAGGTCGTTAATATTTCATAGGATCTGAACATGCTCTAGGAGCTTATTAACCTATATAATGAGATGGAGAGTTTGATTCACTAAAATTCCAGGGCCTTTTCTCCAAGAGATTAATAGCGTTCACAGGACTTCCCTGGGGGCTCTGCAGGAAGCCGGGGGTCATGAGCTGGAGTGGATTACATGAGTGAAATGGCTGGGTGGGAAAACAGGAGGGGCGAGTGGCATGATGGTGGAATCAGAGGAAGAAAGAAAGTCAGACACAAAGAAATGCACACATAGAGAAACTGACATAGACAGATAAACACATGCAAAAAGAAGCTTCTGTGTCAGCCTCTTAGCAGAAGGATGTGTCCTTGGGAATTTTAGGGTGTTTCACTGTGTCGCATGCTATTTAAGCTCATATGTAGCTCTTTCGGGCTTCCCAGGTGATGTTAGTGGTAAAGAACTCGCCTGCCAATGCAGGAGATGTAAGAGATGCAAGTTCAATCCCTGGGTTGGGAAGATCTCCTGGAAGAGGCAACCCACTCTAGTATTCTTGCCTGGAGAATCCCCATGGACAGAGAAGCCTGGTGGGCTACAGTCCACAGGGTTGTACAGAGTCAGACACGACTGAAGTGACTTAGCATGCACACGTCTTTCAAGAAAACCAAATATAAAGATTTAGACTCTTTGTCAAGACTGCTGAGATCAGATGTGTATTGTCCTGGGCGATGCATCAATGGACAGAGACTGGTCTCAAGGCTGTCGAGATATATTTGGGTTTCATTTAGGATTTAAGCCTCTTCCTCTTCTTACCACCCCTTCCTACCTGGTCTCCAGTTTCTGGGGAAAATTTCTTTTTTAAAGTCAGACATCTCTGGAGTGAATTATGATTTGTTCCAGACAGCATGTATATATTGGAAAGGGTATGTTGACCTTGGAATAAAAAGTCCTACTTTCCAATCCCTTTTGTGGCATTTATGAACTCCTCATCTGAGTTTTCATACCTATCATGGAGGCTACAGCACAAGATTATAAGAAGTGCGTGAAAAAATGCCTGTAAACATTCCTTTCACCATGTCTGGCATGTAATGAGTTTAATGGATCTCATATCTAGATCAGTGGAGAATACCTAGACTGTACCATCAGATTTTTTTTTTTTTTTAACCCTGATCTTCCCATATGGGGAAAACTGAAGAGTTGTTTCTATTACTAATACCATTTTCTAATTAAGAGCAGTTTCTGGGGTCATCTATAAAAGAAATCCAAATTAGCACAAATTCCCCCGTTATCTCTCCTTTAAAATGCAAAGCTTCCTTGTTTGCAAGCTTAGTTGTATCCAACTCTTTGTGACCTCATGAACTATAACCTACCAGGCGCTTCTGTCCATGGAATTTTCCAGGCAAGAATACTTGAGTGGGTTGCCATTTCCACCTCCAAAGGATCTTCCTGACCCAGGGAACAAACCTGTGACTCCTGCAGCTCCTGCCTTGTTAAGCAGATTCTTTACCACTGAGCCACCTGGGAACCCTGTTGCTGAATTTTGTAAATAAGAAACTAAGGGGGGAAATTGAAGGATAAAATCCACAGGCTTTCTGCTCCATATATATCTTCAGCAGACTCACTGTGGAATAACATTTTTCCCCATCAATTAGGCCAAGGGAAACATTTGTTCCTGAGCCACTGGAGCTCTGATAGCAAGATGCTCAATGCACATTATATATCCAGTGCTTGAATTCAAGAACAGGTGGCCTCTGACCCACAGGGCTCAGCAGAAGGAGAGACAGAGGCGTGACAGGGCCAATTGTAACATCTTGGGCTCAACTCACAGAGCAGAGCAGGTACCAAGAATGCTTGTGAAGACACTGACTTCTGAAGAGTGCTCTCATCTCACTTCCCACATATACTTTAGCTCAGCATCACTGTCTTGCCTAAGTAATATCAGGGGTGACCTTACCGTACGGTCTCTGCAATGAATGCCAAAATGGTACCTCGGGGTCTATACCTTGATCTCCAGCCGAAACAATGACATCTCACTGTTAATTAAAGCTGTATAACACTCCTTGGTTTCCACCAGGGCAAGAAGCGATTGACATCTTCTCCTATATCGTTTAGGTTGATGTCATTCCAAGAATTAACGTCAGACACACAAAACACAGTTGAGTAAGGATGGTGCAGAGAAGGACTGAAAGGCAGCTGGGAAGGTTATCTTTCTTCTAGTCCCTACACCATCAACCCACATGTCTTAAACAGGGTGTTGTCCTTTTCTGTTGACCAAGCCAGAGGACCGCAGGACTTCAGTCCCATCCTTGCTTTTGACATAATGGGGAAATAAGGCTGAGATCATTCAATGTAGAACTAAGGTCTCCCAATTGTTACACTAGAGAGCTTGCTTTTATCCCACTTAACAGAAATATTTGGGCTTTTGTGGGGACCCAGGTCTCCTGCAAGGTAGGCAGATTCTTTACTGTCTGAGCCACCAGGGAAGCCCATTTGTAGGGACAAAGGCAAACAAAAATTTAAAAAAAACAAAAAACATTGTTGACCAAGACTATCTAAAATGTTTTCTTTAGGGATTTCCCTGGTTGTCCAGTAGCTAAGACTTCACTTTCCAATGCAGAGGGTGCAGGTTTAACCCCTGGTCGGGGAGTTAAGACCCCATATGCCTGGTGACCAAAAACCCGAAGATAAATAGAAGCAATATTTGAAACAAACTCAATAAAGACTTTAAAAATGGTCCACGTTCAAAATAAAAAAATAAATAAATAAAATATTTTCTTTAGAAAAAGGTATTAAACTTGCAATACCTAGAATTTAGAGCTTCTAAGAATTGCCATATTTAAAAAAAAAACAAAAACAAAAAACAAAAAACTTCAAAACCAGGCTGCATGGTTATCTAAAAGGAAACTAGATGTTAAGTATTGTGAGATTTCAAATTTTGCTTTAGAATCAGGGAACTCTGATTGTCCCAGCTGGGCAGTAGTGGTTCACAGCTTCAAACCAAAAGCACTTTCACTCCCTTGTCTCAAGAAGGAAAGCTTGTTGCTAGTGGTTACTCATTCCTACAAAGCCAGAACAGATGATTTTTGTGTATCTGTCAAATGAGAGATACAGTCTAGCCGCTACTACACGTGTGCATTTCTCTTTAATGATGTATGTGGCTTGCATTAATATGGAAATAGATGCAGCCCTAAGGCACTTTTGAAGTTGTCAGGGCTGTTCTCATGTGACAAAGTTTTCATGTCTCCCTTCATTGTACAGTGCTCCCTTGATTTTAAAATCCATGCTTACCTGATGTATTGTAATTATGGAATCAAAAATGACAGGATGATGCTATTCCAAAGTTAAAATGAATGATAATAATACCTTAGGTTTATATAGTGTCTTTCTTCTAAAAAAGTAAAAGAGTTTCTGCATATATTATCTCATGTATCCTCTTGACACCCCTGTGAGGCAGGATGAGCCCCATTTTACAGATGTAGGACCAGCGCAGGTAGGTTACCTGACTCTTCCTAGGTCAGTTGTATGGTCTGGCCACTGAACCACTCCCGTAGGAAGCATTAAAGGGTCATGTTCACTGCTGAGCTGCCCTAGAATTCACATAGTTTATCTGGAGCATGCATCATTGCGTCCCTCCAGTTATGGGTGACACTATCCTGTCTAATCTCTTCTACTAGGTCTTTGATAATCAGATTGTTTCTTTCCTATATTCTTTCCTAGCCTACCTGCCCTTCCTTTCCCCTGTAAACATTACCCATCAGCTTGTCATTCTGTCATATTCCACAGAGTTAAGGAGGGCTAAAGCATACTTCCTGCCCTTCAGGAGCTCACAGGCTGGTGAGAGAACCAGAGAAGGAAGTCAGGCAATTATTACATGGAGGTGTCAACATGCTCAGGGTGTTTCCCAAGACAGGAAGCTTCACAATGTCTGGTAAGACAGAGGACTGACCCAGGAACACCTTTAAAGACAAGGACCCTACTTCATCCTATTTGTAAGTTTCCCACACCTACATAGTGGCATGCATATGCAGTAAAAATATTGAAATCTGTATTTTAAATCAAGTTCATGGACTGTTAAGAAAATCAGTTCTGTTTCTATACCATTATAATCTAGAAAGCTGACTCTGAGTTCTAAGCTGGTAGGGCAAGAAGAGCAAACTGTGCCCCAACTTGTGGCAATCAGCCCACTTTCCTGACCCCTTCTTCTCATCCCAAACTCTAGCTGCATCTTGAGGAGCTCATGGCTACTTATGTGGAGACCCAGTTCTGTCCAAACACGTTGCAAACATGAACCAGTGGTTTAGAGGGGGTGTGTACCAGAGTGTGGTCTGCTCCAGAGGGAGGGCCATGGGAAGAAGCTCACACCAGCCCTGATAGTGGGCTTGGGGCCACTGAGCAGAGAATTTGGGAGTTCTGGTTACCTGGAGCATATTCTAGAAGAAGGGTGGACTCTGGATGGGTATATCCCCTTGGCTTCATGGACCACTTACCACATGGGGAAGGGTAGGGTTTTCTCTGAAGGAAAACCAGAGCAGAGCCTTGGGCAAGGACCCCTCTTGCCAGAGTCTAAGAACAGTACCCTTGAATGTGAACTTTAGAGAGCAACCCAGTTGTCACAAGCTGGAAAATGCCTTTAAAGTCTTTAGCTTCATTTTAAGAAGTCACACAAAATTTCTTTTTCCCCATCTCACCTGAATACCTGGCAGCCCAAGTTCTCAATTGCTTAGACCAATACCCTTCTAGGCACCCTTGACTCTTTCTAACATCCTATGTGCCTGCGTATAAGTCATTTCAGTCGTGTTCAACTCTATGCACCATAGCCCACCAGGCTCCTCTGTCCATGGCCTTCTCCAGGCAAGAGTACAGGAGTGGGTTGCCATTCCCTTCTTCAGGGAGTCTTCCTGACCTAGGGATCAAAACCTGCATCTCTTTCGTCTCCTGCATTGGCAGGCAGGTTCTTTACCACTAGTGCCACCTGAGAAGCCCCTCTGCTAAGTCTCTTCAGTCGTGTCTGACTCTGTGCGACCCCAGAGACGGCAGCCCACCAGGCTCCCCTGTCCCTGGGATTCTCCAGGCAAGAACATTGGAGTGGGTTGCCATTTCCTTCTCCAATGCATGAAAGTGAAAAGTGAAAGTGAAGTCACTCAGTCATGTCTAACTCTTAGTGACCCCATTGATTGCAGCCTACCAGGCTCCTCTGTCCATGGAAATTTCCAGGCAAGAGTACTAGAGTGGGGTGCCATTGCCTTCTCCAGAGAAGCCCCTCTAACATCCCACATATACTGGCAAATCCCCCAAATGTATCCAGATTCAAGCCTCTTCTCACTTTTCTCCCTGTTATTGCCATGGTCTAGGCTTTCAACATTTCTTGTCCAGAACTTTATAAGAGCCTCCTAACTGGAGGTGATGGAATTCCAGTTGAGCTGTTTCAAATCCTGAAAGATGATGCTGTGAAAGTGCTGTACTCAATATGCCAGCAAAATGGAACTCAGCAGTGGCCACAGGACTGGAAAAGGTCAGTTTTCATTCCAATCCCAAAGAAAGGCAATGCAAAAAAATGCTGAAACTGCCGCACAATTGCACTCATCTCACAAGTTAGTAAAAGAATGCTCAAAATTCTCCAAGCCAGGCTTCAGCAATACGTGAACGTGAACTCCCTGATGTTCAAGCTGGTTTTAGAAAAGGCAGAGGAACCAGAGATCAAATGGCCAGCATCAGCTGGATCATGGAAAAAGCAAGAGAGTTCCAGAAAAACATCTATTTCTGCTTTATTGACTATGCCAAAGCCTTTGACTGTGTGGATCACAATAAACTGTGGAAAATTCTGAAAGAGATGGGAATACCAGACCACCTGACCTGCCTCTTGAGAAATCTGTATACAGGCCAGGAAGCAACAGTTAGAACTGGACATGGAACAACAGACTGGTTCCAAATAGGAAAAGGAGTACATCAAGGCTGTATATTGTCACCCTGCTTATTTAACTTATTTGTAGAGTACATCATGAGGAACGCTGGGCTGGAGGAAGCACAAGCTGGGATCAAGATTGCCGGGAGAAATATCAATCACCTCAGATATGCAGAAGACACCACCCTTACGGCAGAAAGTGAAGAGGAACTAAAAAGCCTCTTGACGAAAGTGAAAGTGGAGAGTGAAAAAGTTGGCTTAAAGCTCAACATTCAGAAAACGAAGATCATGGCATCCAGTTCCATCACTTCATGGGAAATAGATGGAGAAACAGTGGAAACAGTGTCAGACTTCATTTTTTGGGGCTCTGAAATCACTGCAGATGGTGATTGCAGCCATGAAATTAAAAGATGCTTACTCCTTGGAAGAAAAGTTATGACCAACCTAGACAGCATATTCAAAAGCAGAGACATTCCTTTGCCAACTAAGGTCTGCCTAGTCAAGGCTATGGTTTTTCCTGTGGTCATGTATGGATGTGAGAGTTGGACTGTGAAGAAGGCTGAGTGCTGAAGCAGTGATGCTTTTGAACTGTGGTGTTGGAGAAGACTCTTGAGAGTCCCTTGGACTGCAAGGAGATCCAACCAGTCCATTCTGAAGGAGATCAGCCCTGGGATTTCCTTGGAGGGAATGATGCTAAAGCTGAAACTCCAGTACTTTGGCCACCTCATGTGAAGAGTTGACTCATTGGAAAAGACTCTGGTGCTGGGAGGGATTGGGGGCAGAAGGAGAAGGGGACAACAGAGGATGAGATGGCAGGATGGCATCACGGACTCGATGGACGTGAGTCTGAGTGAACTCCGGGAGTTGGTGATGGACAGGGAGGCCCGGCGTGCTGCGATTCATGGGGTCGCAAAGAGTCGGACACGACTGAGCAACTGAACTGAACTGAACTGGATTTTCTCCCCCAACCTCGTCTTCACCATTATACTCGTTACTGTCTACCCACCGCATAATACCTAGAGCAACCCTCCTGAAATCCAAGTCAGATCCAGTCATTCTTCTGCTTAACATCTAAGGCCTTCGCAACCCTTCAGCATGAAGGCCAATTCTATTCTCCTCACCTCCTGAATCATCTCCTGTTTTTTATCCCTTAGTCACTCAACTCCTATCACATAAGCATTCCTGGAACCCATGAAGCACACCTCCATCTCAGGGACCTCTTTCTTGCTGTTCCCCCTGCTTAGAATACTCTAAGATATCTGATCATCTTGTTCCTCATTTTCTTCAGATCTCTGCTTAAAATCACCATTCCAGGTGATCATATTCCTGATTCCCACCATGATCTCATTCTCCTCATCCTATCTTATTTCTTCCATTGTACTTATCACAGAAAGCATATACCATAAAGACATCTTTGTTTTCATACACACCTCACCACATACACACACTAGAATGTAAGCTCTGCAAGGCTAGACACTTTGTTCTATCAGAGCCTAGGACCATGTGAACACCTAGTAGTCACTCAATTAAATTTTGCTTAATTTTGCTTAAGGTAGCATGGGGCCCTCCTCTCTTCCTTGCTCTGGTCTTTGCTATATATGCATTTCATAATTCAGTTCTGCATTTATCCATTATTATTTTTGGAATAATTTTGAAAAATTCTTTAAATGAAAGCATAAGCGACATGAGTCTGTGATAGTGATGAAAGTGAAAGTGTTAGTGGCTCAGTCCTGTCTGATGCTTTGCGACCCCGTAGACTGTAGCCCACCAGGCTCCTCTGTCCATGAAATTCTTCAGGCAGGAATACTGGGGTGTGTTGCCATTCCCTTCTCCAGGGGATCATCCTGACCCAGGGATCAAACCTGGGTCTTCTGTATTGCAAGCAGATTTTCTTACCATCTGAACCACCAGGGAAGCCCTTATTGTTTTAGTTGGCATATTGCCTCAAGTTTCCAGATTGAAAGTGATGAAAGGTGGTATTCAGCAAATGTTTATTTTATAGAGGACAGAAGTGCATTCACATTAGTGTGAATCTTGGCATATTTTCCATGGTTCTGAACCTAATCACATCCCATCTCCTATTCTCTTGGGTATGACATTAAGTCAGCGAAAGTTGATTATTGACCTGCTTACAATGGATTTAAGCAGTGCAGTGAGCTTCCTTAAGGTAGCATGGGACCCTCCTCTCTTCCTCGCTCTGGTCTTTGCTATATTTATATGTCCTTGTTTAGTTGTTACTTTGAAATGCTGTCTAATTATGCCCTCCTAACATAACTAATTTCCATAAGCCACACATAAAACCCTAATCATTTCTGTAGTCAAATTTTGCCTCAACAAAGTGTAACCTCCTCAAGGTCAATAGCTATATCTTGTTTTCTTTTTAGCTTTCACCTCACATAACTCATATCAGTTTTTCTCCCAACGTGAGATCACATGAGTCATGGGTGTGTGAACCATGGCTCAAGAAGTAAAAGTCACATTAAAAAAAGAAACTATCTTTTGTTATTTGAGACTTCAGGGAAGGCTTAGCTCCAACACAAGTGCTGAAATATTTCTTCCCATGGTGATTGATATCCTCTAAGCAAACTCCTTATTACATCTTACAGTTAATCCTGCTTATTATTTTTATGATTATCATGGGTTGCTCATTTAAGTCACTGAGAACAGAGAAATATAGACTATCCACATCTTCTTTCACTTTTTTCTAAGCCGATGTATATTTATTATGGAGAACTTTGATAACATAAACGAGTGAAAGGGAAAAATAAAAGCATTCATGATCCACTTCCTAGGAATAACCATGATTAGCATTTTGGTTTGTGTCTTTCCTTTGTTTGGTGATAATGCATTTATTGCTTTGTTCCTGATTTTAATTTTTTCTACTTATTTACACCAGAAATATGTCATTCTCCTTTTGGAAAATATAAATACCAGAAACAAAAAGAAAGGGGCCATCACTGATAATCTCACCATCCAGAGATCTCTGCTGTTAACATTTTAGGAAATATCTCTTTATAATTGCACTTACACATATACTCATGCATAAAAATTATAGAGTACATATATTGTCTCTACTAAAATGCTAAAATATAACATAATACTCTACAAACCTACTTTCATCACTTACTAAATCACACCATTAAGTATTTTTTACATCATCATGTTTTTCATACTCCATGTTTTCCCATTATGTGGATATACCAGAACCTATTTTTTCATCTGCTGTTATTGAATATATCATATGTTGTTCCCTATATTTTTTTCTATTTAAAGTGGACAATGCATGCAAGAACACATTCTCCTTTTTTTTATGTTTAGGAAATTTGTGGATATGGAATAACCGGGGAAAGATAGCAGACTTCTCTGTACTTTTCTCTTTCCCTTTTTAACTTTTCATAATATTTTCTTGGTCATATCTACATACAGAACATGAATGTCTCCTATTGAATCCTTTTCTTTATAAAATATTCACCAATATAGGGCACTTAAACTTGATTGATCCCTGCTATTTATGAGGCAAATATAGTATGGTATTAAACATGGCTTTAGTTGCATGGATGTTTTGATAGTTCAACAGACAAGAGGACTCTTGCTGAATCAAGCAACCTCACCAACTTCCCCAATTCCAGATACCTTGACAGGCAGTCATGTTAACTCCAAGAATGTTTAAAAATTAAATTGAACATGTTAAATTTATGAGAAGTATTTTGTGCTGGCCTTATATGCTACAGAGTTTCTTCGATCCACATTAATTTGATACTATAACCATTTTTACTAGGTAATAATTGCTAACTCACAGCATAATCTGCCAAGTCTCACACATGCATAAGTAAATATACTTATTGTAATTTTGACCTTTCATCTCTTTTGGCTCCTTAAGGCAAGACAATAGGAGTCTTAAGCAAAGAAGCCCGAAACAGTTCCTTCCAAACTCATTAGGGAAAAAGAGGAGAAAAGTCAGTGAAGAGGCCGCACTGCCTTGTACCTGAGTGCAGGTGAGATGCGCAGGGATTGATATACGTGTTGTCATTTTCTGGACCATTAAAAATCCTGTCACCTCTGGAATGAAATGCTGCAGTGATTTACCAGCAGATGACATAACATCGCGCTATCATTTAGAAAGAGAAATGAGAAGCACAGGTATTGAACTGAACATATTTTTAAGTTTATCACCTTAAAAAATAAGATATTCTGTGCAGGAGAAAACGTGTAAATTTATTCTCACGGATCAAGTACTTCATCTAAATCATTTTGATTTAAATGACAAACTAAGCTTTGGAGGAATAAACAAGTGAATGAGAGAAAAGCTTTTAGCAAGAGAGCCAAGAGAACGCCTGGTAACAAATTGCAAGCTCTTTGAGATAGGTTTTCAAGGCCATTTAAGTGATTTTTTTTTTTTTTTCTGTTCTTAAGACTTCATTCACCTCTAGAGTAAGCCAGAGTAAGATGACACCAAAACAATCATTTCCTTTTCACATAAGCTTCTTTATATGACCCAGAAGTTGCAAAGCCTCAGTAATAGCAAGCACCTGCCTGTGACCCATTCAAAAAGTTAAAGCAAAATACACATCTTTTTATTGTGATCTTTTTTTTGTGTGTGTGGTAATGCAGATGTCTGAATGTGGTCTAAGCAAGAGAGAATAAAATAGACTTTGAGGATTTTTTTCTTATCATAAAATAGTTCACTTGTATTTTGTCATAATACATCAGAAATTTTATTATTTTTTAAAAAATGAATGTAAAATTTTGAAAGATCATCTATATGCTGTGCTTAGTTGCTCAGTCATGTCTGACTCTTTGCAACCGCATAGACTGTATCCTGCCAGGCTCCTCTGTCCGTGGGGATTCTCCAGGCAAGAATACTGGAGTGATCTTTCCAACCCAGGGACTGAACTCAGGTACACTGCATTGCAGGTGGATTCTTTATCATCTGGGCCAACAGGGAAGCCCAAAGATCATCTATAAATGTCTACAAATGGAATTGATACCTGCTCAGAAATCATTTGTAGAATCTGAAGCTTTTCATGATTGGAAAACATAAATGTATTTTGTCATAACTGAAGATGCTCCATTTCGGGCTAAAACATGATTTTTGAAGTTTATATTAACTGTTTCTGCAGCACTGGCCAGCTGGAGAGTAACTGGCAGAGAATATGCTACATGAAAGAAACATTGGGTGCTTCAGACCGGCAAGCACCTAGGTGGGATAAGACAGCTGAGATCTGTAAAGTGAAAGAGGAGTGAATTTGTGTTGTGTTGTTCTAGGAAAAAAAAAAAAAAAATTAATGTGCTAGAGAAGGCAAAGTCTCCAGAAGAATGCCTGGCACAAATACTGGAAATGTAATTTTAGAGCACGATTTAGCCCTGGTCCCCTCTTCCTATCGGCACTTATACCAGAAATACACACCTGCTGAATAAGGCTAACTTGGAGGCTACATTTACATATGAAGACCCTGTTCTCTTGGATCCAACCAGTTGTGTCAGGGGTCACATGTTTAAGATTACCTTTCTCAAAAACCCAAAGAAAGAGACTCTAGTCAGATGGCTGTGGACAGTGGAACTGGCTTCAAGATCAGAGTTGGCTTAATGGCAAGTCAGTGTTACTGGAGTCTGTTGGATGAATCCAGCCTGTAAAAATAAGAACCAAATGTTTAGGGAGAAGAGATAAGAGTGAAGCACAGAGAAAGTGATGAAGACAAAAACAATTGATGTTATTCCAGCTTATGAAAGTCCAGAATCAGGTTAGCCAAGATGATCCTGTATCCTTTTAAGAACCCCTCTTCACCCCCACTCTGGAAGCTATTTTGTGTAGGTTTTCTAATCCTTCAAATAAAAAAAATCTTTCATCAAATAACTCAGAGTCATCTCTTTCCTTATCCCTGTCCTTCAGATGCTAAAACTGGGATGAACGAGTATAAGTTATAGGGAAACGGCTCTCCTTGAGTGATGAAAACTGTCCAGACCCAGCAGTGATGGTTACGGAAGTGTTCAAGCAGGATTTATAATCCACTCCTTGCTATCACAGATCATGCCACTGGAGTTGATTATGTTTGTTTTGTGTTGTTCCATTTATAATCTTTGGTTACAGTCAGAGCAGTGGTTAAGCTTTAGGAAACAAAAGTAAGTCCCTAACTTTGTCCCCACATGACCCTCACCCTCACCAATTGCCCCCAGTTCCACCAGTAATTGCTTGGTCTGCATATGTTTTATTGGGGAAATAACTGTGTACACCAAAGCTCTTTGACCTTGTGAAGTTTTCTAAATCTCCTCTCAAAACCTCAATTTTGTCATCTATAAATTAGGTTCACAGTCCCTTTCCAAAATCTTTGAGCCAGAAGTATTTCAGATGTCAGTATTTTAAGATGATAGATAGTTCGTGATGCTCACATACTGTATTTTACATAGATGCTCACTGAGTTTGCACAGACAGCCTCTAATTATGCTGCATCTACAGTGAAATATTTGGATATTCACACTAACTGGAATAAAGACTGTAAATCAGCCTTATATCAACTCAGGTTAGATCTTGCTGTCAAATGAGTTGACCACAGAACCAATAAAACCCTTTTGTGCTTCAGAATCTTTTAGATTTCAGGACTGTGGTTGGGATTTGTGATCTAGAGTACTTACCTTCTAGGATGTTGTAAGAATAAAATATGACCATGTCTGTAAAGCAGTGGGAATGGGCTGGCCTGTGTGTCTACTGCCAGTGTTCAGTTATAGTGGTTTCTGTCTGTTTTCTCTTTCCTCTCAACCTTGAGTAACAACTTCAGCCCAGCCAAGCCCAAACTTTGTGAGAAGCTTCAAAGTCAGCTCCATAGCCAGCTGAAATTTCTTTCTGGGGTGTTGGCATGTAGCAAGCGCTCTGTGTTAACTACCATCACAACTATTTCCACCACTAGTAGGGGTATCATTACTATCTTTCAACCCCAGAAGCCAAGTACATAGCTATGATTTCTTTTTTAAGAAAATTTTGCATCCTAAGTGACATTTTTTACTGTCAGTTCAAAAGCATAGAACAATGAAAGATCTGGAAACAGTAAAAAAATAAGTTTCTTTTATAGGTGAAAGGATAGTCAAAAGACAACATACATACAAGTTTGCCTTCAACGTCATCCTTATCTTGGCTGTCATCACACCATCAGGTTCTAATGAAAATTAGCCATTTAAGTCACAGATTTTGTTAATCTAAACTATACTCATGCATACGCTAAATGAGAATTTTTAACTCCTATGCCATTATTCCTAAGTTTAAGACTGGAAAATAATCAAAACTCTTACAGAAAAGACTCTCCTTTCTTACCTTAGCAGTTTCTTATGCTTTGTAAAATGCTGCTTTTAAAAGTCCAAAACACTCTTGTGGTATCCAAAGAAGGTAAAAAGTGCTGTCAGCACTGATTCAATCTTTCCATCCCACCTAAGATGACCTACAGGGCTGGGAGTTTCTATGCACTGCCCTTTCAAACATTTCAAATTCTTGAAATTCTGATAGAAATTTCATTTTTCTGCCTACCTCCTCCCTCAGAACTAATCACTAACTTCTCTTCTTTGGCAATCATCACTGACCCCAAATCTAAACACTATAGGATAGACCAGCAGAGGCTAATAAGGGAATTCTAAAAAGAGAGAGTTAAATACTTCATAAACACTAACAGAGATTTACTAAGAGCACTCAAGATCAGCAGAAAGTTTTAAGAACAGGGTCACAGATGATTGTCCATGTAGGCAAGGCCAAATCTTCCTGTGCCAAAATGGTCTAATTTGTTGCATACCAACAAGAAAAGTATCTAAAAGCCAATTGATTTAATCTCATTAATGGTTTAACCAACCCCCCCAAACCCACTCACAACCAGCACTGATGTGATAGATTTTCCACAAATTTGCCTCTAAATAAAAAGAATAATCAAAATTGGAATTAAGCAAATTACTTTAGCCTGCCATTTAAAAACAGCACAAGTAATTGAATTATCTAAATTTATTAGGAGTAAATGTGAATGAACTCAGAAATTGAATTTGGGGAATAGCCCTCATGCAGTCTTTATATCAATATGTCAGAGAGCAAAGCTACATGAAAATGCTTTGTCTTTCCAGAACCTGAAAATACAGAAAACAAAACAAAGGATGATGTCCAGATAAAAATGACTGAATTTTTTCCCCACATCATCATACAACAAAGAGTCCATAATATCTATTGGAATAACAAAGCTATTTTATGGTGTGTGAGTATTTACTTATGTCCTACAATTACTGATGGAGTTGAGCTTCTCAGCCTGGCCATATCTTTTTAGTATTTTGGAAGCATGTTGCACTTTTTAGAAAAATTTCCTGATTTTTCCCTGCTGGTCCCCTGGTCCACTGTTATGGCTTAGATTTTTTTGTTCAGTAGTGATTGCCAAGGATAAGCAGTTAGCATTTAGTTTTGAAGGAGGGGTAAGTGGAAGAGGGAAAAATTGTATTTCAGAGTCTGAATCAGGAGAACTGTTATCGGTTTTCACGTTTACAAAACAGCTGTTCTTTGTAACACTGGCACTATCTTATGGGCCCACATCAGCGTCATTTAGGTAACAGGCAAAGAGAACTGATTTCAGCCCAGATGCCTATATGTGTATCATCACTGAACCCCCATGACTCCGTCACTATTATTCGTCACAACTCTCTCACTATTATTGTCCCACTTTACAGATGATGAAGCCGAGACCCCAGAAATGTTAGATCACGTACCCTGTGTCATTCAGCTATATGTGATGAAATTAAAATTCATACTATTATTTCTGAGTCTGAAAACTATCTGTTATTAAAAGTTGATCAACAAATACTAATTTAAATGTTTATATTTTACTTAAAGAAGATAGTTTAATTTTCACTCTTAATAACAGCAGTGATAATCTACTTGATTTCTACTTTCAGTCCCAGTTTTCCTGCACTACTTTCATTTCACAGCAATCTGGGGTGTTGGTAGTAAGGACAGTTGCCATTTTTATTTTACAGATGAAGAGGCAGAGACTCAGTGAACTTAAGTAACATATCTAAAATCACACATTTATAAGTAAATGTGCATCTCAAGACCAGGTTTTTGAGTTCAAATCCTAAGATTTGTACTACCCTCCGTGGCCTCCTCTATCCAAGGACAATGAAAACAGAATGAAGAACCAAAGTCTATCTTCTCATCTCTGATATCTAAATATAACCAGGTCTCTTAAGATTTTGTTTATTTAGAGAAGGGAAATAATTCTATGGCAAATGGTTGGTCACTTCATTCAAATTAACAAGAGGAGATCAACTATTCTGTGGTCTCAGTGTTGATCTGACACAAAGTAGATTGTCACGTGGTCCTTCTGGCAGGACCCGTAGGCATAATCCTCCTAGAGATGAAAAATGTCACTATTGTAAATTACCCTCTCAGTTTATTTCATAAAGCCTCTGGGTTACAATTTAATCTCACCTTTGCTCAGCTCCTTAGGGGCACCAGTTGCTTTCCTGATTTACAGGGAAAGTGTTAAGCTTCGTTTTCCTTAAGCCACAAGACCAAAGCCGTCAGTAGCAGAGACAACAGGGATCTGACAAGGCCAGGAGGAAATTACACGTCCTTCTCCTGTGTACCTGCCGGAATGTTTATGTGGGATTGGGGAAGGACAAGATGCCCTTCCTCCTGTGAAGTCTCTGCTGATCACAGAAGCAGATTTCAAATAATCTTTTCCATTTTGCTCCTCTGGGCTCCTTGGCTTTGTAAACTGTCAGCAAAGCTGTCAAAGTGGGGAGCTAAGATCTTGCAGCCTCTCTGGACGGATGCTGCTGGAATCCTGTCTGTGCGATGGCAGATGCAGAGGCTGGAGCAAGAACTAACTGCGTCATTCCAAAAGTGCTGAATTCCCCGGGCTAATTAGGGTTTCACATTCTTTTATAACAGTGAGTTAAAAAGAAGAAAAAGATAGCTATTTGGAGATTCCATTAGAAGCAACACACTTTCAAGGTGCCTGAAATTGCCCAGGTATTGCTGCCAATAGGTAAAAGGAAACCTTCCTCTCTTGATTTGAGGCTATAAGTTTTCTGTTTCACCGCAGATCATCCGCTGATCTTACCTCCAACCAGCGATACAGGGAAGCACTTTCATTGGTCTACAGTCTGCCATGATTGTCGATCATGCCAGGTCAGGAAGCCAGTGCTGCCGAGCAGGAAGTAGGAGAGAGAAGCAAAACAGTAGCTGCTTTGTGGGGAGTCCTTCCTATGTGGTTGGCCCAGGTAGAAAGAATCAAGTCTCTGATTTCACTTTGTGTGTGTGTTAGTCGCTGAGTCATGTCTGACTGTTGGCGACGCTCTAGACTGTAGCCCACCAAGCTCCTCTGTCCATGGGATTCTTCAGGCAAGAGTACTGGAGTGGATAGTCATGCCCTTCTCCAAGGGATCTTCCCCACCCAGGATCGAACTCGGATCTCCCACATTGCAGGCAGATTCTTTGACTGTCTGAGCCAGCAGGGAAACCCTGATTTCACTTTATCTTCCCAATAACCCTATGGAAGAGATATGACTCTTGACCCCATTTGACAGGTTCGGAAAGCTGAGACTTGTCCATCATCAGAGTAAGTGGTGAAAAAAATCATTTGAATGTTTTATAAAGAGTCAAACAAAAGGGAATCTGCAGGTGCAAAATTTTCTTCTTTTTAATGTGAAAACTCATCCTTTGAAGTGTAAATTCTCTGCCAAGGAAACCACATTCTTTTTCTTTCACAATATTTTAAGTAGAATCATTTTATTTTCTATCTTAACCTCCATTTATCTTAAAATTCATCTTCAATAGAGCAGATAAAAAATGTATATAGAAGAAATGACTTAAAAACTGGCACTGATTATCCTGACTGATTGGACACCATAAATAAATATATAGCAGGTCAACATAATTACAAAATATCAACCCTATATGCATTCAGCCAAATGTCATTCAGCAAGTATTTGAGTGGCTAGATGTTAAAGCTGAAACTCCAATACTTTGGCCACCGCATGCAAAGAGTTGACTCATTGGAAAAGACTCTGATGCTGGGAGGGATTGGGGGCAGGAGGAGAAGGGGACGACAGAGGATGAGATGGCTGGATGGCATCACCAACTCGATAGATATGAGTTTGAGTGAACTCTGGGAGTTGGTGATGGACAGGGGGAGGCCTGGCGTGCTGCAATTCATGGGGTCATAAAGAGTCGGACACGACTAAGCAACTGAACTGAACTGAGTGTCAAACCCATGTTAGATAATAAGGACTCATTAGTAAAAAGATAGGTAACTTCCTTTTTTCCCCATGGAGCTTATAGAGGAAAAGTACATTAAAAATGTATCATTTTGTATAAATAATTTGGTGTGTCTAAAGCTGACAAGTTGAAGTGAAACACGAGACACAGGTAGTCAATTTTTATATCAGAAACTTTCATCAAAAAGAGCACAAAAATGTGGATTATGCAAAATAAGAGCATAAAAACAATTTTATTAAGGAAAAATGGTCACTATAATGCTTAAGAAGTAGTTATTAAAAAGAATTTATGAGAAAATGAAAGATAGAAAAGAAAGTATGTGATACTATGATGAGCAATGATAAATATGCAACAATAAATATCCAATATGATACTATGATGAGCAATAATAAATATGCAACATCTAAAACATTGTTTGATCAGCTTCATAACCATATGTCAGACTCTTCACTCTTGTGTCTGATTAGAATCCAAACAAGATGCAGAATGAACACCTCGTTGCACATATACTACATGTACACTTGACTCTCTCTGTAGAAAATACCTTTCAGCAGATGATGTTTTTCTGATGCATTTGGGGTTCAGCAATGAAGGACATAGTTCAGTTACTTCCTAAGTTTGAAGGAAAAGGTTTAGAAAATGAAATCTAAGCCAAGCAGTTTCTGTTACCCAGAGAGATAAACCAAAAGCACAGATGCAATGTTCTTCAACTGCTTAATGGATTTTGAATCATTTTACAAAGACCTCACAGAGCATACCTCAATTTAGAAGAATAACCGTGAGACCTTCAATTAGAACTATAATTAAATGTCATTTGAGGACTAATAACCAAGCTTGCGGCATTGTCTGGGTTGATGACAGTGGGGAAGGGATGAGGTTACGCAGTTCAGCTTCTGGTCAGAAATGCCAGCTGATCATTAGACTCTAGTAAATTTCATGCACCAATGTATTTATTGCTACTATAAACTGAAAATATGAAAGGAAGGAAAAGTAGAGATCTATTGATTGTGTGATGGGCCTTGGAAGTTCATTTTGATATTCATTATTCCTTGATAACAAATGTGCCCTCTAGTTTTATCCACTCAAACATGTTTCCATTTCTACCCTTTTGTGAAGATGAGCATAAAATAAGCATGCAAAAAAATTTTTGTATCCACACATGAAGGTGTAATTTTTGTCCTGGGACATCAATCAGGCCTCAAATCTCTACCCCATTGTGGAGACCTAGGGTCCTTTAGGTCTTAGGGTCTAGATCTTGAGAGGTTCAGACATCTTTGCTATCCTTATTTCCCTGGAAAAGATGGGAATTCTCAACCAGCTCTTGAGATAAGTTGTTAAGCTATACAGTAAGTCCAGAAATCCTACTCTATGGGAGGAAAAAGAAAAGTGAAAGTCGCTCAGTCATGTCCGACTCTTTGCAACCCCATGGACTATACAGTTCATGGAATTCTCCAGGCCAGAATACTGGTGTGGGTAACTATTCCCTTCTCCAACCCAGGGTTTGAACCTAGGTCTCCTACATTGCAGGTGAATTCTTTACTAGCTGAGCCACCAGAGAAACCTATTGCGGGGGCGGGGGCAGGGGGATGCAAAGTTTTGAGAGAGCTTTACAATTCCTTTGTTTTACTTTAAGATTCTTAGAAAAGAAACACACAGAAAACCAGAACTTGTCTTTAATCTTTGGGCTCAGTTGCTTCAGCCAGTATTCCTAGGTGGTGCTAGTGGTAAAAAAATGGTAAGGAAACTGCCTGCCAATGCTGGAGACATAAGAGTTGCAGGTTTGATTCCTGGATCAAGAAGATCTCCTAAAAGAAGAAGTGGCAACTCACTCCAGTATTCTTGCTGGGAAATCTCACGGACAGAGGAGCCTGGGGGCTACAGTCCATGGGGTCCCAAAGAGTGGACATGACTGAAGGAATTTAGCACGCACACTTCAGCTGGAACTGAGAACCCACTGCTTCTCCAAAGGTCTATCTAGAAGTCAGAAACAGGAATGCATAGCAGGAAAATAACTCTAGATAATGGAATAAACTTGCAGTTAGAAGAGCATTTGAGGACATCATGTAAAAGAACCAAAAAAAAAAAAAAATCACTGTGCTTATTTATGAACAAATGAAGCAAGAAAGCGTAGATTTAGGTTGCTGTAAGGCCAGAGCAAAAAGTGACTTCTGAGTAAATGGGAAGAAGTTGAGGAAATTAGAGCATACAGGACGTGGGAAGATTCAAGCAGTCCAACAGGTACCTCCTGGCTTAGCAAGACCTATTTTGTCAAATCTGGCATATGGGACCATGCGTTGGAGTGGACTTTGTAGGGAGTCTTATATATACCAGGTAAGTGACCAGATGTCTTTGCCAGCGTATAATAATTTCTGGGGAAGGGTTTTCGAAATTCAGGCCATATGACCCAAAATAGGAAACAACTCTTCTTGCTTTAAGGAAATTTATGGATAATTCAAGATAAGCCATCTGTGCAATAAGAAATACACATCCTACAGATGGTGAGAATTATAAGACACATATATTTTTAATAATGGCAACATTTCAGATGTATTGTATAAGACATATGTACATATGTTCATCTGGTCTGTTATGGTGGTACTTGTATTTACACACCACATTACAACTCCATCTCTGATAAGGTGCTAGACACATAGTAAGCTATCAATAAGTCTGGAAGGAAGGCAAGAAGAAGGGAAGGAAGGAGAAAAGGGAGAAGGAAGGAACTTCAGGGTTATCTTGGGTAGAGTATTTGTTATGTATATTAACTGTGACTGTCTCTATCCTTGTGTGTGTGTGACAATGTCAATTAATTTGACATCATATTTGGACTAGTTTTGCTTTTAAAAAGATTTTAATTTATTTTTTATTGAAGTTTAGTTGCTTTACAATGTTGTGTTAGTTTTTGATATTCAGCAAAGTGAATCAGCTATACGTACACTTATATCCCCTGTTTGCCACCACAGAGCGTTGAGTAGAGTTCCCAGTGCTATACAGAAGGTTCTCATCAGCTATCTGTTTTATAAACAGCAGTGTATATATGTCAATCCCAATCAGAAAGTAAAACATAAATATCACATATTTACATATCTATGTGAATCTAGAAAAATAGTATGTGCGAATAGTATGTGTCTGACTCTTTGTGACCCCATGGACTGTAGCCCTCCAGGCTTCTCTGTCCATGGGGATTCTCCAGGCAAGAATACTGGAATGGGTTGCCATGTCCTCCTCCAGGGGATCTTCCCAGCCCAGGGATGAAACCCAGGTCTTCTGAACTGCTGGCAGATTCTTTACTGTCTCAGTCACTAGAAAAATGGCATAGATTAACTTATTTACAAATCAGAAATAGGGACACAGACAGAGAACAGATATATGGACACCAAGAGGGAAAGGGAGGGTGCGATGAATGGAGGACTAATTTTCTTTTAATCTCACGTGGTGTACTGGAGCCAGCTTGCATGGCCACGTGTTAAATTTTCAGGAAATCTGTGAACCAGTTGTCGAACATGGCGAATCTAATGAATTATATAAACTTGCAATTAAATAGGTTATATCAAAAACAAAGGTAAAAAAATGCTCAAACTTGTTGCTCCCAATTACTTTACTGCATTGTCCTATGATTTAGCCTCTTGGGGTTACTTACTTAGGTTGTATCTGTTTAGGGGAAAAACTAAAATGGCATGCTGTTGTGATTATCTTCCCAACTCTACATCCAGTGAGGTCACATGGGTAGCTTGACTCTAGCTAAGGTAGCAATGTTCACTCAACAGAGATTGGCAAATACTACAAGTCAGGGCTTCTTCTGTGGGAGAGGAGGATGGTAGTTAAAGTTTTACCAACATACCACTGAGCAGGCATCTTGGCGTTTCATTGTGTCACTCTGCATTACCCCCGATCTTTTAGAACTGAATCTTGTTTCATTGGATGACGCTCCTTTCAGAAGGAACACTCTTTCCCTCCACTAGATAGTTAGCGTGAGGCTTCCAATTATATATTCCCATTCCTGGGCCACAGATATAAGAATATCACACAAGTTAGGCCAATCAAAATGACTCCTCCCCCTGACCATAGGGATAAGTCCGAGGATGAGCATGTGACCTACTCCAAACCAATCAGTCCTTCCCTGAAATTTTCTAGACAGATCTTGGGAATTCCCCTTTCCCTGTGGAGTAACTAAGCTGGGATAATATAAACCTAAGGCTTCTGTGGCCACACTTCCCCCAGTATCCACAACACACATGGGATGTCCTGAAACCAGCCACAGCAAGCAGCAAAACTGTGAGGCAGAAGACAATCTGGAAATATCACCTGAGTCCCTGGGTTCAGACATGCCTGTTCACCCATATTCTTTCCAGTTCATGTAAATCAACAAACTCCTATTTTTGCTTAACTTGTTTTGAGTTGGGTTTCTGTTACTTGCAACTAAAAAGTCCTAAAAGAGTTGATTTGGGCTTATCTGCTTATTTTCTCTTGTTGCCCCTATTTCCTTGGTTCATCAGTTGTATGTATGTATGAGTTATATTTTGATTCTTTAAAACTAATCTAGAGAAAAAAAGCCATCCTAAGAAACCAGATGCAGTCATTCAGGAAATCCATAAACCTCTCTTAACCAGTGCTTCCAAGGTTTTGCTGCTGCCATGGGGATTGGGGTAATAAAATGCAGAGGTTTATCACCTTCAAACTCAAACTCTGCCAAGAAGAAACAAGGTTCCAACACTATGATTCATTAGTGTCGCTTCAGCAGAAGAGCTGTGTGATGGTGGGGATGTGTCGTGAAATGAAATCCTAACGAAGGGACTGGTAGGTCTGTTGTCTTGATTAAGTTACAGAAGCTGAAGTCCACCATTACTTAATAGCACAACTATGATTAATTGGTATAAAAAGGAAATGAGATACAAGTAAAGGGAAACTTAGAGAAAAGAAGAATGGAGAAAAAAGACCAGAAACTAGTTTATTAATGTCTCCTTGAGCCCTTGTCTGGTCCAAAGGTCCCTCTTTTAAGAATAATGCATTGGGATCCAGTGTGGCTTGCTTCTGTTGCTAGTATGGGCATTTACTAGAGGGTGTGGCCATATGTGGAGAAGGAAATGGCAGGCCACTCCAGTATTGTCGCCCAGAGAATCCCATAAACAGAGGAGCCTGGGAGGGCTACGGTCCATCGGGTTACAAAGAGTCAGACATGACTGACGCGACTTAGCATGTAGCACATAGTATGTGGCCATATGAGCCTTGGGGAAACCCCCAAAATCAAGTGGTCAAGATACCCCATCTTATGATTGGTCAGAAACCTTTTTGCCCAGCTGCCCTGACACTTACTGAATAGTGATGGGACATGGCAGTGGTGGAAATTATTCATAGGCTCAGCCACATTGACTTGTAACAGGAGCATCTTTTATTCAGTGTTGGGAGTAGCAGAATTGTCTTCACCAGACTAGTTCTGCACCATGATTTTAGACATTAGATTTCACTACATCATCTCCAGACCTTCAGACATCTCAGAGATTCCGTAAGCTACTCAGTATACATTGATTTTTTTTTTTTTTTTACTGAAATCAGTCAGAGTCATTTTGTTCTTTATGCTTCAGCATCTTGATTGACTTACTGAGGCAACACAGCAGCAGGATCATGGTTAGGAAGGCAGGGATAAGCATTAAGTCCAATGTGAGGGGTGAGGTTTGAAATGGAAGAGTAGGAAAATCATCAGAAGTTGGGGTGTGTGGATGTTGTCTGAGTGTATAGTTTAACAGACAGCCAAGAGTGCTCTATTGAAATACCTCCTGCTGGAAGGAGGGGTCCAACGGCTCAAAATTCTGGGCCATATCAGAAACATAGGATGCTCAGATCTTTCCAGACAAGAGAAATTAGAAAGTGGGAAGGTTTCATAATGAATATGGTAATTTCCCCCCAAATTGGTATTTTAGGTGGAAATATTTAATTGTGGTACTACATCTGTTGAACTTTAAAAGAGACAGATAATAGGGTATAAAAGGTCATATTACTCATCACATACATTCTCTGTTCCAAAACACATTGCTCAGAACAAAACTGTTCAGCAAAGTATGACTGTATGTCTTGTATCTTAGCAGAAGGTAAAAATATAAGTTATGTGCATTTTTGTCAAATGACCCTTTCCTATGAAAATATCCATTCATTTTTCTGTCTTCTTGGGTTATTTGAATTTAAGTGAATTACTATCATAAAGCAGAAATCATTTGCATATATTTTCTTATTAATATTTAACAACACTTTCTCATCAAATAATGCTTTTCCAAGTCATTTATTTCTAGTTGGTTGTTTCTGTTTACCATATCTCTGCATCACGTTACTCTTCATCTTTTTGTCATGAGTTGTATTTTTAGGAAAAGTCACCTAGTAGGTGATCATCCGGAGGCTCCACTTTTTCGTCTCTGCTTAGAGGATGTTTCTGCTTACCCTAAATGGACTGTGGTCAGCATTTCATATTTTGCAGAGCAGGAGGTGATAAAAGTGTTGCAGATGGAAGTAAATCATCTGGCTATAGGTATTGAGGGCAATTGCTCCCACAAAGAGGGATTTTCTCTGTGGGAGGGACATTTGCCTTGTTGGCTTCAATTCTGTCCTGAGATTGTATGAGAGTGTATGGGCTGGAAAGATTGTCAGAACTACAGTTATGGCAACTTTTGGACCTGCTAGATCCTCTGAGTCTGGCTGATCCACCTTTATCTAGCCAAAGTTTATCACCTTGGACTCTGGTTCCTTTGGGCTCCTTCCTTGTCAGAAGGATGAGATTAACAAAACTCCTGCTAATCCTGGAGTACTTACAGGTCTAAATCTACATGACTTAGATTTAAAAAAGACTCAGGGTGCTTGCAGTGAGAATAAGAATTTGACAGGAGAGGACTCAGCATATTCTTTGAGAATAACATGGAGAAGTAAATTATTTGGTAGCTTATTTGATTTAAAGTGATGTTCCTCCTCTTTCTCTTCCTTCTCCTGTTTGTCAGTTTTACACACTCACATGTTCTTGTAGAAAACATGAGAGTGGGAAGGTAAAACAATGGCTGAGCTAAAATGTGGTTCTCGTGATTAAAACTCCAACCCATGTGGACTGCAAGGAGAGCCAACCAATCCATCCTAAAGGAGATCAGTCCTGAGTGTTCATTGGAAAGATTGATGTTGAAGCTGAAACTCCAATACTTTGGCCACCTGATGCAGAGAGCTGACTCATTTGAAAAGACCCTGATGCTGGGAAAGATTGAGGGCGGGAGGAGAAGGGGATGACAGACGATGAGATGGTTGGATGGTATCACCAACTCAATGGACATGAGTTTGGGTGAACTCCGGGAGTTCAGCCAGGGAGGCCTGGCATGCTGTGGTTCATGGGGTTGCAAAGAGTCGGACGTGACTGAGTGACTGAACTGAACTGAAAAAACAGAAAAAATAAACAAAGCAAAACACAAATAAAATAAAATAAAATAAAACTCCAATCCATGGAGCCCCATGTTTCACCCTATGGTTGGCATCAGACCCCCATATTTGTGTTGATGTACAAGATATCACTCTCAATAATCAATCCACCATAAAGTATAAACAAAGTGTTTGTTCCCTAACACTGGCATTTGAATGAGGTTGACTATAATGAAGTGCTGTCAGATATATGAGCTCAAGGATTGTCTTTCCTACTTCTGAAGTTCTGGTTCTATTAAATAATTGATGTTCACACCTGAATGCACAAAGGAGCCATAGATATTTATGGAGTTGAACTGAAAGTCGGGAACAGACCTTCTAAACATAAGATGATGTATAATTTGGAGCCATCTGACAAATACTGAAATACTGAAAAAGCAAATGATATTCTGCTAAGAATGTGAACTTCAAATAAACTGGTGTATTTCTGAATCATAGGCAGGGTATTGAAACAGCCTTCCATCTCTCCTTTCTCTGACTGCATTTCCAGCACCACTTACTCTAGAAACTACTGCACAGGCTACCCTACCTACATCTGCTCCTAACTTTAAGACAAGGAATCATGTGTCACATAGTTGGGGCAGTAGTAGGGATTGGGATAACCATTGAAGAAGTTATCTTTCAGTCCATATACTACTTGTGTGAATGTAAAAAAGCTCATGCTTTTACTCATCCATTCACTGAACTTATATTACTTGAAACTGTCAGGAAAAGAGATACAAAGATGAATTATGAATGGTGACTTTAAAGTAGGGAGACAGATAAGTAGACAGATAATAAACTGTTAAGTGAGTAAGACAGACAAAGGCAATCACTAATTTCAATATGGTTAGTGTAGCAGGACCTGCAGGTAGGCACAGGCTACAATAAAGGCCATTTAGCCTAGTGGTTAAGGGTTTCAGTCTGGTCTCCAATCCTGACTCTTCCATATACTAATTGCAATAAACTTGAGGCAACTTCCCTGACCATCCTGAGCATTACTATCTTCGTCTGTGAGAGAAATTATATTATTCACTTTTCAGAATATTTTTGAGGATTAAATTAGAACAGCCTTTGTGATCTTTTCAATCGTGGCCTGGGGACTCCCTGGTGTCCCTGAGATTTTTTCTGAAATCTGCAAGCTCAAAACTATTTTCATAATAATGTTAAGAAATATTTATATTTTAACTCTCTTTTTATTTTTATAACAGTATTAGGATGATATATGCCTCTTCCCTGTTATTCTTTCATGAGTGTACAGTACAATTTTTAAGAGGCCATGTGATGTCTCAATGGACTGAATGTAGGAAAAGATGGAAAAACCCAGATGTGTTCTATTAAGACATCAAAGAGATTCAGAATGGTGAATACATACAGAAATCTATTTTCTGTCTTAAAGATATATTATTTTATTAAAATATAAATGTGACATGTTTATCATCATTTTATCTGGAAGTTGGTGGCTTAGACAATTAAAAAAAAATAAAAACATCTGCCTGCAGGAGACCCAGGTTCGACTCCTGGGCCAGGAAGATGCCCTGGAGAAGGACATGGCAACCCACTCCAGTATTGTGGCCTGGAGAATCCCATGAACAGAGGAGAATGCAGGGTACAGTCCATGGGATCACAAAGAGTAGGACATGGCTGAGTGACGAATACTTTCATTGTCAAATGGATATTTTGAAGTTTTCTCAGGTTTAATTTATAATATTGCAAATGATGATAGATGTGACCTGCATAAACAAAAGCTCTTTGCTATCCTTTCAAGGAAGAATGTAAAGGGGGCTGAAGAACAACAAGTTTTAGAACAACTAAACTAGAACATTGGCTGATACTTATAGGAACTATCAAAAAGTTAACTGTGACTATTACTGTTAATGGAGACCTAGAAGCTAGATTGTTGCAGTAGGGATTCTGTTAGAGACTCGGAGAAGCCAGTATGGTAAAGGAAACTTGAGGATTTAGTGCTTAAACTGAGTTAAAACGAGTTGGTCTATTCTGTATGTCTGGATTTAAGAGGTGGCTCATAAATTAACCTAGATATTGACCATATTTGCCACATTGCACTTATCATGGTGGGGTTACAGAGGTGAGAGATAAGTGCTGGCATTGAAGTAGCTAAGAATTTACTTGGAAAGACAAAACTTTTACATAGAAAACTCATGGTACAAGATTATAAAACAAGGGCTAGTATCAGCAGACGGATGATAAGTGGCAATAAAGGTCCAGTAAGTATTAGAAGAAAGATTTACAGAAGGTTATCACTGAGAGGACATGTCTTTAGAGCAACTATTTTATTTTTATATTTTAAAATTATGTATCACATGAATATATTTTCTGAATTTATAGTTTCACAATTCTGTTTTTGCAGGGTAAAACGTGACATCAAACATTTAGCTCTCTACCCAATCATCCCCTTCTGTCCTGAGATGATTGCCATACATAGTTTGGCAAATACCTTTCCAGACTTTTTTCTATTCATTAAATATAGAGAAAAGAATAATACCAAAACCTAAAGCACTGACCAAGTTCCAGTATAATCTGAACTATTGACCTAGATCAACTTATACATCTTCACAAAATCCCAGAAAGCATTTACCATTACTATTTCTCTTCACTAATGGGAGAGAATGGACAACCTGAAGCACAGAGACGATACGAAGCTTGCTCAAAGTCACAGAGCTGGTATGTGACATGATACCTTTCACTTAGAAAGTTAGACAGAGGAACACTCATAAGAAGGTATATAAAACCACAGTGTTTTAAAATTTTGTTTTTATATAAATGGCGTTGTATCATCATACATGTTGCTGTATCATATACTCACTTTTTTCACTTAGCAATAAAAACAGAACCTCACTTTATTTGAACAGTTTCATAATCTTCTTGTTCTCTATTTTTTAAAATTATTAATGTGAAAAATTAATTTTTGCCTTAGTTTCTACTTTATTCTACCTTATAAATTCTAGATCATACATTCTTGATGGGGGTGATATCCCTAAAAGGGCAAATTTTATTTCTTGGGGACTGAAAAACCTTGCTCATTTTTATGTATAAGTACTGATAGATAGACATAGAGCAGCTCAACAAATATGTTCCATAACAGTGATTAGGAAAAAATATTAAAAAGGCTTCTTAGTATAATGATAATATTTGTAGTTGCTTCCCTGGTGGCTCAGATGGTAAAGAATCTGCCTACAATGCGGGAGATCTGGGTTTGACCTGGGTTTGACCTGGTTGGAAAGACCCTCTGGAGAAGGGCATGGCAACCCACCCAGTATTCCTGCCTTGAGAATCCCCATGGGCAGAGGAGCCTGGCAGGCCACATCCATGGGGTCGCAAAGAGTCAGACACAACTGAGTGACTAAGCACACAGCATTAATAGTAACAATAATAATAGCAATGGTAATAAAAAGATCTAAAGATGTTGTTTGAGATGAACTTTAGAATTCACTTGTCAATTTCACCTGCTGATTTTTGCCAAAGAAGACTGTGGAGACCAGAGAGACGACATGACTTGACCTAGGTGACATTGCAAACTAGGAGCAGATCTGGGATGAACACCCACTCTTGTCTTTCATTTGTAATTCTTTTCATTGTTCAGCCTATTCTGATTTATCTTGGCACACTGAATAGGAAATTTCTCCCAGGCTTTTCAGCACTACTGTGTATTGGACAAGCTTAAGCACAGTCAGTTTAGTTACTCAGTCATATCCAACTCTTTGCGAACCCACAGACTGCAGCATGCCAGGCTTCCCTGTCCATTACCAACTCCTGGAGCTTGCTCAAACTCATATCCATTGAGTCGGTGATGTCATCCAAGCATCTCATCCTCTGTCCTCCCTTTTTCCTCCTGCCTTTAATCTTTCTCAGCATCAGGGTCTTTTCCAATGAGTCAGTTCTTTGCATCAGGTGGCCAAAGTATTTGAGCTTCAGCTTCAGCATCAGTTCTTCCAATGAATAGGCAGGGTTGATTTCCTTTAGGAATGACTGGTTTGATCTCCTTGCAGTCCAAAGGACTCTCAAGAGTCTTCTCCAATACCACAGTTCAAAAGCAGCAATTCTTCGGCACTCAGCTTTCTTTATAGTCCAACTCTCACTGGGCCTAAGCACAAGTTGCCCATAACCTCCCTCCCTAGTCCAGGGAGGCTGCATCTGAACCTGCCTGCTGACATCCATCATCTGACTTGTCCTTTTCTTTCCCCTGTTCCTTTTTTAGAACTGGGACAATAAACAATGACATTAATTGGGACCCTCCAGATAATGGAAGAGGTAAGCATGAGGGCCTCGGGTTTGGGCTCCAGGCTCTACTGAAACTTACCATAAGTTCAGAAGAGAGGAAGACTTTTGGGTTGTTTATCAGAAAACATAGATGTCTCTATAGAAGGCATTGTAGAGGATGAGAGAATATGAATACGACAAGGGAAAGAGAAAATGTCCAGGAACAAGAGAAGTGGAGCAAAAGGTGAACAGCCACTGAAACTGGACTCATTATGCCTTCTTCCCTACTTTTACATAATAAAGTAAACAAAACAAACAAAACTTTACCTTCTCATCACATTCATTCTACTTACCCATCAGTTTATTTCTGCTGAACATCTAAGTAAAGGGCATTTTTGGACTGTTTTCTCTTTGATTTACCTTCAACTATCTCTGCTGCTTTTGACTTTCTCAGGGAGGGGAATAGCAGGACTAAGACTTTAAAGAGGAAAAGTGGAGGCTCTTTTACTTAGCAGGTACCATCTCTAATTCTCTCTTGGCTATTGACTACACCAATCCCTGATGCCCACAGACCATTCTCCCTGGGTTCTTACAACTCTACCCTTGATAACTAGTCAGATGTGTTCCAGTGATCCCCACTCCCTTGGGGAGCCTCCTACCACCCTGTACCAGGGTTACTATGGAACACAAGACAAATAACGTTACATCACTTCCAAGATTAGGTTATAAAACACACTGCAGCTTCCATCTTGGTCTTTTCCTCTGTCTCATGACTTGCTCCAAGGAAAGTCACCTCCCAAGATGAAGCAACACTATGGCAAGGCCAATAAGCGGAGGCATTGAAGTTGCCTTCTGACAGCCACGTGGGTGAGGATGAATGTGTGTGTGTGTGCTCTGTCACATCTGACTATTTTGCGACCCCAGTGACTACAGCCTGCCAGGCTCCTCTGTTCATGGAATTTTCTAGGCAAGAATACTGGACCAGGTTGCCTTTTCCCTCTCCAGGGGATCTTCCTGACAGAGGGATTAAATCTGCGTCTCTTGTGTCCCTCGCATTGGCAAGCAGGTTCTTTACCAGCTGAGCCAACAGGGAAGCTCCCGCCGTGTGAAAGAGGATGAATATAGATCCTAAAGACCAGTCAAGACTTCTGATGATGGTAACCCCAGCTGACAACTCCAGTGCAACCTCAAAGAAACCCCGAGCCTTAGAAGTTTTGTGAGGTATTACATTTGCTTCTTTATACTGCTAAGTTGGGGGATAATTAGTTACACAGCAGTAAATGCTAATATACTTCCTCAGCCTTGGCCCTAACAGAACATGCCTGGGGTTGCAGTCTCTTGCCAATGGCCCTTTCCTTACAAGTCTAACCTGGTTTTCCTTAGAAGTCTTCACTTAGTCCGAAGACAGCATGATCCTTGGCCTGCCCTCTGTGAAAGTGGAAAGCACAGACTGCTCTGACTGCAGCTTTCTCTTCCTCTCCTTGATGAGGCACGGGGCAGGCACCAAGCTCTGTAACCCCAGACTTCAATGAACATTAATCTTCCAAGCATTCTTCTGTGCTTTATTTTAGGATGGGCCTGTGTGTTAGTTTTCTAAGGTGGTTGTGACAAAGTCCCCCAAACTTGATGGCTTAAAACAACAGAAACTTATTCTCTGATAGTCTGAAAGCAGAATTCTAAAATCAAGTGTCAGTAATGCCATGTTCCCTCCAAAAATTCTAGGGGAGACTCTTTCCTTTCCTCTTCCAGCTTCTGGTAGCTCCAAGTATACTTGGCTCATGGCTGCATAATTCCAATATTTGCCTCTCTCTTCACATGGATTTCTCCTCTGCTAGTGTCATTTCCCTTTCTGTCTCTTATAAGGACACTTATTGGATTTAGGGTCCATCTGGATAATCCAGGATGATCTCATCTCAAGAACCTTAATTATATCTGTGAAGACCCTTTTCCCTAACCAGGTCACATTCAACAGTTCTGAGGGCTACCATTCAACAACAGTGTGTGAGTTCCTTTATCTCACCAGGCGGGGAAAAAACAAGGAAAAAAAGCATCATGATTATTCTTGGATTCCCCCTCATACAGCTTTCAGAAAGTTAATTAAGGACCTCTCTGTCTCATTTGCCTAGAGTTAAGGGTAAAGTGAGTGTGTATTCTGATTTATACCTCTTGACCAGTGTAATTTTCCATAGTCCCTCCCCTGCTCTCATTTTGAAAACAGTCCCAGTTGGGATAAGTAACATGAGCACCCAAAATTAGGCTGTTACCAAACATTTAGCTAGTTTTGGGGGAAGGTGAATAAAGCATTTCTTTAGAGTCTCTGGATGTTTAGTAACCAATGATCTAAAACACAACAGAAAAACTTTTATGTAACATACAGGTACTATTATTATCAATATTTATTTCCTTAAGAGTCAGTACCCCAAAGATTTGGGGGTAACATATAGTTTGTGTCATGAGGAAGAACAAAAAGAATAGAGACTGAATATTTCTATGACTGCATTTTTTAAAAACAGGGCTGAAAAGACCTGATGTGCAGAAAAATGTCAAGAAGACTAAGCAAAGTGCTCACCTCAAAAGTCCTTTAGAATTGAAGATTACACAAATAATGTTTCCCAGTAACAAACCCAGCATTCAATACATATATTGAACTGGATACATTCTATACAGAGAGCTAAGTTAATTTGTGGCATATTTTAGATTCCATATTAATTCTTGAATCAGACTTTTGAGGCATAAGGGAAGTGTGGGACACTAAAGCTTTTCTACAAACAGGAGGCTGGTGGAGGTCATGAGGAGGCCTGTTCCGGGAAGTCCCTGTAGGATCCTACTTGATTACATAAGGAAAGGATTTGGGACCATAAAGGTAGGGGCCACTAAGTTCCATATCTCTTGCTTAAACGCATGATGGGTAAGAGTAAGCCTCAAGTAGGGGCAGGAACAATTTCAATAGCAAAGAAAGAGGCCAGATCAGTCAAACCATAATCTATGGAAAAACTGGCCCCATTGGGTTGATTGATCTCCCTCACGATTTTGGGACATTTCATTCCGAATTGCCAACATAACTGGATAAGCCCCGGTGAGAAGAAAATGAGCATCATCAGTGTTCTACAACAGAGGGCCCTCTGTTTTCATGATTTGTTTTGTTGTTTTCCAGTCACTCAGTCATGTCTGACTCTTTGTGAACCCACAGATGGTAGCACGCCAGGCTTCCCTGTCCTTCACTATCTCCTGAAGTTTTTTCAGACTCATGTCCATTGAGTCGATGATGCCACCCAATCATCTCATTCTCTGTCACCCTCCTCTCCTCCTGCCCTCAATCTTTCCCAGCATCAAGAGCTTTTCCAATGAGTCGGCTCTTTGCATCAGGTGGCCAAAGTATTGAAGCTTCAGCTTCAGCGTCATTCCTTTCAATGAATACTCAGGGTTGATTTCCTTTCGGGTTGACTGGTTTGATCTCCTTGCTATCCCAGGGACTCTCAGGAGTCTTCTCCAATACCACAGTTCGATAGCATCAATTCTTTGGTGCTCAGCCTTCTTTATGGTCCAATTATCTTATCCATATATGACTACTGGAAAAACTGTGGCTTTGACTATGTGGACCTTTGTTGGCAAAGTGATGTCATTGTTTTTTAATATACTTACTGTTGAATTTTTCTTTGCTATCTACTTGATTCTGTTCACTTAAGAAAGATTTGCTGGGTCTCAGTTTCTTAAGTGAAAGCATAATATATATCCTCTGATTCTTACCTATTTGGGGGGATTATCACCTCTTCAATCAGTTAGTTACTATTCATCCTCCCAATATTAACTTAAATATTACTTCTTCCAATCCTCCATTCTGAAAACACTTCACCCAACTCCTCCCAGGCAAACATAGTTACCCAGTTTACTTCTTTTGCCATAGGATAGTCATGGTTTATTATAATCGCTTATTTAGTTGTGCGTCTTCTCTTTTATGCTTTAAATTGAGATAATGGTGTCTATTTGCTTGCTTGCTCATTTTTATTCATAGAATCTCACAAATATCTAGCACTCAATAAATGTTTGTTGAATGACTGGAGAAGCCTGATACATGGATGTTTCTTACTTATTTGGGGAATCATAGATACTTAAGTGATGGGTAAAATCCATGAACCTTTTTCTTAGAAAACTTCAAGGGATTCACAACTACCATCCAGTCTTAGTCATGGATTCTGTAATCCTCAGGCTGATTGATTTATCAAGCCCCTACCAGCCCTGATATTTTAAGATTCTATAATATCAAAAGTCTCCAAACTACCCAGAATCTTAGCATCCTTTGATGCAAAAGCTAGCAGAGTTTGACACAGCCACAATTCAATATTGTGTGGCTGTAAGTGATTGGTGCCCCCACAAAATAAAAGTCATTTCAAAGTGTAGAGTCATAAAGTAATGGAGGTTCTGATTTGGGAAGGACCTTCTCAGTGGAAAGAAATGGACAGATCATGCAGTCAATCCCTATTCAAAGCAAGAATACTCTCTTTACCATGCCTGACAAGAGAACACTCATCCTGTGCTAGAATATAGCCAGATAAAAGAAACCACAATTTGTCATCAAGATTTGAAAACTGGTGGCACATAGTTTGTATTTAGCTTTCAATGATAATTTTTTCCCCTCTCTGTAAGAGTGTTTTAAAATTCAGAGCATTTCACGCTTTTAAAAAGTCCATGTTTCTGGGTTTTCCCACAAAATCGTGAGATTGAAAAACACTTTTGCACATGGAAACGTGGAAAGAACTCCCCAGTTTGCCACAGTCTGGACCACTCCTGCTTATATACCTGGTCAGATTCAGTCATATGCATTACCTTCCTAAGCTCTGTAAGTGAGGATATGCTGGAGATAGAGTAGGAAGCTCTGGTTATGGCGTTCAGCAGTTTCCAGAGTGTGACTACCTCCACCACAGTCAGTGTTAATGGCAGTCTGAGGGCAGTCTCCTTGCTTTAAAATTTCTTAAAAGTCAACAATTCTTTTTCACAAATCAGTACAAGTTGGCAGAGCATACCAGTTGTTTGTGATCTTAAAATGTTAGAAAAGCCAAGTTCACTTAAGATGGATCCAAACTATACTTTCTGAAATTTCTACCTATATCCCCAGATCTTCCCTCTGTATCCATACGACACATTTTAGGTTTTATCATGAGACAGCCTTGTAATTATATGTGAAGGAGGAAGTATCACTGACTACTAGCAAAGCTTCAAATTCTATTTGTCATCTAATATTAGTAATTAATTAAGGTAGACGGTCAAAAACTCTATTACATTAGAAAAAGAACAGGAAAGAAAACCTCAGTGTGATAAGAGCAGTAACTCAGAGTGGTATGATTTTTATTCTGTGTGCTCTTTATTTAGTATTTTCCAATATTTCTATAATACATCTTGTTTATGTAAATGTCTGCCTATAATCCCCAAAGGAAAATTGAATCATTTCAGTCTCAAGACAAGTTTAGTATAGAGTTAAATGAGCTACACTTTACCGAGAGGAAACAAAATGCTTTTCAGACCAAAATGGTACACTGGTAAATGAGTTGGTATAAACTGATCCTGTTAGCTAAATGTCCCTACAAAATAGGAAAGGTAAAGGATTGAAAATGAAACTAGACACATTAGGAGAGTATCCTGATATAGGAGAGTGTGGTAAGTTGCATTTTAAGAACCAGACAATAGCCAAGACATGGAAACAACCTAAATGCCCATCAACACATGAATGGGTCAAGAAGATGTGGTATGTATACTTACATATACACAATGGAATGCTACTCAGCCATGAAAAGGGAGGGGAAAATGCCACTGGAAGCAATATATGGATGGACCTAGAGATCATCATACCAAGTTAAGTAAGTCAAAGACAAACATCCTACAACATCACTTATATGTGAAATGTAAAACAAAATGATACAAGTGAACTTCCTTACAAAACAGACGCTAGACTGGGACATAGAAGACAAATTTACCAAGGGGGATAGCAGGGCGAGGAACAAATTAGGATTTGGGGATTAACAGACACACACTACTATATATAAAATAGGTAACCAACAAGGGCCTTC
The DNA here is from genome assembly GCF_001704415.2 of Capra hircus. Lineage (NCBI taxonomy): Eukaryota > Metazoa > Chordata > Mammalia > Artiodactyla > Bovidae > Capra > Capra hircus. Next base: position 25,932,498 of record NC_030809.1, read on the forward strand.
TGTGTAGCACAGGAAACTATACTTAATATCTTGTGATAAAGAACTGACTCATTGGAAAAGACCCTGATGCTGGGAAAGACTGAAGGCAGGAAGAGAAGGGGATGACAGAGGATGAGATGGTTGGAGGGCATCACTGACTCAATGGACATGAGTTTGAGCAAGCTCCGGGGCTTGGTGATAAACAGGGAAGCCTGGCATGTTGAAGTACATGGGATTGCAAAGAGTCAGACAACGACTGAACGACTGAACTGAACTGAACTGAATAACCTATAATAGAAATGAATCCGAAAAAGAATATATCTATCTGTCTATATTTTTTTGCCTAACATTTGCAACTAACACAACATTGTAAATTAACTACGAAGTGAAGTGTTAGTTGCTCAGCCATGTCTGACTCTTTGAGATTCCATGGGCTGTAGGTCGCCAGGCTCTTCTGTCCATAGAATTCTCTAGGCAAGAATACTGGAGTGGGTTGCCATTCTCTTCTCCAGGGGATCAAATTTGGGTCTCCTGCTTTTTAGGCAGATTCTTTCCTGTCTGAGCCAACAGGGAGCTTCACTAAAATTAACTATACTTAAGTTAAAAATAAAGAAAAAAATAAACAGCCAGTTTCTACTTACCATACTTTTTTTTGTGATAGAAGGAGGTGTAAAAAGTAGCTTACATCCTCTATTTTGCCTCCTTTTAGTAATAAATTAAATTTCACCACTTTAGCAATAAATTAAATTTTGCCAGGACCACATTTTGGAAATTTTAGAGTTCTTTGACCTTGGGGTCATAATATCTTAAAGGGGTCTAAAGTCATATTGTAAATCAATTGCTTCTATTCACTGGAATCACACACATACAAAAACACATACATCATTTCTGATCTTCTCCCTAGCACATTCTTTAAAATTATAATGCCCCAATAGATTTTTAAATAAAAAGAAAAAAAAAAACAAAATCTTCCCTTGTGTGACATGCCATGGTGATGATGTCTGAATTATATAGCACTCAATAAATATTAAGTCAATTAACAAGTTCTCTGAATAGATAATTTTTTTAAATATCCCCAAGAGAAGACATTGCTACTCACAATGCATATCCAGAAAACTGATTGACAGCAGAATGAATATACTTTTACAGATAAAAAATAGGAAAATAGAATTAGTAGTCCTACTTATGATATTCTTTAAAGATACGCTTGATTGAAGTCAAATCATACTAGAAGTGGTGATATAGAAGAATTAAGACATAATGCTTATAAAATTTTCCTCCTTTTAAAAAAATGCCTATGTAATTCTGGGGGTTGAAATATGCAAAATAAGCTAACAACACTGAGTTAATTATGATTCTCAAAAGCACTAAAACTCATTAATCATATTTAGAGAATTTGTAGGAACCAATTTATTCTTCTGAAAACTGGTCAATCAAAGAGAAGAATAAAATCTATGCAATCTGTACCCTAGAATATCTAACTAGTCCTGGAGATAAAGTTCTTTTTCACAGACAAATTTTAGGTAATAAATGCATAAGGGATAATACAATTAAAATATCACCATTGACATCTCTGAATGAAATAATAGATTAGATAACTATTAAAAGCTACTAAGACTGTTAGATGAAATGATGATGGAGATTCTTAAAAGGATAGATAACCCGTAACACCTGAACCCCTTCCTTAGTATTCACACCTCAAAAAGAGAGAACCAGACATGATAAGCTCCCCATGTGATATAAAATAAATTTATAACCAACTCTGAAATATTGTTGCCTAAAAAGGAAATTTGAGACTAGCTGAATCCTTAGATCAAATTACCAGTTGATGATGGATTAAAGACCTAAATGTAAGACATCAAATCATAAAAGTTCTAGAACAAAACAGAAACACAACACCCTCTGACAACACCTTTTTTGGATCTGCTTCACAAGGTGAAATAAATAAAAGCAAATATAAACAAATAGGACCTAATTAAAATTAAAGTTTTTGCACAGCAAAGGAAACAATCAACAGAACAACATGAAATGGGATGGAATGGGAGAAAATACTTGCAAATGATATGACCAACAAGGGGTTAATATCAAAAATATATAAACAGCTCATAAAACTCAATACTGAAAAAGCAAACAATCCAATAAAAAAAGAATTGGGCAGAAGACCTGAATAGAGATTTTTCCAAAGAAGACATACAGATGGCCAGCAGGTACATGAAAAGATTCTCAGCATCACTAATTATTAGAGAAATGCAAATCAAAAATGAGATATCACTTCACACCTGTCAGGATGGCTATCATCAAAGAGTCTACAAATAATGAATGTTGGAGAGGATTCGGAGAAAAGGGAACACTTGTACATTGTTACTGGGAATGTAAATTTGTGCAGTCAGTGTGGGAAACAGTATGACGTTTTCTCAAAAAAACTAAAATTAGGACTACCATATGATCCCACAATTCTATTTCTAGGTATGTACCTGGAAATAAATGAGAGCACCTAGTAATATACCTGGAAAGTACCTGGGAATAAATAAATAAATTCAAAAAGATACATGTACTCCAATGTTCATAGCAACACTATTTATACTAGCTAAGGTATGGATGCAATCCAAATTTCCATCAACAAACCCATGAATAAAGATGATGTGATGTATGTATACTTCCCTGGTGGCTCAGATGGTAAAGAATCCACCTGCAATGTGGGAGACCTGGGTTCGATCTCTGGGTTGGGAAGATCCCTGGAGAAGGAAATGGCAACCCATGCCAGTATTCTTGCCTGGAGAATCCCCATGGGCAGGGGAGTCTGCTGGGCTACAGTCCATGGGATTGCAGAGAATCGGACAGGACTGAGCGACTAAGCGACTAAGCATATATATATATGCTTAATGTATATATATATAATTATATAATGTACATATATAGCATATATATAATATATAAATATAATGAAATATTACTTAACAATAAAAACTTCTGCCATTTGCAGCAATGTGGTGAACCTAAGAGAATATTATGATTAGTGAAATAAATTAGACAGAGAAAGATAAATATTGTATGATAGCACTTATATCTGGAACCTAAAAAATAATTCAATTATTGTGTATGTAAAATAGAAAGAGACTCACAGATACAGAAAACAAACTATTGGTTACCAAAAGGGTGAGGGAAGGAGGAAGGGGGAAATTAGGGATATGGAATTAAGAGACACAGACTACTATGCATAAAATAGATAAGCAACGAGGCTATATTGTACAGCACAGGGAATTATAGCCATTATCATATAATTTTAACGGAGTATAATTTGTAAAAATACTGAATCACTATGCTGGACACATGAAGCTAACATAATATTGCAAATCTACTATACTTTAATTAAAAATTTACCAGTTATGGGAAATAAAAGAGGACCAGGAGCATGGTAAATAACACCATGGGAATATGATCAACAAAATGCAGAATGTGGGAATTTTAAAGAGCAAATGACCTAGTTTCTTTCACAAATAAAATGCAAAGAAAAAAGTTGGAGAAACTTATAGATTAAAACACATTTAACAAACATAACAGGTTAAAGATGTGTATCCTGACTCAAACACTGCAACTATAAAAACTGTTATCAGCAAAAATTTGTAATTCTCACTGGATATTTGATTATATTAACAGATTATTATTATTTTGATGTGATATGGCATTTGGTTATATTTATTTTTGAAAAGAATATCTTTTACAGATACAGACTGAAGCATTACGGTTGAAAGTATATGTCTGACATTTGGTTCAAAATATTAAGATGGATGTGAGGTGTATATGAAACAAGATGGGCCATCTATAGATACATGCTGAAGCTGAGTGATTGATATATGGTGATGTGTTATATTATTATCTCTATTTTGCTAAGTGTATCAGTTAGATATTATAATAGTACATCATAACGAGTGACCACATAACTTCCCAGTAGCAGATAATAGCAAATCTATGTTGCTTACACTTCTGGGATCAACTGTGGATTGTCTAGGTGGCATTGCCCATCTTGGCTAGGCTTACTCATATGTCTGCTGTTGATCAGCTGTCTGACCTAGGATGGCCATGGCTGAAGCATTGAGGTGACTCATTTTGAGTTAGAAGTCTCATTCTTCAACAGGATAGTCAGGAATGTCTTATTCCTGATAGAAGTGCAAGAAGGCAAATGAAACATATTAAGCCTGTTGAGGACTAGGGTTAAAAATAGCTTCATTCTATTGGCTTCAGCAAGTCATACAGCAAAGAGGGGGAGAGTACTACAAAGTTATGTGACAAAGAGCCTGGACATAAGCAAAGGTGAAAAACGGAGACCAGTCTATATTTGAATTTTCCATAATTTAAAGTTTGTATACATGGCTATGTACAATATAGACAATGTCAACAACTGAAGAGATAAAAGCAATATTTTGATACTAAGATGGCTTACTTAAAGCCTGTGATGTATTCAGATTGCTTTTGCTAATTCTTTTTCAGAAATTATTGATAACCATACCTACTTCATGAAAGTATTATAAGTATTAAGTTAGGTTTTGTTTTAAAGTACTTAGCATAGTACTTGGCACCTGAGTGTTCAAAAAATGAAAATAATAGCAACAGGAAAAATAATAATTGCTACTGTTACTATTATTAGCTAAAATTCCTAATCACTGAAAAGATCATAATTACAATGTAATACCTCTTTTACTTCTAGGTCACATAAATTCTTTGATTATGTGCACCATATCTCATTTTAAAATAACACAAGGTAAGTAACTGTGGATATGCTGAAACATATATCTCTCAGAATGCTTTTGCAGCATTGTTTATGCAAGTGAAATAGAAACAACAGAAAACATGGTGACAATTTAAATGTTTAAAAACAGAATGCTTAAACAAGTTATTGTGTAGACATACATGAATGCTATGCTTTCATTGATAAAATTATAGATGTATATTTGATTACATACAATGCAACCTTATTTTACATAATTTTTAAAATTTCTGATAAATTGTAATAATTTTCCTTAAGTATTAATTTACTCTTTGTGCATTGTTTGTGATTTTTTTAAACAAGACTATCTTTATGAAATCTAGAGTATTTGATGTACTGTTTGAGGAAATATGTGATGGAATCCAAGAATCATGGTGTAGACAAAGCCATTAGCTACATCCACACATGCATAATGCATTTAAGTGTCTATATTATTATTATTGGTAAGATAGTAAATTGCCCAATTGCTAACTGTTTATGTTAACTTGTTAGAGGTTCCATGAAGCTAAAACAGTCAAATCAATTGCATGTAGCTATGGCCTCAGACCACAGGGTGTGCTAAAATGAACAAAACCTAAATCTTCTCCACGAATATGCTCCCCTTAATGCAAGCAATCCAACCAGTCCACCCTAAAGGAAATCAGTCCTGAATATTCATTGGAAGGACTGATGCTGAAGCTGCAACTCCAATACTTAAGCCACCTGATGCGAAGAACTGACTCATTGGAAGAGACCCTGATGTTGGGAAAGATTGAAGGCAGGAGGAGAAGGGGATGACAGAGGATGAGATGGTTGGATGGCATCACCGACTCAATGGACATGGGTTTGAATAAACTCTGGCAGTTGGCAATGGACAGGGAGGCCTGGTGTGCTTCAGTTCATGGGGTCACAAAGAGCTGGATACAACTGAGCAACTGAACTGAACTGAATGCAAAATGGAATACGAACCTTGACTAGAGCTAAAAGCAGGTAGGAGTATATATGCTGAGAAAGCATTTGCCAGTATCAGGTATAATCAAGGAGGTAAAGGGCTAAGACAAAACAAATTGAGTCTATTTTCTTGGACTTCCAAAGTGACTGAAACTTTTAAGCATGTAATGATTTTTATTGATCTTTGTGAAGTCAATAAAAATGACAACTCATGTTAGTCTTTTGTCTTGGCATGAGATAAATATTCCAGAGACTTCCTATAACTATTGGTATAATGCTTGTCACTAGGTACCTGTGTGATTGAAATGTTGTGGGCAGTATGAAGAAAAATGACCAACTTACTAGCATTTCCAATAAGCAACTGGAGTTGGCTTTATATGTATGAGAAGTAGTTCATTATTTGACTCTCTCTGTAATCACAAAGACAGCATAATATGATGGGAAATAGTATATTTTATATGTAACTTAGACAAATGTGATTTGTATACCAAGCACATATTTAGCGGAATGTCTCAATTTATAGCAATTGTGTAAACAATGAACTGCCCAGTAATTATACTTTAATGTGAACACTTGACTATCTTTCACTCACTGAAAGTCATTTTGTTAATTAGATAAAAACTATTACAATGGGAATCAATTTTTTAATTTGCATATATTGTAATAGAGGGCAAGAGAATGTTCACTTTGTTTACAAAAAGAATAAAAAACCAATACTTTTAAAAAACTGATACCTCAAGGCAAATTTACTGTCACTGAGATATTGTATGACTATTTCTTCATTATCATCCATTTTGTGTATTTCCAACAAGGGAAAATTGTGGGAAGACAAATGCAGGGTTTGGAAATCAACTTATTGAATCCAAACTTTGGTTTTGTCTCTGATGTGCCGTGGCTGGAACAAGAGGGGCCAATCTGGACCTTATTTTCCACTGGCAAGAAAAAGATGAACTTGCAGTGGGTTTTTAAACCTGTGAAAACAAGTTGTTACAATTATACACAAGAAGATATTATTTGTTTTTAAGCCAGTCAAAGGCAAGTATTTTGTAATTATACATAAGAAGATATTACTTGGTGCACTGACACTATTAAGTAATTTTTCCTAAGCCAATTATGAACAAAAATACATCTTGTGAAAAAACACATCTGTGAAATTATATTATTTTTCACATTCCTAGACTAAAATTTACCTACATTTCATTTCATTTTTTCACTCACGAATACATATTTATTTTAATATGGTGGGTACCTACCATCTGCCATGTCCTGTTTTTGACAGTGGAGATCAAAGATGATGAGCAAGACAAGGTCACTGCTCAATGGAACACACCTCCTAATAGGAGAGACAGGGGATAAATAAACTAGTGAGTTAATTTCAGATAGTCATAAGTGCCATGAAGCAAATGGGAGCAGAGAGTCTTGTGGCAAAGTTCACTAAAGAGTGGTCAGAGAGGACATCCCTGCAGAAGAGATACTAGGCCTGACCCATGAGAAGAAACCAGGATCTGCGGAAAGTTTGTTTGTTTTTTTTTTTCAGATAGAGACAAGAAGCCAGTGCTAAAACTGTTCAGTTCAACACCAGAAGGAGCATTCAGTTCAGTTCAGTCACTCAGTCGTATCAGACTATTTGAGACCCCATGAACTGCAGCACGCCAGGCCTCCCTGTCCATCACCAACTCCCAGAATCCACCCAAACCCATGTCCATTGAGTCAGTGATGCCATCCAACCATGTCATTCTCTGTCGTCCCCTTCTCCTTCTGCCCTCAATCTTTCCCAGCATCAGGGGCTTTTCAAATGAGTCAGCTCTTCGCATCAGGTGGACAAAGTATCGGAGTGTCAGCGTCAACATCAGTCCTACCAATGAACTCCCAAGACTGATCTCCTTTAGGATGGACTGGTTGTATCTCTTTGCAGTCCAAGGGACTCTCAAGAGTCTTTTCCAACACCACAGTTCAAAAGCATCGGTTCTTCGGAGCTCAGCTTTCCTTATAGCTCAACTCTCACATCCATACAGTACCATAAATTAGGACACTGCTGTGGAAGCCTAATTGGTAGGGAGAGTTAGGGAAAGAATGGGATCGGAGAACTGACCATTGGGTTTCTGAGCTCAACAAAAAACAAATGAAGGATTTTTAAGTAACACGGATCAAATATCAAATGAGTCCAATAAACAATGTTCCAATGAACCATTTTCCATGTATTTCAGGAGAAAAATATAAAGAGATGTTTCCCCCATCATTTGTAATATCAAATTCCTGGAATAGTATTTATGTTTTATACACATTCATAGTAATTAATCTTTAAAACGGCCTCAATATATTCCAGAAAATAGTCATTCCTTAAAGGTCTCTCTCCATTCCAGAAGTATATGATTGCACTTGTTAAAATGTGCTTTATGATCTCAGGATGCTGGGTTAAAGCATTCCCTCAAATGGGCTGCCACAAATTAGAATGTCTGAATACTGCAGATTACCCCATAATTTGTTTTCTGCCAAATAGATAATGCATTCAGCACATCATATTTATTAGAGCTGCTAAACTTCTACCCTTTGCTCTCTAATTAGGCTTTTCTTGTTACTGTGTGTTTCAGAAAATATGACTGTTTTCGTCCTTAAATCTAATGAACCCCAGCTGAGATGGGATCACAGTTGCTCTTGCAGGAGTGGGTTCACCCTTTGTTGTATTCATGCAGATTCTTCAGCCTGGGGGTTTTGCTGCTGAATGGTAGGGTTTTGACAAAATGTGCATGGCCACCTTCGTGTCACATGCCAGCCATTTACTCAATTCTGCCTTATTTGTCATGGTAGCCAAAGGATGTCTCAATTAGCAGTACCTGGAAAGTTACTTAAGAAAATTCTTGTTGATCAGCTATTCACTGTGAATCACTGCTTGGATTTACACCAACTTGATGACCAGCAAGGCTTTCTGCTTTTTAAGACACAGAATTTTACTTTACCTATGCCTGAAGTTACTTCTAATTTAGGGAAAAAACTAATTTGGCAGGAATATAATTGTTGAGCCCTTATTCATAGTTTTTCCTTCATGTAATACAAGTTTGGGCTTCCGCAGTGGCTTAGCAGTAAGAAATCTGACTTATTTGATCATTTCTTATACTTTTTCTTTTTGCTGAATACATATTAGAGGTTCAAGAAATATTTATTGATTAAGCCCTAGCAGATTTTAAATGGTTCTGTTTTCTCAAGAATGGGACCTAAAGCTAAACAATAATACTGGAGATATTTGCTCTCATTTTGTCAAGAAAAGAAGAGCAATATTAAGTCAAGAACCAGACTCTGAGGTCTGATAGGCTTGGATTCAGATTTCTATTTCTACACATACATTACTCCCAGAGTGAAGATTTAGCTTCTTATCTTAAAATGGAAATAAAGGTACCTCTTTATTGGTTTTGGAAGGGTGGAGGGAAGGTAATGCACCTGGAGCATTTAGATAGCTACTTTGAACATTGTAAGCATTCTACAAATGTAAGCCTTTATTATTATCATTACTACTACTACTACTAAACGTAAATAACTTCTTAACCTGTAGTCAATTTCATATCTCTACTACATAAACTTTAACTCAAAACTGGAGGGTCACCAGTGCTGTATAAAGGAGCGGGCCGACATGGTGGAGCTGCTCGGGCCGCGGCCATTCGCCGAGAAGATCACCTACGAGGAGCTCGTGGAAGACACCGGCAGCCTGGAGGAGAACACGGCCCTTCCAGGGCTGACGTGGGGTGCCCGCTGCAGGAGAGCCCAAACTAGCGCCTCCGCCTGGAGAGCAGCCTCCGGGACCCCCAGGAAGCAAATTAAAGCACATGTAACCGGAAGCAATGGCACCCCACTCCAGTACTCTTGCCTGGAAAATCCCACGGACGGAGGAGCCTGGTGGGCTGCAGTCCGTGGGGTCGCTAAGAGTCGGATACGACTGAGCGACTTCTCTTTCACTTTTCACTTTCATGCATTGGAGAAGGAAATGGCAATCCACTCCAGTGTTCTTGCCTGGAGAATCCCAGGGACAGGGGAGCCTGGTGGGCTGCCGTCTGTGGGGTCGCACAGAGTCGGACATGACTGAAGCGACTTAGCAGCAGCAGAGAAAGAAAAAGAGTCAAATATATAGCCATGTATTTATCCACTTGAATGGAACTTTAAAAATTGTTGGGAAGCATTAAAATATCCTTTATTCGGAGGTGACTACTCAGCACATAGAATTCAGCATCGTGTGTTATGAATAGATCATCCAAGAGGACTTAGTGACCAAACCCACCAGAAGGATCTTGTTAGGTTGCAGTTTCACCTGTAACAAAATCTGTGTCACTGATTCCAAGGGCAGCAAGATGTCAGGGCTCTGGAGTGGTGATTTGTGTTGGCATCTCTTGCCTCTTCACGTGCCTTATGAGATTAATTTCACCCATCTATTTGCATTATGTATGCTGCTGTTTTACCATTTATACATTATAAGACAGAGCACTTTCAGTAATAAAAGCTATCACTTACTGAATCAGGGATGGACATAGTGTAATGCTGCCAAGCCCTAGGAATTTTACTCTAGGAAAGTGAAATTCAGTGGTCTGCACCATCTGCCAACATCCACGGGAACCCTCCACCACTTGGACATTCCAGCGAAAAAAAGGAAAATTTCATTTCAACTTTCAATTTTTTTCACAGATATCAAACTGACCATTCAGCAATTTTCTGCTTCTTACCACTTACATGTACCTTCAACCAACTTCTCAATGTCCTAATTCCTTAGTCTCTGTTATCCAGCCTTGCCTCTTCTTCTATACATTCTGTAATTACTATCAAGCTTGCATGGTTACTAAGATGGTAAAGAATCTGCCTGCAATTCAGGAGTCTTGGGCTTGATTCCTGGGTCAAGAAGATCCCCTGGAGAAGGGAATGGCTACCCACTCCAGTATTCTTGCCTGGAGAATTCCATGGACAGAGGAGCCTGGCGGACCACATTTGATGGATTGCAAACAGTTGGACATGACTGAGCTACTTTCTTACTTAGATCTTAAACTTTTCTATTTAGCCTTGTGCCTGGAATCATTACTTTGTCAACAAAGTTCCATCTAGGCAAAGCTACGGGTTTTCCAGTAGTCATGTATGAATGTAAGAGTTGGACCATAAAGAAAGTTGAGCACCGAAGAATTTATGCTTTTGAACTGTGGTGTTGGATAAGACTCTTGAGAGTCCCTTGGACTGCAAGGAGATCAAACCAGTCCACCTAAAGGAAATTAGTCCTGAATATTCATTGGAAGGACTGATGTTGAAGCTGAAGCTCCAATACTTTGGCCACCTGATTCAAAGAACTGACTCATTGGTAAAGACTCTGATGCTGGGAAAGATTGAAGGCAGGAGGAGAAGAGGAGGACAGAGGATGAGATGGTTGGATGGCATCACTGACTCAATGGATGGTGATGAGTCTGAGCAAGCTCCGGGAGTTGGTGATGGACAGGGAAGCCTGGCATGGTGCAGTCCATGGGGTCGGAAAGAGTCAGACATGACTGAGTGACAGAAGTGAACTGGGATCTACTGTGTAGTGTGCAGGGTAGTTTGGATCCCAGCTATATTCTCTGCTGGGATCCTGATGTGTCAGAATATTTCTGAGAGATGTGTGGATGATCCTTGATGAAGTCTATTTATATGAAGGACGTATCCTAAGGATGTGGGAATGACCTCATCTGATGGAATGAGAATGTTAGCACCTAGACAGTCTCAGTCATCAGAAGGGAGGAAACCTCTTGAGTCAAACACATCATTATTCATTCATTCATTTAAAGGCTAGAATGACCGTAGTTTATATCTCATCTAAGAGCCTTGAAAGCATCTTAATAGGTGATAAATTTTCATCTAATCTCTATTGTAGCTTCTGTAATGCCAAACAACTAACTATCTGAGCATATATAATTTGATTTTTACCCCCATTGTTTTCCTGGTAGTTGAAGAATTGAGTGGTGGAAAGGTGGAAATAGCTGTCATCATGAGAGATAAGACTTCTCAAATAGGTCACTTGTGTCCCAAGGTCAATTTTCCCGCTTTGAAGGCTCTTTGACTATTATGAGGCTTCAGGGATCTCTTGAGAATGAGGACCCAAAGTGCTGTTTGACTGAAGCTCATTTCCATGATCCTGAGTTTCAGGGAGGAATCTGAACACCAGTTTGTTTGTCTGCAGTGACATACTCAATAGGCAGAGGAAACAAAATATCTGTTTCTATCATTTTCTCCCCATTGTCATTTCTATACAAAGCCAAATCACAATCAGAACTTATTTTATTAATTAGCCATGAGAACCTACCATTAGGAATCAGAAATAACTCAAGTTTCACATGATCTGTGCATCCTTCTGCCCTAAACAGACCCACATGGGAAGCCAAATTATAATCAGAAGTTTTGGCATGGATTCAAAATAGGGGGTGGTAGATGAATTAAAAGTCTGATGGCTGAAGCTAAGGTTTAATGGCTGAGGCTAAGGGTTAAGAGTGGAAATCTTTCCAGGGGAAAGCTGCATCTGCCAGCATGCTAGTGATGGCTATGGCCACACCCCAAGTCTGGAGACTAAGACCTCTCCTCTGTGACTCTTCATCTCTGTGTTTCCGTGGCTGAGTACACCCAACTTCGCTTGTTAGATATGTTAATATATTCAATTGAGTTCTAGTTAGTTCTGTAGGCCTCAGCTTTAATGTCGCTTCAGGAAACTTCTTTGACATCAATCTAAATTTAGTCTTTTATGACACTGTCATATCAATCTGCACATTTTCCTCCAGAGCAATTTTCACAATTTGTAAGAGTGCATTTATTTGTGTTTTCATCTGTCTGTTGTCTGTCTCCCACTTAAACATTTTAATTTGCATGCTTGTAATGTGATCCATTACATATGGATCTTAAAATTTAACTACCAAAGGCAATGTTTCTTTATTTCCAAATTGACCATGGGACAGGATGATGATGATGAGTCCATCATTGTTGCCTCAAAGTACCCATAATACTCAACACTTATGTTCACTATTGCTATTATGTTTCTTTACCACCCGCCTTAACATCTCTGCATGTTTATCACCATTTCTTGTTGAAATTCTTTGTCTGGCATCTGTGACTCTATGATATAATAGTTTTCTTCATAGAATTTTACCTTTGCTTTCCCCCAACCACCTTCAAATGTGGGCATTCCTAAAGGTTTTATCATTGCTATGCTCCTACCTTGAAGAAAATACATTGAACATATTGATTATGTTATTGCCATTAGTTCATGCAATATGTAGTTATTGAGAACCTATTATATGACAAACACTGAATTAAAGAAAAGTATGTTGTGTGTCTACAGTCAAGTTGCTCACCATCCTATTGGTGAAAATAGTCATTCTATGTTTTTAAATATAGTTACTAACACAAAACAAGATAGAGTATGGCCAACAGATAAGAAAATGATTGCGGCTGAAAAGTTAATTTGTTACTTACAGTTTCCTAGAAACTGTGGCATGCCGCTCCATGGCTGGGGGAGTGCGCAGGATAAAGAACTGTGGTTGTTCAGAAAGGGAGGAGAATTGTGGGTCCTAGACTTTCATGTGGGTTCCATAAACAGGAACTGGTGAAGCAGGGTGAGCAAGCAGGGTTTGGGATTGGCTAGTTGAAATAAATTCAGCATGCTCTGGGGAATAGAATCTGTTCCTAGTTGTTTAGCACCTGACCCTGGGGTGATTAGGGCAGATGGATAGTGGTTCTGACTATAAGAGCCAATAAAGGAGGTAGTTGGGAACTGGGTTTTGGATTAGCTGATTTGCATTTGAAAAGATGCTCGCGGGTGATTTGTCTACATCTCTAGGAACTGGCTGCCCTGGAAGGGGCAGTCTTTCAGGGTCAGAAAGGTGCCACATGTTGAAGCAACAAAATACAGAAAATAAAAGACTTGGATAGTACACTGTAATATGTCAGGGCAAGTTAAGTTATGTTGTGGTAATACATAAATTTAAAACATCTTTTATTTCCTATTCTCACAAAATTGTCTGTGGGTCTGGTTAACTCTATGTAGCTTGCCCTCATGTTGTAGCTAAAAGATCCATCCTGCTTACATCATGACAGTCTGTTGCCTTAACTCAAGGTTGCCATGCTCATAGTGACAGAGAAGAAAGATTTCACAGGATGGCATAAACTTTCTCCACTGTCCTAGCACAGGACAGAGGTAGCATGAGGGACAGTCCAAAGCTAACATTTGGCTGGAGGACCGGACTAACCCTAAAGAATACAGCAGCATCAACAAGCACTTTTGAGTCGAGATCACACCAAAATAATTCATGCACTGCACCAGCCACCAACACTAGGGTGTTGACAACAGAGGCTGCCATCCAAAGGTCAGGAAAGGTGAAGTACACCTCACCTGGAGGTCAGTGGGAGCCAGGGGGAATTGGGTGGTAGCACAAGGATGAGTGAATCTGTGCTCTGGACCTTCTCCTGCAGCCAAGGTGTCAGCCAGGCTCCTCTGTCCATGGGATTCCAGCAGAGGCTGGGTGTCAAATCAGAAATGAACTTAATTACCCTGAATGGGCAGTATTTTCTTCCCATTCCAAAGCAGACACATGGGGCTTCCCAGGTGGTGCTAGTGGTAAAGAATCCAACTGTCACTGCAGAAAATGCAAGAAATACAGCTTGATTCCTGGGTCAGGAAAATCCCCTGGAGAAGCAACAGGCAATCCACTCTAGTATTCTTGCCTGGGAAATCCCATGGACAGAGGAGTCTGGTGGGCTACATACAGTCCATAGAATCACAGAGTCAGACACAACTGAGTGACTGAGCAAGTAGAAACATGGGCTCCAAAATTAAGCTGAGTTCATTAATAAAAAGTTGTTGTTGTTCAGTCACTCAGTCGTGTCTGAGTCTTTGCCATCCCATGGACTGCAGCATGCCAGGCTTCCCTGTTCTTCACCATCTCCAGGACCCTGCTCAAACTCATATCCATTGAGTTCGTGATTCCATCCAAACATCTCATCTTCTGTCATCCCCTTCTTCTCCTGCCTCAATTTTTCCCAGCATTAGGGTCTTTTCAAATGAGTCAGCTCTTTGCATCAGTTGGCCAAAGTATTGGAGCTTCAGCTTCAGCACAAGTCCTTCCATGAATATTCAGGATTGATTTCATTTGGGATTGACTGACTTGATCTCCTTGCAGTTCAAGGGACTCTCAGGAGTCTTCTCAGCACCACAGTTCAAAAGCATCAATTCTTCGGTGCTCAACTTTCTTTAGAGTCCAGCTCTTACATCCATATATGACCACTGGAAAAACCATAGTTTTGACTAGACAGACCTTTGTTGGCAACTAATGTCTCTGTTTTTTAATATGCTGTATAGGTTTGTGATAGCTTTTCTTCAAAGGAACAAGCGTCTTTTAATTTCATGGCTGCAGTCACTGTCCACAGTGATTTTGGAGCCCAAGAAAATAAAGTCTCTCACTGTTTCCTCTGTTTCCTCATCTATTTGCCATGAAGTGATGGGGCCAGATGTCATAATCTTAGTTTTTTGTATGTTGAGTTTTAAGCCAGCTTTTCCACTCTCCTCTTTCACCTTCATTAAGAGGCTCTTTAGTTCCTCTTTGCTTCCTGCCGTAAGGGTGGTGTCATCTGTATATCTGAGGTTTTGATATTTCTCTTGGCAATCTTGATTGCAGCTTGCGCTTCATCCAGCCCAGGATTTCTCATGATGTACTCTGCGTATAAGTTTAATAAGCAGGGTGACAATATACAGCCTTGATGTACTCCTTTCCCAGTTTTGAATCAATCTGTTTTTCTATGTACAGTTCTAACAGTTGCTTCTTGGCCTGCATACAGGTTAATAAAAAATGAAAGACATTATTCCATTTAAAACACCCCTACATGTGTTGAGTTTAACTTTCATTTATTTTAAAGGAAGTTGCCATTTTTCACCCAGAATCAAAATTAAGTTGTAAGTGAGGGGGTCACTTATGTTTCTGTAAATTAACCCTACATTTTAGCTGTTCACAAGTACCTTCCATTTCCATTTGACTAGTTTGTACTGAGAATCAGTTATACTTCCAAAACTGTGTAGATAATAAGTATATAATAGTGAATAGGGCATGCATAGTCCCTGTACTTATAAAGTTATGTTTTACAAGGAGACATTTTAAAAGATGCTCAAATAGTAAATTAATTACAGTTGTAATAAATGCTATGAGATAGGAGGTGCTAGTGTTTTAAAGTATATAACAAAGGAGTCTGTTGCACAT
The DNA here is from genome assembly GCF_001704415.2 of Capra hircus. Classification (NCBI taxonomy): domain Eukaryota; kingdom Metazoa; phylum Chordata; class Mammalia; order Artiodactyla; family Bovidae; genus Capra; species Capra hircus. The sequence goes on from NC_030809.1 coordinate 25,948,407, forward strand.
TCCTGCTTGTTCTGACCTCTTTCTCTCACCCTCTTTTTAGCACTCTTTCCTATTTCTGTATTAAAAGCCCTAATCAACCTCGCACATAAACTCATGTCTTCCTATATGAAATCCTCTCTCCTTATCACTACAGGAAGCAGTCTTTCGTCACTTTGCACTCAGTGGCATATCGGTTACCACTTTTCTCATTCAAGACTCAACTTGAGTTGCTTTCATGAGAAAATTTTAAAAGAATTTTCTCCATGGCAGGGGCCAGTCTCTTTTATAACTTTATATGCCTACTATGATGCTTTGCAAATAGAGGTTCACAATAAACATTTGCTAACTAAATAAATTATGCAGAGTATATCATGAGAAACACTGGGCTGGAAGAAGCACAAGCTGGAATCTAGATTGCCAAGAGAAATATCAATAACCTCAGATATGCAGATGACACCACCCTCATGGCAGAAAGTGAAGAAGAACTAAAGATCCTCTTGCTGAAAGTGAAAGAGAGTGAAAAAGATGGCTTAAAGCTCAACATTCAGAAAACGAAGATCATGGCATCTGGTCCCGTCACTTCATGGCAAATAGATGGGGAAACAATGGAAAGTGTCAGACTTTATTTTTGGGAGCTCCAAAATCACTGCAGATGGTTATTGCAGCCATGAAATTAAAAGACACTTGGAAGGAAAGTTATGACCAACCTAGATAGCATATTCAAAAGCAGAGACCTTACTTTGCCAACAAAGGCCCGTCTAGTCAAGGCTATGGTTTTTCCGGTAGTCATGTATGGATGTGAGAGTTGGACTATAATGAAAGCTGAGCATCAAAGAATTAATGCTTTTGAACTGTGGTGTTGGAGAAGACTCTTGAGAGTCCCTTGGACTGCAAGGAGATCCAATCAGTCCATCCTGAAGGAGATCAGTCCTGGTTGTTCATTGGAGGGACTGATGTTGAAGCTGAGACTCCAATACTTTGGCCACCTGATGCAAAAAGCTGACTCATTTGAAAAGACCCTCATGCTGGGAAAGATTGAGGGCAGGAGGAGAAGGGGACGACAGAGGATGAGATGGTTGGATGGCATTACCAACTCAAAGAACATGAGTTTGGGTGAACTCCAGTGTTTGGTGATGGACAGGGAGGCCTGGTGTGCTAAAGTTCATGGGGTTACAAAGAGTTGGACACGACTAAGTGACTGAACTGAAGTGAAATAAATAAATTTTGTTCAAATCCACATTAGATAATTCTGTCTCTTATGTGTCAAAAGTCTAGTTTCATAATGTTAATGTTGTTTATTGTTGAATTAATAATATACACCCAATATGGGATATTCAAATAAAATGTTACTTTGTATATCTCAAAAAAATAATCAATGTATATACAGCATTGCCAAATTAAGAATGGCTTGTCTTGTTTTTTCAAGCTATGTATTTTAAAAATTTTGCAACTGACCCTTAAACAATGTGGGGGTTGGAAAACTCCACACTGCTGAAAGAGTATATCCAAGTGTATCTTTCCACTTAGCCCTCTGTATCCATAGTTCTGAGATTCAACCAACCTTGAATAGTGTTGCGTTGTAGTTCTTTATTGAAAAAATCCATATATAAGCAGACTTGCTTGCACATTTCAAACCCACGTTGTTCAAGGATCAATAGTCTATACATATAGTAACAAATATCAACAGGACATTAGGATGCGAGAGAAAAGCAAGCTACCTTCATTCTTCAGACACTCATTCAAGTTCTTTGATGCACCAGATCTCATTAAAGCCTCAGAAATCCCTCACAAGTGGGCATTACTGTTGTCTTATTGTTATGGGTAAGGGACCCACATGACTCCCAGAACTTAGTGATTAGAGCAAAACTGAATGGTCACATCACGGAAGAGCTGCATCTTCCCCAGATTCTTTTTACCTAAATGACCTCCTCGAATATGAAAAGCCCATCCCTTTTCACATTTTTCATTTCCTTCACTTGTATGCTGGAGGCCATCTTACTGGTTTTGAAGAGAGGACTTTCTGCTCGTCCAGTCACATCTTTGTGAATCAGGCACTGTGCTAGACATTGGGGCGGTAGACATGAGTGCAGAGCAGATTCAGTTGCTAACTGTGATTATGACTGTCTAGCTCTGTGGTGTGAGAGGTGTGTGGAAATAAGCGAAGACCACTCCAATGAGAAAAAGTAAGGCTATCTATTCAGAGTTTGCATAAGGGAGTCTGTCACCACCTCTTCCGTCTGGCAGACTCAAAGGCAAGCAGAGGAGTGGGGAAGCTTTAGAGTGAACAAGAGACAAAAGAGAAGGCTTCAGATGTGCCCTGCCTGGAGGCTGTTGGCCTGAGGAAGTCAGAGGCCAGCAGACTAGAAACAGGAAGTTCCACATGGTTGGTTAGAGGTACATATTTCGCTTTTTCCAGTTGGCTCTGAGTTAGAGGGTGGGGCAAAAATTAGGGAAGCTGTTAATTATTCATCAAGATTGAACTTTTAAAAAATTTATTTAATTTATTTATTTTAATTGGAGGCTAGTTACTTTAAAATATTGTAGTGTTTTTTTTGCCATACATTGACATGAATCAGCCATGGGTGTACATGTGTCCCCCATCCTGAACCCCACTCCCATCTCCTTCCCCATCCCATCCCTCAGGGTTGTCCCAATGCACTGGCTTTGCGTGCCCTGTTTCATTTTTGAGCTGATGGTTACAGGGACTCTTGTTGGGCTCTGCGGACTAGTTGTTCCAGATGATAGTTTGACTTCTTGGACTGAATACTATAGAATGGTTGCTTTCCTGTCTAGTCGCTGTGGGTTGTAGGTCAGAGCTCTATATTTATATATAATCTGGCTATGGTCTGTTTGCATATTCATTCTCACAGATATATTTGACAGATTGTCCTCAAAACCAAGTGGCTCCACAGTAAAGAATCTGCATGTGTTGCAGGACACTGGGTCAGGAAGATCCCTTGGAGGAGAGCATGACAACCCACCCCAGCATTCTAGCCTGGAAAATCCCATGAACTGAGGGCCTGGTGGGCTGGAGTCCATAGTGTCACAAAGAGTCAGACCCAACTGAAGAGACTGAGCATGCACCTAAGTATCAAAACCAAAAAAAAGGGGGGGCTGTTTGCTATAAATTCATTTCTAAGTTGACAAGCGTGGCTTTCAAGCATATTTTCCCTTCAAAGAGTCAATAAATAATAGCTATCCTTTAATGATAATTAGGCTTTTCAAGTGGTGCAGTGGTAAAGAATTCACTTGCCAATACAGGAGAAGGAAGAGATGACGGTTTGATCCCTGGATTGGGAAGATCCCCTGGAGAAGAAAATGGCGACCCACTCCAGTATTCTTGCCTGGAGAATTCCGTGGACAGAGGAGCCTGGTGGGCTATAGTCCAGGGGATCACAAAGCATCGGACACAATTGAGCACACACACACACACACAATGATAATTTAGTATATGCCAGGCTACCTCTGATCCATGTAGCTTCTCATTAAGTCCTCATAATAATGCTATGTGATAGCTGTTGGTGTTCCCATCTTACAGATGAGAACACTGAGACACAGAGGGGTTAAGAAACTTGCTCAATTTCCTCTAGGTTAGAAATGTATCAAGGGCTTTCACTAACTCTGTCTGACTCTAAATCCTAAATGGTCCTCAATATATAACAGTTTACTTCTTATAAAGTTGTATGGCCATGCCCCCCAACACACACCGTTGCAGGGGTGAAGGATACAACCAGGGTTAGCAAGGACACTGAGAACAGAGTAAATGTGTGACTCCCTCAGGAGTACAAATACAAAGGGGCTTTGGTGGAAGAGGATCATTTCTTCTGTGGAACAGAACATATTTAGGGTCAGCTGTTCAGTCAAGGACAGTTTCTCTTTTTTTCAGTCTTTGATATTTCTCTGGTCCAAAGTATGTATCACTGGTTCTAGGTGCCACATAGATGGCAGCAATGTGGCATGACCTTCCATCCCTACCACTTCAGTGCCCCCATGCCCTGCAGGACAGTGGTCTAGTGAGCCCTGTGTATGGCTGCTTACCATCATTTTTATACCTTTCTTATTTACAATTGTTCAGCTGCTCAGTCATGTCTGGTTCTTATGTGGACTCATGGACTGTAGCCGGCCAGGCTCCTCTGCCCGTGGAATTTTCCTGCCAAGAATACTAGAGTGGATTGCCATGCCCTTCTCCAGGGGATCTTCCCAACTCAGGGATCAAACTCACATCTCTAGTGTCTCCAGTATTGGCAGGAGGGTCCTTTACCACTAGCACCACCTGGGAAGCCCATTTATGGATTATTTTTTGTTTCTAAGCAAAGGAAGTCATTGGCAGAGCACAAGCCTTTGCACACAATGGGTGTTCAGTATATTTGGCTGATGTACCAAAAAAGGAAATGAAAAGGACTGTGATTTGTCTTGCCTGAAAGACAGCTCCCCAGAGCCCTAGAAATCTAAATTATAACTTAGGTCAATAGTTTGCCCTTAAAGGACATTTCTCATACATTTGTAACATGAAAAAGGAAATAATAAGAAAATTCTCTTTAGATATCATGTATAGTTTCCCAGTGATTAGCTTTTTTTTTCTTGTAATGAAAATTCTAACACTGTTGAGGTGATATGAATGTGTTGGCTACTTTAACATAATCTCAAAAATGTCCATCAACGTTTCTCAAGAATGTTATTGCCCTCAATCTTAAAGCAGTGTTAATAAAGAAGCAAAACTATTAGCAGGGTGTGACTGCACAGTAGGGTTTTGATGTCTTGTTACATCTTAATCTTAACCTTCTGTTTATTAAAAGGGATAGGTAGCCTTATTATTCTGGTATAACTAAGCAAGGCACTGGGGAGGTTTTGTTAACTCTTACAAGGCACTGATGTCCTATTTAGTAAATTTCAATTCCAATGTACTAAGTAATATGGTCCTTAAATTTCCCGCTGGAACCAGATTCTTAGCTCAAGTCTGGAATATCACTAGCCATTTGGGAAATCCTGACATGAAGTCATTGAAGATTGGCCATAGTTCGGGTGTTTCTCTGAATAAGATGGGCCACCATATTTTAATCACACCTGTGTAGTAGGTCTGGGCTGGAAGTGAGAGCAGTCCATAGAGAAAGGGTACAAAGTGTGTTTTTCTCAATAAACAAATTGACTATTGTGACCCATCATCAGTAGGTGATGAGGTCTCACTCATTTATCTGTTCTCTGTTTCACTCAGCCCTCCTACAGCCAAGGACTGACTTTTTTCATGACTATTTTCCAAGGATCAACCTATAGAGAAGTGCTCCTTTGCCATTCAAGTCTTGACTTCTGAGCCTGGCTAAGGCAACCATTACTAATCCAAGGACCTGGGCTTATTCTTCATCCTGTGCTGGCTCTTCTGCTCCAGGACATCCAAGTTGGCTCAGGCCACCTGCTCACCAGACATCTGATCCATTCTCTTCTGAATCCCATAGCCATGCATGTCCAGCTTTGTGGTTCTGTTTTCCAACCCATTCTCAATACCTGGCTCTATGTCAGGATTTGCTATTTGAAATTTCTCCAACAGGCTTGGCTGTTCTTCTTGCTCACATTGTGCTAGAAAAACATAATAGAAAATGCATCCTTTGCTCTGCAACCATAGAAACCAGCCCTATAGCTAGCCATTTGATAGCTATGTCAACAGGAGCAGCCCCAGAAGTGTCAGGTAACCATTTCTAGTCTAGTCTGATGCTCTTCCAGTTTTAGAAAAAAAGTGAAAATGAAGTCACTCAGTCATGTCTGACTGTTTGCGACCGCATGGACTATAGCTTACCAGGCTCCTGCATCCATGGGATTTTCCAGGCAACAGTACTGGAGTGGATTGCCATTTCCTTCTCCAGGGGATCTTCCTGACCCAGGGATCAAACCCAGGTCTCCTGCATTGCAGGCAGACGCTTTACCGTCTGAGCCATCAGGGAAGCCCTATCCAGTTTTGGAAAGGTTGTTTATTCTGCCATAAACTTTTTGAAAGTCCTTTCCAAAAACCTAACTCATGAAATCGACATCTTGCAAAATGATACCTCATCCTGGCATTTCTAGCCAAGGACAAGACAAGTTTCACGTTAATAAAAGATGAAGGAACTCATTTCTGATTGTTGACCCAGCACTTTGGTAATGTAACATGAGTTTAGTATATACAGTTAACAATAGCAGGCTCCATTCCATGGCTTAAACCTACTGCCTTTAGAAGGTGACTGCCTCATTAGAATGACAAAGTTGAGCCAAGGGACCCTGGGCTACAATGAGCATAGCCAATCCCTTCTCCTTCCCCCATCCATGCCCTACTTTTTGAGAATTTAATTTCACCTTAATAGAGGAAGCCAGCAGTCGACAGAATTTTCTATAGAATGGCTAATACTCAGAGATTACAATGTCTCTCTTAACCCCAAGAGAACTGTTCATTTTAAGGGTCAGGATCTCAAAAGGATTAAATGGGCTAAAGAATATCAGAATGCTTTATGAAGTACAGATTTTATAGGAAAAAAAGAAAGAATGCACACATTCCATTTGGGCATCACTGTTATATAAATCCTGCTGGGGCTCCAAGGTACAGGCTAAATCTCCCCTCTGTGAAGAAGCTTACAATAAATGCCAGCACCTAACTTCCTTTCCTACTGATGTACAGAACCACAATTTGACATTTTACATACATACCCTGCCATGTAGCATCGTTATTTTGTCTCAGAGACTTGTGGGCAAGTAATATCCCCACAAAATAGATACCTGATGCATTTTGTTGATCAAGGAGTCAAGAAGAAATACATTTGTTCTAAAGGGACTTCTTAAATGGCCACATCTGATGCCCATCTCACTTATGCTTTTAAACTAGCTGACAACACAGTTGTGAGTATTTCGTTCAATAATGTATGCGGAAATTTGTTGTAGCCTGTATAAATTGTATACTGACTGCAAATGATCAATGTTGCAAGATTACAATCAGAGGTCAAAACCAAAATATGTCTATAAGATGAATTTAGATGATCCATCAATCATTAGATGGAGTCTTCCAGGTGAGAAGTGAAAAGTAGAATACAAGCTTCCCAGGTGGCGCTAATGCTGAAGAACTCTCCTGTCAGTGCAGGAGATGCAGGAGACACAGGTTCGATCCCTGGGTCAGGAAGGTCCCTTGGAGGAGGGCAACCCACTCCAGCATTCTTGCCTGGAGAATTCCATGGACAGAGGAGCCTGGCAGGCTACAGTCTATAGGATTGCAAAGAGTCAGACATGACTGAAGTGACTTAGCACACATATAAGGTAAAATAGAGTATGTCCTGGGATTCAGAAAATCTGGGTTCAGATTCTGAATTGGCCATGGGCTTTGTGTCTAATCTTCACTTTTGCGTGTGTGTGTGTGCGAAATTAGGAGGTTGGACAATTTGGTTTCGAAACTCTTTTGCTTCTACAAGTAAACAAAATGTTGCAATGTTTAGCTTTCAGAACTTTCATTTGTATGAAAGTGAAAAACGAAACAACAGAAAAATATTCTATAAGAAATCCACTAACTTCTTTTCAGTTTTATTAGAGTGAAGAAAAAACAATTTATTAATAAGATCACTCTGATTCCAATCTTGTTACAGAAGGAGATAGAGAGAAAGGGAACATCTCATGAATAAACCATCACACAAAATCAAAGCATCTCCGAGGTAAAAAAAAAATGCCAGTTTCTCAAACTTAAATATGATCTTTCATTCAGAAACTCTTCTGATATTGAATGCTCCCTATTAACATAGATAATTCCAAAATTATTTTTATTGGAACATTTACTGGACACGTGGCATGAGATGCTTGGCAATGGAACTGGAATTAAAACTTCAATGCAAAGAATCTAAGTTTAATCTGAGAAATTTCATGAGTAAATTAGACAAACATTGTTTGGTAAAGGAGCTTAAGGAAGGGATGACATTTCAAACTGAGATGCCCAGAGAAAGCTGCATAGAAGAGTTTGATTCGAGTTAGAATGTATTAAAGAATGTGAAATGTACGTTGAGTAGAAGACGCCAAGAGTAATAGTGCAAAGGTGGGAAGATACAAAGGATGTTTTTCTGGCAGGGAATAAAGCAGCCAGATTGCAGAAGAAGGTCAGATATGGTGGTAGTGGGAGATAAGGTTTGAAAAACAGGTTAGCCCTAACTGGGGATGACATTGAATGACATTGAATGGATGAACTTCAAAGGACTTTATCTGTCAGGCAGTAGGAACACACTCAAAACTTTTAAAAAGACATCAACGGGTGGAAATCTTTTAATTTTAATTTCTATCATTCATTTCCATCACATTTCCATCATTCATCAGAATGAGTTTAAAGAGGAGAGAGTGGCGACAAGCAGAAAAATTAACACATTTTTACTCAAAGCCCAGATCTGCATTGACAAAATCCTGAACCTGGTGAGTGGCAGTATGGATTGAAAGAAAGACAGAAAAGCAAAACATTGGGAAGAGTAAATTATCCAAGGAGGAGCAACAAGTGAGAGAAATAAGCCACAAATGCCTGAGGTTTTATCATTGGAAAATTAGGTAAATTAGTGGTACTCCCAAAAGAGAGAGTACAGGGAAGCATATTTAAGTTTTGAGGAGCCTAACCAGGACTAGTCAAGGCTGTGGTTTTTCTAGTAGTCATGTATGGATGTGAGAGTTGGACTGTGAAGAAAGCTGAACGCTGAAGAATTGATGCTTTTGAACTGTGGTGTTGGAGAAGACTCTTGAGAGTCCCTTGGACTGCAAGAAGATCCAACCAGTCCATTCTGAAGGAGATCAGCCCTGGGATTTCTTTGGAAGGAATGATGCTAAAGCTGAAACTCCAGTACTTTGGCCACCTCATGTGAAGAGTGGACTCATTGGAAAAGACTCTGATGCTGGAAGGGATTGGGGGCAGGAGGAGAAAGGGACGACAGAGGATGAGATGGTTGGATGGCATCACTGACTCGATGGACATGAATCTGAATGAACTCCGGGAGTTGGTGATAGACAGGGAGGCCTGGCGTGCTGCAATTCATGGGGTCGCAAAGAGTTGGACACGACTGAGTGACTGAACTGAACTGAACTGAACCAGGTCTTTGAACTTCCTTAGTGGCTCAGACCATAAAGAATCTTCCTGCGATGCAGGAGACCCCTGTTTGATCCCTGGGTTAGGGAGATCCCCTGGAGAAGGGACCAGCAACCCATTCCAGTATCCTTGCCTGGAAAATCCCATGGACAGAGGAACATGGCAGGCTATAGTCCATGGGGTCTCAAAGAATTGGAAATGCCTGAGTGACTAACACTGTCATGCTTTCTTTCAATTAGATCTTCAGTTGTTTAGGTAGTGAATTTGGATAATGGAAAGAGAGTTTAAGAAGGGGTAAGCATTGGTAGAAGTGCCAGAAGGTGATCATTGTTAATGAAAGTTTTGTGTGCCTGGTGCAAAGTGAGACCAAACAAATTGAAACACTGGCGTTTGGAGCAGAGAAAGGATATTGCAAGGCCATGCAAGGATATGACATGGCCATTCAAAAGGCCTTGAGCTCTCAGAATGGTTTTGGTAAAACATTTTTAAAAGCCAGGTGAGGGAGGGGGTGTTGTTGGGTGCATGATCAGATCATGCACAATTCTCTAAAAAACGAAGATCATGGCATCTGGTCCCATCACTTAATGGCAAATAGATGGGGAAACAGAGGAAACAGTGAGAGACCTTATTTTCTTGGGCTCCAAAATCACTGTAGATGGTGATTGCAGCCATGAAATTACAAGACGCTTGCTCCTTGGAAGAAAAGCGATGACCAACCTAGACAGCATATTCAAAAGCAGAGACATTGCCAACAAAGGTCTATCTAGTCAAAATGATGGTTTTTTCAGTAGTCATGTATGGATGTGAATGTTTGAATTATAAAGAAAGCTGAATACTATAAAGAAAGAACTGATGCTTTTGAACTGTGGTGTTGGAGAAGACTCTTGAGAGTCCCTTGGACTGAAAGGAGATCAAACCAATCAATTCTAAAGGAAATCAGTCCTGAATGTTCATTGGAAGAACTGATGCTAAAGCTGAAACTCTAGTACTTTGGCCACCTGATGCAAAGAACTGACTCATTGGAAAAGACTCTGATGCTGGGAAAGATTGAAGGCGAGAGGAGACGGGGAGGACAGAGGATGAGATGGTTGGATGGCATCACCAATTCAATGAACATGTGTTTGATCAAGGTCCGGGGGTTGGTGATAGACAGGGAAGCCTGGTGTGCTGTAGTCCATAGGTTCACAAAGAGCTGGACACGACTGAGTGACAGAACTAAACTGACTGATGATGAGGGAAGAGGGTGGTGTCACAGGGGTGAACTTTATCCGTCCTTAGGCTCCAGGAGGCCTATGCTACAGGGGCTATGTGTTCATAGTCATTAAGTAGTTAACACGTTCCACTGAGTAGGGGGTGATCATATTTGCAAAACAACTCAAGAAATCTGCATCAAATACTGTTATCTAGGTACTTCAGAGAGGAGATAAAGCAGAGGATATGGGAGAGGGGTCTGCCCTGGGGAAGACCCCATGGAGTCCTACCAGGTTACATCATGTCTGTATCCAGGGTAGAGAGCAGGAGGCTAGTCAGAGATGCTTTGCACTCACTGACGTGTGAACTTGGCCTGGAGCAGAAGAGCTTGGGTTCTTGGAGGAGATCTGCCTGGATTTATCTCTCAGTCCTGCCGCATGCTGATTATTAATCTCAGGCAAGTTACTTATCCAACCATGCCTTGATTCCCTCCTGTAAAAATAGAAAATAATAGTGCCCACCTCTCAGGACTTAAGAAATAAGTCCATGTAAAGTGTTTGGGACACACTAAACTATTATTTTTCACTTTGCGAAGCCTGTTTTTCTGTTCATAAAATTAGGATTGATATGGTATTCACATATGGTTAGACAGTTGCTCTATGGAAGAAAAGCTACAGCAAACCTAGACAGCATATTAAAAAGCAGAGACATCACTTTGCTAACAGAGGTTGGTATAGTCAAAGCTATGGTTTTTCCAGTAGTCATGTACAGATGTGAGAGCTGGACCATAAAGAAGGCTTGTTAGGGGAAGCACACTGATTGAAACCGCCCACCCTGGCCAGGCACCATAGTAACCATTTGCATGAGTTTTTTTATGACAGGAGATCCTGATAAGGAATATGGAACTAATAAGCCACCACCAACTGGAAGAGTTCGTGAAAGGTCTAAAGGAGACACCGCGTGTCCGTCCACTTCCTGGAATCCCTCTCGCTAGCATCCATCTTGGCTGAGTGATGCGTGAGCCATCAGGAAAGATTCTGAATTAGAATGATTGGCCAAAGACCACCCAGAAACTAATCCCATCACCATAAAACCCGAGACTGCAGGCCAGGCAGCAGAGCAGTTCTCCTGGGTTCCCTTACCCTACTGCTCTCCACCCGGGTGCCCTTTCCCAATAAAATCTCAGCACATGTGTCTCCTTGGACAATTCATTTCCGAGTGTTAGACAAGAGCCCAGTTTCGGGCCCTGGAGGGGTCCTTCTTCCTGCAACAGGCTGAGTGCTGAAGAATTGATGTTTTCAAACTCTGGTGCTAAGGAAGATTCTTGAGAGTCTTCTGGACAGCAAGGAGATCAAACCAGTCAATCCTAAATGAAAGCAACCCTAAATATTCATTGGAAGAACTGATGCTGAAGCTCTAATACTTTGCCCACCCTATGCAAAGAACATACTCATTAGAAAAGACCCTGATGCTGGGAAAGATTATGGGCAGAAGGAGAAGGGGGAGAAAGAGGATGAGATGATTGGTTGGCATCATCAACTCAATGGACACAAGTTTGAGTAAACTCTGGAAGATAGTGAAGGACAGGGAAGTCTGGGGTGCTGGAGGTCCGTGGGGTGGCAAAGAGTCTGATACAACTCAACGAGTGAACAACAACAAGATGGGCAGACTGTGAGAATTAAGTACAAAAAAAGCACTTAAAGCTAGGCCAAAATGACTAGTCTATTGCAAGGGCTCACTTTGAATCACTACTTAATCACTACTGAGGAAATATTTATCATGTACCCACTACACACCAGGCACTTTCCTAGTAACTGCAGGTTAACTGACACTCACATCCTAGTGGGGTGAGACAGGAAACAAGCGGTAATATTTATACGGCTGTTTGCAGAAAGCAAAGAAGGTCCAGGACATTGAGAAGGATATGAGTTGGCTTAGATCGAATGGTGAGGAAACATCTCCCTGAAGAGGTGACTTCTGAGCAGAGCTCTAGCTGAATAAAATGAGAAAGCCAGGCAGGAATCTGTGGGGAACAGCTTCTAGACACAACTAACCACACCTCTGCCCTGTCTCTGCTGGCAGATGCCTGCAGGGAAACCAAGGAGCGAGAAGTGGGAGGGAGGTCTAGGGAGGGTGGGGCCTGGAGAAGAGTGTGATACAACAGAAGTAAAATCTGAGCTATATATACAATGTTATGTTTTCTAGCAGCTCCATTTTTAAAAATTAAAAACAAACAGGAGAAATGATCCCAATATATCCAACACATCATTGCAACACATAATCACTGTAGAAGATATTATCCAGAAATGTATGAATATGTTCTCCTTCCTTCCTCCCTCCGTCCTTCTTTCCTTCTTTCCTCTTTGAAACCTGCTGGGCATTTTCCACTTACAGCGCATCCCATTTTAGACCAGCCACATTTCAAAGTGCTCAGGTGCCAAATGTGGCCAAGGCTCCCCTCCTGGATGGTGCAAATGTAGAGCACAGAGCATTGTAGTTCATGGAAAAGAATTCAGATTTTATTCTGAATGGAGTAAGAAGCCTTTGGAGAGTTGAAAGCTGAGGAAGGTTTGTGTTTGCTGGGGCGGGGGGTGGGGGCTTGGTGAGGTGACATGATTTCATCTCATCTTTAAATCATCACTCAATAGATGTTTCATCAAGGATGAATTTTGCTTTACACACTTGGTTAAAGGAAAAACATCTCCCTGATCTATTTCTTTAAGATCAAATTAAACCCGTTCCTAACTTCATCTGCTAGGTTAACAAGAAATGTGTTTATGCACTTGTTTACCATTTGAGACTAAGTCATGTAGGCCCAAACATTATTATGAGCCTCTTCCTCTTTTTTTTTTTTTTCCTTTTTGACATTTTTAGCCAATTATTGAATTCAGCCTTTTTGTGTGATGGTGCCGTTATGCAGTTCCAAAGCTTTGGAGGCCCTTCCAGACATTAATCTACTCTGGCTGTTACTGAGATGCCCATTTTCAGAGCCCAAGTAATCCCAGAAAACTGTGGCTTCCAGGCATCCTGCAGCGCAGGCTCTCGGCTAAGTGGGAGCCCCGCACCTGGTGTCTTGCCCCCTCGGTGCCACTTGTAGCTAGTCTGCCACATTTCCCAGGTAGTTCTTAAATTTATGAGATATACAGTTTTCCTTCTTTTTCTCAACTCTGGGGGCAAGTTTCTTCTTGTTTTTCTTTCTTCCTTTCCTCCCAGTCCCCAAAGGTCTTATCAATCATTCAGACTTCTTCCTCCCTTCCTCCTCCCCAAAGATCTTTTCAATCACTCAGATTTCAAAAGAGACAGGAAGGGTTGCCTTCAGCAGCCCTGACTCTCCCACCCTCTGCTTCTCAAAGTCTCAGAGGTAAAGAATTTGAATGAGCTTGACTACCTGCTCAGAACAAATGAATGAAAAACAAAGGGGAACAGATGCAAATTATACCTTGGTGAATTACCCTGCCGCACTAGCTATTATTATTGTATAGAAGACCTTTTATTGGTTATTGAATATTTCTAAAAGTCTCTAAGTGGCATAGCTTCACATCAACCAGAAATGTGATCCATGTGTGCCTCTGAAAAAGCATAGAAAGCAAAGAAATGGTTTCTAAATGATTTATTCATGCCTAATTTTCATGTCTAAGATCTTGCTACTTAAAGTGAGATCCTCAAAACAGCAGCATTGGCATTCCCTGTTAAACACAGAATCTCAGGCACTATCATAGTCCGAAGAATCAGAAGTTACTTTCTAACAGAATCCCCAGGTGAGCCATGTGCAGAGTCAAGTGTGAGAAGCCCTAATCTAAGACACAGTGGTTCCAAGTTGGAGCTTACATTTGTGTTCAGCCAGTAGCTCTTCCTGACTACTTAATTCCTAGCAAATTCATTCATCAGAGGTCATAACCAGGGGCCTGTGATGTGTTAGGTGCTGAGCTTAGGCACTGTGGGGATGCCAAACACACCAGTCCTTACCTTCAAGGAGTTCATGGTCTAGTTGGAAAGAGAAGATGCAAATACCTGAAAAGTGAATACGGTTCTAACAGAGGAGGGAGAGTATCAGATTAACGAGAATTTATAATAGCCAGGTGCTTAAGGGACAGAAAGGTAAGATTACTGCCAAGTCTGAAAGACGGGAAGGATTTATTTCCAAATTATAGAGCTTCAATTTCTTGGAATCTAAGTCATTCAGGAAGCATCATCGGGAGAAAAAGAAAGTTCCCTCTAGTGAAGAAGTACAAGCTAAAGGAAGAATTCACTTCTGAGAAAAGCAATACTGTGCCTGTGTCTGTCTTTATATACAAACCCAAGCAAAGCATTACATGGGCTCCAGAAAGTGACAGTTTGCTGTCAGATTTCTCTTTTCCTTGAGGCATGTTTGGTAGCAGAGTGCTGAAGAGAAACAGCCTTCAAGACATCCTTATAAGTATTAGTAACAACCAACCATGGAAAAAATTAAAAAAGTGAACGTGTTAGTTGCTCAGTCATGTCTGACTCTTTGTGACCACATGGACTGTAGCTCTGTTCATGGAATTCTCAGGCAAGAATACTGAAGTGAATTGTCAGTCTCTTCTCCAGGGGATCATCCTGACCCAGGGACTGAACCTGGGTCTCCCAGGTTGCAGGTGGATTCTTTACTGTCTGAGTGATCAGGGAAGCCCTAATAGCAACCCTGTGTCCCTGTATAGGGCAAGCACATCTCAAACTTCAGGCAACAACCATTGTCTCCAGCCAAAGTGGGCAGTTTGCTGAGAGGTGAAATTGAAAGGCCCTGAATATACACATAATACTCTTCTTAAATTGATGTCTTCTACTTACTCTAACAGAAAAATCCCAAGAAGGATGCCTTTCTCTGTAGTGAAACTGTTCAGATAGGTATTTGGTAATCAGAGTAAGTAAGGGTCCTGAGGTTGGAGTCACACAACAGACCGGAAAAAAAAAAAAGATGCTATGGCCTGGGTCCATTCATGCTCTTCTTGCTCCTTCAATATTAATAAAATGTAATGGAGAGTCCCTACCTTTTGTTGAACTCATAATTGTGTTTTAACATTTTAATGATTACTCCTGATGATTTGTAGGGGCCACATGGCCCATAATGCACAATTAGAGGTAAGATGCCCTTTCTGGGCTTAATAGCTCTACACAACTTTTGTAAATATGACTGCTGTATTGCACTTCTGTTATTTGATTAGCGTCGGCAACCAGGAACTTAAGATATAATTGGATCACGTCAAGTGCATTTACATTGCACATGAATCCAAGAAAAGAATGTGATGAGTATACCATAGGTTTAATTCAGGATTATCTAATTGTTTTATCCTAAAATATAGCTCCTCTCCTCTCACTGGAACCCACACACTAAATTAAGGACTTCTAGCTGCCAGAATTCATTTGTGTTCTTGCATTTTCACTTTGAAAATTTCCAAAGGAAAAGAGGAATCCTGCTGATAGCAGAGTAAGCCTCAGCTATGGAAGTCAAACCGGTGATAAATATGAAGAAAACCTTAATCAGTTTTAATGAATACAAATAGCATAATGCCTGGACCAGGGGAGTCCAGGGAAATGTGCAGCATGGTTCGTGGGTGGAATTCAACAATTTTTTAAAAGAGAGACTGTTGGGGTAAAAAGGCCCCTGGTTACTGTAAACACAGTGGTAACTGGGATGGGGGTGCATGTGGAGCAATTTATTTGTGCTTGTATAATAAGTCTTTTAAGGTTAAAGCTTTTTCTTCCTCCAATATTTTCTCTTTTCAAGGCAGCATGGACTTCCACTGAGCAGGGTAGGTGGTAACCATCAATTGGAAAGAATAGCAAATTGAAATCTCTACTAGAATTTAGTTCAAACAAATGAGAGATGCCAAGTGCACAATGCTTGAGCACGTTCTTGAACCAGACATCCTGGGTGAACATCCTGATTTTTTCAGTTTCTTCCAGTACTGGAAAGAAGACTGACTGCATTGGATTTACTGAAAAGCAATTTGTGTGCTCTCTGTCTGTACCAAGCAAGTTAATTCATCGACTTTGACCCAGGTTCCCTATCTGTTAGATGAGAATATAATAGCAATTCTGTGCCTATTAAAAGAGTAAATACAGATAGACTTAATGTATAAAATATATAAACACGTGGTGGTGGTGATTTAGCTGCTAAGTTCTGTCCGACCTCTTGCAACCCCAGAGATTATAGTCTGCCAGTTTCCGCTGTCCATGGGTCTCTCCAGGTAAGAATTCTGGAGTGGTTTGCCATTTCCTTTTCCCAGACAGACACATGCATATGTATAAATGAATATATTTATTGCATACCAATATAGATATCTTAAAAGAGGCCTGGTATATACACTGCAAATATCATTGTTTTTATTGCTGTTGTAATTAAAATAATTATTGTTGTTGAGCTGTAAATGAGCTGGCATTACAGGAAAGCAATCCAACAACATGGCCCCATGGAACAAAGCAGTTTCTAAGTCTCTCACTTTCCTTAGAGTATTAAAAATAAGAAGTGATTGCTTTTGCTGGGGACCTTGAGTGGCCAGCCATGGATTAGAAACTTCCCCAGTGGCTCAGTGATTAGGACTTTGAGCTTCCCCTGCAGGGGGCATGGGTTTGATCCCTGGTTCTCCAGGTTGGGGAAGTTCCACATGCAATACAGTGCAGCCAAAAAATCAGAGAGAGAGTGAGAGAGAGAGAGAGAGAGAGAGAGAAAGAAACATTAAGAGCTTAGCCAGTAGGAGAGATGGCAGTACTATAGGTATGTGAAAAGGTTCCAGGGGAGATGTTGTCTATAAATCTCCAGGATGAGAAGAAGTTAGTTAGGCAAAGGTAGAGGCAGAAGGCATGTGCAAAGGCCCAGAGGTAAGGGGAAGTGTTATCCTTTTACAAGTGCAGGTAGTTCAATTTCATTGGAAGCAGCAGCAGGATAGGTGGAAGGGTGCTGAGAGAAGAGACATGCTAAGAACAGGGAGAAGATAGCAATGGGCTCTGATGTCATGCTTGAGAAGTCATGTTTATTCTAAGAACAGTGAGAAACAGTCAAAAGATTTTATGCAGGGAAGTGAGAGTGAGTCACGGTCACATCTGTGCTTTTGAGGATCACTTTGACTACAACGTGGTGAACGTTTTGAGGAAAATTACTATTGGAGGATGAGAGTCTATTTGGAAGACTTTCACTGTCATTCAGCGAAGAGATGTGGGTGCCTTGAAATAAACACAGTTCAGTCCTGTCATGTGTTTAATGGAGTTCAATGATATGCTTGAAGTGACAAAGTGAGAGGAGGGAATTGGAGAAAAAGCCAGACACAGAGAAACGGCACTTTTTGAAAAAAGAGTATCTATTTCTTTATTTATTTGGCTGTATAGTGTCTCAGTTGCAGCATGCAGAAGTGCGTGGGCTCAGGAGTTGCAGTGCATGGCATTGCAACATGTGGGATCTTTGTTCCCAAACCAGTGATCAAACCGCAGTCCTGTGGATTCTTGCTCACTGGACCACCAGTGAAGTCTTGAGAAATAGCACTTAAAAAAGAGAAATAGTAGCAGTTCTACTCATTCATTCCATAGAAGGAGTATGTACCCCCCAGAGAAAGCCAAGACAGCTCATCATGTTAAATGCCATTCTGGTGTTCATATATGTATGTCTGTTCACCCAACGCAGCCCCTAAATACAAATCAATGTCTTCATCTACTGCTTAATTGAAGAAACAACAATTTGTTTCAACACTAGAGACAAAATGAATTGTGTTGAATTTGCTGAGAGGCAGTATGTCTTTCTCCATGGGGGTGTCTTCCTGAGCAATTATCCAAAGTAATCCTAACTCTACATGACTTACATCAAGCCTCAACCATTTAGATCCTAATCCTATAGGGAAGGTGTGACTTCCCTATAGTAGCACTGCAAAGAGAGAAAAGTTGGGGAGTTGGAGAGACATTGAGTTGGTAGAATTGACAGAACCTTGTGATGGCTTGAGCTGGGTGCCAGAGGTAAGGAAGGTCAAGACTGACGAACAAGGTTGTGTTTTGACAACAGAGTCCAACACTCACTTCCTATCCCCCAATATCACCAAGAAATGAAAACTCTCCTTCTACACCCCTGACTTCTGGACTTTATGGTGACCACCTGGATTCTCCCTTGGAGAGCCATACTGGGAAAATTATGCTGTGAACCCATAACTTCTCTCCTTATGTTTATATAGTGATAGGTTCAGATTTAAAGAAACATGCAAGACAAACCAAATTGAAAAGCTGAAAAGCTGTTGACCAGATTTCTCCAATGGCTACAAGGAGGCTGTGGAATTCCCAGAAATGAAGATACTCAGACCCTATAATCTGCCCAGTAGGTTCACAGTAAGTAGACTCCCTGAAGCTAAAAGAAATATAGTTGCCATGTGACAGGTGAATAAGCAGTGTGGCAATGAAAGGGAGAAAACTAAGGATTAGTCTAAACTCTGGGGAGGTAAATAATTTCCAGGGTTGACAGGCAGTCAAAGGTAATCCAGGAAGATAGATGAACCAAGTTCAGTAAATTGTAGTGTAATCCTCATGCCAGAAGCTGCTTTGACATGAAGGACTGGTATATATTCTAGGAATTTATCACATTTCTTTGGCTAGAGCTTCCATGCAGAAATCTGCCTGAATACACTCATAACTAGCTCCTGGGGAGGTTGAGTAGGGGAGGAAATGGGGAGAGAGATTAGGGGGATATATTAGTCTGGATTCTCTAGGGAAACAGAACCAAGTGATAAGTGATTGATTATAAGGAATCAGCTCACATGATGATGGAGGCCGAGAGATTCCAAAATATTCAGTCAGCAAGCTGGAGTATACATCCAGTCTGAGACTAAACATTTGATAACCAAGAGATCTGATGGTCTAAGTTCCAGTCTGAGTCTCAGTATGAAGACAGGAGAAGACCTATATCTCAGCTTAAAGATCGTCAGGCAGAAAGAGAAAGAATCCTCTCTTACCTCACCTTTTTTGTTCTATTCAGGGCTTCAGTAGATGAAGTACACCCATACGGGGAGAACAATTTGCTTTACTCAGTCTACTGACACAATTGCTAACCTCATCCAGAAATACCATTTCAGACACATGCAGAAATAATATTTAATGAAATATCTGGGCACTCTGTGGTAAGGTTGACACACTAGTCATGCTGACAACATAAAATAAACCAAAAGAGAAACTTTAAGTCATCACCTCTTGATTCACGTAAAATAGCTCTGGTTGGATCATTCCCTAGGATTAGACTTGAAGAAAGGGCTCTGGCTATAGTGGAAAGTTTGCAGGACACTTTCAGAGCTCAAATTACTGAAGCATTTACAGCATTTGCTAACGAGAGTCCACTTGTTTCCTTGTTTGTGCCCCCAGCTCCCTGGATACACCAACGGTGGTCTTGCTCTCTTACAAGATATTGGAATACCTAGTTCATTCAGCTCATTCAGTTGGACAATTCCTGCCTTGCATACTCCTCTGACTTTTCTGGTCCTGAAGTGTGTCTTTCCTATGTGACCTGATGTGGCTTCTTAAGATACAAAGCTTCTTACCTTCTCGAAAAAAAAAATCTGTTCTTCTCTTAGAGTAAGTTGTTTCTGCAGAATCACCCCCTTCAGTTTGCACTGTATGACATCACCACATCCAATGATTACCTGGTTGTGAATAAGGCCATCCCAATAAGGAGCAGAGATTTGACTGTGGAAGGTGATGGAGTTGCTTTGGAAGAAGACCAGTTCCTTTCTAGATCTTTTTCTCAAGCTCCTGCTAGAGGTAGCTGGAGGAAACAGAAGAGGATTTAAAGTCAGAAGACTTGCAGAGAAATCTGTTGTTATTCAGTGCTTAAGTTGTATCCGAATCTTTGTGACCTCGTGGACTGTAGACCATCAGGCTCCTCTGTCCTTCACTATCTCTCGGAGTTTGCTAAAACTCATGTCCATTGAGTTGCTGATACTATCTAACTACCTCATCCCTCTGCTGCCCCCTTCTCCTTTTACCTTCAATCTTTCCCAGCATCAGAGTCTTTTTCAATGAGTCAGCTCTTGGCATCAGGTGGTCAAAGTATTGGAAAATCTTTTCAGATTATAATTTTTTCACTACTTTGATTCTCCCTTAGCACTGAGGCAATTCCTGTAAAACATACAAATATTTAGAAAGCTAAATGAAATGAACAACAGCTAAAATAGCCTCCACTAAGATTGTGTTTCGAACAATTTCATTTGGCACAGCCACCCAAAGTAATGGGATTTTTAAAGAACTCCATGAGGTAATCAAGTTTATATTACAAAATAAATATGTCTGCACTAAATCAGACATCACAGTAAACTACACTCTAGTAGGGACCAATGAGACCAGGTACCAAAGGTTCTAGGCCAAGTTGTGGAGGAATACTCAAAATGGAAAAGATGATATCTATAAACAATTTTCCCTGGGATGTGGGAAATGACTGCTGTTAATCAATTTTAATGATAATTTTTGCAGCTCTTCTGAGGACTGCTATATTAGATTATCAAGGTTTGCCAGGAAAAGAGAGGTAATTAGAAAAAGAGTAGAAGTCCATAAAGGTAGGTGCTTTTGAAAAAAAAAAAAAAATTAAAAGCCTCTACTGTCCTGTACAAAAAGTTTCACTTAGAATTTAAAGCCCAGAGGCTGGTTGCATTTCATGGCTGCTGTGGGATTGCTTCCTATGAATATCATGTCTTAAGCCATAGAATCCATGTTGGAAAAGGCAGGTGCAGACATGCAGTCTAATCAGACCCTGCATGGTCCTAGATTGAGGGCAGGAGGAGAAGGAGGGTGGGGAACAGAGGATGAGATGGTTGGATGGCTTCACCGACTGAATGGACATGAGTTGGAGCAAAAAAGATGGGGAAGCCTGGAATGCTGCAGTCCCTGGAGTCACAAAGAGTTCAACACAACTGAGTGACTGAACAGCAACAACAATGGTTACAGGAGAATATGCCTTGACTCCAGATCATTTCAGAATTTTCCACAGTTTATTGTGATCCACACAGTCAAAGGCTTTGGCATAGTTAGTAAAGCAGAAATAGATATTTTTCTGGAACTCTCTTGCTTTTTCCATGATCCATCGGATGTTGGCAATTTGATCTCTGGATTCTCTGCCTTTTCTAAAACCAGCTTGAACATCGGGAAGTTCATGGTTCACGTATTGCTGAAGCCTGGTTTGGAGAATTTTGAGCATTACATTATTAGCATGTGAGATGAGTGCAATTGTGCAGTAGTTTGAGCATTCTTTGGCATTGCCTTTCTTTGGAATTGGAATGAAAACTGACCCTTTTCCAGTCCTGTGGCCACTGCTGAGTTTTCCAAATTTGCTAGCATATTGAGTGCAGCACTTTCACAGCTTTCAGGATTTGAAACAGCTCAACTGGAATTCCATCACCTCCACTAGCTTTGTTCATAGCGATGCTTTCCAAGGCCCATTTGACTTCACATTCCAAGATGTCTGGCTCTAGATTAGCGATCACACCATCATGATTATCTGGGTCGTGAAGATCTTTTTTGTACAGTTCTTCTGTGTATACTTGCCACCTCTTCTTAATATCTTCTGCTTCTGTTAGGTCCAGACAATTTCTGTCCTTTATCGAGCCCATCTTTGCATGAAATGTTCCCTTGGTATCTCTAATTTTCTTGAAGAGATCTCTCGTCTTTCCCATTCTATTCTTTTTCTCTATTTCTTTGCATTGATCGCTGAAGAAGGCTTTCTTATCTCTTCTTGCTATTCTCTGGAACTCTGCATTCAGATGCTTATATCTTTCCTTTTCTCCTTTGCTTTTCACTTCTCTTCTTTTCACAGCTATTTGTAAGGCCTCCCCAGACAGCCATTTTGCTTTTTTGCATTTCTTTTCCATGGGGATGGTCTTGATCCCTGTCTCCTGTACAAACCTCATTCCATAGTTCATCAGGCACTCTATCTATCAGATCTAGGCCCTTAAATCTGTTTCTCACTTCCACTGTATAATCATAAGGGGTTTGATTGAGGTCATACCTGAATGGTCTAGTGGTTTTCCCTACTTTCTTCAATTTGAGTCTGAATTTGGTAATAAGGAGTTCATGATCTGAGGCACAGTCAGCTCCTGGTCTTGTTTTTGTTGACTGTGTAGAGCTTCTCCATCTTTGGCTGCAAAGAACATAATCAATCTGATTTCGGTGTTGACCATCTGGTGATGTCCATGTGTAGAGTCTTCTCTTGTGTTGTTGGAAGAGGGTGTTTGCTATGACCAGTGCATTTTCTTGGCAAAACTCTATTAGTCTTTGCCCTGCTTCATTCCGCATTCCAAGGCCAAATTTGCCTGTTACTCCAGGTGTTTCTTGACTTCCTACTTTTGCATTCCAGTCCCCTATAATGAAAAGAACATCTTTTTTGGGTGTTAGTTCTAAAAGGTCTTGTAGGTCTTCATAGAACCATTCAACTTCAGCTTCTTCAGCATTACTGGTTGGGGCATAGGCTTGGATATCTGTGATATTGAATGGTTTGCCTTGGAGACGAACAGAGATCATTCTGTCGTTTTTGAGATTGCATCCAGGTACTGCATTTCGGAGTCTTGTTGACCATGATGGTACTCCATTTCTTCTGAGGGATTCCTGCCTGCAGTAGTAGATGTAATGGTCATCTGAGTTAAATTCACCCATTCCAGTCCATTTTAGTTTGCTGATTCCTAGAATGTTGACGTTTACCCTTGCTATCTCTTGTTTGACCACTTCCAATTTGCCTTGATTCATGGACCTGACATTCCAGGTTCCTATGCAATATTGCTCTTTACAGCATTGGACCTTGCTTCTATCACCAGTCACATCCACAGCTGTGTATTGTTTTTTGCTTTGGCTTCATCTCTTTATTCTTTCTGGAGTTATTTCTCCACTGATCTCCAGTAGCATATTGGGCACCTACTGAACTGAGGAGTTCCTCTTTTGGTATACTATCATTTTGCCTTTTCATACTGTTCATGGGGTTCTCAAGGCAAGAATACTGAAGTGGTTTGCCATTCCCTTCTCCAGTGGACCACATTCTGTCAGACCTCTCCACCATGACCCCCCTGCCTTGGGTTGCCCCACGGGCATGGCCTGGTTTCATTGAGTTAGACAAGGCTGTGGTCCTAGTGTGATTAGATTGACTAGTTTTCTGTGAGTGTGGTTTCAGTGTGTCTGCCCTCTGATGCCCTCTTGCAACACCTACCATGTTACTTGGGTTTCTCTTACCTTGGGCGTGGGGTATCTCTTCACGGCTGCTCCAGCAAAGCACGGCCGCTGCTCCTTACCTTGGATGAGGGGTATCTCCTTACCGCCTCCCTTCCTGACTTTCAATGTGGGATAGCTCCTCTAGGCCCTCCTATGCCCACGCAGCCACCACTCCTCGGGTTGCAACTGGACATGGAACAACAGACTGGTTCCAAATAGGAAAAGGAGTACGTCAAGACTGTATATTGTCACCCTGCTTATTTAACTTATATGCAGAGTACATCATGAGAAACACTGGACTGGAAGAAACACAAACTGGAATCAAGATTTCTGGAGAAATATCAATAACCTCAGATATGCGGATGACACCACCTTTATGGCACAAAGTGAAGAGGAACTAAAAAGCCTTTTGATGAAAGTGAAAGTGGAGAGTGAAATAGTTGGCCTAAAGCTCGATATTCAGAAAACAAAGATCATGGCATCCGGTCCCATCACTTCATAGGAAATAGATGGGGAAACAGTGGAAACAGTGTTAGATTTATTTTTGGGGGGCTCCAAAATCACTGCAGATGGTGACTGCCGCCATGAAATTAAAAGACGCTTAGTCCTTGGAAGAAAAGTTAGTTAGACCAACCTAGATAGTATATTCAAAAGCAGAGACATTACTTTGCTGACTAAGGTCCGTCTAGTCAAGGCTATGGTTTTTCCAGTGGTCATGTATGGATGTGAGAGTTGGATTGTGAAGAAGGCTGAGTGCCGAAGTATTGATGCTTTTGAATTGTGGTGTTGGAGAAGACTCTTGAGAGTCCTTTGGACTGCAAGGAGATCCAAGCAGTCCATCTGAAGGAGATCAGCCCTGGGATTTCTTTGGAAGGAATGATGCTAAAGCTGAAACTCCAGTACTTTGGCCACCTCATGAGAAGAGTGGACTCCTTGGAAAAGACTCTGATGCTGGGAGGGATTGGGGGCAGGAGAAGGGGACGACAGAGGATGAGATGGCTGGATGGCATCACTGACTCGATGGACGTGAATCTGAGTGAACTCTGGGAGTTGGTGATGGACAGGGAGGCCTGGTGTGCTGCGGTTCATGGGGTCGCAAAGAGTCGAACATGACTGAGCGACTGAACTGAACTGAACTAGATCATTTCCTTACGGAGATACAGAGTTCTTGCTGCCTGTGAGCCTGTGCTGGGCAAAGGTCTTTGGGATTTTTTTTTTTCTCCTGTTTTGGACTTGGTGTATACTTTTTTGTTCTGGTTAAGTATGTGCATCACATGACACCTGGCCAACCCCACTGCTGTATCTGTTCCTCTTTGGGCAAGAATGGAATCCTTTGCCTGCAGCACAGAGGGGTGTGTGCTATGAGAAGTGTGATAAGGACGGTTTAGTTCAGTAGGTGGTATTGGACTTCAGCCTTGGGGAAAGAAAGGATCTTCATAGAAAAATAATTCTGAACTGAAATAGCAGTTTAGAAGAGGGCAAAGGCACATGAAAATGCATGAGCTATTTTTCTAAGGGTATGCAGAGTAGTTTAGAGTGAGTAGAACAGAAGATATATGGAGGCATAAATGAACCCAAAGAGACAAAATTTAGTTATTAGTTTTTTGAGTGCATGTGACAGAAATCCAAACTCAACCAGTATAACCAAAAAGAAGTCAGTGGAAGGATTCAGGCTTGCTTATTTCATAGACTGCCTGAGTGACAGGGTTCATGGGAACATGTGTATCTGAAACAATGAGAAACAATTCTTTGAATGTCAGGGTTATCTGATTCTTCTCTCTGTCCTCCCAGAATGGCAGCCTATGTGTCTCCAGTCTGCATGAATACACTGACCCATATAGTCATGGATTTTATATGCTACAACTCTGGGCTCATTGACTCAGCCTGGGTCAGGAACCCATCTCAAACCAGTTTGGTCAGAGATTAGAGACAGACATTTCCTGGAAGAAGAAAGGGGCAGAGAGGGCAGTGCTGTGCAGATAATTCCACAAATTTCTACTGCAAATAGGAAATGACAACACTATAATTAGCGAGCTTCAGAAGTCTAAATTACCTTCCAATTATCCTCTTCCATTTTTTTGTCTTTTCCTTCTTGCCCCAACTTGTGAATCTCCACCCAGTATCTCTTTCCCTTGATCATTCTCCTCTCTTATAATCTTTTCCTTTTCAATGGCTCCTTCTCTTTGGGATGCCCTTTCCAGGTATTTTTCAAAGGACAAAGGCAGCAGTCAAAATGTCCAGATCAAAAGCAATCATCCCCAAATTAGGATGTAACTATTTACTTCATTCATTCTTTCATTCATCAATTGCTCATTGAGTATTTGTTATTTACCATGGAGACAGAAGAAGGATTAAAAAGCAATAGAAATAATAATAGCCTAAATGTGTTGAGTGAGCCCTATATGTTGTACCTATATTATCTTATTTAATCACACACAGTAACTCAGTTATTTTAGAGTAACCAGATGGTTGGGATACAAACCTAAGCTTTATGATTCCAAAATCCCTGTGTAGTCATTACACTGTCTGAAATGAGGCATACTGTCCCTGTCCCAAAGATGAGCATTAATTAGTAGATAAATGAAGTACAGAATAATAATCACGATATATTAGTTGGTATTGGTTTACTAATGAGAAAAATACTGGAGGAGAGGAACAGCTGACCCAGTCTGGAGGGAGGGAGGCGTCCTAGAAGACTCAGCTTGGGGTGAATTCTGGAGCTGAATTATAGCTGACCTGGTGAGTAAGGGCTCTGAAGTCTTCTGAGTGAAAATGAAGAGCAGTGCAAGTGTGAGTGAGCAGATAGTAGTCCTTTGCACTCATTGAATGGCATGACGTTTAGTGGACGTGGTACTTAGGTTGGGATGGAGAACAGAAGCAACAGATTTAACTAAAGCAAAGAGCAGTCATATGACAAGGGTAGTATACATTACACAGAGGACTTTGGACTTTATGCACAGGCAATGGCCAACCTGTAAGGGATTCTAAACATGATCAAAGTGGTATTTTAGAAAGATCATTCCTAGAGGCAGGATAGAAGTCAGAGGCTGGGAGATTAAGCAACAGTGTCTAAAACCTAGTCTACATAATTTGGGGTAGGTACAAGTCTTCCATTTCTGTAGCTCCAGAGCCTAGTCAATTTTTTTTTTTAATTGAACACATGGATGAGTAAAGGAACTGTTACAATAACCTAGGTAAGATGTAGTAAGGCTGGAATTAAGACAGTCTTAGTGGGGATGGGGATGGTAGGATGAATTCTCTAGACAATAGAGCTTTAGCAAACCATATCTGCTTTTCAGTTCATTAGTTAATTTTTCTCCATTTTTGTTTTGAACTACATCAAACAATATGCAACAATATAGAAAATAATATAATGCTTACCACCTAGTATTATATATCTTAACCACCTGCCATACTTTTCATGTCTTAAATATTTTTCATAATAATGTTAGATTTCATCATTATTCTTTGTAATTGTTTTATAATATGAAAGCCAATCAAGGTGATATGCCATCATTTACTTAAGCATTTCTCTATCATTAGACATACAAGCTACTAGTCATTTCTTGCATATGTTGCTTTTAGAGAAGGATGCTGCAGTAAGCAGCTTCGTACATAGTTGTGTCCTTGAGAAAGATCACACCCTTTCTTTCATTGTCCATTTTGCCTAGTTTTTGTATGAATCAGTGTCTGAGGAAAGATTGTTGAAGGTATAGTTGATGTAGCCCTCCCTGTAGGTTATTCCTTGGTTGAAGTCTATGATAAAAGTGATTATGTCTAAAAGGGTGGGGAACCATCCTCAATACAGTGACAAATTTTTCAATAAAATATTTTTTTTATTCTACTGATTTTAAAAACTGTTTTAAGATGTATCCATATTGTCTACATCTAGAATGAGGTTTGGCACACAGAGTCTATTCAGCATATACAGGTGGAAAGAAGGAATGAGCAAATGAATAAAAGGGAACAAGTGCAGACAAATCAACTGAAAAACCCAAAGCCCAGGCCATGGGCACTTATTTGTGTTCGATTTCTTAGAACACATATTCCTTAAAGGAATTGCAATTTCTGTCAGGTTCAGAAACATGATGGGAAGGTATAGAAAGAAGTCAAATTGTATTTAAAAGATGAATATATGGGATATGCAGTTTAGAAAAAAAATATGTTTTATTTCAAATAGAAGGTAGATATCATGAGAAATGCTGGGCTGGAGGAAGCACCAGCTGGAATCAAGATTGCCAGGAGAAATATCAATCACCTCAGATATGCAGATGACACCACCCTTATGGCAGAAAGTGAAGAGGAACCAAAAAGCCTCTTGATGAAAGTGAAAGAGGAGTGTGAAAAAGTTGGCTTAAAGCTCAACATTCAGAAAATGAAGATCATGGCATCCGATCCCATCGCTTCATGGCAAATAGATGGAGAAACAGTGGAAACAGTGGCTGACTTTATTTTTTGGGGCTCCAAAATCACTGCAGATGGTGATTACAGCCACGAAATTAAAAGATAATTACTCCTTGGTAGGAAAGTTATGACCAACCTAGACAGCATATTAAAAAGCAGAGACATTACTTTGCCAACAAAGGTCCGTCTAGTCAAGGCTATGGTTTTTCCAGTGGTCATGTATGGATGTGAGAGTTGGGCTATAAAGAAAGCTGAGCACCGAAGAATTGATGCTTTTGACTGTGGTGTTGGAGAAGACTCTTGAGAGTCCCTTGGACTGCAAGGAGATCCAACCAGTCCATCTTAAAGATCAGTCCTGGGTGTTCATTGGAAGGACTTATGTTGAAGATGAAACTCCAATGCTTTGGGCACCTGATGCAAAGAGCTAACTCATTTGAAAAGACCCTGATGCTGGGAAAGATTGAGGGCAGGAGGAGAAGGGAACGACAGAGGATGAGATGGTTGGATGGCATTACCAACTCAACGGACATGGGTTTGGGTGGACTCTGGGTGTTGGTGGTGGACAGAGAGGCCTGGTGTGCTGTGGTTCATGGGGTCGCAAAGAGTCAGACGTGACTGAGCAACTGAACTGAACTGAACTGATACTAGAATCCTTTTGTGTGTTATAGTAGGAGTTAGGCTGATAAACTGCATGAAAGATAGGGATTGTGGGGGGACCGAAGGAGGACCATGGGAGTAGGGTAGAGGTTAAGGATCATCTCTGTCACTAACTATGAAATCTCAGGTATGTCCACTTGTTTTTAAACCTGTTCGATAAGAGTGACTGCTGATATTCTAGGGTTATAGCATTTAGGATTTGGATGCCAAAAGATTTGGTTTCAAGCCTTACTGAGAATTATTTACCAAAACTTTTTCAATGTTTATTTCTTCAGATAGATAGTAGGGATCAAAAGAATATCTGCTTCATGTAATTGTTAGGAAGATTAAATGAGCAAGTGTAAAATCCCGGTACATAAAAACCTCTAAATTCTATCTATAACATTCATGTTGTTGTTGAGTTGCTGATTCATGTCTGACTCTCTGTGACCTTGTGGACTGTAGCACACCAGGGTCCTCTGTCCTTAATTATCCCCTGGAGTCTACTCAAATTAATATCCATTGAGCCCATGATGCTATCTAACCATCTCATCCTGTCTCCCTCTTCCCTTGCCTTCAATCTTTCTCAGCATCAGGTTCTTTTCCAATGAGTTGACTCTGCACCAGGTGGCCAAAGTATTGGAGCCTCAGCTTCAGCAACAGTCCTCCCAATGAATATTCAGGATTGATTCCCTTTAGGGTTGACTGGTTTGATCTTGCTGTCCAAGGGACTCTCAAGAGTCCTCCAGCACCAGAATTCGGGAACATCGATTCTTTGGTGCTCAGCCTTCTTTATAGTGACTATTATAGATAGATATGAAATTCTATCATCTATAACTCTATGGTCTAGTTTAATCCATGGAGTAGTGGTTCAAGGGACAAATCTGTTCATATGGGAGCCATACTGTGTCCTTGCATGAGCCTCTCTGTAGCAAGCACTGTCTCCTAATTCCCTGCTACCAAAAGAGCAGTCCAGAGACTGGCGTTAGAATTATGGGGAAGCTTTTAAGAAATGTAGAAGCTTAGGCTCCATCCCAAACCTATTGGATCAGAATCTGCATTTTAACAAAGTCCCTGAGGAGACTTGTATGCATATTTAACAACCTTCAAGAAAACCCTCTTCTGCACAATAGCAATTCTCCTTCCCGCTTTGAATTACTGATTTTGCTGCGAGTGCAATGAATTCAGTGGGAGATGAGTCATGATCATCCCAGGTCAACCATCACTCTCCTGCTTCCCCAGGAAATGACATCAGAAGCATTGGAAGCATTTCTCAGGTGCACTCTGAAGCTCCGAGGGCATCATTCTCATCACTACTGGGAGGCTTCTGGGGATGTTTTTCCTCTTCTCACACCTGCCACGCACATTCCTGGATCCCTTTAAGTGCTGTGAGAGGACAAAATCCCCTGATTGAGGCTACTATGTACCAGCCAAGTGACAAGAATGAGAAAAAGCCAACACATTGATAATGGTAGAGTAAACATCAGACCCTGGGTCCTTGAGACAATCACTAACATGCTGAACCAGTCTTGCCATGCTTGCTTTAAGTATCTCTGTTTGTCTGGGGGCTTTGATTTTTAGCTGTATAGTAATGCGGTTTACAATGGGGGTTTTGGGTGAAGGTCATGGTATCAGCTCTTCCTCTGGGTGGACCAGAGATGAAATGTATCAACCTGATCTCTGGAATGGTTGGAAAGTGAAAAGCAGCCACATGGGCAGTGAATGATTGAGTCCTGTTAAAAACTCTGCACACTGAGCCTTGGGTGAGCTTCACCTAATTAGTAGTAATATGTAGGTGTTTTCACACAGTGGCCAGGAGAAGTTATCACTGTCCTTGACTCCATGGGGGGAGGATGTCTGAAATCTCCACTTTCTGGACCTGCCTTGGCTGATTTTCACCTGTATGCTTTCTTTTTTTTTTTTTTTTTTTTAGTTTTTTATTTTTTAAAATTTAAAATCTTTAATTCTTACATGCATTCCCAAACATGAACCCCCCTCCCACCTCCCTCCCCATAACATCTCTCTGGGTCATCCCCGTGCACCAGCCCCAAGCATGCTGTATCCTGCATCAGACATAGACTGGCGATTCGATTCTTACATGATAGTATACATGTTAGAATGCCATTCTCCCAAATCATCCCACCCTCTCCCTCTCCCTCTGAGTCCAAAAGTCCGTTATACACATCTGTGTCTTTTTTCCTGTCTTGCATACAGGGTCGTCATTGCCATCTTCCTAAATTCCATATATATGTGTTAGTATACTGTATTGGTGTTTTTCTTTCTGGCTTACTTCACTCTGTATAATCAGCTCCAGTTTCATCCATCTCATCAGAACTGATTCAAATGAATTCTTTTTAACGGCTGAGTGATACTCCATTGTGTATATGTACCACAGCTTTCTTATCCATTCATCTGCTGATGGACATCTAGGTTGCTTCCATGTCCTGGCTATTATAAACAGTGCTGCGATGAACATTGGGGTACATGTGTCTCTTTCAATTCTGGTTTCCTCGGTGTGTATGCCCAGCAGTGGTATGCTTTCTTTTATTATAAACTGTGAATATTATACTTTAGTCTGTTTTGTGAGTTCTTCTAGTGAATTATTGAAACTAAGGGTGGTTTTAGGAACCCTTCAAACCTGCAGTGGATATCAGAAGTTGAGGGGACAGGCTTGTGTGTAGGTCTGTTCCCTCTAACTCTCACAGTTGGCTCAAACTCTTCAAAGAGAATATTTTCTATCCATTGAGCTGCTGTCAGTTGGACATTCTATTGTCAGAAGCCAAATCCAAATCCATCCTAAAAGATGCTCTGGTGGTTCTAAAACTTTCTGGTCTCTGGATTCCTTTATATTCTTAAAAAAATATTGCTATTTTCAAAGGACTTTTATGTAGATTACATCTATTGATATTTACTGTCTTCAAAATTAAAATAGAAAACAAGATTTATTTACTTACTGATAATCACTTAAAAGTAACAGTAAACTCATTCAGTTCAGTTCAGTCGCTCAGTCATGTCCGACTCTTTGCAACCCCATGAATCGCAGCACTCCAGGCCTCCCTGTCCATCACCAACTCCCAGAGTTCACTCAGACTCACGTTCATCAAGTTGGTGATGCCATCCAACCATCTCATCCTTTGTCGTCCCCTTTTCCTCCTGTCCCCAATCCCTCCTAGCATCAGAGTCTTTTTCAATGAGTCAGCTCTTCACATGCGGTGGCCAAAGTACTGGAGTTTCAGCTTTAGCATCATTCCTTCCAAAGAACACCCAGGACTGATCTCCTCTAGAATGGACTGGTTGGATCTCCTTGCAGTCCAAAAGACTCTCAAGAGTCTTCTCCAACACCACAGTTCAAAAGCATCAATTCTTCAGTGCTCAGCTTTCTTTACAGTCTAACTCTCACATCCATATATGATTGCTGGAAAAACCATAGCCTTGACTAGACAGACCTTTGCTGGCAAAGTAATGTCTCTGCTTTTGAATATGCTACCTAGGTTGGTCATAACTTTTCTTCCAAGGAGCAAGCGTCTTTTAATTTCATGGCTGCAGTCACCATCTGTAGTGATTTTGGAGCCCCCCAAAATAAAGTCTGACACTGTTTCCACTGTTTCCCCATCTATTTCCCATGAAGTGATGGGACAAGATGCCATGATCTTCGTTTTCGGAATGTTGAGCTTTAAGTCAACTATTTCACTCTCCACTTTCACCTTCATCAAGAGGCTTTTTAGTTCCTCTTCACTTTCTGCCATAAGGGTGGTATCATCCACATATCTGAGGTTATTGATATTTCTCCAGCAATCTTGATTCCAGCTTGTGCTTCCTCCAGCCCAGCGATTCTCATGATGTACACTTCATAGAAGTTAAATAAGCAGGGTGACAATATACAGCCTTGACGTACTCCTTTTCCTATTTGGAACCAGTCTATTGTTCCATGTCCAGTTCTAACTGTTGCTTCCTGACCTGCATATAGGTTTCTCAAGAAGCAGAACAAGTAGTCTGGTACTCCCATCTCTTTCAGAATTTTCCACAGTTTATTGTGATC
Source organism: Capra hircus (assembly GCF_001704415.2). NCBI lineage: Eukaryota > Metazoa > Chordata > Mammalia > Artiodactyla > Bovidae > Capra > Capra hircus. Next base: position 25,980,884 of record NC_030809.1, read on the forward strand.
CACACAGTCAAAGTCTTTGGCATAGTCAATAAAGCAGAAATTGATGTTTTTCTGGAACTCTCTTGCTTTTTCCATGATGCAGCGGATGTTGTCAATTTGATCTCTGGTTCCTCTGCCTTTTCTAAAACCAGCTTGAACATTTGGAAGTTCATGGTTCAATTTGCAACTATATAGATATGACATCTATAACTATGTTCCCCCCAACTGAAAAATAACAGCGTTGTTGTACATTTTTGAAAACCTCTTAGAAGTCTGACTAGATAGAAGATAGCTGGATTCTTATATATGCTTCTGTAATGTGTTGCAATATGTTGTTTTGATTGAGGCATATGAAGAAAATTCAGCCTCATGTTGATATGTAGTTGGAAAAGGGAGAAGCATTTTAATGGATTTTTCGAATACTTGTGAATTTCTTTTTTTACACATTAGTCAAACTCAACAGATGATAGTTTCTTCAAGATTAGTTTCAGTGTGGAATTTAAAATCGTATCCATGCGCTATTCATATTCTGTTACATCAGAGATCTACCATCAATGGATCTCTCACCCGTGAATGATTCTTTAATGTCATACATTGTATGATTCTGTATGACTCACGCTTATTGTGCATGGCTTTGTAACATTATTCATATAACAGCATGCACTGATAACCTAGAAAAAATGGACCAGTGAGTTAAGGACATCTTTTTTAAATAATATAACCAAACTTATTTAAGAATGTGTTCCAAAATCAAAAGGCAAAGTTCAACAATGCAAAACCAAAATTATTTTTGCACCAACCTAGTACTTTTATACGTGGTAATGCATGTGTTTCAGTGCTACTGTCTCAGTTCTCTCCTTCCCCTACTGTATCCATAAGTCTGTTCTCTAGATCTGTGTCCCCATTGCTGCCTTGCAGATGGGTTCATCAGTACCATCTTTCTAGATTCCCTATATATGCATTAGCATATGGTACTTGTCTTTCTCTTTCTGACCTACTTCATTCTGTATAATAGACTCTAGGTTCATCCACCTCATTAGAACTGACTCAAATGCATTCGTTTTTATGGCTGAGTAATGTTTCTATCCACTGGATCATCGAAAAAGCAAGAGAGTTCCAGAAAAACATCTATTTCTGTTTTATTGACTATGCCAAAGCCTTTGACTGTGTGCTGCTGCTGCTAAGTCACTTCAGTCATGTCCGACTCTATGCGACCCCATAGATGGCAGCCCACCAGGTTCTCCCATCCCTGGGATTCTCCAGGCAAGAACACTGGAGTGGGTTGCCATTTCCTTGTCCAACGCATGAAAGTGAAAAGTGAAAGTGAAGTCGCTCAGTCGTGTCTGACCCTCAGCGACCCCATGGACTGCAGCCTTTCAGGTTCCTCCATCCAAGGGATTTTCCAGGCAAGAGTACTGGAGTGGGGTGCCATTGCCTCCTCTGCTGTTACTGTGTGGATCACAATGAGCTGTGGAAAATTCTGAAAGAGATGGGAATACCAGACTACCTGATCTGCCTCTTGAGAAACGTATATGCAGATAAGGAAGCAACAGTTAGAACTGGACATGGAACAACAGACTGGTTCCAAACAGGAAAATGAGTATGTCAAGGCTGTAAATTGTCACCATGCTTATTTAACTTATATGCAGAGTACATCATGAGAAAGGCTGGGCTGGAGGAAGCACAAGCTGGAATCAAGATTGCCGGGAGAAATATCAGTCACCTCAGATATGCAGATGACACCACCCTTATGGCAGAAAGTGAAGAGGAACTAAAAAGCCTCTTGATGAAAGTGAAAGAGGAGAGTGAAAAAGTTGGCTTAAAGCTCAACATTCAGAAAACGAAGATCATGGCATCTTGTCCCATCACTTCATGGGAAATAGATGGGGAAACAGTGGAAACAATGTCAGATTTTATTTTGGGGGGCTCCAAAATTACTGCAGATGGTGACTGCAGCCATAAAAATAAAAGACGCTTACTCCTTGGAAGGAATGTTATGACCAACCTAGATAGCACATTCAAAAGCAGAGACATTAGGTCAACAAAGGTCCATCTAGTCAAGGCTATGGTTTTTCCTATAGTCATGTATGGATGTGAGAGTTAGACTGTGAAGAAAGCTGAGCACCAAAGAATTGATGCTTTTGAACTGTGATGTTGGAGAAGACTCTTGAGAGTCCCTTGGACTGCAAGGAGATTCCACCAGTCTATCCTAAAGGAGATCAGTCCTGGTTATTCATTGGAAGGACTGCTGTTGAAGCTGATACTTCAATACTTTGGCCATGTGATGCCAAGGGCTGACTCATTTGAAAAGACCCTGATGCTGGGAAAGATTGAGGGCAGGAGAAGAAGGGGATGACAGAGGATGAGATGGTTGGATGGCATCACTGACTCGATGGTGATAAGTTTGAGTGAATTCTGGGAGTTGGTGATGGACAGGGAGGCCTGGCGTGCTACGATTCATGGGGTCACAAAGAGTCGGACACGACTGAGCGACTGAACTGAACTGAATATTTCATTGTGTATAGTTGCTACAACTTCTTTATCCATTTATCTGCTGATGGATATCTAGGTTGCTTCCATGTTCTAGATATTGGAAACAGTGCTGCCATGAACATTGGGATACATATGTAAGCACATCTTCTATTTGTTGACATGTTCTATTTTGCAATACTAAAAAGTCACTTTTGTTGATCCCACCACTGAGCTCCCCAGAAAAGTCTTCAACTCTTAGGAAACTGAGAAGCTCCCAAAGGCCAACACAAGTTTTTCCAGCGTTTTAATTTTCACTTAAAATCTCAAATGTTGTCATTGGCATCAAATCTTGTCAGTTACTTTCCTTGGTGTTCATTTTAGATAACATATCTACGGTATCCAAGTTGATGTGTTTGTCGTTCTTTCAAGTGAAAAAAGTATTCTATGAAAAAAATGGCTAGTTTCACTTGAAAATTACACAATCATGTGAGTGTTTCTCCTTAAGGCAACCATAGAACTTTGGTTACTCAGCAGAAGTGTTTTATGCATATTCCCCATTTATTACAGAAACTAATTTAAAAGTACATGGACTTATGGTCAATATTAAAAATAATAGTAATAATTTTCACTGCTTCACTAAGGTCAGTCCACAGTGAAACTGGCGCATTTTTATTGCAAGTGTGTGTTGGAGAAGAATTCAATGTTTGGTTCCATTGTCTTCATTCATGGTGAGTTGTCGGCCATTTGAGTCACCATTTGCTTTTGTATCATCACTGAAATATCAACAAAGTGAAAATGTAAATAACATGTATCATTATAAAAATAATTTTGACCTCAACAGCTTTCTGTGACACACTGGTGGCTCAAAAGGTAAAGTATCTGTCTACGATGCGGGAGACCTGGGTTAGATTCCTGGGTTGGGAAGATCCCTTAGAGGAGCGCATGGTGGAGCATGGTGGGCTATAGTCGATGGGGTCGCAAAGAGTTGGACATGACTGAGCAACAAAGTATACAATGGTGTAAATGACATGGCATTAGTTTCAAGGAAAATTTGGTGATATTACCAGGTGTGCAACACAGACTGCCCTACTCCCAGTCCCAGACTGAGTTTTAAGTGCTGAAGGAAGTCTCTGTATAGTGCCAGCATCATCGCTCTCAATGCTCCCAGTTCTCCTTGTCTCTTCCCACTAATATAACTGATCATTTTGTCCACACCAATAGACTGATTAGGACCAAGGATGCTAAAGTCAGACTATCTTGCCTCTGCCTTACATTAATTACAACTTTGGGCAAATTAACTTCTCTGATTTTGTTTCAGTTTCTTTGCATTTGTAAAATGATGATAAGTAATAGGTTGTTTTGAGGACTAAAAGAGTTCATGATATACCATACTTAGAACTCTACAGAACATTGTAAGCTACCAGCAAATATTAGTTGTTGCTGTTACTATTATTTAATGATTTACTCCTGCTAGTGAAGTTTGCATGTTAGCCAGGAATATCTTGTACAATTGGATTGAATATCCAACTGATAGAATTTCAAGCATAGTCAGCAAACAGTTTTGTTGTTGGTTTTTTTTTCTTTCAGTTTTTAGGTCTAGTTTGTGGGGACAACAGACATTTCAGAACCCCTGAAGTCACCCATGGTATCCATGGATGCATATGAAATGACTATGTTAATAAGCTCATTCTTAATGTTCAGTCAATAATATACTCCCAGAGGAGTCCACAAGGAGGTAGTTATGTCTTTGTTCAGTTTTTAGGCTCTGTTAAACCACTCACACAGTAATTTGTGTATGGTTGGGTCCTGATAAATGCATGTAAAATATATATACTGAAAAGAAAATATATATATACATTTGCAAGTGAACTGTTCCTTGGAAAAAATGATTCTCTAAGAGCAATATCTCCTGAGTTTCCCTGATTAAACCAAATAAAATTTTCTTAAAAAGAAGACTTGAAATAACATGTGTCTTCTGGCTATAGCTCCCAGCAGTACATAACATGAGAATGTTATCATTCTCCAACCCCCCAAAAAGGAGCCATTTGTTGCATAAGAAAAATAAAAGCTTAAAAATGATTTCCCCACAAAAGGAAGTATAGCTTATTGCATGTATTCATATCAGTCTCTGCTCCAGCAGAGAATGGCTTACATAATTGTATTTGGGGAACTCTCTTGTACAGAGAGATTTATAGTTTGGGGCTTATAAAAAACCTATTTTTATTTTAAAATATAGACTCTCGGCAAGTGTCACCCTGAAGAATCAGGCCTCCTGGACTATTTTGTTACATTTTAGGAGATAAAAAACCATGCGGCAGTTACACTATTAAGCCACAGCAATGGAGCTGCCACTCTCAACCTCATTACTCAAGGCTCTCTTTAGTTCAATTATACACCTCTACAGCTAAGGAAGATAGATGGAGGTCATTTGAGAGCTGTAAACCACAATGCTTTGAATGCAGAACTATGTTTTTAAACTGATTTACACCTTGTTCTCCAGTGTTCTACAGCGGGGGCTTGGATTGAAATGCAGGGGCCATGATTGAAAAGGCTTTTTCTTGGTTTCAGCATCACAGTCCATGCTGGCTAGCAATTATTACCTCTATTAAATGGCAAGGGACGATGAATGTCGCCTTCATTACTTCAATGTGAGCAGCAAAACCAAACCAAACCAAAAGGGAAATAAGAGTTCTTAGTCAGAATATCCTTTGGGGAAGAAGGAATGACATTTACGTCTCCTGTAAGTTTTAACTTGATTGTGTGTATTGGCCCAGCAAGAAAGGAATTGGGTAATTGAATGGAGCAATTTGCTTTTTCAGCATTGAAGAAACTACTGTCATGCTGCCCTGATTTAACTCACATACATCTCCCAGTGTGAAAGGGGTAATGTGTACTAAAGGAAGTTAATTAAACAAGGCAAATCCACATAAACTTCTCCCAGAGAAATGAAAGATTTTATGAATTTGCGTGTGTGCTTTAGTTGCTCAGTTGTATCAGATTCTTTGCGACCCCATTGATTCTGGCCTGCCAGACTCCTCTGTCCATGGGATTCTCCAGGCAAGAACATTGGAATGGGTTACCATTCCCTTCTCCAGGAGATCTTCCTGATCCAGGGATCGAATCCGGTTCTCCTGCAATTCAAGGTAAGTGTATTTGACTTCCCTGAAGCAGCTACTCTGCTTCAGTGTTCTGGGTTAAACTTCTATAACTCCTCCCTTAATTGTTTAGTGTTACTTCAGAACATTGTCATCACAGGAAATTAAAAAGCACATTAAATAAATAATTAACAATAACAAACAAAAAATGTATCTATGAGAAAGTGCTGCTTTTCTTTCCCTTTCCCTGCTTAAAGTTGAATAGAAGGATGTGTCAAGCAATAGGGTTTCCATGGCCCCAAATTTTACCCTAATGGATCACCAGGAACTAAACAACCTAGATTCTTCAGTTATATGTGATTCCATTGGACATATATCCACAATGCCAAAGAGTTCCATAAAAGTTCACTCCTGAATTATAGGCTATAAAGAATTTTATTCCCACTGATACGTTTTTATTTGGGAAAAAAAAAAAAAAAAGACCTTTTCAAGTACCCACTTAAGGCCAGAATAGAATCAATCCTGTCTCCTTTTCAGAAGAAAATAATGATTGAATTTGAGTCATATACTAGGTCTGCTGTGATGTAGTTTCTCCATGTAAGTTAATCTTGTTAGTTTTTTTTTTTTATGAGATGATATTTAAGAAGTTCCTTAAACCCCTAACAGCCTTAAAAAACAGTGGACTTATGAAACATTTCATTAACATTTAAAGTTATCTCAGACATACTGCTGAGCTGTAGAAAATATTTTTAAGGGCTAAACATTTTATGGCCACCTTAACGGTGCCTTATAAAAGAGCTGAAACCTTCTAAGGTTCTGTTCAGACTTTGGATTCAATATATCTTGTGGCATGCTATAAGTAGAGACTCAAATGGGAAATTTTTCCCATTCTGAATATTTAGTAGGATTTTACCTTGAAATTGTATGTATTGCTGTTAACTAAGAATGTCAGTTATGTTTTTTACCACCACCTACTATATGTACCACTACAGGATTCTTGCCTGAGAAATCCCATAGACAGAGGAGGCTGTCAGGCTGCAGTCTGTGGGGCCACAAAAGAGTCAGACACAACTGATCAACTAAGCTTTGGGCTTCCCTGGTGGCTCAGAGGGCAAAGAATCTGCCTGCAACACAGTATCCCCTGGAGAAGGGAATGGCTACCCGCTCCAGTAGTCTTGCCTGGAGAATCCCATGGACAGAGGAGCCTGACGGGCTATAGTCCGTGGGGTCACAAAGAGCCGAACACAACTGAACGACAAACACTTTCACTTATTTCCACTATGAGTACCACATTATCACTGCTTTCTTTGTTGACCTTGCTCCCTGTGATGCTTTTGCTCGCAAACCACACTTTAGCTGGACTGGCCTTTCTGTTCCTCAGACATGGCAAGTCTACCTGGAAGTGCCTTTTGCTTGGAACTAACTCTCTTCCCTGAATATATATAGAGCTAGCTCCCATTCACCTTTGAACTGAGCATAAAAGTCCCTCCAGAAAACTGTTTTGACCATCTTTGTCCTCAGTCACTCTCCACCACATTCCCATGTTTATTTTTATGTCCCTGGATGGGCTTAAACCACCTGAAGTATTCATATTTTGACTTACTTGTGCTTATTTTCTGTCTCTTACAACTTTAACATAAGCTCCTTGAATGTAAGAATCTTATCTTCTTACTTATAGCTGAATATCCATATCCTGCAAAGGTAGGAGTGCGACAGATTTTATTTGAAATAGATGAATAATAGGCTTCAGAAACTTGGGAAACTAATAGTTATTAAGAAGGTGAATTCTGTTGAGTAGTTTAGAAGAGTGAGAAATCTTTAAACATTGTCTTAAACCATCCATGAGTAATTGTTATATGGGAAAACAAGTTTCAGAATAATTTATGTAGGAAGGCATATTCCATTTTAATTTAAAAAATAAACAGTATATTCCATGCAGTTAGACATGAGTTAGTATACAAATGGAACATGATTTAGAAAAAAAAACTATAAAAAATAGTAATTATTTCTGGGAGAAGGAATTACATGTTTACTTTCTAAATTCAACTTATCTGTAATATTTTACTTTTTACAATAAATATTCATGTATTCAACAAATAACTATTGATTATCTACTATGTTCCTGGGACTATTCTTAATGTTAATCAATGAGCAAATACAAATACATCAATGAGCAAATACATCAATGAGCAAATCAAATTCCCTACCTTCACAGACCTTCCATTCTATTTTCTAGAGGAAAATAGATCTAGTGAAGAAAAATAAAGCCAAGTTGATACACAGAGAGAAACAGAGAGAAGTCCAGTATTTTGGATAAAAAGATCTTTTGACCAGATGATATTTAAGCAAAGACTTAAATGAGATCTACCAATCAGGGAAGTTTTGGTTATGTTGGAGTAGCCAACCAACACAGAACTTCAGTGGTGGTTTAAAACAGCAAAGGACTTGTTCAGTGGTTTAAAACAACAAAGGAGAATTTGTCTCTCACCCACAGTGATGTCCAGCTTGGGTTGTTGAGGATTCTGTAGCCATCATGCAGTCATCCTGGCTGATGGGCTCTGCCGTCTTGTAGCAGCGCCACCTAGAATAGGTGGCCTTTCTGACCATGATGAGAGGGCAGAAGGCTGGAGAGTCAAGCAGCACAACTAAATTCAACCAAAGCCTTTACTTAAACGTAACATGCCTCTTCTGTTCACAAGTCATGGGTCTATCATCAAAGTAACCTTTTGTGTATCTGGAAGTAAAAGAGAACCAGAGATTAGTGGACATCTGGGATATTCACTATAGCCATCCATGTCAATGCTGGAAGAAGAGTCTCCAAGAAAAGGGGACAGAAATTACAAAGGCCTGAGGGGTGTATGTGTTTGTTGTGTTCCAGGAAGGTAAGCAACCTGGCTAGAGTATGGTAAGTTAAGAGGAAAATGAGCTTCACAACACGGTCAAAGGTCAGATTAGGTAGCGTCTTATGTTGTTGTTTTAGTTACTAAGTCATGTCTGACTCTTTTGCAACTCCATGGACTGCACCCCGCCCGACTCCTCTGTCCATGGGATTTCCCAGGCAAGAATACTTGAGTGGGTTGCCATTTCCTTTTCCAGGGAATCTTCCTGACCCGGAGATCAAAAGCACATCTCCTACGCTGGCAGGTGTGTTCTTTACCACTGAGCCACCAGGGAAACCCAGGGTCTTATAACCTATCATTATCATTCTAAGTATGATGGAAAACCACTGGGAGAGATTTGAGCCCAGGCATGATGCTTTCCAATTAATGAATCACTCCCTGTTATCACAAAAAAGAAGCAACATAAAGTAACTATAATCAACAACAAAAAAAGAAAAAAAAAGAGAGAGAGAGACTATCAAACTTAATAGACATGGAAGGAGAAAGAAGAATCACAAATCAGTTAGATAAATAGGTAGAGACCCAAATGGTTTAAAGTTGCAGGCAGTTCCAAGGATTTGATTGCACATGAATAAATCCCTCAGCAGTTCTTTTCACACCAGCTGAAGCCTTAAAATGTCAAAAGACACAAAAAGAATATGAGCTCTTTTAATATGGGTAAACAAATTAATTAAGTATGCACAGATGGCTGCTGCACAGAGCAAGTGAGAGGGCAGCTTTCAATTGAAGGTGCCCAGAAGCTGCTGCTACTACCACTTAGGGAAAGAAACCCATAGGTCCTTTGGGAAGCTCTTTGTCATTTTAATAGGGGTTTTATAGTCTCTGGTCCCTTCTCAGTGTTTCTGGAGACTGCGGGTATATGTGCGCCTTGTTGCTAGACTCAAGTAACAGAACAACTCTGGTATGTTTGGTAAATGTCTTAGTGCTTACTGTGAATCAACACGCAGCTTCCCAGGTTCACATTGCTAAGCATCTTGTCTCATTAGTAGACCTTCAGGCTTGAGTCTATTTCTGCAACAATTAAGAGAAACTGTAAAGGACAGATTATGCTGTAGGAATATAAATTACTATTAATGGAAGAAATCAGACATCCTCTGGGTCTTGCGGGAGATGAGTGGTATATTTAAAAGAAAAGCAAGAAGTTCAGTGTTCCAAACAAAGGGCCCAGAAGCAAGAAAAATTTCACCCTGTTTGTGGAACACTACATCTGGCGGTCTTCTTTTTTGGTATTCATTTCAACAAATTTGACACTTCTGGCCCTTTCTCCTACTATGAATATGGAAGGCTGAATCCTGTAAATATCTCCTAAATATCTCTCACAGTAATCTATTCCTTTTTATTTTCACTCCGTCTTGCTCCCATCCTAGTCCAAAGCCCCATCATCTCTTGCCTGAAATATGATTTTGGGTCCTAACTGATCTCTGACCTCCATTCTTAGCTGATTTCATCCAATTTCCCTGCAGCATTAAAAAAAAACAAATTTTCCTCATCCAAATCGAGTCATGTCTGCCTCCTTTCTTAAATCTCTTAGTGCCTTTCCATTGTTTTCAGATAAAACCCCAAATTTTGCTTCATTAGAAAAAAAGATTTGCAAGCAGGTGTTTAGTCTCTTTTCTAATGATCTTTTCAGCGGTGCGATACTCTGCCTTTCCTCCTTCACTAGTGAATTGCAGCGCACTGGTCTCCCTGTCACTTTAAGGAGATCCACTAAGCTTTTCTCTAGGCCTCGAATAGTTTTGCTCTCCGAGTCTTCCCTACCTCTTCTCTATCTTGGTAAACTTCTATTCAAGGATCGCTCTCTCTCTTTCTCTCTCATTTATTTTTTACTGCTTTTGAGAGAGCATGGTAGTCTCTAAGGTATGAATTCTTCAATATTTTTTTAGATTTCCTTTGTGGTATAATGTGTGTTCAATTTTTTGATATGTTCCAAATGTGCTTTAAAAATACATGTTCTCTAATTTTTAGGAGCAGTATTCATAAATATTTATTGACAGGCTTACAGATTGTATTATTAAATAATACCAATATTTAATTTACCTTTGCTGCTGCTAAGGTGCTTCAGTCTCGTCCGATCTTTTGCCTGGAAAATCCCATGGACGGAGGAGCCTGGTGGGGTCGCTAAGAGTCTGGCACGACTGAACGACTTCACTCTCACTTTTCATTTTCATGCATTGGATTAAGAAATGGCACCCCACTCCAGTACTCTTTTGCCTGGAAAATCCCATGGATGGAGGAGCCTGGTGGGCTGCAGTCCATGGGGTCGCTAAGAGCCTGGCACAACTGAACGACTTTTCACTTTCATGCATTGGAGAAAGAAATGGCAACCCACTCCAGTGTTCTTGCCTGGAAAATCCCAGGGACGGGGGAGCCTGGTGGGCTGTTGTCTATGGGGTTGCACAGCATCGGACATGACTGAAGTCTCTTAGCAGCAGCAGCATTACTAAAATAGTTATGTTAAAATCTCCCATTGTGAGTGTGGATTTGTCAATCTCCTCTCATGACTCTCTCAATTTTTGCTTTACTTTTTTGAGCCTGTGTTATTAGAGGCATATCAGTTTGGAATTTTCTTATAATATTTTTTAGCATGATGTATTGCTTTTCTGCATCTCTTAAAATGCTTTTAAAACTGATAATGCTTTTTCTTTAAAGTCATTCTTAAGTTATTATTTGAAGGTAATCTATCTTCTTTATGGGTTTCCCTGGTGGCTCAGACAGTATCAAATCTGACTGCATTGCAAGAGACCTGGGTTTGATCCCTGGGTGGGGAAGATCCGCTGGAGAAGGGAATGGCACCCAGTGCAGTATTCTCACCTGGGGAATTCCATGGACAGAGGAGCCTGGTGGGCTACAGTCCATGGGGTTGTGAAGAGTTGGACATAACTGACCAACTCACACACACACACACACACACACGTTCTTTATCATTGCTTCTAAGATTGACCTTTACCTTTGGTATTTTGGAGTGTTACTGGAAGTCAAGGTATGGATTACTATTCATTTGTCCTTCAAGCAAATTAGTTTCCTTAATTTAAGAATTAATTTCTTGGGTCAGTTTTGGAAATGTTTCATTCTTATCTTTGAAAATTACTTTTTAAAAAAAAATTATCTTTACTCTCTTTTTTCAGAAATGCCACTAATGGATCCTACATATACCTTAACTTCTTTTTTATAATTTTTATTTCTTTATTTCTCTGAACTTCATTCTGTGTAATTATATTTATTTTCCAGTTTTCACTCTTTGTATCATTATGTTCAACCTATTAACTAAATTTTTCATATCAAGGACTTTAGATTTTTATTTCTAAAAGTATTGTTTGACTCTTTTTCTACTGGTATTTTGTTTATGATACCTCACACATTTTTAGACTCGACTCATTTCTGCTTTCAGTCATTTTAAATATCCTTATTTGATACTCCCTTTCAATTTTTGTTCTGAAGTTCATTAGATTCTAGTCCTGCTATTTATTGAGCAGGTTTTGTAATTACTTTTATCATAGCATAACCTTCCTCTGGGAATATCCTTTGTGACCTTTTTGGGGAATTATATCTTAAGAATGAGTTTTATATTACTTCTCCTAGGACCTACCTTGGCTATTACTGTCCAAGTATCCATTTTTAAGTTAAATTCTTCATTTAAGGCTTATCAAAGAACGAGAGTGTATAATGTCTAGGCAAACACAAAGTTTCTGGTTGTCCATTTAAGCCAATGAGTAACTTTTCTCTGGTCTATCCTTTTATAAAGAGTACAGTTCTATGAGGATCTTGACCTTATTATATGAGGAGGGGATGCTAAGTTTCAACTCTCTGCCTCAAACAGACCTAAGAACTGTAGGCATAAAAACTCATGCCTCTAGGTCACAAATCCTGTGGTTCCCACTAGTATATTCATTCCTTGTGCACCGGCAGTATAACTATACTTGCTAACTATTCTGATATTTCATTTTCTCTCTCTTTCCAGCTAGGACTTTAAAATTTATCTCTGTTTGAATTCAGATAAAATTTATCACTATATGAACATCTATTATCTATGGTGCATCATCATGATGTTGTGAAAATGAGGAAAGCCATTGTGAACTGATACAGAATGATTTCCAGAACAAATTGTCAAATAAAAGAACAAGGTACAAAATAAAACACATATTATGCTATGTTTTATACAAGAAAAAAAACCAGAAAAAAAATCAATAATTTTGTATGTGTACATGTGGACTTTTATTTTTGCTAAAGGAAATGTAGGATGGATAATTCAGATTCTGACTAAAAATGGTTTCATCTATGGGAGTAAGTAGTCACATGGAAGAATGACCAGGGATTGTAGGGAGATATCTTCAGCATATGTTTTTAATACAGTTTTGACCTTCAAAATGTGCAAATGTTTTACATGCTCAAAAATCACAGTAAATAAAAAAGATAAAAGGGCCAACTCTAAAATTTAATGTTTGCAGAAATAAATGAAGCTAACTATATTTCAAACTGATAATATAATCACACAGATAAAATAATTAATCCAAATAGATGTTTACACACAATAATCTAATTGTATACCCTTAATAGGTTATAGTCTAAGGTTAAAAAGAATTGCAAAGAAACCTTGAACTTTAGTTAGAAGGTTTGTTTTGATAATAGTGTTGGTGTTGTAAATATGAAACAATTTTTCATGTATTATAGAACAAAGCAAATAAATAAATGCATTGATGTTATTAGAAGTCAGCATTCTAACTGCAGAAGGAGATATACATGTGAATGAAGAGATAAGAAAGGATCTTATAGCACTTCATCTGAAAGTATCAATATGAATTCGTAATTTATAACTCTTAATTCTTAGCTCCATCCACTGAAAGGATTAAGAAGCAGGGATATCCAGCAGTAATGAGCGCATTAAGTTCCTACGCCTTACTTTCCAAATATTTTCCCCCCACTATGCTCTATGCTTGTGTGGATATAAAGTTAGAAAAATATATGCTGAAGAGTTTCCAATGACAATGAAACAAGGAGAATTGTCAGTAAGCAGACTGAGAAAAAGAAGAGAACATCTTTGTATAGACTGACTTGTTTCCGTAAGCAGGAGCTCCTTTTGCAATCTGCAAATTCTAATGAAGTGAATAAAAACAGCACGCACAAAATGAAAGGAGAAACGTGTATGTGTTTTTTTAAGCAAGGAAGCAAAATAAACCTTGTTCTTTTTTATTTTAAACTTTTACTAAATATATTTCAAACTAAATTGAAATATACTTATGTTAATGAGTTATTTCATGCCATTTAAAGACATACAAAGGCAATCTATTCTATTCCGCCTTCTCTATGCCTGCTTCTTTGAAGTTACAAGTAGCCATCATGGTGTATATCTCAATATGTCTTTCTCAGTCATACAAATGTCTAGGATGTACTATTTTACAGTGTCTGATTGGGGTATAATTTAATTTGCTTCTACATAGATAAACAGTATGCTGGCACCATTTATTAAAAAATTATTTCTCTAAATACATCTTTTAACAAATAAATGCCTGAGCCTTTTTCCTCCTGATGAGACAGCTCAGCATATAGGGAAGAAAGCCCTCACAGCTCTCTCTGATATTCTGTATTATTGATGCCAATACTCAGATATTGGCTGGGAATAGTGTACCTGAGTGAGCTAGATGGTAGTGTGGCCTTTAGAGTGTGGTGCCAGGTAAAGCCTGTATTATTATTTTTTTAATTGGAGTATAATTGCTTTACAATGTTTAGTCTCTCCTGTACAGAAATGTGAATCAGCTGTATGCATACACGTATCCCTCCCTCTTGAGCCTTCCAGCCCCAGCCCCTCATCCATCTGCAAGGCCAGAATAGAGACACAGACAAAGAGAACACAGAGGTGGAAGGAAAGGGTGGGACACATTGAGAGAATAGCATTGACGTATATACACTACTGTGTGTACATGTAAAATAGCTAGTGGGAACCTGTTGTATGGTCTGTGATAAGCCTTTATTTTTTTAAAGTAATTTGTTCTCTCTCCATAAAAAGTGTAAAACTATCTCTTTATCCCCGAGATTCAGTCATTTTATAAGAATATGTCTATGAAAGTATCTTATGAATCTTGCTCAGAAATTCCTTTAATATTGCAAACTCAGTTCTTTAGTTCAGGAAAATTTTAGGCTAAAAACATGAGCAGGTTCTTCCTGTAAAAGGTTTCTATTGCTGTGTAACAAATTGGCACACACTTAAACATTTAAAAAATATACATTTATTATCTCGGTTTCTGTGAGTCAGGAGTCTGGGTCCTGTGCAAGGCAGCAACTGAAGTCTCAGCTGGGGCTGTGGTCTCATTCAAGACTAGTGTGGGGAAGAATCCACTTCCTCACTCGTGTGATTTTATTGGAGGCATTTGATTTCTTGTGGTTGTAGGAAGGAGAGTTTCATTTTTTTTCTAGCTATTGGCTGGACGTCACTCTCAGCTCCTAGAACCCTCCACCCCAACCTCTGGTTCCCTGACATGTGACCCTCTCCATAGGCAGCTCACTGCATGGCAGTCTGCTTCTTCAGAATCACCAAAGGGGAGAATCTGTTAGAGAAAATCTGTTGGCAAATGAAATCTTCAGTTCAGTTCAGTTCAGTCGCTCAGTCGTGTCCAACTCTTTGCGACCCCATGAATTGCAGCACGCCAGGCCTCCCTGTCCATCATCATCTCACGGAGTTCACTCAGGCTCACATCCGTCAAGTCGGTGATGCCATCCAGCCATCTCATCCTCTGTTGTCCCCTTCCCCTCCTACCCACAATCCCTCCCAGCATCAGAGTCTTTTCCAGTGAGTCCACTCTTCACATGAGGTGGCCAAAGTACTGGAGCTTCAGCTTTAGCATCATTCCTTCCAAAGAAATCTCAGGGCTGATCTCCTTCAGAATGGACTGGTTGGATCTCCTTGCAGTCCAAGGGACCCTCAAGAGTCTTCTCCAACACCACAGTTCAAAAGCATCAATTCTTCGGCACTCAGCCTTCTGCACAGTCCAACTCTCACATCCATACATGACCACAGGAAAAACCATAGCCTTGACTAGACGGACCTTAGTCGGCAAAGTAATGTCTCTGCTTTTGAATATACTATCTAGGTTGGTCATAACTTTCTACCAAGGAGTAAGCGTCTTTTAATTTCATGACTGCAGTCACCATCTGCAGTGATTTTGGAGCCCACCAAAATAAACTCTGACATTGTTTCCACTGTTTCCCCATCTATTTCCCATGAAGTGATGGGACCAGATGCCACGATCTTCATTTTCTGAACGTTGAGCTTTAAGCCAACTTTTTCGCTCTCCTCTTTCACTTTCTCTCACATCAAGAGGCTTTTTAGTTCCTCTTTACTTTCTGCCATAAGGGTGGTGTCATCTTCATATCTGAGGTGATTGATATTTCTCCCGGCAATCTTGATTCCAGCTTGTGCTTCTTCCAGTCCAGGGTTTCTCATGATGTACACTTCATAGAAGTTAAATAAGCAGGGTGACAATATACAGCCTTGACGTACTCCTTTTCCTATTTGGAACCAGTCTGTTGCTCTACGTCCAGTTCTAACTGTTGCTTCCTGACCTGCATACAAATTTCTCAAGATGCAGGTTAGGTGCTCTGGTATTCCCATCTCTTTCAGAATTTTCCACGGTTTATTGTGATCCACACAGTAAAAGGCTTTGGCATAGTCAATAAAGAAGAAATAGATGTTTTTCTGGAACTTTCTTGCTTTTTCCATGATCCAGCGGATGTTGGCAATTTGATCTCTGGTTCCTCTGCCTTTTCTAAAACCAGCTTGAACATCAGGGAGTTCACGGTTCACTTATTACTGAAGCCTGGCTTGCAGAATTTTGAGCATTACTTTACTAACATGTGAGATGAGTGCAATTGTGCAGTAGTTTGAGCATTCTTTGGCATTGCCTTTCTTTGGAATTGCAATGAAAACTGACCTTTTCCAGTCCTGTGGCCACTCCTGAGCTTTCCAAAGTTGCTGGCATATTGAGTGCAGCACTTTCACAGCATCATCTTTCAGGATTTGAAACAGCTCAACTGGAATTCCATCACCTCCACTAGCTTTGTTCATAGTGATGCTTTCTAAGGCCCACTTGACTTCACATTCCAAGATGTCTGGCTCTAGATTAGTGATCACATCATCATGATTATCTGGGTCGTGAAGATCATTTTTGTACAGTTCTTCTGTGTATTCTTGCCACCTCTTCTTAATATCTTCTGCTTCTGTTAGGTCCAGACCATTTCTGTCCTTTATCGAGCCCATCTTTGCATGAAATGTTCCCTTGGTATCTCTAATTTTCTTGAAGAGATCTCTAGTCTTTCCCATTCTGTTGTTTTCCTCTATTTCTTTGCATTGATCGCTGAAGAAGGCTTTCTTATCTCTTCTTGCTATTCTCTGGAACTCTGCGTTCAGATGCTTATATCTTTCCTTTTCTCCTTTGCTTTTCGCTTCTCTTCTTTTCACAGCTATTTGTAAGGCCTCCCCAGACAGCCATTTTGCTTTTTTGCATTTCTTTTCCATGGGGATGGTCTTGATCCCTGTCTCCTGTACAATGTCACAAACCTCATTCCATAGTTCATCAGGCACTCTATCTATCAGATCTAGGCCCTTAAATCTGTTTCTCACTTCCACTGTATAATCATAAGGGATTTGATTGAGGTCATACCTGAATGGTCTAGTGGTTTTCCCTACTTTCTTCAATTTGAGTCTGAATTTGGTAATAAGGAGTTCATGATCTGAGCCACAGTCAGCTCCTGGTCTTGTATTTGTTGACTGTATAGAGCTTCTCCATCTTTGGCTGCAAAGAACATAATCAATCTGATTTCAGAGTTGACCATCTGGTGATGTCCATGTGTAGAGTCTTCTCTTGTGTTGTTGGAAGAGGGTGTTTGCTATGACCAGTGCATTTTCTTGGCAAAACTCTATTAGTCTTTGCCCTGTTCATTTCACTTTCCAAGGCCAAATTTGCCTGTTACTCCAGGTGTTTCTTGACTTCCTACTTTCGCATTCCACTCCCCTATAATGAAAAGGACAACTTTTTTGGATATTAGTTCTAAAAGGTCTTGTAGGTCTTCATAAAACCATTCAACTTCAGTTTCTTCAGCGTTACTGGTTGGGGCATAGACTTGGATAACTGTGATATTGAATGGTTTGCCTTGGAGATGAACAGAGATCATTCTGTCATTTTTGAGATTGCATCCAAGTACTGCATTTCGGACTCTTTTTTTGACCATGATGGCTACTCCATTTCTTCTGAGGGATTCCTGCCTGCAGTAGTAGACATAATGGTCATCTGAGTTAAATTCACCCATTCCAGTCCATTTTAGTTCGCTGATTCCTAGAATGTCGACGTTCACTCTTGCCATCTCTTGTTTGACCACTTCCAATTCGCCTTGATTCATGGACCTGACATTCCAGGTTCCTATACAATATTGCTCTTTACAGCATCGGATCTTGCTTCTATCACCAGTCACATCCACAACTGGGTATTGTTTTTGCTTTGGCTCCATCCCTTCATTGTTTCTGGAGTTATTTCTCCACTGACCTCCAGTAGCATATTGGGCACGTAATGACCTGGGGAGTTCCTCTTTCAGTATCCTATCATTTTGCCTTTTCATACTGTTCATGGGGTTCTCAAGGCCAGAATACTGAAGTGGTTTGCCATTCCCTTCTCCAGTGGACCACATTCTGTCTGGCCTCTCCACAAAGACCCACTCTTCCTGGGTTGCCCCACAGGCATGGCTTGGTTTCATTGAGTTAGACAAGGCTGTGGTCCTAGTGTGATTAGATTGACTAGTTTTCTGTGAGTATGGTTTCAGTATGTCTGCCCTCTGATGCCCTCTTACAACACCTACCATCTTACTTGGGTTTGTCTTACCTTGGGCGTGGGGTATCTCTTCATGGCTGTTCCAGCAAAGCACAGCCGCTGCTCCTTACCTTGGATGAGGGGTATCTCCTTACTGCCGCCGTTCCTGACCTTCAATGTGGGATAGCTCCTCTAGGCCCTCCTGTGCCTGCTCAGCCACTGCTCCTCGGGTTGCTCCTCCCGGCCACAGGCCCTCGCCTTGGGCATGGGTGGCTCCTCCCAGCTTCTGCCCCTGGCCTCGGGCTCGGGGTGGCTCCTCAGGGTCACCGCCCCTGGCCTCGGGCGCGAGGTTGCTTCTCCAGGCTGCCCCTGACCTCGTATGTGGGATGTCTCCTCCTGGCCGCCAATGAAATCTTAGAAGTGGCAAATCCTCACCTTTGGCCTTTTCTGTTCCTTAAAATTAAGTCACAGGTCTTACCCTCAGGGAGAGAGGATTATGCAACCTGAGAATAGAACAATCAGGGATAATAGTGGGGGGTGTGCGTGTGTGCAGTCATCTTAGAGTCTCACACCTCCTATAGTAGAGTTATTTGTGTGTTTATTTTGTATTTTATAACTAATACTGCAGGGTAGCTGGGTAGGAGGTTAACTCATACCTGAGTTCGCATTTCAGTTCGAATATTTCAACTCTGTATAATCTTGAGCAATTTTCACAATCTTTGTGTCTCAACTTCCTCATAAGTAAAATCAGAATGGTAAGAGTGTCCACCTCATGGAATCCTCTAAGGATTACATAAAATTAATAATTTTAAAGCACTTAGTACAGTGTTTGAAATATATTGTTCTCATTAATCTCAGTGTATATATAACATAAATACATAATAGAAAATATTTAAAGATAATTTTTTTAGATGCAAATAAATAATGTTCTAAAGAGTTTTTCTCACACTCAAGGAGATGGTTTTATATGCCTCTGATGTCCACAGATTCCACTTTGAAGTCTACTGTATCAGTTACCATGCAGGCTGTGATATCCTGACAAAATCCCATTCGTGAAGTATAATAGCCATTCATTTATATGAAATCACAGGGTTCTAAAGCTGGAAAAAGTCTTCAGAACCATTTTCCCCAAACTTTCCCATTTTATAGATAAGGAATCAGAAATCCAGAGAAGTTAAGTGTTGTACCAAAGATTACATGGCTCCGAGGTATCAAAAGAAGAAGAAGGAATCTCCCTTGGAGCTCAAAGCAAGAAACCATGAGAAAAAAAGACAGTCTTAGTCATCAGCCTGCAGTAAAACAGTCTATATGAAATTCAGCACTGTCATATGTACTGTGATGTTCCTGAAAATATTTTACCAATTTTGATAATAGCCATTTTAGGTATACTAATGCCTGACTTCTATACTCAATAAAAAACACACTTTCTAGAAAACCCAGAAAAGATGGATTTATAAGTATGAGACATATTTATTGGGGATAATCCCCATTAAAAGAGAATAATTAAATACCACTCAATCTTAGTAAGATGATAGATAATGTACTAATATTATGTGAGTCCGATGGGCATTGTTAAATGATTGGAGTCCCCATTTAGGGTCCCACATAATTATACTTCCTATCATGGCAGAGGCGTTGGTGCCTTTTGTTAATCAGTATCGCTCTCAACCACTGTGGGACATTCAGCCAATCAGACCGCTCAATTATTGTGGGTTGAATGGTCTTGACCTCATGAATATGAATAGAGAATACACACAATAGAGCAGTACTTTTAATGACAATGAAACTGCCATGAGGGATGAAAGAAAGTGTGGATTTAAAAAAATAATTAAAATTGCAATGAGAAAAATCATAATTAGCTGTGAGGATTACATGTATTTGTTCAAATGTTTCTCACTTGCCTTTTGGACAAAGAGCCAGAATAAATCATTTTATACTTCATTTCCTCTAGATATGGCTGTCCCAACTGCTGACAGCTGGACCTAGCTCGCATTTAAATAATATAAAGATCTATGTAAATATTTGGAAAACAGAAGCAGAAGGATGAGAGTTCAGGCTCTTAAACCAAGTGTCACGAAGTTTAACTGGATATATAAAACTTGAATGGTGCCTGGTTACTATGTCACGGTTCAAAGGCATCACGATGTGAAGGGTGTCAGTCAAAACCCTTGGAAATGTGGCTCTAAATAACAGTGTGAAGGAAGAGATGATATAAAATGTGTAATATTTACTTACTTAGTCCTCTTATTCCACTTTCACCTCTTCTGAAAAGTGCCATGCTTTTGCTTACAAAGGCACACAAAAAAAGCAGAACAAAATAACATAAATTAGAATGGATTGAGAAATATAAAAGGAGTACAAGAGTCAGGTCATAAATGAAGATATGGATGAAGTCAAAACACAAACGTACATATGATGAAATTTTACATGCAAGGGGTCGTTATGATCTACATTCATTCACGAAGTCCCCTTTCATTAACAAAGAGTTGCATAAGGAAAGCAAATTATGCCTGAAGATATTCACTAATGAGTGCCCACTCTGAAAAAGGGTCTCCTTGTTTACCCCTAGCATCTACCCTCACCAGGTGAATCCTCATCTCTTCCTGATGATTGCAATTGTTCAATGAAAACAGAGTGCTTTGTGTAGTGAACTTACAAATCTTGAAAAAAGATGCAGGACTTCAGGAAGTAGGTGAAAGTCAGAATACATAACCTCTCGAATTATAAGCCAGTGGCAAATGAGAGTCTGGCAGAGTTAGGTTAGTTAACAACTAAATAAGGAGAAGTGGATGAGGAAGACATCACTGGTGTACACTTCAAAAGCGAAAGATTTGAATATCAAAGGATTAAGAAAGGCCCTTGGGAAAATCGATGAAGCTCTTGAATATTTCTGCAGAAATGACCTTCTACATCTTACTATGAAAGTCAAAAGTGAAAGATGTCTTACTAAGCTATCATATAATGTTATCAGAATAAAACGCCAAGTAGATCATCAGCATAACCTTTGGGTTTTGTTTAATAAATCAGTGCATGGTGTCTAAGTATGTTAAATTTAGACAGCATAAACTTTTATAATTTTAATTTTGTTTTTTGAGATAAAATTTCTACCAGCCCTGTCTTCCCACCACTCTCCCATCCCCATTCCCTGCTCAATTACCAAGGTCATTTACTAGAAAATTTCAGTCTCTGATTTAAAAGGTCTTTGTTTTAGTATTAATTATTGCTAATAATAAGTGCCTTACATGCTTGTAAGAGTGGAAGCTATCTTTCAGGAGCAAAATCTAGGGGCAAATCACAAGGAGTTATATGATTCATAATGTCCTTGAGATAAAAACAAGTCAGATGCTCAGCTTTGAAAAGGCACATTTATTTCTGGGACCAAGCCTGGAACCACACAACCAAGATGCAGTGAAATGCAAAAAACTTCATGATTTTCATAGGCTAGTGCTTTCATTGTAGCTCATAATATTAGCTAATGGCTCCTCACCAGAGCCTAGTTATTAGGTAGATAAGTTTTATTCAACACTGAAGTGTTTTTGCCTGAATGACTAACACTTAAATAATCTAGTTTAATCCAAGAATAAATATTAAAATTGGTAAAGCAATGCTTCCTAGAATGCTTTCCAGGCTCACTGGTTCTGAAAACTTCTCCAGAACAAAAAGGGCATGGGGAAATGATCTACAATTAAACAAGTTTGGAAAAGACTAGCTATTATTCATGGAGATTCCCGAGGTACTTTTTGTGTCTAAGAGCTTGGGTAAATTTTTGTAGCATGGTGTCAAGATTTCACTCTGAGTTTTATCCTGAATTTTATCCTGGCTTACCTACTTGTTAGCTATTACCTAGGGCATGTTATTAGCCTCTTCACACCTCAGTGTCCTCATCTGCAAAATGGGAATAAAAATAACTGTACTTTCTACATGAGGTTGCTGTTTCAGTTAGTTAATGCAGAGTGCCTGTTATCACCAACTGCTATGTAAGTAGCAGCTATATATTTGTTCTGCATAGAAAACAGCTTAACATTTTTGAATTCTATGTTTCACACCATATCTGGTTACAGAAGCTTCCTTTCTTTCCGAGAACAGCTATTAACATGTTGAAAATAAGCTCTAAAAAAGTTCCAAAATTTTAATTTTAAAATAAATGTGCATATCACAGTCATTTGTAAAACTTTTTCAAAAAAGAAAATACGCGCCCACTTCTCCTAATGGAGATACTTGACTCAGTGATGTGGAGTGGGCACAATTACTTGAATTTTGGGAATTTCCCTAAAGAAGCAGAACATGGTTCTGAACTATCACTGGGAGTGGTGGTTTTTCAGGTGGGGTTCCTGGATCAGCATCAGTATTAGCATCAGCATCACCTGAGACTTGGTGTAAATGTACATTCTTGATGCCTTCCTTAGACATAGAGCTGAGAAACTGTTGTGGGACTGGTGATCACCTCTGGTGATTTGTTTGAAAATCAGTGTGGATAAAGAGCCTCTTGATGAAAGTGAAAGAGGAGAGTAAAAAAGTTGGCTTAAAGTTCAACATTCAGAAAATGAAGATGATGGCATCTGGTCCCACCACTTCATGGGAAATAGATGGGGAAACAGTGGAAACCATGGCTAACTTTATTTCTGGGGGCTCCAAAATCACTGCAGATGGTGACTGCAGCCATGAAATTAAAAGACGCTTACTCCTTGGAAGAAAAGTTATGACCAACCTAGATAGCATATTCAAAAGCAGAGACATTACTTTACCAACAAAGGTCCCTCTAATCAAGGCTATGGGTTTTCCAGTAGTCATGGATGGATGTGAGAGTTGGACTATAAAGAAAGCTGAGCACCAAAGAATTGATGCTTTTGAACTGTGGTGTTGGAGAAGACTCTTGAGAGTCCCTTGGACAAAAAGGAGATCCAACCAGTCCATCCTAAAGGAGATCAGTCCTGAATATTCATTGGAAGGACTGATGCTGAAGCTGAAACTCCAATACTCTGGCCACCTGATGCGAAGAGCTGACTCATTTGAAAAGACCCTAATGCTGGGAAAGATTGAGGGCAGGAGAAGGGGGTGACGGAGGATGAGATTGCAGATGGCATCACCGACTCAATGGACACGAGTTTGAGTGGACTCCAGGAGTCGGTGATGGACAGGGAGGCCTGGTGTGCCGCAGTCAATGGGGTCGCAAAGAGTTGGACATGACTGAGCGACTGAATTGAACTGAACAGCTGTGAGGGCATGAGTGACTGACTGTCCTTCAGTCATACCTGCACTGAAATTCTCTTTGCTGAGGTTTAGAGATGTGATCTATTTTACTGGGTCTGAGATTATCACTGTGAAAAACAAAGAAAATCATCCTTCTATCTTGTCAATTAAATCTAGAGCCAATGGTTTTAGAAATCAACTGAGCTTGGATCAAAATTAACATTGGATCTACAAGGATCTACATCTACAAAGAAGGCCACCTGGGGTGGTTTTTTATGCTGCCAGCTTAGTTAACCAGAACCTTGTATCCAAGAACCCCATTCCCAGAGTATCTGGGTTAGGACAGCCCTCAAGAAAAATGTGCTTAAGGTTGGGAAGATGGATGTGAAGCAGTAACCATGGCGCTTAGAGGTCAATGTAAGCTGTCAGGTGCTGTTAAAGTCCTTGGATATTGTGACCTGTTGTTGGTCTACCTTGTTGGCAAAGACCAACACCAATGTTCACAACTGTGCTTCCTCCTGAATCTCCTCCTTCATCTTCTCCAGGCCTGGACCAGATGTGTGTGCAGCTCCCCAGGGAAGATCTTGAGCATCTTCTGTAGTCATCCACATCACTGGGGTTAAATATGTGGGTCCCTATTTCTCCCCACTTTCCTCTGCTTCATGCACATGCACTTATTGTCTGTCCTGCTGACCTGCCCTGACCTGAGGCACCCCACCCAAGGTATAGGAAGCTGCCATTCATACAGGGCTTGATCAGCCCCCTTGGTGGTTGTTGTTTAGTCAATTGTCTTTGATCTCTCAACCACCTCCTTCCAGACTTGGACTTCCCAAATGAAATCACTGAACTTTTGCACAGAATTGTGTACTGGCTGCATATTTGTGTGTATGTGTGTGTTAGCTTGTATTCAATACAATTCTTGTATTGAACCCAGGGATCAAATCTAGGTCTCCCACATTGCAGGTGGATTCTTTACCAATTTAGCCACCAAGGAAGCCCAATAAAACTCTATTAAGCAAAGAATTTCATATCCTACAAAAAAGTTGCAATGAAATTAGCTATTGACAAACATTCAAGATAGAAATCTGTTCTATGAACTTATGGTTCCCAGCCGGGAAGGATGGGGAAAAGGGATAGTTAAGGAGTTTAGACATGTACACACGGCTATTTTTAGAATGGATAACCAACAAGGATCTACCGTATAGCACAGGGAACTCTGCTCAATGTTATGTGGTATCCTGGATGGAAAGGGAGTTTGGGGGACAATGGGTCCATGTATATGTATGGCTGAGTCCCTCTGCTGTTCACCTGAAACTATCATATCATTGGTGATTAGCTATACTCCAATATAAAGTAAAAAGTGAAAAAAAAAAAAAACACCTAAAAAGAGAAAAAAAAAAAAGTGCTCTAAACTAAAGCAGGAAGAAAAAACAAATTTTGAAAGTGTTAGTCACTTAGTGGTGTCCAACCTTCTGTGACCCCCTGGACTATAGCCCACCAGGCTCCTCTGCCCATGGAATTCTCCAGGCAAGGATACTGGAGTGGGTTGCCATTCCCTTCTCTGGGGGATCTTCCCAACCCAGGGATCCAACTCAGGTCTCCTGCATCACAGCAGAGTCTTTACCATCTGAGCCACCAGGGAAGTGCTTAGCCTTATTGGTAGAACTACTAATAAGAACTGAGCTATGATGGCTGTTTGCTTTGTGTCAAGTCTCGTGCTAAATGCTTTTCATAGGTCGTCATTCAATCCTGACAGTCCTACCACACTGGTACTCTCATTTCCCCCATTTTATGTATGAGGAAACAGGCTCAAACAGGTTCCAGAGCAAACTAGTCTTTATCTTTTAGGGGTGTTTTGTTAGGCTTCCTCCCAACCAGAGGAGAAGACAGATCTGATGCCTGCAGTAAACCCCATCGCTTCAACTCCACATATTAATTAAATAAATGCATCATAATTTGCCCATTCTTGACATTTCTCTTTTCTTATTGTGAAAGTAAAATATTTATTGGAGGAAAATTGGACAATTCATGTAAGTGTAAAGAAGTGAATAAAACAAGCCAGAATCCCATCAATTAGGTAATTTCTTTTAAAATGACTTTCTACTACTTCTATTTCCTATAAAAATAAAATCCATTTTTATAGGTTTTCCACTTCCAGCACTTCTCATTTTAAATACATGTCTGTTTCTATTAAACATAAGATGATCTCAATTTCAGTTTTATGTAAGAGGGGACTCTTTGGTGCAAATAGAATTGTCTAATATTTGAAATGCGTTCATTTCATTAATGGTTGACATGCCAAGAAAAGAGCTTAAAACAATAAAACGTGGTGGTGGAGGCTGCCTTTAATGGTCTCTGATCAGTATTATTTGCCTTCTTAAAAAATCTTTTACACTGTTTTATTGTGATGCCATGAAGTCATTGAGGCCAAGATTTACTGTTGTTAATATGCCCTTCAGTATAAGTATAAAAGGCTTATGAGGCTCCTTCTGACATAAAACTCCCATGGGCTCCTGGTCTCTCCTTCATAAATGGTTCCTTTATAGGAGGATCTAACCAGCAGGTCAGTGAATGGCAACAGTGAACATGAAAAAAAATTTTTTTTGCATTTCTTTGTGTTTTCAAGTGCTATAAATAAAGGTGGCTTCTGAGTGCATAAATCATCTTTCATTGAGAATTTCCACCCCTTAATCCATAATCTTGTGAATGATAAACTCAACAGCGTCATGGTGGCACTGTGCAATTATCTAAGAGAAAAGTGAGAGTTGTCCTGCTGTGTGGGTAGCACTCACTAGGTCAATTAATTAGATGAGTGCAAATGCTTTCAATGAGAGATTCAGAACTAAACCAGGCTGTCTCATGGTATCAGTCTATAGGAAGCTAAAAAATGAAACGAGTCCAGGAGAAGAAATATAAAGTCAACAATTCAAGAAACATGAAGATGATTCTGCTTATATGCGATATTTTAAAATCACCAAACTCATAGAAGCAGAGAGTACAAGAATGATTGTCAGGAGATGGGGTGAGAGGGAAATAGAATTGTCCAAAGGGTACAAAGTTGGAATTATGCAACATGAGTACATTCTAGAAAGCTGCTCTAAAGCCGGTGGTTAAAACCCCAGTGAGGTGCAAATATTATGTTTTCCAGTCAATCAGTTCAGTTCAGTTGCTCAGTCGTGTCTGACTCTTTGTGACCCCATGAATTGCAGCACTCCAGGCCTTTTGAACTGTGGTGTTGGAGAAGACTCTTGAGAGTCCCTTGGACTACAAGGAGATCCAACCAGTCCATCCTGAAGAAGATCAACCCTGGGATTTCTTTGGAAGGAATGATGCTAAAGCTGAAACTCCAGTACTTTGGCCACCTCATGCGAAGAGTTGACTCATTGGAAAAGACTCTGATGCTGGGAGGGATTCGGGGCAGGAGGAGAAGGGGACGACAGAGAATGAGATGGCTGGATGGCATCATGGACTCGATGGACATGAGTCTGAGTGAACTCCGGGAGATGGTGATGGACAAGGAGGAGGCCTGGCATGCTGCGATTCATGGGGTCGCAAAGAGTCGAACACGACTGAGTGACTGAACTGAACTGAACTGAACTGAGGCCTCTCTATCCATCACCAACTCCTGGAGCTCACTAAAACTCAGGGTTGATCTCCTTCAGAATGGACTGGTTGGATCTCCTTGCAGTCCAAGGGACTCTCAAGAGTCTTCTCCAACACCACAGTTCAAAAGCATCAATTCTTCAGTGCTCGGCTTTCTTCACAGTCCAACTCTCACATCCATACATGACTACTGGAAAAAAAATAGCCTTGACTAGACGGACCTTAGTCGGCAAAGTAATGTCTCTGCTTTTGAATATGCTATCTAGGTTGGTCATAACTTTCTTTCCAAGGAGTAAGTGTCTTTTAATTTCATGGCTGCAGTCACCATCTGCAGTGATTTTGAGCCCCAAAAAATAAAGTCAGCCACTGTTTCCACTGTTTCCCCATCTATTTGCTGTGGAGGGATGGGACCAGATGCCACGATCTTAGTTTTCTGAATGTTGAGCTTTAAGCCAACTTTTTTACTCTCCTCTTTCACTTTCATCAAGAGGCTTTTTAGTTCCTCTTCACTTTCTGCCATAAGTTTGGTGTCATCTGCATATCTGAGGTTATTGATATTTCCCCTGACAATCTTGATACCAACTTGTGCTTCTTCCAGCCCAACATTTCTCATGATGTAGTCTGCATATAAGTTAAATAAGCAGGGTGACAATATACAGCCTTGACGTACTCCTTTTCCTGTTTGGAGCCAGTCTGTTGTTCCATGTCCAGTTCTAACTGTTGCTTCCTGACCTGCATATAGGTTTCTCAAGAGGCAGGTCAGGTGGTCTGGTATTCCCATCTCTTTCAGAATTTTCCACAGTTTTTTGTGATCCACACAGTCAAAGGCTTTGGCATAGTCAATAAAGCAGAAATAGATGTTTTTCTGGAACTCTCTTGCTTTCTCCATGATCCAGCGGATGTTAGCAATTTTTCTCTGGTTCCTCTGCCTTTTCTAAAACCAGCTTGAACATCAGGGAGTTCACGGTTCATGATTGCTGAAGCCTGGCTTGGAGAATTTTGAGCATTAGTTTACTAGCGTGTGAGATGGGTGCAATTGTGCGGTAGTTTGAGCGTTCTTTTGCATTGCCTTTCTTTGGAATTGGAATGAAAACTGCCCTTTTCCAGTCCTGTGGCCACTGCTGAGTTTTCCAGATTTGCTGGCATATTGAGTGCAGCACTTTCACAGCGTCATCTTTTAGGATTTGAAATAGCTCCACTGGAATTCCATCACCTCTTCATTTGATTAAGACAGAAAGGGCTCCCCAGATGGTGCTAGTGGTAAAGAACTTGCCTGACATTGCAGGAGATGTAAGAGATGTGGATTCCATCCCTGAATGTGGAAGATCCTCTGAAGGAGGAAATGGCAACCGTCTCCAGTATTCTTGCCTGGAGAATCCCACGGACAGAGAAGTGTGGTGGGCTATAGTGCATATGATCACAAGGAGTTGGACATGACTGAAGTGACTTAGCACGCACGTATAACATGCAGGACAGAAAGGAAAAAAGACATGACTTCTGTTTTTAAATAGTTCTTATGTTTAATTTCAAATTAAAAATAAACTTATTGCCAAAATTTTTTTTAAATAAAAACTTGTTACTTTGGTAGATCTCCCACCAAGTGTTCTTACATGCACACATACACACACACACACATACAATGAAAGGGAAGACAAGAAATCTTTTGGAGGAGATAGGCATGTCTTTCACCTTGTTTGCAGTGATGGTATTACAAGTCTATGCATATATCTAAGCACCCCAAAATGTATTAAATCGGTACAACTTTTTGCATACTGAGTATACAGAATTTAACAAAGTTGAAAAAACTCTCAATTCTCTTCTGTGCTCAAAGAGAAGAGCCATAGTAAATACATATTGGTTTGACCAATGTGATTTTCTTGAAGCCCCTTTTCTCATTATTGCTTTTGATCTTACTCCAGTGAGCATCTCTACTCAAGCTTATTCAAGTCAGATAATCTATAGACTCTAAAAACAGTATGTTGTACAGTTTGTATACTGAGACTTTATTGATTTGGATTTAATGACACTAAGACAAAGATATCTCTTTTTTTTCCTAGGCATTTAGCTTTTAGTTAGTGGAAACTTTATGCTTTGGGGAATTTCAGCTTTGATTATGATGTTTGATGCTATGATAGGGAATTATTTAGAGAATCTGACATATATGTAATCCTTATCAAGCATAGCTTCTTCTTAAAAAGTAACTCTATTAAAATAATTGAAACCCTTGAAGAACATAATTGAAGACCACAAAAAAAGCATAATTCAAAGACGTAAGAAAAGCTAGGTACAATTAGGTGTCATGCATTAACCCACATCTCCTCTGGGAGGCCTCCACATCACCTGGGTTATAGCTCAAATTGCTTTGATCAGTTGCACAGCCCAGGAAGCCTGAAACCCTGTACTTGTTCTTTATGTATATGCTCCTGTCTCCTCTGCCTCTAGGACTCTGCTTTCCTCTTGCGCTGTTTTTCTTCCTCATTATTTCTTCTTCAAAGTGAAATCTAGACTCACTATTGGTCTCTAGAACAATAATAAAGTCACTTCCGAAGATCTTCCTGTTCAGTAAATTTTATTAAACATCAAGCGGTGCCAGGAAGGTGTATTTTCAGCCCATAAACCTGGCTTTGGGCTCCATCTCTCCTCTTCTCTTTCCTCTCTTGTTTTCTCCCTCCTAAATGCTCATTTCATTTTGTGGAGCAATTTTCCTCTTTTTTCTAAAGTCGGGGTGCACTGACACCAATGCCTCACATGGGACAGGAAGTAAAAGATAGAGTGAAAGGAAAATAAGTGTTCACTTTCTACCTTGTGCCCTAAATCAATGTATTCTTCCAAATAAGCTAGTTTTCTCTTGAAGTTATTTTTTATTGTCATTTATAGTATGGTTTATAGTTTTTAAAATGCATAAATCTTAAGTATATAGCTTGATGAATTTTGACAAATTTATCTGATGGCTATCTGAGTAACTATCCCTTTGTTATTCAACATGTATCAGCGGTTTTTCCTTTTTATTATTAAGTAGAATTCCATGGTATGGATATGTTATACATCCTGCAATTGACGGGCCTTTGAGGTGTTTCCAGGTTTCTTTTATTTTGAAAAGTCTTATCTGAGCATTCTTGAACAATTCTCATCATAGACATGATTTTACTTCTCTTGAGTAAATACCTAAGAGTGCAACTGTTGGGCTGTGGGGTAGGTGTTATGTTTAACTTTATAGGACCCCACCAAGCAGGTTTTCAAGATGCTTTTACCATTTTACCTTCACACCAGCAAGCTAAGGAAGGACTGTTTCTTATTCACCAGCATTTTACATTGTCAGTCTTTTTAACTTTGGTCTTCTAGTGTGTGTACAGTTGTGTATATATGTGTGTGTGCTCAGTTGTGTCTGATGCTTTGTGACCCCATGGACTGTAGCCAGCCAGGCTCCTTTGTCCATGGAATTTTCCGGGCAAGAATACTAGAGTGGGTTGCCATTTCCTACTCCAGGGGATCTTCCTGACCCAGGGATGGAACCCGAGTCTCCTGCATCTGCTGCACCGGCAGGGTGATTGGATTCTTTACCACTGTGCCATCTGGGAAGCCCTATTGTTGTGTGGCACTGTGGTTTGAGGACAAGTTCTGATGCTATTAAGGTAGTCAAATTTTCTCTACCTGTTACAAACCAAATTTCAAGTGTTATTAATCACTGCTTAGCATAATCTTATTATTCCCCAGTTTCATAAGCAAGTAATTTACTGGAAGTTTTCTTTTTATCTTGAGTTTATTGGTGTTTTTGTTCATGGCTCTGAAATCACTAGTTTTGAGCCAAAAGCCCCATCCAATAATAGTCCCTGTTCTTTTTACGTGACATTAAATTTATTAGATAAATTAATATTTAAGGCATGGCATATAGGAAGCATTCAATAAATAAAGTATAGATAGTTAATTTCTAATTTTGTGTTAGTTTCAGATGTATGGCAAAGTGATTCAGTTATACATATATGCATATGCATGTATATATAGTCTTTTTCTTTTCCATTATAAGTAATTGCAAGATACTGAATATATTTCCTGGGCTATATAGTAGATATTTGTTTATTTCTTTTACATATAGTAGTGCATATATGTTAATCCCAAACTCCTGATTTGTCTGTCCTCTCCATAGCCAATTTATACTTCCTGTTTAAAATTTTATTTTTAGAAAATCCTTCTCTTTTAGAGATTTTTACCAAGCCATTTACAAATGAAATGGTATGACAAATGAGATTTGCTTCAAAACAGTGCAGTGGGGCAACATTCTGTAATTGTTGTCTATAGACAAGGCAAGATTGGACATGAATTCCTAATTGGGGAATATGAGATTGGGTACATGGGAATTCTATTTTTATTTATATCTAAAATTTTCTTCATGAAAAGTTAAAATATGTTTTTCAATTTTGACTATCGATTCTCTACCTTATTTCACCAGTGATTTTTAATGTCTAATAAGGATCTTTACTATAAAATGGGAAAATATAAGTGGATAAAAATCATGGATCGCTAAATACAAATGACTTTGGGTCCTTCTCAGGTGGCACAAATGGTAAAGAACCCGCCTGCCAATGCAGGAGATATGAGACACAGGTTCAATCCCGGGGTCAGGACGATCCCCTAGAGAAAGAAGGAAATGGCAACCCACTCCAGTATTCTTCTCTGGGAAATTCCATGAACAGAGGAGAAATACAAATAGGAAGGCATGAAGTGGAATTGAGTAGACAGTTCTGGCTAGAAGTGGCAGGAGAAGCAATTACAGAAAATGGGTTATGTTACTAAACAATATCATAAACAAATATTCCCAAAGGGAATAGGTGAATAGCTTTTAACATGCTCCCTACAGGTGGCAGGTGGAAGGGCAACTGTGCTGGGACGGGGCCTAGAGCCCCAGAAGAGGGCTAGGATTAGGGAAGGGAAGATGGGGTGGTGCGGGGAGGAGCGGGTGGAATCAGAATGTAGATGTGCAGGGCCTAGAGAACCACACTGTTGAAGGTGAGATATGAATACTGGTTCCCATTTCCTGTTGATAAAGCCCAGAAGCAAGAATGATCAGTTTTGCATTTCACAAGGGAAAAGTATATCTGGTCTCCAAGGAAAGCATAGTCTTTCCTAACACATGGCTATATGCTGTGCTTTGTCACTCAGTTTTGTCCAACTCTTTGTGACCCCATGGACTGTAGCCTGCTAGGCTCCTCTGTCCCTGGGGATTCTTCAGGCAAGAATACTGGAGTGGGTTGACATGCCCTCCTTACATAGGTATATTCATGGATATAACTATAGAAATATGAATGTGTATATGTGTGCATACATATATGGTATTTTAAATTAATTTATTCTTTAATTTTTAAACATGGGATTTGGCTTCAGGGATGTTTGAGAGCTGCTTTAACCACAGTGGAGAAACATTTTGAGCTCTCCAGCAAGGGTAGAGAAAAAATAAAACAAAAACTTCCAAACTTGCATACAGACTATGCATTGCTATGAACTACAGTTGAGTTTGGCCTCTTCCAGCCCTCTGGCCCAAATATGTGTCTCAGCCTCCCCGCTGCCCACGTGGGTCCCCAACTAGGTTCAGAGGTAGCATTTTCTTCCCCTTATCCCAATGCTTCCTGCAATTCTCTGTTCTTGCATTCTCCCATTCTGTGAAAACTCAAAAGAAGAAAAAAACCTGCTATTAATTTTGTAGTTTGCTGCCAGGAATATCTTCTCCCTTTCTGGTTAATTGCTCAGCTCTCCGTTTCCCGCCAGGAATTTACCTGCCTGGTGGCCTATGATGATTAATTTGAATGAAAAGAGAATTTAGGTCTACTTGGGACTTCAGAAACCTTCTACTCCAATTCCCTCACTTCACAGAGGAGGAAATTGAGGCCACCTGAGGTTAAGGGACCTTGCCCAAGGTTCTCAGCTGCTGGCAGCCAACCCATGACTTAAACCCAGTCTCCTGGGACCCAGCCTCAGATTTGTCCCCAGAAAGAACCTTTGTCACGGCTTGTATATTCCCTGCAGATTTGACCCCCTGGCCCTCCCTGCAATGTTGGTGCTCTTCTTTAAATAGGCCCCACATTCTTTTTCACAGATGTAACTTTCTTAAATATTTTCAACTGAATAGTTTGAAAAGCTGGTTATAAAAAATGATTTTAGTTCACTCTTGAGGGGGAACAAAAAGGGAACCAGCAGAAGCAGTTGTTTTACATCATTCACCTGATCTTCCGGGGGTGACTTCCTTTCCAAGGTACATGCCTTGAAATCCTATCTGTCACCCTTTTAAAAATAATGAAACCCACGTAATACTGAACGGTGACACTAGAGCATGTGGTCCTATCACAGCTCTTCCAGGTGATGCTGCCTTCATTGGAACATCCACTGAGAGAGGAGAGCACCAAACAGCAGACTGGAAGAAGGGCAGGCACGATCCAGGGCTGTGTGGGAGCTGGTGGAGCTCAGAGGACCTGGAACAGACTGGGGGTGGGGGGAGTCCTCAAGCTGAGCTTGGTGTTCACGCAGACTTCCGCGGCCTCACCCTAGACTTTCTAAGGTGAGGAGATGCGGATATCAGCAACAGGCATGTACCTTTCGTCAGGCATGGCATGAAATTCTGAAATAGGTGACCCCATTCTACCCTTAGAGTAGTATTTCTCAGCTTGTCTTCATTATCATCCCCCTAAACAGCTTTTTTAGACATTTGTCCTTCAATTGCTCCCATCCATGAAATTTTAAGACTTACCTGGTAGCTCAGCTGGTAAAGAATCCTCCTGCAATGCAGGAGATTCCGTGGTTCCATCTCTGGGTCCAGAAAATCCTCTGCAGAAGGGATGGGCTACCCACTCCAGTGTTCTTGCCTGGAGAATCCCCATGGACAGAGGAGCCTGGCAGGCTACAGTCCATTGGGTCACAAAGGGCCAGACACAACTGAATGACTAAGCACAACAACATGAAATTTTAATACTGTATATCTGTAGCTCTGATATACTGTTATCTGCTAATGATACAATGACTCTCCCAAAGGTCACAAACCTTTTTAATAGCTACTAATTTTTGGTTCCTTCCAAAGACTCAAATTTTGCAACTTTAATGCAGTATCGCCCAGGATGAGAATATATCGGTTAGACTAAGGAACAATTGGTGTAAAAAAAAATGAACAAACAAAATACAAATGTGAATCTTAGAGATGAAAGAACTGTTTGGGCTTCCCTGGTGGCTCAGTGGTAAAGAATCCACTTGCCAATGCAGAAGACACAGGTTCCATTTCTGACTGTGATTTGGGAAGATCCCACATGCTGAGCAGCTAAGCCCCTGTGCCACAACTGTTGAGCCTGAGCTCTAGAGCTTGGAAGCCACAACTACAGAGCCTGTGTGCCTCAGCTACTGAAGTCCTTGCACCCTAGAGTCCGTGCTCTGCGACAAGGGAAGCCATCACAATGAGAGGCCTGAGCACTAGAGAGTAGCTCCTGCTTGTTGCAGCTAGGGAAAAGCCCATGCAGCAACAAACACCCAATGCAACCATAAAAAAATAGATAAAATTACTTTAAAAAATTAAAAAGAACTGTGTTCAGGTCTCGATTGTAATTCCTGGATGTATAAATGTGGCTTTGAAGTCTAATCTACAGAAATAGGGAAGTAATAAGACTTCTCACAGGGAAATAAGAGCCTGCACTTAGCATTTCTTTATCAGGTAGTCTTTTAGGTGCTTTGCCTCATATAATCAGCAATCCAAAGATCTTCGTTTAACTCCTTGTTGCAGGCAAAGAGACTGAAGGGCAGCGTGGTTTTAAAAAAACTTGCTCAAGGCCACGGAGTTAGAAAGTGGTGGGTAGAGCTGGGATTAAATGTCCTGAATCCAGCTTCTGATTTTAACCACTACTTCACATCTTCTCTTAACACATTTGCAGTTGTGGTTAGGTTTTGCTTTTGAGGAAGAATACGTACAAAAGAAAATTCACAGGCTCACAAAAAAAATGTGATCACTGTGATCAGTCATGTCCAACTCTTTGCAACCCCATGGACTGTAGTCTGCCAGGCTCCACTGTCTGTGGAATTCGCCAGGCAAAAATATTGGAGTGGATTACCATTTCCTTCTCCAGGGTATTTTCCTGACCCAAGAAGAGAAGCAAAAAACAAAGGAGTAAAGGAAATATTCAAATGGGATATACCCGTTTGAATGCAGAGTTCCAAAGAATAGCAAGGAAAGATAAGAAAGCCTTCCTTAGTGATCAATGCAAAGAAATAGAGGAAAACAACAGAATGGGAAAGACTAGAGATCTCTTCAAGAAAATTAGAGACACCAAGGGAACATTTCATGCAAAGATGGGCACAATAAAGGACAGAAATGGTATGTGAAAGGTCAGGGCAAGGTCGGGCGTGTTGAGGCATGGAGCCGCAGACAAGCCCCAGAGGCGGGCTGACAACCAAGCCGTCCAATCAGGAGCCGACACGGAGCCCTTGGCCACCAATCACCGCTGAGCCCACGTTTTCTTCCTTATATGGGAGCCCGGCCCGGGCTATAAAACCCTTCCCCACCCCTCATACCTTGCAGACTCCCTTTGCTTCGCAGACCCCCTTCGCTTCCTTGCTCACCCGCCCCCGGGAGTTCTGCCCGAGAGCGACCGCCCAATAAAAGGCCCTGATCAACAGTCCACAGGGGTGGCTCTTTCTTCCTGCGGCGTTTCTTACATCTGGAGCCCAATGTGGGGCTCGAGGTGAGGGCCCCCGGCACTCGCCGTTGAGGCCCCCTCGAGCTCCACCGCCGCGGTAGCCCCCGGACCCAGGTGGCTGACCAACCTCCCGGACGGCAGGATACGGGGTAAGTCCCTTTGGCTTTGGGGCCCGCCCTCCCTGGCGACCACTTCCTGGGACCCGGTAATAGGCGCTCGCTTACTGGCCCCTCCCGGTCACCAGCTCGAGAGGGAGACATCCCAAACGGCTGTGTAGACTTCCGGCTTCGGCCTCCGGCTTCGGCCTTTCCGGTCCCCCAGCTCGGGAGGAAGACGTTCCAAACGGCTGCATGGACCTCCGACTTCCCTTGGCACGCCCGAAGACGTTCAGGCAGCGGGGGTTGCCTCCATGCTCAGTGGTCGCCATGGGATCGACGGCCTCCAAACCCGATCCCCAATACTCCACCCCCTTAGAGTGCCTGCTGGCTAACCTGCGGACCCTAAGACTAAAGGGATATATCCGCCATAATGGTTCACAGTGGCCAGCCACAGGGACATTTGACTTTGACGTCCTCCATGATTTAGATAATTACTGCCGGAGAACGGGAAAATGGTCTGAGGTCCCCTATGTTCAGGCCTTTTGGGCGTTGTGCTCTCGCCCCACCCTGTGCACCACGTGCACTCCCCGCCAAATCCTGCTTATCATGGCTCCCCCGATTCCACCCTCCCAGGCCAAACCAGCTCCTCCCGTCTCTGAGTCCTCTGCTTTCTCTGTTCCCCTGGAAGATCTGGTGGCCCCTCCTCCCTATACCTCTCCCATGGCCCCTACCCCTTCCACTCCGGTTTCTGCTACCTCTTCCTCCACTCCAGACTC
This sequence comes from Capra hircus, assembly GCF_001704415.2. Taxonomy (NCBI): domain Eukaryota; kingdom Metazoa; phylum Chordata; class Mammalia; order Artiodactyla; family Bovidae; genus Capra; species Capra hircus. The sequence continues at coordinate 26,017,451 of NC_030809.1, forward strand.
TCCTACCTCCGCTCCAGCCCCCGAGACTCCACCACCGGTCCCGGATCCTCCGGCCCTTAGCCCTATCTTGTATCCTCCTCTTCCCCCCGTCACTCCCTCCCCTTCTCCGGTTAGCTCCCACACTCGCTCCCACAGCAACCCTCCGGGAGCCTCCCCTCCCCCTCCCCCAGCCCCGCTATTCCCTCTCCGACAAGTAGCCGGAGCTGAGGGTCTAGCCCAAGTCCACGTCCCTTTCTCCTTCCAAGACTTAGCACAGATTGAGGCCAAACTGGGTTCCTTCTCCTTCAACCCCACTCAGTACATTAAGCAGTTTGCTGGTCTGACCCGCGCCTACGCCTTGACATGGCAGGACATATATGTCATCCTGGTGTCTACCACCACCCCCGAAGAGAGGCAGGCCATCTGGACGGCAGCCAAGGCTCAGGCTGACCAGCGGCACTATGCCAACCCCTCCCCCGAGCGCCCCCCGGGGGCTCAGGCGGTTCCTGACACTGACCCTGATTGGAACTACCAGGAAAGGGGTGGCGGCCAGCTGCGAGTACGCTATATGATAGAGTGTATCCTTGATGGGATGGAAACGTCCTCTCATAAGGTTGTAAACCTCCTCAAACTAGATGAGGTGATCCAGGGGCCCGACGAAAAAAGTTGGCCAAGGCTGAGGACAGCCCTCAGACCCTTATCCGAGACCTGGTAAAAATGGCTTTTAAGGTCTACCATTCCCGCGAGGAAACTGCTGAGGCCAGCCGAAAGGCAAGGCTCAAGCAAAAGGCTGAATTTCAGGCAAGCCTCCTAAACCAGCAAACCCAGGCCTTGGTAGTGGCCCTGCGGCCGGCGGCAGGCTCAGGGCCCCAAAACCCCCCTCCGGGGGCCTGCTTCAAGTGCGGCCAAGAAGGGCACTGGGCCAAGATGTGCCCCAATCCGCGGCCTCCTTCCAAGCCGTGCCCGTTGTGCAAAAGACGAGAACACTGGGCTAGTGACTGTCCCCAGGCCTCTCGGGCCTCGACCTCTAGGGGCTGGGGACCAGAGTGCCCCAGGGAGACCTCCTGCCCTCCTTCGGCTTTGGAGCTGCTGAACTTCGACAGTGACTGACGCCACCCAGACTCAGGGACCCCAATAACCCAAGCCGAGCCCAGGGTAACGCTCCAGGTAGCGGGTAAGTCCATCAATTTTCTGGTTGATACGGGGGCTACCTATTTGGTCCTTCCCTCTTTCGGAGGCACTTTACGTCCTTCCCAGGTTTCGGTTATGGGCATTGACGGCCAACCCTCGTGTCCGCTCCAAACCCAACCATTATCCTGTCAATTAGATTCCTGTCTATTTACCCACTCCTTTCTGATCATCCCCTCCTGCCCTACTCCTCTTTTGGGAAGAGATATACTTGCTAAGCTGAAGGCCACTCTTCAGCTAGCTCCAGGGTCAGCTCCCACGTCAGGGGCCTTCCTAATGCTACTTGTTGACCCTCCAACCTCTTCTGTTAATCCTGAGGTCTGGGACACCCGAGTCCCGGTGGTGGCTCGGCACCACCCTCCGGTCCTCATCCGGCTAAGGGACCCCACCTGTTTCCCAGCCCGGTCCCAGTTTCCTTTGTCTACTCGAAACCTCAGGGGGCTAAAGCCCATCATCGACCGTCTCATGGGACAGGATCTCCTGATCCCCACGACCTCCCCCTGTACCATAATATCCCAAATCCACAATACCCTCCACATCAGACCAAGAGCTCTCTTTTCCTTTCTCAGCCTTGTCTTTTCTCCCCTACATCTCAGACAGACCATATATGCCGTTCACCGCTCCTGCCTAACATGCGCCTCCACCTCTCCTCAGGGAGGACTCCGACCCCCACAGGAGACTCACCAGTTGAGGGGACATATGTCCGGGCAGGATTGGCAGATAGACTTCACCCACACGCCCAGACATCGAGCCTACCGCTATCTGCTGGTCTTGGTAGACACCTTTTCAGGATGGGTCGAGGCCTCCCCCACAGCCCGAGAAATGGCAGCGGCGGTGGCGGAGGTCTTGATGGCCTATCTCATTCCCAGATTTGGACTGCCAAACTCTCTCCAGTCTGACAATGGGCCTGCATTTATCTCGCAGATCTCTCAGCAGGTGGCTGTGGCCCTGGGTATCAGCTGGCATCTCCACATCCCCTATTGGCCCCAATCGTCAGGCAAGGTAGAGCGGGTGAACGGCATCATCAAGACACATCTGACTGAGCTTGCCTCAGAACTGTGGTTGTCTTGGGTCGACCTGCTTCCTCTGGCGCTCACTCGCATTCGCACCACACCACACTCCAAAACAGGTTTGACCCCTTTTGAGCTGCTCTACGGCAGGCCCTATCTCCTGACTCACCTCTCAGAGGGAGAGGCTCCCCCACTCGCAGGATACCTCCCCCTCTTTTCCCTCCTACGATCCTTGCTGAGGGAACACGCAGACCGGGTCCTGCCGCAACCAACAGACGACGAGGGGCCCACCCGGCCTCTGGCACCAGGAGATCAGGTACTGCTAAAAACCCTGAGTCCCCGCCCACTACAGCCTCGCTGGATGGGACCCCATACTGTAATCCTCACCACTCCTACAGCAGCCAAACTCCTGGGGTGCTATTCCCTTGGGACGCCCTGAGCCGGTTACTGGTTACCGGCTCCATCCTTACGGGACCCCCGAGGCTGGTTATCCGCCGCACCCCTTTTCACCCCAACTTCGGAACAATGTGGGGCTCTCTGCTCTGGGTTGCTCTGGGGATACTGGGGGCCCTGCAGAAAGGGGGACACACCAACCAAAACCCCCGTGGTTCGAGAGTCCATGGCTAAAGTAAGAGAGGGATTAGAGCGCAGGAGGAGAGAGAGGGAGGCTCAGCAGGGCTGGTTCGAGTCCTGGTTCCAGAGCTCCCCTTGGCTGACAACTTTGCTATCCTCCCTAATGGGATCACTCATCATTCTCCTGCTGCTCCTGACTTTCGGGCCCTGTATCCTAAATAAGCTTTTGGCCTTCATCAAACAACGGCTCGACACGGTCCAGCTGATGGTGCTGCGACAGCAGTACCAAGGGCTCCCAACAAGCACTCCGTGGCAAGATTAACGGCAGACACCTCTGTCATCCCGGCCATACCCTATCCCTCGTCACCCCCGTTCAGCAGGAAGTAGCCAGAGAGAGTCAGCGCTCCTTGTCCTATATCAAAAAGGCCGGGATGAAAGGTCAAGGCAAGGTCGGGCATGTTGAGGCATGCCTGGGCATGCCCGGGCATGTCGGGACATGTCCCGGCAGGGAGCCGCAGACAAGCCCCAGAGGCGGGCCGACAACCAAGCCGTCAAATCAGGAGCCGACACGGAGCCCTTGGACACCAATCACCGCTGAGCCCATGTTTTCTTCCTTATATGGGAGCCCGGCCCGGGCTATAAAATCCTTCCCCACCCCTCATACCTTGCAGACTCCCTTTGCTTCGCAGACCCCCTTCACTTCCTTGCTCACCCGCCCCCGGGAGTTCTGCCCAGGAGCGACCGCCCAATAAAAGGCTCTGATCAACGGTCCACAGGGGTGGCTCTTTCTTCCTGCGGCGTTTCTTACAGTATGGACCTAACAGAAGCAGAAGATATTAAGAAGAGTGGCAAGTATACACAGAATGACTGTACAAGAAAGATCTTCATGACCAAGATAATCACAATGGTGTGATCACTCACCTAGAGCCAGACATCATGGAATGTGAAGTCAAGTGGGTCTTAGGAAGCATCACTATGAACAAAGCTAGTGGAGGTGATGGAATTCCAGTTGAGTTATTTTAAACCTTAAAAGATGATGCTGTGAAAGTGCTGCACTCAATATGCCAGCAAATGTGAAAAACTCAGCAGTGGCCACAGGACTGGTAAAGGTCACTTTTCATTCCAATCCCAAAGAAAGGCAATGCCAAAGAATGCTCAAATTACCATGCAGTTGCACTCATCTCACATGTTAGTAAAATATTGCTCAAAATTCTCCAAGCCAGGCTTCAGCAATACGTGAACTGTGAAATTCCAGATGTTCAAGCTGGATTTAGAAAAGGCAGACGAACCAGAGATCAAATTGCCATCATCCACTGGATCATCAAAAAGGCAAGAGAGTTCAAGAAAAACATCTGCTTCTGCTTTATTGACTACGCCAAAGCCTTTGACTGTGTGGATCACAAGAAACTGTGGAAAATTCTGAAAGAGATGGGAATACCAGACCACCTGACCTGCCTCTTGAGAAATCTGTATGCAGGTCAAGAAGCAACAGTTAAAACTGGACATGGAACAACAGACTGGTTCCAAACAGGAAAAGAAGTACCTCAAGACTATATATTGTCATCCTGCATATTTAACTTATATTCAGAGTACATCATGAGAAACACTGGGCTGGATGAAGCACAAACTGGAATCAAGATTGCTGGGATAAATATCAATATCAGATACACAGATGACATCAGCCTTATGGCAGAAAGGGAAGAACTAAAGAGCCTCTTGATGAAAGTGAAAGAGGAGAATGAAAAAGTTGGCTTAAAGCTTAACATTCAGAAAACAAAGCTCTTGGCATCTGGCCCCATCACTTCATGGCAGATAGATGGAGAAACCGTGGCAGACTTTATTTTGGGGGGCTCCAAAATCACTCCAGATGGTGATTGCAGCCATGAAATTAAAAGATGCTTACTCCTTAGAAGAAAAGTTATGACCAACCTAGATAACATATTAAAAAGCAGAGACATTACTTTGTCGACAAAGATCCATCTAGTCAAGGTTACTGTTTTTCTGGTGGTCATGTATGGATGTGAGAGTTGAACTATAAAGAAAGCTGAGCACCGAATAATTGATGCTTTTGAACTGTGGAGTTGGAGAAGACTGTTGAGAGTCCCTTGGACTGCAAGGAGATCCAACCAGTCCATCCTAAAGGAAATCAGTCCTGAATATTCATTGGAAGGACTGATGTTGAAGATGAAACTCCAATACTTTGGCCACCTGTTGCAAGGAGCTGACTCATTTGAAAAGATCCTAATGCTGGGAAAGATTGAAGGTGGGAGGAGAAGGGGACGACAGAGGATGAAATGGTTGGATATTATCACCGACTCAATGGGAATGAGTTTGAGTATACTACGGGAGTTGGTGATGGACAGAGAGGCCTGGTGTGCTGCAATCCATGGGGTTGCAGAGTCGGACACGACTGAGTGACTGAAATTAACTGAACTGAACTGCAAGAATGAACCCATGTCTCTTGCACATCCTACCCTGGCAGGCAGATTCTTTACCACTGTATCACCTTGGAAGACAAAAATTTGGGGCTGAGTTCTCTTTCTTTTCTTAACATAGTGTTTATGATTTCCTGGAAAGGGTCAATGCAAATATTAATAGTAAAATTGCAGTTCACTTTAATTTACTCTATTGGAGAACTCTATTGAATACTTATTTCTGAAATAGTATACTTTACCTTTAATAAAGGAAATATGTGGAATTAATCCCTTAAAGAGGAATAGCTTTTTCACCATAGAAAATTCTCACCCTAGATGTTGAAAACATTCATTTGGAATCACATATAATCATTAATTAATTGCTAGATAATTCAGGGAATATCAGTGAGTTACAGTCAATCCTTTATAGAAAGAAAGAAAGGAAGAAAGTGAAGTCGCTCAGTCGTGTCCGACTCTTTGTGACCCCATGGACTGTAGCCTACCAGGCTCCTCCCTCCATGGGATTCTCCTGGCAAGAGTACTGGAGGGGGTTGCCATTTCCTTCTCCAGGGGATCTTCCTGACCCAGGGATCGAACCAGGGTCTCCCGCATTCCAGGCAGACACTTTAACCTCTAAGCACCAGGAAAGCCCAATCCTTTATATGTATGCACTTAATATATAGACTTAATACTCTTGTTTTAGGGGTTTCCCTGGTGACTCAGCGCCAAAGAATCTGTCTTCCAGTGTAGGAGATGCAGTTTAGATCCCTGGGTTGGGAAGATCTTTAACTGGCAATTCACTCCAGTAAATATCATAGACAGAGGAGCCTGGTGGGCTATAGTCCATGGGATCACAAAAAAGTCAGACATGACTTAGTGACTAAACAACAACAGCAACTCTCGGTTTTGATTGTTCGGGAAGGGAGTCAAAGGCCCAAAAAGTTTTTTTTCAGTTTTCTGTGCCATAAATTTAAATCATATGAATTTAATAAATATCCCTGGGAATTTAATAAATATTTAATAAACAACAGAGCATTAGTTGCCAAACTCTTAAGCTCAAGAACAATAATAATAACCATAATGGATCATATAGTCAAATTCTTGTCTTGGGACAGACATTGTGCTGTTTTTTGCATTCTTGATTTCATTCAATCCTCAAAATAACTCTATGGCTACTATCACTGCTTTTCTTTTTTTATTTTATAGAAAAAACAACTGAGGATTAGGAAATTCGAATTGCCTAAGGATTAAGGACTAATGTCAATGCTAACTTGAAGTAACTCAGATCTGCCTGAAATGCAACCTCATACTACATTTTGTTGCCTTCCATGCATTGTTATGTACTAGCTGATAATAAAAATAATAACTTTATTTATAATAAAAATTTCAGTTGGGTGCATTTATAACGGTTTCACTAATTTGACACATATTGATTGAATGAATTTGTGCTAAGCCTAGAGGTTGCTGCAGAGACAAAACAGAGATATTCTCTGCCCTCATAGAATTTACATCTGGGGGCCAAGGATTAGCATTAAAGAGATAACCAAAGAAATAACTTGGGAAGTGCAAATATTAGAAAGGAAAAGTAGAGGGTACTGGGAGGTTATACCTCAGGAACTAGTTTAAACTAAGAAGTGATCATCATGGGAGAGATGAATGTTTATCAGAAATTGTAAAGATAATTATTTTGTGGAGTAGGGATACGTGTAGAATGCAGGAGATACTTAGTGGAAATGTGACGCAGGAGAAAGTCCCAAAACAAGGCAGACTGTTCTACACTTGCGAAGATGGGGATTCAGTATGGCCTCCTGAACATACCCTCACAAAAAAGTAGGTGTCTACTATATATGGGCTTCCTGGGTTGCTCACTGAGTAAAGAATCCACCTGCCAATTCAAGAGACACTGGAGACATGAATTCAATCCCTGGGTTGGGAAGATCCTCTGGAAGAGAAAACGGCAACCCATTCCTGTATTCTTGCCTGGAAAATCCCATGGACAGAGGAGCCTGGTGGGCTATAGTCCATAGGGTTGCAAAGAGTTGGACATGACTGAGCAACTGAACATACACTGTACCGTATAGAATTATGTATGTCTGGGTCTTTAAAGAAAAATAAGTTGACTTCATGAAAGACTAAGAAAGGGCTGGAATTTAGATTCCTAGAGCAATCTGTAGGACCAGCAATGAATTAGTTAATTTTTTTTAATATCAATTTATTTATTTTAATTGGAGGCTAATTGCTTTACAATATTGTAGTGGTTTTGCCATACATTGACATGAATCTGCCACAGGTGTACATGTGTTCCCCATCCTGAACCCCCTCCCACCTCCCTCCCCATCCTGAACCCCCTCCCACCTCCCTCCCCATCCCATCCCTCTGGGTCATCCCAGTGCATCAGCCCCGAGCACCTTGTCTCATGCATTGAACCTGGACTGGTGATGCATTTCACATATGATAATAAACACGTTTCAATGCCGTTCTCCCAAATCATCCCACCCTCGCCCTTTCCCACAGAGTCCAAAAGACTGTTCTATACATCTGTGTCTCTTTTGCTGTCTCACATATAGGGTTATCATTATCATTACCATCTTTCAAAATTCCATATATATGCATTAGTATACTGTATTGGTGTTTTTCTTTCTGGCTTACCTCACTCTGTATAATAGGCTCCAGTTTCATCTACCTCAATAGAACTAATTCAAATGTATTCTTTTTAATGGCTGAGTAATATTCCATTGAGTCCAATTAAGTACACTTTGAAACAGGTGAAGAATCTAAGTTTGAATTAGCAAAGTACCAAAACCTAACAGTTTCTAAGTTAAGATTTATTTGCCTTTCAATTATCATAAGCAAAACAACAAAGTGATTTGTTGCTGTCACTTAAAATACACTGTACTAGAACTCTCAAGCATATCTTACTTCTTCTACCTGTCCATGTATCTGCAATGAATGTATGTATATCCTTTCAGGGTTTCTAGGTACATACATGCAGATATGAAGATACAGTTTTATTTCTACTCATTTGTACACAAAAGATATCTTCCTATATAAGCCATTCTTCACATTGCTAATTTTATTTTTATTGATCTATCTTGGAGATTGATTTCATTTTTTATCTCTTTTTCATAGTTGCATAGTAGTCCATTATATGAATTTACCATGATTTATTTTATCAGTACTCTCTTGATGGACATTACTGTTGTTTCTGTTTTTTGCCAATAATAACCATTACACAATGAATTACCCTCAAAATATTTATTACTCATGCATGAAAATATCTATGGTATAAACTCCATAAAGCTTTCACACTGATTTCTTTTTTTCTAGATATGGCCAAATACTTCTGTTTTCTCACAATTTTCAAACTAAGCATGCTATAAAACTTTTGGATTTTTTGTCACTGTGGTATGTGAAAATATCCCACCCAGTGTAGTTTTATTTTGCTTTTATTTTATCTTTGGTGAATTTAATGAATATCTTAACATGTTTAAGAACCATTCTTTTTTTTTTTTCTTACTAGGTCCTATATTATTTCATTTTTAATTAAATCATTGGTCTTTTTCTAAATCAATGTTTTGTAGTATCTACAAAATTAAAAATGTACATACATATGTATTTTGAATCCTGTAATAATTTAAGGAACTGGGCTAACTTTGACTGAATAAATTTGATTAAAACAACTCAAACTAGAAACAAGTGCATTATGGAAATGAAGATAAACAATTCTTCAACTTGACATAAAATTCTTTCCAAGTTTTTAAATCAATTTGAACCATGCCTTTTCTTTTGTGGTCATGGGCTTTATAAATAGAGCTTGAAGAGAGGAAAATATATTAAACACATTAAATTATTTAAATACAAATACAAGAAAAAGAAATCTCTATCGTATGACATTGGAGTAACAGTTGATCTTTTAAATTTAATCGCAGATCTACTCAAAGAAGGATTATAAAAAAGATATTAAATGTCAATAATGACCAATCTTTCAGGGGGTGATTAATCTGTGTCATTATCTAAACATCTGCCTAATTATTTTATTAAGCTCAATCTAGCCAAGATTACAGCTTCTTAAAGTAAATTCACAATACATGCTAATGTTAGTCCTCATTTAGTAAATAATAATAATACAAACAGATCTGTTCTCCTTTCTTACTGACGTGATCAATCTCTATGTGATTCATAAGACTTTGTTAGTGGTCAAGATTCTCCAGCTCTTGGAGAGCTGATCTTTGCACTCTTGGAAAGCGTTCATATTATCTCATAATAGATTCTTCATTAGAGTACCTTGATTTTTCCAGGAATCTCACACAAGTGTTCCCAGTCTAACTTGGAAGTCCCAAGTAATGGATAGATGTGTCTGTGGAGAAGTTTGACTAATTCCAATTCTTTGCCATTGACCTTGCACACACACAATCCCCTATATACACTTCAAGTCACATAGTTTTGCTTATCAGATTGATCAATGGATAATCTCCATCTTGAATCTTAGTGCTTATATCTTTTCAGATGTATTTGAGAACAGGTTCTCAGGCTGTGGAGATTTTACTGACAGTTATTTTTAAAAATTGCTGCTACATCTGCCCTTTGCCACTCTTTAGGCTTCTCACCAGCCAGCCATGAATTCTCAGAGATAATGAGCTGTGGTCTTGGACATTCAATTCCCTAAGTGCCCCATGACGTATCATCAAGGCTTGTAGACACATAACTACATCCAATTTACTTATGAAATCTCTCTATTTTATGGTTGCTTTTGAGTCTCCAATCATCAGTGCTTCTTATTTCAGATAATATGTAACCCTCTTTAATAATAATAATAATAAAAACTGTCTGTTTAAAAAAGCCTCATAAATTATTGAGAATATTCTGTCTTTTCAATGTCATTGATTTAGGGACTTTAAAATATAAACCACACCGTCATAAGTATACCCTGATAAGCAATACAAAGACAATAGAAGACATACAAGAGTTCAGTTGAAATCCATCTGCTCATTAGCATCTGCTGATGATAATATCTGTTTCTATGAAGAGATTTCAGATATTGAAAGCATAATTAATGACCATCAGGAAAAAGTAGTCTACACTCTCTCCATGCCTTGCACTCCTTTCCTTTCCATTCTGTCTGTTTTACACCCTACACAAAAAGAGCACACTGCTCTTTCATTTTGCAGAGGCCACTATAATTTTTCTTGACATGGCAATTACTTTTTAATCTGGTTAGCATGGACTGTAATGGAACCAAGTTGTAAAACATCCTTTCTTGTTTACTCTTTTATTTTGCTTTTAATTTATTGCCTTGATTTCAATCCCTTTTATAAACCCATTAAAGCTCAATTACTCACTTTGAAGTCAATCACTAATCAATTCCATTTTATTTTGTAGTTTGGGGAGTTGGGAGGGTAGTTACACACTATGTCTGTATTTCAATAAATTTTGTGATAAAGAGTAGATTATGCTAGACTTTACTTTAAGGAAAGGGAAAATTCTATGCAAATAAAGGGGAAATCTCGAGAGGAGAGGTAAGATCCATAACTTGGTTGATGTTGTAGCAGGAAGGAAATGGATGGTACACGAAGCACTTAAAACATGCTCTGACTTCATGAATCTAAATTGATTAGTACAAGTAAATGAAGAACTGTCATTCTATTGCCAGCTGGTTTTTCTTTTACAAAACTAAATCCAGAAGCTCAAAAGGAACACCTTTTGGTAAAATTTACAATTTTAAAAAGGCTTCTGCACATATGCTATTTAGCCTCTAAGTTGCGTCCTACTTTTTTTGCGACCACATGGACTGTAGCCCTCCAGTTTCCTCTGTCTGTGGGATTTTCCAGGCAAGAGTACTGGAGTGCGTTGCCATTTCCTTCTGCAGGAGACCTTCCTCACCCAAGGATTGAACCCAGGTCTCCCACATTGCAGGCAGATTCTTTACCATCTGAGCTACCAGGGAAAGAAGGCATTATTTTATTTTTTTTTCTCAAAGAGATGCAAGCAATTTTTGTGATATCTTACATTTTTAAACGGAGGATCCAAAAGAATCCTAGATCTTAGGGCTTGAATATCCTTTACTCCATGCCATTCTCCAAGCCCAACTTGCGTACAATTGACAATAATTCAGGGAGAGTCTACCATGTGCTCTAATGGTGCATTGGGATAGGGTGTGAATACATTTTTAATAGGGGAAATGATGATTAAAGAAGCCATAGAAGAGAGAAGCAATAGAGAATAAACAGTTTTCAGCAAAGTTGTGGAAGTAAAGTTTGTGTAGACTGAAAACAAAGGATGAGTTCTAAACATACTCAGTTAGTAAAAGTACAGTGGAAGCTTAAACAAATGATGAATGAGATTAGCCCCAAGAGATCATCTTGGATCATGTTTCTCAGAGTGTGATCTGGGACTACTAGTGTTGGAATCACTACGCATTTTTTTGATGTAAATCACAGGAATCCATGCCAGGTCTATATTCAGAATCTCTTCAGTTCATTATCCATAGTAAAGTTTTGAGGACCGCTGTGTATCAAAAATCTAAAAAAAATTTTTTTTAAACAATTTGAGTGACAAAATGTTATTTTAGAGACAAAAGATTCAAGAAGCAGTGTGGTGCCTGGCTAGGAGGTATAACACAGAGGAATCTGGAGATCAAGTTGTATGTAGGCAACAGATGCTGAGGGTTGAAACTAGAGTGAAGGTGAGAAAAAAGGAAAGGGTCATCTAGATTGAAAAAAATATTTTGGGCCTGGGGTTCCCAACCTAGAGACCCGAGACATCTAGAAGGTACCTACATGAGATCTGGGGAGCCTGTTAATCCTAAAAATGGCCTATGAAATTTTGTACACTTAGATGCATCATTCTTTGGAGAGGTTCATGGTTTCACAAAATCTTAAAGGAAACATAAACCACATTTTTTGTTTTTTAAGGAAAAACTGGCTGTGACAGAGAATTGATTAGCTAGGTTGGAGGATGGGTGGGGGTTGGTGGGTGGGTCAGGACTAAAAAGAAAATCTATTAAAATATTCAATAATTCTTAACCTGAAATCAGCGGGGAGATTGATACTATTATTAGTCAACATAGATACAGTAATAAGAGGGACTTTGTTGGAAGATAACATGTGTTCTCTTTTTTCCAGAAGAAACTTAAGATATTTGCATTTATCATGATAAAGACGTTCCTCAGGTTCATAGAGAGGTCACAGGGTGCAATGATAAGTTGTAATATTTTATTCAGTGCTAAATATTTATTGGATGTTGTGTACATTCTTTACATATATTCCTATTTAATTCTCATAGCAACCAAGTAATTATTACTATCTTAATGCTACAGAAAAATCAAATTGAAACTATTAAGTGATTTTACTAAAACCCCAAACCTGACAAATAGCAAAGACAGAATTCAGACTTCAGTAATCTTCCCAACTGGCCTGAGATCATGTTCTGAGCTTCTCTGCTATAGCAGCCAGGCTTTGGCACTCAGCAGCTGAAAATGAGATTCATTTGGGCAAAGGGCATTTCCGCAAGGAAGAAGCTTAGCTACAATGTCTACAGATTTAATTTTGCCCACATATTTAACGGCAGTTTTCTCTTGGATTAAATCAGAAAAGAGAGAATTGCTAAAGCAAGAGATACAGGTGAGAACACCATCAATAAAATCAGAATTACCATGAGTATTCCAGCTTCTCGTGGGTTCAATCCCTGCACTAAACATAGGGCTCTTCCTCTATACTATTTGCTCCGGCTCATCTTCTTCTCCTATTAGGAAAGTCGTTAATTTGATTTGAAAGTTCATAAATTACAACTCACTGCAATCACGGTATTCCATTAAAAGGTCCTATGTGAAGGTGTTTGAACAATGGGATAGACATGCAGTTTCAGCAACACAATAAATATAAGCAATTAGGAGAGGCATGTAAATATTTGAATGCAGCCTGTTATGTGTATAAAGCTATATTTATATCCAAATTTACCTTCTACTGCCTTATGTAGCCCAAGAGGCCAGAGTAGTCAGTTCCAAGCATTTTATTCCCATTCCTGGGGTTGCAAAAGATACAATTTAGAGACTAAACAACTTCATACAGATGATTTCCTTGGATTAGAGTGAAAAGAATTGAGACAAAGCACAGCAAGACACTGATTGTATGCTAGCTTACTTTCTAGTTAACTGGCAGTAGATTGTGTGTGTCCTCAGCAGTTTATTTGTGCCTGACTCTTTGTGGCCCTGTGTATGTAGCCCTCCAGGCTTCTTTGTCCACAGAATTTTCCAGGCAGGAATAATGAAGAACGTCTCCATTTCCCACTCCAGGGGATCTTCCCCACCCAGGGATCAAACCTGTCTCTTGCGTCTCCTGCACTGGCAGGCAGATTCTTTACCGCTAGCGCCACCTGGAGCATCTGAGGTAGCTTAGCCAGTGAAGAATCCGCCTGCAATGCAAGAGGCCCCAGTTGGACTGCATAAGATCCCCTGGAGAAGGGATAGGCTACCCACTCCAGTATTCTTGGGCTTCCCCAGGGGCTCAGATGGTAGAGAAACTGCCCACAATGCAGGAGACCTGGGTTTGAATCCAGGGTTGGGAAGACCCCTTGGAGGAGGGCATAACAACCCACTCTGGTATTCTCGCCTGGAGAATTCCCAATGGAGAGAGGAGCCTGGATGACTACAGTCCTTGGGGTCGCAAAGAGTCGGACATGACTGAGCAATGAATAACAACATCAGTAGATTGTCCCAGTTGAAAGTAGATGTAAGGATCCTTGGTAGGAAGAGTTGTGAGGGTAGTTGCAAAGGAAGCCTGTTCAGTTCTCCGTGCACTGTGTGAAAGAGGGTTTGGTGTTTGTGGCCAGAAGAGTATTGGAGTTGATAGCCATTTCCTTCTCAAGGGGATCTTCCCCACCCAGGAATTGAACCCAGGTCTCCTGCATTGCAAGTGGATTCTTTACCATCTGAGCCACTGTGGAAGCCCATTATAAGGATATAAGAGGTGGAAGGAGGCGATGACAACATAGACCAAGGAAGAGGTTTGGTTCCTATGCAGCCAAGAGCTCTATTGTAAGAATAGGAAGCATTAAGAACGAAGTGCTATGTTTTAATCTCTAAACTGATCTTATTTCTCAAAAATTATATATACTGACATTGCCATAACAGAATTTTAAAAACGAACTAAATCAAGTACTCCATAAAATCAATAATGTATTCTGTTTGAAAGGACTTATTCTTCAGAAACAACATTTTAGTCTTCCAACAGTTTTGAGACATAGCTAGTTTTTGCATTTGATTTTTTTCTTCATTCCCCATTCTCTTTAGGGTAAGACTGAAGGATATCTCTTCTGGGGAGAGACAGGAGCTTTTTCCTGAACCTGTGGAAGAGCTCCTTCCGTGAATTATAATAGTCCCACCTCTAGTTTTGGAGTCATCTCCAGTGATGCTCAATCCTTTGACCCTCAATCAGTCACCAAGGCTTCAATAGGGATCTCAGGTTATCCCTGCCTTCCTTCTTCCTCTTCAATGAATGTGAGCACAAGTCATTGTACAAGTGCTGTATATCTGCCCTTCTCTAACCTATTTCCCAACCGATGCCCTGCCGAATCAACTTTGTACACCGGTGCTGCCTTCATCATGGATCTTCCTGCCAAAAATCTACAATAACTCGATTACATGCGACATCAAGTTCAAATTCTTCTGTTAAGATTTCAAGGGGCTTCAATTTGTTCCCGCTAAATTCTGCAATCTTGTATTCTACTCTACTATACTTAAAACCTAGGTTTTGTCAGAAAAAAAAAGCAAAGGAGAAAAGGAAAGATATACCCATTTCAATGCAGAGTTCCAAAGAATAGCAAGAAGAGATAAGAAAGCCTTCCTCAGTGATCAATGCAAAGAAATAGAGGAAAACAATAGAATGGGGAAGACTAGAGATTTCTTCAAGAAAATTAGAGACACCAAGGGAACATTTCATGTAAAGATGGGCACAATAAACGACAGAAATGGTATAGACCTAACAAAAGCAGAAGATATTAAGAAGAGGTGGCAAGAATACATAGAAGAAATATACAAAAAAGATCTTCATGACTAAGATAACCACGATGGTGTGATCAGTCATCTAGAGCCAGACATCCTAGAATGCGAAGTCAAGTGGGCCTTAGGAAACATCACTACAAACAAAGCTAGTGGATGTGACAGAATTCCAGTTGAGCTATTTCAAATCCTAAAAGGTGATGCTGTGAAAGTGCTGCACTCAATATGCCAGCTAGTTTGGAAAACTCAGCAGTGGCCACAGGACTGGAAAAGGTCAATTTTCATTCCAATCCCCAAGAAGGCAATGCCAAAGAATGCTCAATCTACCTCACAATTGCACTCATCTCACACACTAGCAAAATAATACTCAAAATTCTCCCTGCCAGGCTTCAACAGTACATGACATGTGAACTTCCAGATGTTCAAGCTAGATTTAGAAAAGGCAGAGGAACCAGAGGTCAAGTTGCCAACATCTGCTGGATCATCAAAAAAGCAAGAGAGTTCCAGAAAAATATCTACTTCTGCTTTATTGACTACACCAAAACCTTTGACTGTGTGGATCACAACGAACTGTGGAAAATTCTTCAGTAGATGGAAACAGCTGACCTGCCTCCTGAGAAATCTGTTTGCAGGTCAGGAAGCAACAGTTAGAACTTGACTAGAACAACAGACTGGTTCCAAGTTGGGAAAGAAGTGTGCAAAGGCTGTATATTGTCACCCTGCTTATTTAACTTATATGCAGAATGCATAATGAGAAATGCTGGGCTCGAGGAAGCACAAACTGGAATTAAGACTGCCGAGATAAATATCAATAACCTCAGATATGCAGATGACACCACCCTATGGCAGAAAGCGAAGATGAACTAAAGAGCCTCTTGATGAAAATGAAAGAAGAGAGTGAAAAATTTGGCTTAAGCCTCAACATTCAGAAAACTAAGATCATGGCATCTGGTCCCATCACTTCATGGCAAATAGATGGGGACACAATGGAAACAGTGACAGACTATTTTGGGGTGCTCCAAAATCACTGCAGATGGTGACTGCAGCCATGAAATTAAAAGATGCTTACTCCTTGGAAGAAAAATTATGACCAACCTAGATAGCATATTAAAAAGCAGAGACATTACTTTGCCAACAAAGGTCCATCTAGTCAAGGCTATGGTTTTTCCAATAGTCATGTATGGATGTGAGAGTTGGACTGTAAAGACAGCTGAGTGCACAAGAATTGATGCTTTTGAACTGTGATGTTGGGGAAGACTCTTGATCCCTTGGACTGAGAGGAGATCCAACCAGTCCATCCTAAAGGAGATCAGTCTTGAATATTCATTGGAAGGACTGATGCTAAAGCTGAAACTCCAATACTTTGGCCACCTGATGTGAAGAACAGATTCATTTGAAAAGACCCTGATACTGGGAAAGACTGAAGGCAGGAGGAGAAGGGGACGACAGAGGATGAGATGGTTGGATGGCACCACCGACTCAATGGATATGAGTTTGAGTAAGTTCCGGGTGTTGGCGATGGACATGGAAGCCTGGCATGCTGCAGTCCATGGGGTCTCAAAGAGACAGACACAACTGAGTGACTGAACTGAACTGAATTTGTCAGAAAGACTTCCTGTCTACACTGCCACTTTCTTAGTGTGTAATATGACTGTGTCTTCTCAGCGTTTTATTTGCTTGTGTTCCTCTCCAAATTTGAAATTACATCTCCTCACTGTAATATACTCAGATGCTAAGACTTAAAACCTAGTTCAAGTGTTATCTCTTCAAGGAGGTATTCTCTGAGCTTGTCAACCTTCATCTACCGCCTTCTGCTCTAAGTTATAAAAGCACACTTAATCCCCACATCAAGTATCTCCTCTCCCTTAATCAGACACTGTTGTTTATCCCTCTGCAATTTTTTTGAGTAAATTTGCATGTTGCCCTCCAACACTCCTAAACTTCTTAAGGACGGTATAACTGCAGGTCACATTTCAGTATAATCTTTACAGAGAATGGCACTTAATAGGAACTCAGTAAAGACTTAATTCAAAGAAGGCAATGGCAACCCACTCCAGTGTTCTTGCCTGGAGAATCCCATGGACAGAAGAGCCTGGTAGGCTATAGTCCATGGGGTCGTGAAGAGTCGGACACGATGGAGCAACTTCACTTTCACTTTTCACCTTCATGCATTGGAGAAGGAAATGGCAACCCACTCCAGTGTTCTTGCCTGGAGAATCCCAGGGATAGGGGAGCCTGGTGGGCTGCTATTTATGGGGTCACACAGAGACATGACTGACGCTACTTAGCAGCAGCAGCAGCAGCAGCAGCAGCAGCAGCAGCAGCAGCAAAGTCTTAATTGTTGACACATAATCCACAGATCTGTTTGGTTTTGGTTTTCCCCAGTATGCCAGATATATCCTGACAGAAGTTTTTCTGAAGTTTTGTGTTGAAACAGAAAGAATGCTTTCCTAAAGGGAAGTACTCACAGACAGGAATTCCACTGTACAGTGTTCTGGTACATTCTTGCGACATGTCCAAAAAGACAAGTCTTACCTCAGGAATTTTCTCCCTTCCAGGCCAATACTGTATAAAAGAATTGAGAGTCCCTGTGTTTTGCATATGGTGATGTGTATGTCTCAGTGCTCCTCTGTCAGTCTGTCTCACCCTCTCCTTCCCCTGTTGTGTCTGCAGGCTGTTCTCTATATATCCGTGTCTCTATTCCTGCCCTGCGAATAGGTTTATCAGGACCATTTTTTTTCTCTTTCTGACTTACTTCATTCTGTATAACAGACTCTAGGTTCATCACCCTCACTAGAACTGAACTGACTCAAATTCATTCTTTTCAATGGCTGAAAAATATTCCATTGTATATATGTACCACAGCTTCTTTATCCATTCATTTGTAGATGGACATCTAAGTTTCTTCCAAGTCCTCTGGTACTCTGGGTGGGAGGGAGGTTCACAAAGGAGGAGATATATGTATACTTATGGCTGATTCACATTTTTGTAGAGCAGGAACCAAGACAACATTGTAAATCAATTATCCTCCAATTAAAAATAAACTTGAAAAAAGAATTGAGGTCTTTCATAACTCAAAAGAGAGACACATACTCATTGATGAGTATCCTCTTTTGTCTAAATCATTTCCAGTTCTATCCTAGATGCCACAACCAAAGCAATGATGTATGAAGTAAATATTTGCTCAAATATTAAGAGATTTGGGAAGAAATGCTGTGCTGTAAAAATGCCCAAAGAACTGGAAGGTCAGAATGGCTGTGACCGGCAGAAAAGTCCTCTGGCCATTCAATAGAGACCCTTCCTCTAAATGAGGTTTTTACAAAATAATTCTGCCTTGACAGCTCTCAAAATGGAGATCCCAGAGGCAAAATGAATATTTGGCTGCCAGGGAGAAGCTAAACCTTTTCTTAGCTTTTCTGCTTTCTTTCAGAAACTTTTTTCATTTAAATAAACAAATTAGGCATTCTGAAATTCAAAGGCCTATACAATGAAAGGAGTTGCTGTTCATGATGGATTAGTCTGATGTTTAAAAAGAAGGCAAAAAAAAAATGCAAAACAAGCTGTCACTGCTAGTTATATGAGAAATAGATCACCGGTGACACTGGCTTTTGTTTCATCTGTGAGAGGTTAGGAAGAAATGCATTCAAGAAGAATACACTTCACTCCAGGTATTACTGGTGGGAGGCTCCTGACCATGTTTGTGTATTATTCTTTTGAGAACATGTATACGCCCCCCTGAAATTCTAGCTGCTTAGAATATTTTTCATCTCAAAACTCAAAACCAAGCTCAGATTTATTGAGAACAAACCCCCTGATAACCTTCACCTATAATATGTTTTCTAAATCCTCATCCTCTCAGAGGCAGCAGTGGGTCACTTTGTTCAGAAAGGCTCAAGGAGTTTAAGTGGAAATAAGTCTCTCCAGGTTGCTTTCAAATTCCGGAAATAGTTTAATTCCATTTGGCACAGGTAAGTCTATAGGTTATATATGTCTAGGTTATTGGTCTTAAATGTGAAGTCCAAGGATTTGGGTCTTTGGTTCAGTGTGCGGTAGCACAGACACAGTGTGTACAAAAACTTCCAGAAGATGGGCATTTGCCCTCTAAACATAAAGACATTCTCTGAAGTGGACTGTGACAGTTTCTAGCAACTTTTAAGAGTTGATGTATATGGCTGCTTGTCATTCACCCCTTGTGGTCACAAATGGGACTGGAAAAACTGCTGTACCTTCTAAATAATTCCTTCTCCAAGCAGCCCATCAATTGCCAGACAGATCCTTCCAAGGAGAATTTCTAACCAACAACTCTGCTATCTATTCCCAACCCTCCACTTCTGTTAAATTCAAAATGACTAAGAATAATTCAGGAGCCTCAACCATCTGACCTCAAACCAGTTCAGCTTTAGCTTAAGGGGGGATTTCACCTTCTTGTACCCTAGGATTTAGCAGCATTTGCTGCTGGCTGATCTCCCAACATGCCCTGAATTTTTATGCCTTTGTGTCTTTACTCTTTTTCTCATGACTACAGAGTCAGAAGTCCTAGATTCAAGTTCTGCTGCCAGCTTCCTAGCTATGAAACCTTCATTGTTGCTCAGTGCCTAAGTCGTATCTGATTCTTTGTGACCTCATGGATGGCAGCATTCCAGGTTTCTCTGTCCTCCACTATCTCCTGAAGTTTGCTCAAATTCACTTTCATTGAGTTGGTGATGCTGTCTAACCATCTCAACCTCTGCTACCCACCTTTTTCTTTTGCCTTCAGACTTTCCCAGCATCAGGGTCTTTTCCAATGACTTGGCTTTTGGCATCAGGTGACCAAAGTATTGGAGCTTCAGGTTCAGCATCAGTCCTTCCGATGAATATTCAAGGTTGATTTCCTTTAGGATTGACTGGTTTGATCTTGCAGTACAAAGGACTCTGGAACATCTGCTGCTGCTGCTGCTGCCACCGCTAAGTCACTTCAGTCATGTCCGACTCTGTGAGACCCCATAGACGGCAGCCCATCAGGCTCCCCTGTCCCTGGGATTCTCCAGGCAAGAACACTGGAGTGGGTTGCTATTTCCTTCTCTAATGCATGAAAGTGAAAAGTGAAAGTGAAGTCGCTCAGTCGTGTCTGACTCTTTGCGATGCCATGGATTGCAGCCTACTAGTCTCCTCCGTCCGTGGGATTTTCCAGGCAAGAGTACTAGAGTGGGGTGTCATCGCCTTCATCTTCTGTAACACCACTATTCAAAACCTTTACAGATTACCTGTTAGTAGTCTCAAGTTTCTTAAAATCAGGAGAATAAAATCTACCTAGTAAACTTTACAACTGATTATAAAGATTAAATGAACTAAGATGGGGGAAAGAAGATATTGTATGATGGAAATGTTATGGGTTGGGTTAAGATGCTGCTTGTGACAGATATATGGGTCAGGTCTACCTAAGAAAAACAACCCATTTGGAGGCACATATATAGATTTATTTGGGGATAATAGTTTGCTTGGTTAGCGAGGGTTTTCAACCTCAGCACTATTGATATTTCAAGCTTGATACTTCTTTCTAGTGGGGAGCTATCCTGTGCATTGTAGCACATTTAACAGTAGCCCTGCCCTCTACTATCTAGTTGATACTAGGATTCCTCCCCTGAAAGTTGTGGCAACCAAAAATGTTTCCAGATATGGCTAATGCCCCCATCTTTATCTGCAGCTCAGAGGACTAAATTGCCCTGTTAAGAACCCCTGTTCGAGATTTCAGAGATACATTCAGTTCAGCTCAGTTCATTTCACTCACTCAGTCGTGTCTGACTCTTTACAACCCCATGAATTGCAGCACGGCAGGCCTCCCTGTCCATCACCATCTCCCGGAGTTCACTCAGACTCACGTCCATCGAGTCGGTGATGCCATCCAGCCATCTCATCCTCTCATCCCCTTTTCCTCCTGCCCCCAATCCCTCCCAGCATCAGAGTCTTTTCTAATGAGTCAATGCTTTGCATGTGGTGGCCAAAGTACTGGAGCTTCAGCTTTAGCATCATTCCTTCCAAAGAACACCCAGGACTGATCTCCTTCAGAATGGACTGGTTGGATCTCCTTGCACTCCAAGGGACTCTCAACAGTCTTCTCCAACACCACAGTTTAAAAGCAGCAATTCCTCAGTACTCAGCTTTCTTCACAGTCTAATTCTCACATCTATACTTGACCACTGGAAAAACCATAGCCTTGACTAGACAGACCTTTGTTGGCAAAGTAATGTCTCTGCTTTTGAATATGCTATCTAGGTTGGTCATAACTTTCCTTCCAAGGAGTAAGCGTCTTTTAATTTCATGGCTGCAATCACCATCTGCAGTGATTTTGGAGCCCCCCAAAATAAAGTCTGACACTGTTTCCCCATCTATTTCCCATGAAGTGATGGGACAGGATGCCATGACCTTCGTTTTCTGAATGTTGAGCTTTAAGCCAACTTTTTCATTCTCCTCTTTCACTCTCATCAAGAGGCTCTTTAGCTCCTCTTCACTTTCTGCCATAAGGGTAGTGTCATCTGCATATCTGAAGTTCCTGATATTTCTCTCGGCAATCTTGATTCCAGCTTGTGCTTCTTCCAGTCCAGTGTTTCTCATGATGTACTCTGCATATAAGTTAAATAAGCACGGTGACAATATACAGCCTTGACGTACTCCTTTTCCTATTTGGAACCAGTCTGTTGTTCCATGTCCAGTTCTAACTTGCTTCCTGACCTGCATATAGGTTTCTCAAGAGGCAGGTCAGGTAGTCTGGTATTCCCATCTCTTTCAGATTTTTCCACAGTTTATTGTGATCCACACAGTCAAAGGCTTTGGCATAGTCAACAAAGCAGAAATAGATGTTTTTCTGGAACTCTCTTGCTTTTTCCATGATCCAGCGGATGTTGTCAATTTGATCTCTGGTTCCTCTGCCTTTTCTAAAACCAGCTTGAATATCTGGAAGTTCACGGTTCATGTATTAATGAAGCCTGGCTTGGAGAATTTTGAGCATTACTTTACTAGCGTGTGAGATGAGTGCAATTGTGCGGTAGTTTGAGCATTCTTTGGCATTGCCTTTCTTTGGGACTGGAATGAAAATGGACCTTTCCAGTCCTGTGACCACTGCTGAGTTTTCCAAATTTGCTGGCATATTAAGTGCAGCACTTCCACAGCATCATCTTTCAGGATTTGAAATAGCTCAACTGGAATTCCATCACTTCCACTAGCTTTGTTCATAGTGATGCTTCCTAAGGTCCACTTGGCTTCACATTCCAGGATGTCTGGCTCTAGGTGAATGATCACACCGTTGTGATTATCTTGGTCTTCAAAATCTTTTTTGTACAGTCATTCTGTGTATTCTTGCCACCCCTTCTTAAAATCTTCTGCTTCTTTTAGGTCCATACCATTTCTTTCCTTTATCGAGCCCATCTTTGCATGAAATATTCCCTTGGTATCTCTAATTTTCTTGAAGAGATCTCTAGTCTTTCCCATTCTGTTGTTTTCCTCTATTTCTTTGCAATAGAGATACATCATGTCTACATTAATGTCCAAATATACCAAGCTCAGTTTTCTAAAAGGTCACAGTCATTGCCTTAGGAACGTTATGAACTAAGAGTGGGGGGCAGATAGAAATGTAAGCAACAGCTTGTATAACATATCCAGAGCAAATGAATGCTATGAAAGGAACACAAACAAGGCACTGGAGGCACAGAAGGAATCATCAAGGTTTGCAGAGTTCAGTTTGTATTCAATGCAAAGCACAAAGATAAATTTGCTTCGCCATCAGTCTGGAGATAAGAAAGGCAGCCTGTGGCTCCTGGCTAACTCACTATTGATGGTAATTTCAGTACAGCTTCCGTGGTGGCTCAGAGGTTAAAGAGTCTGCCTCTAATACAGGAGACCTGGGTTTGATCCCTGGGGGTTGGGAAGATCCTCTGGAGAAGGAAATGGCAACCCACTCCAGTATTCTTACCTGGACAATCCCATGGACAGAGGAGCCTGGTGGGCTACAGTCCATGGGTCGCAAAGAGTTGGACACGACTGAGTGAATTAACTTAACTTATTGCTAAGCAGAGGTTTTTGAGAGACTGAACAGGTGAGAGCCTTTGAAGAAGAACTTTAAGTGAAGCAAAGGGAGAGAGGAGAATGGAAATGAATGGTCCAAGAGGGATATCAGACTTTGTAAGACTCATTTTCTAATTTTTTAACTTCTGTGCAAACCTAACCATCTCTGCTCATTCTGGTAGCCCCTTTTGTTTCTCTTTCCTTTTCGCTGTTTCTCCTTCCTAAGAAATGTTTTTTATATACTTGAAGTTCAGATTCTTGAAAATATTGATAACCTCCCCCAACACTTGAAAGCAGTGATGGGCACACACACACAGCTTGGTGGTGTTGCAGTGAATCTAAATCACTGGGGCATTCAGGCCAGCCATAGTGGTGGTCCTTCTTGGTTTATTACAGGCAAGGAGATAATACTGACTGTGCAGAGTGAGGACGGTTGGAAACTCGGTTTTAACGTGTGTCCTCTGTCTTTGTCTATAAGTTTAATATGGAGAGGTGCTAAATTACACAAACCAGTGCATAGCAATCTGTGTAGTTGTCAAGGCACGGATTCAAAGAACCAAATGCTGGAAAACATGCCATATTGACAATGCCCAGCCTGGGGCTTTTGAGGTCATAGCTACATGATACCAGCTTTTTATCCCATCCTGCTCAGAAACTGCTGAGAAAGCCAGGGAGGATGTAGATGGTGTGATGTAAAACATGATCACTGTAAATATCTCAGCATGCATCTTGCTGACAGTGGGAAGTCCAGCTCTGGAAGAAACACAGTCAGCAGTAGCATCTATTTATATGAAAGATTAAGCTAGAAAATGCTTATTCTTGTTGATATTTTTAGTAGTTCTCCCAGAATTTTGAAACTGTTTTCAATATCCTTTTTTGCTTGCTTAGATTTTCACACTTAAACTGATTCTACCCAATGCATCTGTAAGGGTTGGATCGACTAATAGACAGACATTTAATATCTAAATTAAATAGCAATTGGGATTTATGGACTATAGCCCCCCAGGCTTATCTGTCCGTGAAATTCTCCAGGCAAGAATACTGGAATGGGTTGCCATTCCCTTCTCCAGGGTATTTTCCTGACCCAGGGATTGAACCCTAGTCTCTCGCATTGCAGGCAGATTCTTTACTATCTGAGCCACAGGGACACATGTATGAAAGTGACTCATTTGTGTCCAACTCTTTTCAACCCCATGGATGATACAGACAATGGAATTCTCCAGACCGGAATACTGGAGTGGGTAGCCATTCCCTTCTCCAGGGGATGTTCCCAACCCAGAGGTTGAACCCATGTCTCCCGTATTGCAGGTGGATTCTTTATCACCTGAGCCACAAGGGAAGGCCGAGCCACATGGAAAGACCTAACAATTGAGTGGTCAGAAATGCTGAAAAAAAGATCTCGCATTTGTTGTCAGGAAATTTGGGTTCCAACATCAGATGTGTCAACTATAAAATGGTTCATCTTGAAAAAAAATCACTAATCTTATTTGTAATACCCAAATATCATTCTAGTGGTCCTATCTCTTAGGATATCTGTGAAGGTAAGGTAAAATGACATATGTGAAAGCATTTGGCGACCCTTCAGCTAAGAAGAAGAAAGACAAGAAGAAAGGATGAGGGAAGGCAGGTAGAGACGGAGGGAAGGATGGAGAGAGAAAAGAAGGAAGGGTGGAAGGAAGGATGGAGCCCAAAGCATTCAACATTCTATTTTAAAGCTTGACAAATTGAAAGCAGTTTTCTTTTTCTCAGCTTTATTGAGATATAATTGACAAGTAAAATTGTAATATATTTAAAGCATGAAATATGATGCTTTTAGATAGGTATATATGGTAAAATAAATAAACCCATGGTGAGTTTATAAACACATCAATCACCTCAGCTATTTACCCATTTACCTTTTTTTGGTGAGAATATTAAGTTCTACTCTGTTAGCAAATTTCAATTATACGATGGTGCTATCAATTATTGTCATGTTTTCTTTAGATCCTCAGGCCATTATTATCTTATAGATGAAAGTTTGTATCCTTTACCTTTTACCAAACTTCCTCTATTTCCCCCAAACCCCAGTCCTTAGCAACCACTTTTCTACTCTCTGTTTCTATACATTCTTTATTTTGGATTTCATATATAAATGATATCATGAAGTATTTACCTTTCTCTCCCTGGCTTATTTTAATTAGCGTAATGCCTTCCAAGTTCATCCACCTTGTAACAAATGACAGAATTTCCTTCTTTTTTAAGGTTGAATGTATATATACACATGGGCTTCCCTGGTGGCTCAGATAGTAATGAATTTGCCTACAATGCAGGAGACCTGGGTTCGATCCCTGAATAGGGAATAACCCCTGGAGAAGGGAATGGAGATCTACTACAGTATTCTTGCCTGGAGAATTCCATACAGATATTTCTTTGAGATAATGGCTCATCAAACTAAAGAGCTTCTGCTCAACAGAGGAAGTCTCAACAAAATGAAAAGACAACCTGTGCAATGGAAGAAAATATTGGCAAACCACATAGGTGGCACTAGTGGTAAAGAATCCATCTGCCAGTTGAAGGAGATGCAAGAGACATAGGTTTGATCCCTGGGTCGAGAAGATCCCCTTAAGTAGGACATTGCAACCTACTCCAGTATTCTTGCCTGGAACATGGACAGAGGAGCCTGGTGAGCTATAGTCCACAGGGCCACAAAGAGGTGGACATGACTGAGTGACTGAGCACATTGCATTGCACATCCTACAATGAGTTAATAACCAAAATATACAAAGAACTCATACAGCTTGGTAACGAAAAACAAAACAATTAATAAATGCAAAAAGAGACTGAATAGACATTTTTTCCAAAAAGGATATATAGAGCCAATAGGTACATGAAAAGATGCTCAACATCACTAATCCTCAGGGAAATGCAAAACAAAACCACAATGAGTTATCACCATATACCTGTTATGATGGCAATTATCAAAGAGACAATAAATAGCAAGTGTTGGTGAGGATGTGGATTAAAAGGAATACTTGTATAGCATTGGTGGGCCTGCAAATTGATAATGCCATTATGGAAATCAGTTTGGAGGTTCCTCAAGAAATTAAGAATAGAACTTGTATAGAACTGTGGTACTGTCCAGCAGTACCACTTCTGGTTATTTATCTGAAGGAAACAAAACACACTTTATAGTGAAGTTAGAGATATTTCTGGGAGAAATACTACTGCTGCTGCTGCTGCTAAGTCGCTTCAGTTGTGTCCGACCCTGTGCAACCCTATAGACGGCAGCCCACCAGGCTCCCCCGTCCCTGGGATTCTCCAGGCAAGAACACTGGAGTGCGTTGCCATTTCCTTCTCCAATGCATGAAAGTGGAAAGTGAAAAGTGAAACTGAAGTCGCTCAGTCGTGTCTGACTCTTAGCGACCCCATGGACTGCAGCCCACCAGGCTCCTCCGCCCATGGGATTTTCCAGGCAAGAGAACTGGAGTGGGTGCCATTGCCTCCTCCAGAGAACTACTACTATATCCTGTTTAATCGTGATCCTATTATAGACTGTGCTTATGCTTGTTTGTTTTTCTCACTCTGTTGTCTTCACAACATTTGGTGGCAAGAAGAATGGGGAAGCAATGTCCTTTTCATGTGTTAAGAGTTTGGTTAATCACAAAACTGTCAAAACCACCGTAGAACTACAAATTGACAGATGGATCTTCACTGATGGATGACTCTGTTCTACCTTCCTGAGGCCATCTAGGGAGACTTACTGTTAGGAAACAGTAATGTTTTGTGTGTTTCCTTTAAAGGGTAGACAATAGATACAGAACTAGAATGGTAACTTTTTTGAATATGACTGAAAGGGTTAGTTCTGAGTGAAACAGGTGGTCACAAACACAACAGGACAGACCTATTTGAGCCTCAACTGTTCTTGAGAGTAATCACCAATGAAGAACATTTAAATTTTGAATAAACAAATCTATTATATTTTATTTACTCATATTTTATTGGAAGGGGGCACAGAATGATAAAATTGATTTGTAACACCCTAACAACTGAGGGGGTTTTTTTGTTTGTTTGCTTGATTGATTGAATGTTACGGTTGTTTACATTTTCCTATGATAAGTGACAGAGCACATATTTTTTCATTTTAGCTTTCATTCTCTCAGAAGGGTTTCTTACCATCAAGCCAACAAGCTCCAGATGTAATTTCACTGATGAGCAAGACAGTCTCTGCCAACTGAATTCCTATTGATTAGCATCTGATTTTGTTTGTCAGCAAAAAGAAAAACTTATTCTTTAATGGCATGTTTTGGTGCATAACCAGGGGGTATATTTTGGAAGGGGAAGGTGTGGATGGAAGGGTCTCTTTCAAAAGCTGATGAAAACATATTAGTGTGTCTGATCATTTTTGCTCTCAACCCTATAAATAACATCTGTGATCTTAAGGCAGCCAACATCTTGCCCTGAAGATGAAAGAAACAGTTGGCTTGATGTTCTTTGGAGTTGAACGCTGTCACGGCCTGAGATGGAGGACGTGATGTACTACGGGGCCAATGTCTCTCACCATCCACCCAGCCCCTTGACTCCCCCTCCCTGGAGGGTTTGAGGAGCTACACACAGCCAGTCATTCTCACTGGGTAGGAGGAATGACAACTCCTAATAACCTAATTACAGCTGTTGTAGAAAATATGCCAGCATGAAGGCAGGTTTCTCATCAGTGTAGTCTGGATGGGGATTTGAGGGTAAAACCGAGCAGACCTAAAATTTTATAAACAATCACACACAGACAGACTACAGTTACAGAGTGTTAGAGTGTTTACCAAGACCTTTCCACGCATTATTCCATTTAATCACGACTACAGTCGCTTGCATGTGTGCTAGGTCACTTCAGTCATGTCCAACTCTGTGACCCTGTGGACTGTAGCCTCCTAAGCTTCTCTGTTCATGGAATTCTCCAGGTAAGAATACTGGAGTGGGTTGCCATGCCCTCCTCCAGAGGATCTTCCCAACCCAGGGATCGAACTCACACCTCTTAAGTCTCCTGCATTGTCAGGTGGGTCCTTTACCACTAACACCACCTGGGAAGTCCCACAATTGCATGAGGTAATCATTATTGTTATCTCTATTTCATGTCACAAAGATATCCAAGGCCCAGAAATAGTCAATGACTCACCCAATATACAGCTTATAAGTAACAAACAAGCGTTGAGCCTATGAGTCTGGTCCAGTGTTCTGTCCAACACAATGGACTTGCTATCTCACTTTGCTAAGGGAGTGTATTTTCTACACTTTTAAGGCAAAACTTTTGCTTTCCAGTGGGAAGACTTTTTTTTCCCCTAAAAAGGACCTTTTATTGCTAATCATATAGAAATTTCAATAATTTATGAATGTAAATGTGTTACTTAGGTGTCATAAAGAAAAAACAAGAAATCAGTATTAATATTACAACTAAGACATTTGTCACTTAAAAAATTTTATTTCTTTAGTAAGTGGATATGCTTCTTTCACATTAACATGTGTGTCTTTGCATCATGAGAGGGAAGCAAAAGGGTGTACAACATGATTAAGTAATACAAAAATTTCCAGGAATGACTTAAATGAAATAGATTTTCTTAAGTGATTGACCGAAGACCTGTGAAGAGTTCCCATTCAATTCCTTTTTCAGTCAAGAGTGTTTCTGGTTAATTGTAGCCCTCAAGGAATTAAGAGGTCAGAGTGCCCTTGCAGTGCTAAGATAAAATACAGAGTAATAATAAAAAAAAAAAAATAGAAAAATTGGCTGAAAGTATGGGACCATCCAGTGTGTATAAGCTCAAGATTTTCTGAGAGAGCTCACCTGCTCTCAAGGGGTAATAAGAATTTAGTTAGCTAAAGACACGCAAGTGATTTTCTTCAAGCAAATAAGATGTAATTTCATAAAACAAGATCATGAAGCATGGTTTAATATGAAAAATATTTTTGTAATAGGATTTTTTTAATGGAATTTTAACTCTGTGTGGGAGCCTGCAGGAAACTTTAATTTTAGATCTTTGACCTTATTCCTGTTCAGATTACCTTTCCCAGTAATTCCGTAATTTACTGTCCATTCAACCATCTTCCTCTTAACAAATTCAGACACAATCATTCCCTTTAGGTCCTGCTGGGATTTTATAATGAGCAGTCAACGGCACAATGATCTTCCTTTTTATCTGCTTGCTCAGAGTCCCTATTACTCTTCTTCTGCCCATTCCATTAGGCGTATGCCTACTTTATGCTTTCTCCTTTTTTGATGACTTTGTCCCATATAATTATATCTGCATCTGATATCTTCTTCCTCTACTTTGCCCCTGAACTAGATGCTAAGTTTGCTTTAACAGAACATAAGCATGGTGGCAAGGCACCTGTGACAGTTTCTAAGGAGTGGCTAGCTATAATTTTAAAATATTTTTTCTTGATTCAAAGAGTCAGCTAATATTATGTGTGGTGATGAAACCACACACCTCAGGTTGAGACTTGAACCCAATCAAAATCCAGACTGGGAACTTGAACTCACTGTCTTATAATTATGATCACACACCTGGTCTCAAAATATGATATGACAAAAACTGCTTAGAACCAACTGGGTCCAAGATGATGGAAGATTCAACTGCCAGTGAACCTTGAGCCTCAGGTTCTCAATGTCTCATCACAGAAAGAATTCATTGAGAGATAAACTGATAGGTGAGAAGTGGATTTATTTAGAGAGACACACATTCCATAGGTTAATGATTTTATTTTGGGGGGCTCCAAAATCACTGCAGATGGTGACTGCAGCCATGAAATTAAAAGATGCTTGCTCCTTGGAGAAAAAGCTATGACCAACCTAGAAAGCATATTAAAAAGCAGAGACATTACTTTGCCCACAAAGGTCTGTCTAGTCAAGGCTATGGTTTTTCCAGTAATCATGTATGGATGTGAGAGGTGGACTATGAAGAAAGCTGAGTGCCAAAGAATTGATGCTTTTGAGCTGTGTGTTGGAGAAGACTCTTGAGAATCGCTTGGACTTGGATTTCCTAAAGGAAATCAGTCCTGAATATTCATCGGAAGGATGATGTTGAAGCTAAAACTTCAACACTTTGGCCACTGGTACAAAGAACTGACACATTTGAAAAGACCCTGATGCTGGGAAAGATTGAAGTTGGGAGGAAAAGGGGATGACAGAGGATGAGATGGTTGGATGGCATCACTGACTCAATGGACATGAGTTTGAGGAAATCTCTGGGAGTTGCTGATGGACAGGGAGGCCTGGTGTGCTGGAGTCCATGGAGTCACAAAGATTTGGACATGACTGAGTGACTGAACTGAACTGAATTCATGAAGCAATTTCTAATAATAATAATGTATAAATTCAATATAATTCCAGGAAAGAAATCCCAGTAGAAATTTTTTTGTGGAAATCAACAAAATGATTTAAAAATGCATTTGGAAAGGCAAAGGCAATAAAGCAGTCGAAACAGTTTTGAAAAAGAACAAAGTTGAATCACTCACATTACTTGATTTCAAGACTTGCTATAAACTACAGTCATCAAGCCAATGAGTTAATGGAAAAAGGATAAAGGTATAGATCAGCGGAATGCAATAGAGTCCAAAACCAGACACGAACACATACAGGCTAATTGATTCTTTTCAAAGTTGAAAAAGCAATTTATTGGAGAAAGGATAGTCTTTTCAGCAAACGGTGCTGGAATGATTGGAGTTCCATATGAAAATTCAAAGTGGGAACCATGTCTTACACCATAGACAAAAAAAATGAACTCAAAACACATCATAGACTTAATGGGAAGCCTACAACTGTAAAATTTCCAGCAGAAAGCATAGGAGAAAATCTTGGCTCTGCAGTATCATCTATATCCCCTCCAGAAGCAAGGAAGCTTTCAGTCTGTTTATATCGTTGTCTGGAAGTTGCTAGATGTCTGATCCACAGGTAGTAGAAAACGGTGTTTCTGGGGAGGAGCCTCTGACTGTGGGAACCATGTGGTCCAAAATGGCTGCAAACACACTTCAGCCTTTATGAGCCAGCAGCAGCAGGTGTATTACAGCCACTGATTTGGCGCAGTGGAAAACATCCTATTATCTTCCAGCTTTTCCTGTTCTTGCAAATGGCTCTACTGGGTCTAAACAGACATTTGGAGCCAGCCTACTTTTTGTCCTGTGAGTGAGACAGGAGAGCTATTCTGGCCCAAGGATGGCAGAAATGTGTGGTGTTCTTCACTCCCTTCCCCACTGATAATTTGTTTTGCAGCCTCCCTCTTGCTACGGCTCTGTAGCAGCTGTTCCTTTTCTTTGCTGTGTATATGTCTCCTTTTTATCTAGGCAGGCAGGGCAATTTCTTTGAAATAAAGTCCCCTTCTCTGTCACCAGTGACCTTGAGACATTCAGTGCTATCATTTCCCAGCTGTATTAGTGACTCCAAATTCAATTTCAGGGTTTTGAAAGCTTTCCCTTGTCCACCTTGTGTTCACTTGCCTTCGTTTAAGTGTCCTGCAATGCAATTTCTTTGGAATCCTTGTATCCATTTTAGTATGTGTCTAACTTCGCCAAAGAGAATTGCAGCAAGCGTGGCCTCAATGCCTGGGGCCTGGCAGTGATCCAGGGTGTCACAGTTGGGGCCTCTGTCATGTCTTTGGACGCTGTGAATAGCCAGTAATGGGAAAAGAGGAAACTGTCATGGTAGGACCTCGGGGTCTAGATCATGCAAATCATTTAACAAGATATAGTAGAGACTCAATTACTCACAGTATATAGGACCAAGAGTGCTTTCCTAACGGTAAACTTGAATAATAAGCAATTATAAGCACATTTTAAAATGCAGATGCATGCTTCTGATTGATGGGTGGGCTGGTATACATGGTGATGCCATTGAAACATGCTATTTATGGTTGTCATCAATTATATTGGTGTTTGTCAAGGCACACCCTTGTGAAACTTAGCTTTTTCATTTGGAAAATTTGTGTCTAAGGGATTTTTCAGAACAGGATTTCTGGGCCACCTGCTTAGTGAGTATTCAGAAATGTATTTGATCCAGCTGGCTGTGACTTTGTCTTTTATCTCACAAATTCTCCCATCCCCCCAAAAAAAGAATGAGAAATAAGCTTTATATCTGGCGCCCAGGATAATCGAACAGTCACAGCCGCCTGGGTTGCAAAGAATTCTAAAAACTGTGCTTAGGATCACTCAGACACAGGATGCAGGAATGGTATCAGGTATGTTTTAGGAATGGCATCCCAGCCTATGGGTTTATCCCTATAACATTCTCATGCCATGTCTGGTCTGTTTGACTCCTTGCCTCCATGTTTCCTCCTGTTGGTGGAATTCAGTCTGCTTGAATAACAGCTCTCTTGAAAATGTAAAAGAATTTAAAAGATATTCACAATCCCCTGTTTGAAATTTTAGCAGATTGTAATTACAAGGGAAACTGACAGGGATTAACAATAGAATTAGGGGTTCAAATTAAGTGAAGTTTCAAAAAATAAATTATACCTACTTTTTATTATTGAAAAGTAAGTGAGTTAGTCTTGTATTTTGATATCTCTAGGAATCCTTTTTGAAGCATTCCTGGGAGAGCCATAACGGGGCTTCCCAGGTGGCGCTCGTGGTAAGGAAAACACCTGCCAATGCAGGAGACATAAGAAATGCAGGTTCAATCCCTGGGTCAGGAAGATCCCCTGGAGGAGGGGATGGCAACCCACTCCAGTATTCTTGCCTGGAGAATCCCATGGACAGAGGACCCTGGCATGCTACTGTCCATAGGGCTGCAAAGAGTCAGACACAACTGAAGAAACTTAGCATGCACAGGAGAGCCATAAACACCCTTTTTGCCCCTCTTACTCTGTTTCATTCCACTGAAAAGAAGCACCCTCACTTAGTACTACTATTTCCTGGACATGATAAAGAACATTAATAAATGCCACTTAGGAGCATGACCAAGGAGCTCAGTGTTCAAAGGAGATTAATTTATATTGCAAGTGACACCATAATGCAAATAACATTTTTCTTCAAATTTAGCTACCAATCTTCTGTCTTTAAACAGGAAAAATCACCCTCAGTCATTATGTGGAACTGTTGTACTCAATACAGAATAATATTTTAAATTTCAGGGTTGTCTAATCAGCCAAAATATCAACCAAGATTCCTCTGTAAGATTCACTGTCATTGACTGGAAATAAGTTTTACAGTCCTTTTATACTAAGTGCATATACTTTCTCTGTCCACAGCTTTTGGGGTTTAAAATTTCAAATGTCTTACCCTACTACGTTCAGTGAAATCCAGTCTTTTGAGTTTAGGAAAGTGATGCTCTCTTTCTGGCATTTCTTTATGGATTCAGCTAGCCGCTTGTACGCGCTCAGGCCCATGAGTACATGTATGCTGTATGTGTGTATGTCTAGATGTTTGGCGGGGTGATTTTAGTTTTCCCTGGACAGACATACAGAGTGTCAGGCGGGTGAAGGTGAAGATGGGGGAATGAGCCTTGGGGACTCCCAGGCCAGTATAGGTCTGGGATTGGAGACACTAAGTATAGGCTTGGTTGTATTCTTGTTCACCCTGCAAAGGATTCCTGGACCCAATTCCATGTAAAGAGACTTCCCCACATCAACAAGCAATTCTCAGATGCCAATAGTGTGTCTGAGAATTCAACTCAATTCTAACACTATCTACCCAGACATAGAATTCAATTCTATAGGTAAAGGACTTGGTCCCACAAGACCACCCTTTACTTCCAAGGCTAGTCTCAAGTCCAGGTTGTTACCTGTGCTTCTAACCAACTGCCTATGAACCAGAGGTTCTCACGACCCCTTCCTTATGTTTGATTAATTTGCTAGCACAGCTCATAAAACTTAGGAAAACTCATTACTGGTTGGATTATCG
Organism: Capra hircus; assembly: GCF_001704415.2. NCBI lineage: Eukaryota > Metazoa > Chordata > Mammalia > Artiodactyla > Bovidae > Capra > Capra hircus. The sequence goes on from NC_030809.1 coordinate 26,051,503, forward strand.
ATTTATTATAAAAAGCTATTAAGGGATACAAATCAAAGCCAGATGGTGAGAATCATAGGGTGAGGTCCCAAACAAAGGAACTCATGTTCCTATGAAACATGCACCCAGCCGGGTGGTAAACAGCAGCATTCTCATTCCCCAATATGAAAGCTCTCTGAGAAAAGATAAGAAGCTGTCCTTTGGGGTTTTTAATGGAGGGTTTATTACATAGTCCTGACTGACTACATTATTGGCCAGTGGCAGTTGATTCAACCTGCACCATCCTCTCTCCTCCCTGGAAATCAGAGGATGGGACTGAAAGTTTCAACCCCCAAATCACAGGGTAGGTTATTGCAGCAATCAGTCCCACCCTTGGGTGGGATCTAAAATTATCTTTCCTGAAGCATTTTCAGGATCCAAAGACAAGAGACCAAATATTATAGTATAGCTCTTTATCGATAATGAAATACCAAGAGTTTTGGGGACTTGTGGGCCAAGAACTGTGGATGAAGATCATATATTCTTGGTCTATACATTTTTCTTATAAAACACAATATTTCACATCCCTTTGCCTTACCAGGATTTACTCTACCTCATTCTAGTGTCTCTCTTATCAAGAGCAGAGAGTAGACTTCTTTCATATTTCAAGATGCCTAAATGGGTAAATTCTTAAATTTTAAATATGAAGACTATTTGAAAAAAAAATAATGTATATACCATTATGGGATTCTTCACAGTATTCTTTTTAGACCTTGATATTTGTCATGAGACAGTATCTGTACTTATTTTCTTGCCCAAATTACTAGTCTGTTTTTAATTGTAGCTCTAGTGCCTGCAATCCAGCATAAGACAGGGTAGATTATGAATAAACATTATTGCAAGAATAGAGTTATTAAATATTAGGAAAAACATTTTAAACTGTTATCTCCTTGCTGCTGCTGCTGCTGCTAAGTTGCGTCAGTCGTGTCCGATTCTGTGCGACCTCATAGACGGCAGCCCACCAGGCTCCCCCGTCTCTGGGATTCTCCAGGCAAGAACACTGGAGTGGGTTGCCATTTCCATCTCCAATGTATGAAAGTGAAAAGTGAAAGTAAAGTCGCTCAGTCATATCCAACTCTTTGTGACCCCATGGACTGTAGCCTACCAGGCTCCTCCGTCCATGGGATTTTCCAGGCAAGAGTACTGGAGTGGGGTGCCATTGCCTTCTCCTTAGACTCATAGAATTCCATAACTTTAAGAGAACTTAGAGTTTATCTTGCCCAAACCCTTTGTTTTTAAAAAAATTTTATTTATTTTTGGCTGTGCTTGGTCTTTGTTACTGCATGCAAGCTTTCTTTAGCTGCGGCAAAGCAGGGGCTACTCTTTGTTACAGTGCATGAGCTTCCCATTGTGGCGGCTTCTCTTGTTGCAGAGCACGGGTTCTAGGCGTGTGGGCTCAGTAGTTGCGGCTCGCAGGTTCTCGAGCGTGGGCTTGGTAGGTGTGGCACATGGGCTTAGTGTGCCTGCAGTATGTGGAATCTTCCTCAACCAGGGATTGAACCCATGTCCCCTGTGTTGGCAGGCAGACTTTTATTCACTGAGCCACAGGGAAGTCTCCCAAACCCTTTGTTTTAAAGTAAGAAAGCTCAGTATATATTTAACTGTATCACTTTGCTGTACACTTGAAATGGTACAGTGTAGCGAATCAACAAGGGAAGAGAAAGTGAAGTTGTGTCCAACTCTTTGGGACCTCAAGGACTGTAATTTACCAAGCTCCTCTGTCCATGGGATTTTCCAGACAAGGGTACTGGAGTGGGTTGCCATTTCCTTCTCCAGGGGATCTTCCCCGACCGAGATTGAACCCAGGTCTCCAGCATTGTAAGCAGACGCTTTATCATTTGAGCCACTAGGGAAGCTAACTATACTCAAATCAACTATACACCAGGGATTCAACTATACTCAAATATAAAATAAAAGTTAAATTAAAAAATAAATATAGTAAGAAAAGTCAGGTTCAGAGAGAGAATCTTATAATAATAACGGGGAAATTGCTTAAAGATCATCTCACAGACAGAAGCAGATCTGAGCCTGAGGTTCAGGTGTCCTGACTCCTAGGGAGTTTCTATCCTTCCTTCTTTTCAATTTAGCATCTTGTTTAAAAATAAAAGATATATTCCTGGTCTTTTTTTTTTTTTTTTTTGCAATGTGTCCATGTATTGAAAAGAAGGAAGGCAAAAAGGGAATCTTTCGTGAAAACAGCCTGTGCCCTAAAAAACTGTGAGAGTTATTATTACAAAAGGACACTGTTTTCCTCCCTATTGCTCTAAAATTATTTTTTATAACATCAAGCCCAAATGTCTTTTTGTCCCCCAGGTGTCTGACAGCTGTGGAAAAAAGGTACCATAGAAAAAGTTTCCTTGTGAGGTCCTTACATTGAGGTCACCATCTTCTGCCATATTTAGGTAATAAAAATGGGAAGTTACTTCCTTAAAAAAAATGACATAATATCCTATATATAGAAATCATATTAGTGAATGGTTAATTCTATTTGGTATATAAAATTCAAACGTACTGGGATGAGGACATTAGTGAGTTGTTTTTGTTTAAACTCTCTGCATTCCCCTTAGAGATTCTGCCTTCTGTCAAGATTAAGTTGTTCAAGCTTTAATATTTGTCATCAAACAAATGGCTTTGATCTCGCAGATGCCATAGAGAGGCAGGGTGGTAGAGCCCCATTACTCAGAGAGAAAACAAATTTCATGGGCTGCAAGCATACATTCTGAATGTCAAGCCCCAGTGCAGTAGTCATTCACCAGACAGAAATCGAACAGCCTGCAAAGAAATATCTGTTTCCCTAAGAGGTGGTTCACCATGGAAGAAATGACAGATCAGCATCCACATGGTCAAGTTGGATTTTCCTGATCCAAGCTCGGTTTCCCCATGGCTGGGAATCATCACAAATTCTCATGATACTTCTGGGCACAACACCACCAGATGTTTCCTTAGATGCTTCTCTGTGGGTCCACAAGACCCAGCTAATTAAGGCCAGAGCTAGGTCTTCTTTGCCTTTCCCCTGCCCCAGTCTGGCATACAGTGAGTGCTCAGCAGAAATGAGTGTTCAGAAATAACCAATTTATTGCAAATAGAACTGGAGTCTAGGCCAGTGGTTCCCAATCAAGGGTGATTTTACCATCAACCCCAAAAGTGGCAGAGAGATTTTTTTTAGTTTGTCATCACATGGGAAGAGGGTGCTATTAGTGTCTAGTGAGTACAGGTCAGGATGCTGCTAAATATGCTATGTTGGGCAGGACAGCCCCTCAACAAAGAAGTATCTGGTCCAAACTGCCATTAGTGCCGAGGCTGAAAAACTCCGCCAAGGCTGTTAGAGGAAATAGGGTATCCTTCACCCTTCGGATTTTTCTTTCCACTGGATGTAGATCCATCAACTCAGCATCCATGGGTGATTCCTCAGATTGAGGAGACATGGCTGAGAACCTGGGTATGCAGAGACCAGCCCTTTCTTCATCTCTTTCTTGTGGGCGCTGCACAGAACCTTCTGCGCTGTTCCTCCACACCACGAGCATTACAGCTCAGGCCTCAGAGGGGCCCACCCAGCCTGAACCGCAGCAAGTATGTGGGTCTAATTTTGTGGTTTCTCCACACCTAAGGCAGGTGTAAACCTCTTACTTGGTTCCACCTTCAGGCAGGGAAAATAAGCACAGTTTATGGTCACCCAAGTTTCCCAGATGGGCCATATTTGCATTCATTAAGACCCATGAATTTGGACTTCCCTGGTGGTTCGATAGTTAAGAATCTACCTGCCGAAGCAGAGGACACAGGTTCAATCCCTGGTCTGGAAAGATTCCACTGCTGGGGGGAAACTGAGCCCATGAGCCCCAACTACCAAAGCCTGCAATCTAGAGCCTGAGCTCTACAACAGTAGATGCTGTCACAATGAGAAGCCCCCACCCCACAACCAGAGAGTAGCCTGCTTGCTGCAACTAGGGAAAGCCTGCACACAGAAATGAAGACCCAGCGAAGCCATAAATTAATTAATTGATTTTAAAAACCTATGAATTTGCTTCGTTAGAACCATCCTGTGCTGTTTCCGCCAGGCTGGGGCAGGGCGGGGGCTGGGGAAGGTGCCATGGATTTCTCCTCAACAGTCAGTCATTCCCAGGGGCACATCCTGCCTAGACAGATATGCAGTGATATGCTCCTGCTGTCAGGAAATGGCCCTAAATTATTGGGAAACAGGAAACTGAAAGATATGTTTGAAGTCATCATCCAGCCACCACTGCTGTGACAGACATCAGCCATTTCGGAAATGGAGGTTACTGATTAAAAATTGATAACATGGATTTGATAACATGGACAGTACAGCCCTTGTTGGTGGGCTGAGGTTAAAGTGATGTTTTCTCAGACTGAATGGATATAGAGGGTGGCAAAGAATGGTCTCTTTCCAGGACATGGCCTGCTGATGTCCTTGCTGTACTGACAGCAGAAGGTTATACATTTTCATTAGATGCTCAAGGGCTGAGAGAAGATTATTTTATATTATCACTCTCCCATAATGATAAGAAAGCCTAGGGAAAAATTAAAAAAAATCTTCTTAAAATGTTCTCACCAAAATGGACAGAGAAAAATGATGCTGGTGGTTTCTATCTCTCACAGCTCCGTTTAAAGCCTTATCCCTCTAGACTCATTTGTTTTATTTTTAGTGTTTTCCCTACAACATCATTGATTATATCTGATTCATAATTAACTTAGGAAATATGAGTAAGACTTGGGATTTCCATTTAACACTTAGATTTACCAAAGAGGATACTGATGGTTTCATTCACTCAAGTTAGCACCTCTTAGTGGACTTACAGCATACCTCAGTTTTGCCTTACCTTTTCCACTAGATGGAATAAAGCTAATATTTAATGTTGAGTGAAAAATATGTATTTTTGAAAATGTTCCCCCACCATCATTACTGTTCATTTATAGCTCTTTCACTGTTTCTTCCAGTGGTTAAGATAGAACTAACATTACCAACATCCCCAGCATCATCGTTACTATGGTAACAGCCCTCATTACTTGAGTACCTACGTTGTATCACAAATTGTCCTACGTGTTTGGCACACTATTTCCTTTAAATCTTATAATAACCCCATGTAGTGGGCACTATATCCCAGATTTTACAGGCAATAACAACTGAATCTCAAAGAAGTTAAATATTTTGCTCAAGGTCACATAACTGTGAGGGAAGAGTCCAGATTCAGACTGAGGTCTGCCTGATTCTCATCAGGGATACAAATGTAAGACCATATCAACAAGGCACAGGGTAATTCAACCCACAGTTGAATTAGTTAAGTGCTTTATCTGTAGCATGCCCTGTGCTAGCTACTGCCAGCACAGGTGTGGAGGTAAAGCATTTGTCAATATTATTATTAATATGGCATCACTGATGCACTGGATTTTGAGCAGTGAATTTGAGCAAACTCTGAGAGATAGTGAAGGACAGGGAAGCCTAAAGTGCTATAGTCCATGGGGTCACAAAGAATCGAATGCAACTTAGCAACTGAACAACACCACCAATGTACCATAGCAGGCATAAAAGATTATTCTGTAATTCAGAGGATCTGTACATGTGGCCCCAAATGACTACAATGGGCATGGAACATTTTGGAAGTACTGCTGTAGGATATAATTTCACGTTATCTTGGAGCATCATGCTGTTGTGAATATCTACAGGATGAGTCAGAAAACTGGAGATCCAGGAGAGAGGATGGACTATGTTTACTGTGAAGGCCAGCAGGCTTGAGGCCCAGGACTAGCTGATATTTCAATTCAAATATCGTCAAGCAGGAATTTTATCTTATTCAGCCTTTTAATTCTATTTAGGTCTTCAACTGATCAGATGAGGACCCTCTACAGTAGAGAGCAATCTCCTTTACTCAGACTGCAATTTCAATCTCATCAAAAACACCCTGGAGAGAAGACCCAGAATAATATTTGATCAAATGTCAGGGCACCTCACAGTCCAACCAAGTGGACTTGTAACATCATGTTCCCAAAAGAAAAAAATTAAAATTGAAAATATAAAAATATCTCAAAAGGCTTAATTTTTTAAAAGTGAAAAAAAAATACCTCTCTAGATTAAAAGAAAGTAAATCTGGACTTGATGTAAATAATGAAATCCTGGACATTGAGCTTGTTGCTATGATTGGATAGGATTTTGGAGGTCTTGAGATGGAGGTGAGTATATTTTTCAAGTGGTAAGAATATGAATGATTGTGACCAAGAATACGAACGTAGTAAATTATTAGCTCCAGCTCTTCACTCCCGTCTGCATCCATAACTTTCGCCATGTGATTTTATAGCTCTTTCAACCAGAATTAAAGAATTCCCTCTGTCCCTTGTCGTTGGCATTGGGCATGTGGCTTTCATTAGCCAATGAGATATTTGCAAACATAACACAAACAGAAACCTGAAATATGTGCAGATAACTTGAAACTGTGTCCATGCCTTGGCACCAACCCCAGCTGAGCCCAGCCACAATCAATTGATCTCACTGACCTAAGGGAACATATACAAGAACAATATCGGTTCAAATCAGTCAGACACAGAGCAATTCAACCAATATCCATTGAATGCTTCTTCTTGTGTCCTCCCCACCCACTGTTCTATACACTGCCAGGAATGATAAAGTAGCAACTGCAAATTCCTTCCAGATTGTTGTTAACCATTGAATTTTGGGGCCAGCTTGTTTCACAGAAAGCCTAACAGATCCCTTGGTCTTAAAATACTATTCTTTTATTCCATAAATATGTGAGTACCAACCCCATGCCAGGACCTGCTGGGGATGTGATCTTAAATAAAATAGACGTGTTACTGGATCTTACAGAGCTTACAGCCATGAACCTATCTTTCTTTGTGTTAAAAAGAAAAGTAATTCTTTCATACTGCAAATCATTACCCTCCACCATCTACAGCTTTTAAAATTAAACTCAAGTCTTAAAAGTACTTATGGCCATTATGTTTCAGGATAAATGCTGTGGTGCAAAAAGTAGACCAGGTGCTAAGTTTGGGGTTTTGATTTTGCTTTTTTTTCTGCAAAGCAGGGCAGTATAATTGGAAAATATGGTGCTTGAATCCAGTGAATAGTTCAGTGGCTTTCTAAACATAGGAAGATGAGTGTGTGTGTGTGTGTGTGTGTGTGTGTGTATGTGTGCACATATGAATATACAAAATCTCAATAAATGGCATATCATCTAACTGCAAAACCTACAAATTGTCTTTGACTCTTTTCCAAGGTTTTCTAAATATCCGATGACTATGTAGACTTTTCTATCGTATACCATCGTCCCAAGCAAGCCATTGCCATCTGCCCCTTGGATTACAAGGCAATAACATTTTAACAGGTCTCTCTGTTTTCTCTTCATCTTCTCTCCTTGTCTAGTCTACACCCAAAGATTTATCAAAAATATAGAACTGACCTTTAACTCTCACACATGATGCCTTTTGATGTTTTCCTACCCCTATAGAATGAAGCTAACCTTTCTAGGGCACAAAACAAGACTTTCCTCATCTCAATGCTGCCACCTCTCCTCCTGTTACTCTTTGCCTCAGACATAGACATCAGTAAGTAGACACATCTTTAGGGCAGGGATGAGGGTAATGTAAGCAAGGGGTCTAGGATGCAAACTTTAAGGAGGTACGAACTGTCAGGATCATACAAGTGCACCTCAGAATAAATACCTTCCTAAATGTGGTACCTGGAAGGCCTTGATTGCCTCAAGCTGGTCTCCATCTTGAATTACATGCTATATCTCATCTTCTGCTTCTTGACTCCTATCGTCGCCTTTGCTGGAACACTATTTTCCCCTTTCTTTTCCTACCAATTCTCACCCTTATTTGTTAGATTGGGCTTAACTGGACATTTCCTGAGAAGCATTTTCTTATTTCCCAGGTTGGTATAAGTTTACTTATATTTTCTATGTTCCCATTGGCGCTCTGGGCTTACTTCGATCTTAGCATTTACTATATTGGGTCAAAACTGCTTATCACTCCTGTCCCAACCCATTGGCTCTAAATTCTCTTAAGATAGAGTCTTTTTTTAAAAACTTATCTTTGTAGCATAAAGCACTAGGCCAGCCATCCTTGTACTTTCACCTTTCCTGAGTCCTCCTTATCTAATCCATCACTACATCATGTGATCATCACCCCCAAACATCTTTCAAAGCCATCTACCTCTCCCCACCTCCACCCAAAGCACAAGGCTGTCATTATCTGTCACCGGCACTATTACATTAGTGTGTTACCAGGCCTTCCTCTGTCTTCTCACACACGCCCACAGTTCAGCACCCTCATTTGTTCTTTTCATCATAACTGTGGTACTCTTTGCAAATTGGAGATAGGATTATGCTCCCAAACTTTAATGGCTTCTTTTAAAAACATTGTTATTTATTAATATTTATAAATTATTTATTTATTTAAGTACTTTTTGGTTTGTTTTTTGGCTGTCCTGGGTCTTCATTGCCATGTGCAGGCTTACTCTCCAGTTGTGATGTGCAGGCTTCTCATTGCAGGGTCTTCTCTTATTGCAGAGCACAGGCTCCGGGACTCATGGGCTTCAGCAGTTGTGGCCCACAGCTTTTGGAATCTTCCCGAACCAGGGATCAAACCTGTGTCCTCTGCACTGGCAAGTAGATTCTTAAACACTGGACTACCAGGTAAGTCCTTTTAATAGCTTCTTATTGTTCTTAGGACAAGAACTCATAACCTTATGTTAGACTAGAGAACCCATGCATGGTCTGGCCCTGTCTGACCTCTACAGCTAATCTTACTTGCTGTAGTAATTTGAGCCACTGTTTTTCATATTTCATCCTTCTTTTAGTTCTAGAGTGTTCTGAGCACTTCCCTGCACCTAATGGTCTGGATAAAGCTGAAATTCCAATACTTCGGCCACCTGATGTGAAAAACTGATTCATTGGAAAAGAACCTGATGCTAGGAAAGACTGAAGGCAGGAGAAGTGGACCACAGAGGATGAGATGGTTGGATAGCATCACTGACTCAATGGATATGAGTTTGAGCAAGCTCCAGGAGTTGATAATGGACATGGAAGCCTGGCGTGCTTCAGTCCGTGGGGTTTTAGCAAAGAGTCAGACACTACTGAGCGACTGAACTGAACTGAACTGAACTGAAAGGTCTGGATGCAGGCGGGTCCCACTGGTTAAAATGTTTTTCTTCCTCCAATATTTCACTGGATTAATAGTTTCTTCTCCACAAGTCAGTCAAGGAATCACTAGATCAGACCTCCTTGAGGTCCCAACCCAGATCAAGTTCCTTGCTATTCATTTTCTTAAGTTTTATGTTCTTTTCCTTCAAATTATTCACCTCAGTTCAAAATGTTTCACATTTCTGGGCAATCATTTTTGTTTAATTGCATCTCGTCTTCTTTGTGTTTATGAAAAAAATTATTAGGGAAATTTTCAAGCATGTACAAAGTGGAATATAATGAACTCCCATTTCCTTCTTCATGTCTCAACCATTAGCACCAGATGGATGTATTACCTTTTGTAACTTTTATTCCTCTCCAAATATCACATTTTATCCTTATATACCTTAGCCTGTATTCTAGAAAATAAGAACTCTTTCTTTGAAAAATCCTCAAGATATAGTTAAACAATAACGCTGTCAAAAGGGCTTCCCTGGTTGTTCAGACAGTGAAGAATCCACCTGCAGTGCAGAAGACTGGGATTCAGTCCCTGCATCAGGAAGATTCCCCTGGAGAAGGGAATGGCTATCCACTCCAGTATTCTTGCCTGGAGAATTCTGTGGACAGTGGAGCGTGACAGACTATAGTCCATGGGGTCGCAAAGAGATGGACATGACTGATTGACTAACACTTTCACTTTCACTCACTGCCAAAAATTCAGTTTTTAAAATTATCAAATACCCTGTCAATGTTCAGCCACTATGTGAGATTTTTATTTAAGTTTTTACTTCCCATAATATTGAGGTCAAGGATGATCTGCTCAATGCAATTCATGCCACATACTGGTTACTCAAATATTGTAGAAGGAGACTGAATATAAATGAATTGTTGCTTAATAAATTTTTATGAATATTTATGAGCTGGACACATCAAGGGTACCTGGGGAACAAGTCCTAAAGAAGACCAGTTAAACAAACTGCTATCCCTTCCTTCCCTCCATGTGGGACAAACCTCATCTTCAGTTGGCATTCTGGGCCTTGGGGCAAGATGGCACTCTGGGACAAATGCAGAGAAATGGAAAGGTGTCAAAGCTTTGTCCTTGTGGTAACCTACTCTCATCTTTGAGTGAGGCTGATAGATGACACAGTGCTTCCTATTATAGGACAGGTTTACTTTAGCAAAAATTTAATAAATAGAGATCTCCATTGAATAAGAGTTGGGAGATTGGAAGCAGGAATTCTCACACCCCACTGTGATAGCCAAGCCCAGCAGGAAGAAAATAAGACTCCTTTTTTAGCTACAACTTAAGCCATGAAAAGCCACAGACTTTTTGTTTATTACAGCCCCTCCTGATTTTCTTTTCCTCTCTATAAAAAGTTCTCCTTTCCTTGCTTTGCAGGGACTTGCACGTGGCTTGCCATGGTCACAGACCCAGAATTACAGTTCTCTGTTGATCCTGAATAAATCCATTTTGCTAGAGAAATAACTGGAAGTCTGTTTTAGGTCAACACTTCTTTCTTCTCATCAATCTCTTTCCTATTCCCAAAGAGTGTTAGATTCTATAAGCAGGGTCTACTAGTCAAAGATGGATGAACTGGGCATCGCTGAGATTGGTGATTGATCAGGAAGCTTTGTGTCTCTGGGTAAACATGAGAACATGGTCTGAGTGTGTTTTTAAGCAGCTCACATTTATATCATCTTACCACTGGGGAAGAGAGCAGTTATAGTCAAATTTCATCATGGGAGAAAAAGAAAAGCTATGATGTTTATTACTTCTACTCTCTATAACTTTTATTTTTTGAATATGTAGTTATAATTTTTTTCTTACAAAAATAGTACTTTTACCCCTAGTTGTGATTTTCACTCTTTCATAAGCAGTCTTCCATATTATTTCATATTGGTATTATCTTTCAGAATATTCCATTAAATGGCATTTCCAAACTTTTTATAGTGAAAATTTAGTTTGCTTCCATCTCTCAACTATTATAAATAATGCTTTGACAAACAACTTTTTGTAAAGCTTTTTGTGTGTCAAAGATGATTTTCTTAGGGCTGATTCCCAGAAGTAGAATGACTCAGTCAAAGAATATGAACAATTTTAAAACTTGTATAAGCCTATTACCAAATAGCTTGGAAAGCACTGTTGTTCATTTATAAAATTAATTTGCCTTTAAATTAAATTTAATTTTGAAGTACTTTTTATTGCTTTTCTATTGCATAAATAATGCATATTTATTATAGAAAAACTAGACAATACAAATACAAGAGGTAAATTAGAATCAGAAGCAATGCTAGCCCTCAGGATTAACCGCACAACTTCTTAGTGCATAAACTTCCAGATATTTCTTTATGCTTATCAGAAATGTGATTATATTGTACATATGTATATATCAAGCTCTATAAGGTCTGAAAGAAGAAACATCACAGAGTACTATTGAAAACTAGGATTTGTTTCAGGGGTACTTAGGGACACAGTGTAACTAGAGAAACTGTTTCATCATAAATATAGTCTTTACAGATTCAAATGCTTCCAGGACAAGGATTGGCTGGGCCAAATAAAGGAACAGATTGGGGCCATTTCTTTGTACATCTATTCTTAATTCATTAAATGCTTTTAGCATTTTTACTTTCTAAAAGAGAGATTTGATTGGGTTTGCTATCCTCCATATGGGCCGTTTCTACATCTCTTTTGGATAGAATTCATTTCCTCTTTTATACCCAGCCTATTTATATTACCTTGTGTTCTTGCATGGAGACTTTCAGTCTGTGGAGAGAGTCAGATGACTGGTTTCACTCCTGCCAGGAAATTTATGAAGCAAAGAACTCACTCAGGCACCTTTCTCTGACATGATCTAAGGGTGACGCATAGTTTTAAAATGTCACTCACGTTAATGTCAGTATCACATTGTTTTGTAATTCACTTTATTAATTTATTACTGCATCTTCAGCACTACGTTTTAGCATCCCATCATGTAATTGTGCCAGAAATTATTTAGCCAGTTTCTTGTAGCTCAACACCAGGTTGTTTCCAATTTGAGGCTATAGTTTTTTAAATGAGAAAAGAGTAACTTTGTAGAGGAATTATTTTTGGTTTCTTTCTGTGCTAACATGTCTTTGCTCATTTCTTTTTAACTTTTCTACAGGATTTTATTTTAGGTGTGTGTCTTAAATCTGAAATTTTTGTGTTTTAATGGATGAGTTTTGCCTATCTACAATAATTTAAATAATCAAATATGTATTATCTATTTTCTTTATAAACTTATTTAAACAAAACAAAGCCAGTTCCACATTTCTTCCGGCCCTATTTCCTTTCCTATTTTGTTGCTTTTAATGTGGATCCTGATGGTTTCTCCTTTTAGTCTCATTGGTAATATTACTCAAGTCTTATTTGGAAAGAATACATTGTCTGATTTAGAAGAAGGCATTCAATTTTTCTGCTAACTACCTTTGAAATATATATATATGTTTATCTAACAAATGGGAAATAACATCTTTGAATGCTTTTCACTGAGGCTCATACACTTAGAAAAACTTCTTTATCTCCTGAACTTACCAACCATAATTTTATAGGAATAAACGAAGGTTATAGGAGTAAACAAATCATTATGAATGGACACACTTGATTCATCTTTGTTCAATAATTTCTGGAAAATGTAAAATTCCAAGAATTTTCATGTTTTCATAAGTTTTATAATCCTTTTTCCAATGTACTTATATACAAATTATGATATATTGGCTTTATTTATAATCTTTATGCTGTATACCTTCCTATTTTTTAGTGCATTATTTTGTTTAACTTAGTCATCTGCTGTAGCATTTCTTCATCTGATTTGATTAGGAAAGGTATGTGGGTGCTCTATTTTCTGAGTGCTTACCTGTCTTAGGAAAGGGGAATTTTTGGGTTTAATCTTCTACAATCTAAACTGGTTTTCTGCCTTAGACAATCTGCTATTTGCTGCCTCCACTTCATTTTAAAATTAAACTTCTGTGGAAATCCAGTCTTCCTTTACTTGCTTCTTTCCCATTTTATTATTCAGTATCTTAAGGATTTGTATCAATGGTATATGTTTTTTTTAATAGGTATATTTTAATTTTCTTTATTTGGCTGTGCCAGATCTTAGTTGTAGCATGTAGGATCTTTTGTAGCATGTGGGAGCTAGTTCCCTGACCAGGTATCAAACCCAGGTCCCCTTCTTTGGGAGTAGGGAGTCTCAGCCACTGGACCACCAGGCAAGTCCTGTAGTATATGTTTTATAATTTCTAACTTTTGCTTGTTTGCTTCTTTTAAATTGATTTCATATAGAAGTATCTAATCTCATTCCTCCGATTAGTCCTGAGAGTCATAATAGGACTTCAGAGTATTTTCAGATGTCTTGTGATTTTTTTCCTATATTCTTTTTAGAAATTTATTAATTTTTTAATTGAAAGGTATTTGCTTTATAGAATTTTGTTGGTTTCTGCCAAATATCAACATGAATCAGCCGTAGGTATACATAGGTCCCCTCTCTCTTGAACCTCCCCATCATCTCCCTCCCCAATCCTATATTCTTAATTTAAGATCGATAAAGCCTTTATATATATCAGTGTGTGTAGCAGGAGTGGGGTTTGGGGGGGAGGGCCATCTTTATGTATCCAATTATTGGAGCTTAGATGATTTATTTCAGAGATTCTGTTTAAGACTCAAAAACCTTGATTATGCTCAGTTAAGGGGAAAAGAAGACATTTACTTTTGTAGGTTGTGTGGCTGTTTTCTGCTGCATCTTCTTCTTGTTTACATGTGCAGTTATTTCCCTGAATCAGAGCTCAAGTTGCATGTAGGAATTAAATAGTGCTACAGTCAGAGGCAGGCCTGTCAGAACCTATTAAAGTGGTTTTTTAAATCATATTTTTTGTTGCATTTTGTGGTCATCTGGGACACCCTTCTGAATATTTACTCTCACTCTATCTTTCAGCTATGCTGTTCACACATAACCTTTATATTTTTATAGATTCAAACTTGTTAATTGTTTAATGAAAAAATATGGAATTTCTTGCCTTGCATATGAGGGCCCCTCTACCTTGAAGTTTAAGAGATATTTGCCTGTATTTCCTTTTGTTGTGTTAAATGTACATGGCTGTTCAGTCATTCTGCAAGTTATTTTGTATATGAAATAAAAGTCCTTCACTAGCTTCGCTCAGATAGCTAGCCAGTTGTTTCGAAGCTATATTGGATAATCCATCATTTTTCATTGACCTGTCATACTACCTTTATCATGTACATCTTCACATGGACTTACCTTTATTTCTCTACTTTAGATTTCAATTATATCCATCCATATCAGAATTTCAATGCCATATTTTCTAATAATCTGCCATATCAAACTCTTTTGATTATGGTTGCTTTTAATCCAGGGTATTATTAAATTTTCTCTTAAAGTACAGCTAGTCCTTTATAAAAATTCATTTTTAACACATAGAATTTATTATCATTACTTACTCTGCATTTTACAATCCATCATTGCTTCTTACATTGTCTTTCCCCATCTTGCATTTCCCAACCTGATTAATTTTTATTGGTTAAAGTAATTCCGTGGGGATGGTCTTGATCCCTGTCTCCTGTACAATGTCACAAACCTCATTCCATAGTTCATCAGGCACTCTATCTATCAGATCTAGACCCTTAAATCTATTTCTCACTTCCACTGTATAATCATAAGGGATTTGATTGAGGTCATACCTGAATGGTCTAGCGGTTTTCCCTACTTTCTTCAATTTAAGTCTGAATTTGGCAATAAGGAGTTCATGATCTGAGGCACAGTCAGCTCCTGGTCTTGTTTTTGTTGACTGTATAGAGCTTCTCCATC
Organism: Capra hircus; assembly: GCF_001704415.2. Taxonomy (NCBI): domain Eukaryota; kingdom Metazoa; phylum Chordata; class Mammalia; order Artiodactyla; family Bovidae; genus Capra; species Capra hircus. The sequence continues at coordinate 26,066,510 of NC_030809.1, forward strand.
TTTGGCTGCAAAGAATATAATCAATCTAATTTCAGTGTTGACCATGTGTTGATGTCCATGTGTAGAGTCTTCTCTTGTGTTGTTGGAAGAGGGTGTTTGCTATGACCAGTGCATTTTCTTGGCAAAACTCTTTTAGTCTTTGCCCTGCTTCATTCCACATTCCAAGGCCAAATTTGCCTGTTACTCCAGGTGTTTCTTGACTTCCTACTTTTGCATTCCAGTCCCCTCTATTGAAAAGGACATCTTTTTTGGCTGTTAGTTCTAAAAGATCTTGTAGGTCTTCATAAAACCGTTCAACTTCAGCTTCTTCAGCGTTACTGGTTGGGGCATAGACTTGGATAACTGTGATATTGAATAGTTTGCCTTGGTGACGAGCAGAGATCATTCTGTCATTTTTGAGATTGCATCCAAGTACTGCATTTCGGACTCTTTTGTTGACCATGATAGCTACTCCATTTCTTCTCAGGGATTCCTGCCTGCAGTAGTAGATGTAATGGTCATCTGAGTTAAATTCACCCATTCCAGTCCATTTTAGTTCGCTGATTCCTAGAATGTCGACGTTCACCATTGCTATCTCTTGTTTGACCACTTCCAATTTGCCTTGATTCATGGACCTGACAATCCAGGTTCCTATGCAATATTGCTCTTTACAGCATCAGATATTGCTTCTATCACCAGTCACATCCACAGCTGGGTATTGTTTTTGCTTTGGCTCCATCCCTTCATTGTTTCTGGAGTTATTTCTCCACTGATCTCCAGTAGCATATTGGGCACGTAATGACCTGGGGAGTTCCTCTTTTGGTATCCTATCATTTTGAAAAGAAATACAAAGAATCAAAATGGCTGTCTGGGGAGGTCTTACAAATAGCTGTGAAAAGAAGAGAGGTGAAAAGCAAAGGAGAAAAGGAAAGATATAAGCATCTGAATGCAGAGTTCCAAAGAATAGCAAGAAGAGATAAGAAAGCCTTCCTCAGTGATCAATGCAAAGAAATAGAGGAAAACAACAGAATGGGAAAGACTAGAGATCTCTTCAAGAAAATTAGAGACACCAAGGGAACATTTCATGCAAAGGTGGGCTCAATAAAGGACAGAAATGGTCTGGACCTAACAGAAGCAGAAGATATTAAGAAGAGACGGCAAGAATACACAGAAGAACTATACAAAAATGATCTTTATGAGCCAGATAATCATGATGATGTGATCACTAATCTAGAGCCAGACATCTTCGAATGTGAAGTCAAGTGGGCCTTTGAAAGCATCACTATGAACAAAGCTAGTGGAGGTGATGGAATTCCAGTTGAGCTGTTTCAAATCCTGAAAGATGATGCTGTGAAAGTGCTGCCCTCAATATGCCAGCAAATTTGGAAAACTCAGCAGTGGCCACAGGACTGGAAAAGGTCAGTTTTCATTTCAATTCCAAAGAAAGGCAATGCCAAAGAATGCTCAAACTACTGCACAATTGCACTCATCTCACATTTTAGTAAAGTAATGCTCAAAATTCTGCAAGCCAGGCTTCAGCAATACGTGAACCATGAACTTCCTGATGTTCAAGCTGGTTTTAGAAAAGGCAGAGGAACCAGAGATCAAATTGCCAACATCTGCTGGATCATGGACAAAGCAAGAGAGTTCCAGAAAAACATCTATTTTTGCTTTATTGACTATGCCAAAGCCTTTGACTGTGTGGATCACAATAAACTGTGGACAATTCTGAAAGAGATGGGAATATCAGACCACCTAACCTGCCTCTTGAGAAATCTGTATGCAGGTCAGGAAGCAACAGTTAGAACTGGACATGGAACAACAGACTGGTTCCAAATAGGAAAAGGAGTCCGTCAAGGCTGTATATTGTCACCCTGCTTATTTAACTTCTATGCAGAGTACATCATGAGAAATGCTGGACTGGAAGAAACACAAGCTGGAGTCAAGATTGCTGGGAGAAATATCAATAACTTCAGATATGCAGATGACACCACCCTTATGGCAGAAAGTGAAGAGGAGCTAAAAAGGCTCTTGATGAAAGTGAAAGAGGAGAGTGAAAAAGTTGGCTTAAAGGTCAACATTCAGAAAACGAAGATCATGGCACCTGGTCCCATCACTTCATGGGAAATAGATGGGGAAAGAATAGAAACAGTGTCAGACTTTAATTTTTTGGGTTACAAAATCACTGCAGATGGTGACTGCAGCCATGAAATTAAAAGACGCTTACTCCTTGGAAGAAAAGTTATGACCAACCTAGATAGTATATTCAAAAGCAGAGACATTACTTTGCTGACTAAGGTCCACCTAGTCAAGGCTATAGTTTTTCCAGTGGTCATGTATGGATGTGAGAGTTGGACTGTGAAGAGGGCTGAGCACCCAAGAATTGATGCGTTTGAACTGTGGTGTTGGAGAAGACTCTTGAGAGTCCCTTGGACTGCAAGGAGATCCAACCAGTCCATTCTGAAGGAGATCAATCCTGGGATTTCTTTGGAAGGAATGATGCTAAAGCTGAAGCTCCAGTACTTTGGACACCTCATGTGAAGAGTTGACTCATTGGAAAAGACTCTGATGCTGGGAGAGATTAGGAGCAGGAGGAGCAAGGGACGACAGAGGATGAGATGGCTGGATGGCATCACGGACTCGATGGACGTGAGTCTGAGTGAACTCTGGGAGATGGTGATGGACAGGGAGGCCTGGCGTGCTGCGATTCATGGGGTCGCAAAGAGTCAGACATGACTGAGCGACTGAACTGAACTGTACTGAACTGAAAGTAATTCTTCAGATATTTAAGAGACTTCTTTGGTGGTTTACTTTCTGAAGTTCTGCACATCTGAAAATGTTTTCTTTCCCCCTCACAGCTGAAGGATATCTTTACTATTTATAGAAATCTTGGGATTTGCAAGTGAATGTACATTGTTCAACTTTTATCTTAGCTTCCAGGTTTACAAAGAGATATCTGATAATCCTCTAACTGTCTTATGTAAGTATTTTCATGTCTGCTCAGTCACTCTGTTGTGTCCGACTCTGCAACCCCATGGACTGGTAGCTGAACAGACTCCTCTGTCCATGGGATTTACCAGCAAGAATATTGGAATGGATTTCCATTTCCTTCTCCAGGGGGCTTCCCTGGTGGCTCAAAGGTTAAAGCGTCTGCCTCCAATGTGGCAGACCCGGGTTCGATCCCTGGGTCAGGAAGATCCCTTGGAGAAGGAAATGGTAACCCACTCCAGTATTCTTGCCTGGAGAATCCCGTGGACGGAGAAGCTCCATAGGCTCCAGTCCATGGGGTCGCAGAGAGTCGGACACGACTGAGCGACTTCACTTTCACATTCACTTTCACTTTCTCCAGGGGATCTTTCTGACCCAGGGATCCAACCCAAGTCTCTTGCAGCTCCTGTAGTGGCAGGTGGATTCTTTACCACTAAGCCACCTGGGAAGCCCCATCTTATGTAACTAACCACTTCTTTCTGTCTACAAAGAGGGTCAGAACAAATCTGGCCAGCTGCTTCTTGCTGTAAATAAAATTTTACTGGGACACAGCCACAGCTATTTATTTGCATATTGTCTATTGCTGCTTTCACTTGCTATGTGGCAGAGTTGAGTAATTACAACAGGGACCATATGGCCACAAAACTTAAAATATTTACTACCTGACCCTTTACAGGCAAAGTTTGCCAACTGCTTCCCTAACCTAACTAGCATGAACAACTGTCCAGTGAGACTGACAGAGAGCAGTGGGGAAGATATTTTGGAGCTTAGCATCTTTGTATTCAATCAGTCAGTCATGTCTGACTCTTTGTGACCCCATGGACTGTAGCCTACCAGGCTCCGCCGCCCATGGGATTTTCCAGGCAAGAGGACCGGAGTGGGTTGCCATTGTCTTCTCTGGTTAGGTCCATGAATCAAGGTAAATTGGAAGTGGTAAAACAGGAGATGGCAAGAGTGAACATTGACATTTCAGGAATCAGTGAACTAAACTGGACTGGAAGGGATGAATTTAATTCAGATGACTATTATAGCTACTACTGTGGGCAAGAATCCCTTAGAAGAAATGAGTAGCCTTCATTGTCAACAAAAGGGTCCTAAATACAGTACTTGGGCACAATCTCAAAAACAACAGAATGATCTCTGTTCATTTCCAAGGCAAACCATTCAATATCACAGTAATCCAAGTCTATGTCCCAGCCACTAATGCTGAAGAAGCTTAAGATAAATAGTTCTGTGAAGACCTACAAGACCTTCTAGAAGCAACACCAAAAAACGATGTCATTTTGTCATAGAGGACTGGAATGCAAAAGTAGATGTCAAGAGACACGTGGAGTAACAGGCAAGTTTGGCCTTGGAGTACAAAATGAAGCAAGGCAAAGGCTAATAGAGTTTTGTGTAGAGAATGGACTGGTTTTGGCGAGCACCCTCTTCCAACAACACAAGAGATGAGTCTACACATGGAAATCATCAGATGGCCAATACCAAAATCAGATTGATTATATTCTTTGTAGCCAAAGATGGAGAAGCTCTATACAGTCAGCAAAATCAAAACTGGGAGCTGACTGTGGCTCAGATCATGAACTCCTTATTGCCAAATTCAGACTTAAACTGAAGAAAGTAGGGAAAACCACTAGACCATTCATGTATGACCTAAACCAAATCCCTTATGATTGTACAGTGGAAGTGACAAATAGATTCAAGGGACTTGGTCTGATAGAGTGCCTGAAGAACTATGGACAGAGATTCAGGATACTGTACAGGAGGTGGTGATCAAAACCATCCCCAAGAAAAAGCATTTTCAGATGGCACCCCTAATACCATGCTATTAATATGGCCTCCTACAAATATGGAAGACCAACCTCACAAATACCATTCTAAAAGGAAGATCATGCCAAATATCTGAGACCCAGATGGGTCTGCACCAACTATGATTCCAAACAGTGTGCCAATGCCAATTTTATTCTCTCTGAGTGAGCTAGGAGCTGGGGGCAGAGATGAGGACAACATTTTTGAATGACTTTCTACATTCAGCAGCAGATCCAGCTGTCATGATATAGAAGCTGCTGACTGCCTGAGAGTAATACTTCCTTTCGGGGCAGCACAATCTTGGTTGTAGAAGAGGTTTAATTTATAAGTCATCTAATTTAATTTTCTCTGTTTGGACAAACTGTAATTTGGTGCTAGAAAGTAACCCTTGAAAGATCTTTGTTGTCTTAGCTGACAATGACACGGCTTCAAGTTGCCCTCCCTCCAAGCCCTCATGATCACACATACATGGCAGATTTATGTTCTTTATCTCTTTAGTTGTGATTTCAAATCAGCACTTCAGTGATAGATACTTAGACAGGATAGCTCATCCAATTCTACTTATGCCAAATTACATTTAGTACAAGAGAGCAGAACAATTTAAAGGATAGAATCCAAAAAATGCAACTTCTTTCAGAGCTCCTAATTGGAAAAGGTAACATGTTCAGTAGTCCCCTGGGACTCTGGAAGAGCTAATTCATCTCAGCAGAAGGAGCAATTGTTATCAAAGACACGCGTGCTTAGCTTACTCCACAAAGGACCAGATTCATGAAAGGAATCAGGCTTTTAGAATACTGCATTTAACCTAAATTTGCTATCTGTTCCATCTACATGAATTTAGCTTGCAGAAACCACTGAACAAGCGAGAGGAGCTTCAAGATCATTTTGTAGTTCACTGTTTTCATATGTGTCTAGAAATAGCCAAGAATCTTAGCAGCAGAAGAAATCAAGCCCATCTGTTTTGGAGACTCAGAAAAATTCCTCTTTCCCATCACTGAGTGCTTTGAATAGAACTCTAGAAAAGCAGTTTCATTTGAGTCAAGTCAGACGCTCTTTAAATCCTAATTTATTTTATTGAACAAACACTGGAACAGTGCTTACTTAGATGTTAGGCACTGCTCTGAGCACTTGACAAATTGAAACATTTAATCTTCATTACAGCCCTACTAAGGAAGGTACTGTTATTAAAATCCATTTTGCAGATGAGAACACTGAGAATCAGAGAGTCTAAATAATTTTCCCAAGATCATGGAAATAGGAAAAGTCAGGATCAGAATTTGTGTTCAGGAAGCTTGGATCCAGAGACGAAGCCCTTAACCTCTGCGACCTTGGTGCCAATTCCTTCAGCATCGCTCACCACCAGCGCATAATCCTTAAGTCTTGTGACTTCCACGAGGCATCCTCAGCTCACCCAGAGCCACCACCCTGAATTCTTCTACCACAGAATTCCTATAACATTTATCTCTTCCTCTAGATTGCCACTGAGGATTCTTGTCTTGTATTGTTAAATAGCAATTCAAATGTATGCTATAAATCTTATTCTTTAAATTCCTTGGGGAGGGTATAAACACAGCATTGTGCTTCATAAATACATATTAACTTCTCTATTGGTCTTTATTGTTCTTGGAGCTGCTTTAGAATTTGTGGATATTTTATTCACTAAGAACGGAAGTGTCTCTGAGATGTGTTTACTTGGGGAAGTTTGATGGTATAGCATTGCAGATTCTTCGAGAAAAAGTGAAGAAATCTCAGGCCAAGGGGTTTTGGGCTGTGTTCTAGAAAGTCTGTGGAGGTCAAGTTGAAGAGCTCTTTCTGTTTTGCGTTTTGCTGTTCCATGTAAGTTTCCATTTTAGAGAGAGTTCCACTGCTATACTGGTGTACAAGAGAAAATCATTGAGCTAGATAACGATTTGCTCATCAGCCAACTTTCCGCTTATTGTAGCTCTGTGCCTTCTTTTCAACATATGATCTCATCTAACTCCTACCACAGGCTGTGATATAGTTATTATTGTGATCACTTTGCAGATAAGAAAACTAAGAACATCAATTGTGTAGTGGTTATTTGCAAATACTATCTCAAGAATTATTATAATCCTGGAGAATATCAAGCTTCTACTATAGCTAGTAATTAATGGATTGATTTCTACCAGAGGCCATGAATCTTTAAACATATTTATGGCAGTGGGTCGGAGAAGGCAATGGCAACCCACTCCAGTACTCTTGCTGGGAAAATCCCATGGGCGGAGAAGCCTGGTAGGCTGCAGTCCATGAGGTCGCGAAGAGTCGGACATGACTGAGCGACTTCCCTTTCACTTTTCACTTTCATGCATTGAGAAGGAAATGGCAGCCCACTCCAGTTTTCTTGCCTGGAGAATCCCAGGGACGGGGGAGCCTGGTGGGCTGCCGTCTATGAGGTCGCACAGAGTCGGACACGACTGAAACGGCTTAGCAGCAGCAGCGACAGCATAGCAGTGGGTGCATCTGTGCGTGCTAAGTTTCTTCAGTCAGGTCCGACTGTGCGACCCTAGTATTGTAGCCCGCCAGGCTCGCCTGTCCATGGGATTCTCCAAGCAAGAACACTGAAGTGGGTTGGCATGCCCTCCTCCAGGGGATCTTCCCCACCCAGGGATCAAACCCACACCTCTTACATCTATCTTCTCTGGCAGGTGGATTCTTTACCACTAGCCCCACATGGGAAACCCATATAGCAGTGGAACTGTCTCTAAAATGAAAACTTACACAGGAACCCCCAAAACAAAAAATGAAAAGAGCTCTTCAACTTGACCTCCACAGACTTTCTAGAATACAGTCTGAAAACCACTGCTATAGGTCAAGTACAGATACTTGTGTTCTGTGTTGGTTAGCCAGGAGACAGTCAGGGGCTGAAAATACTCAGATATTCCATTTTTTATGGCTTCATGAGTATGTAGCTTTTATTTTCATCAAATACTTTCATATGCAAAGATGCCAAGAGCAGAATTTGTTGAATCTGCTTAGAATTCAATTTAGATGATCACTTAGACATTTACTTTATTCCTACTCAAATTAAGATGTTTTTAAAAGACAAGAATTCATAATCTCTTATTTTAATGTGAGTGAATTTTGAAAAGAATTGATAGAATCCAGAGACCTCTATGCAGGATAACTCCATAAATTGGTAACTTGAAATATTCACCGATGAAAAGCAGAAAGGGTGTTAAGGATCGGAGAATAGAGCTGAAACCCCTGGTCTGATGGGCTCTATTGCTGGAAGCCAGCAGTATGGGTTGAATATTCAAGTTATGAAAGGTGGTAAGAACTAAGATTACTGGTTTCCCAGGTGGCACAGTGGTAAAGAATCTGCCTGCCAATGCAGGAGATGTAGGTTCGATCCCTGGGTTAGAAAGATTCCCTGGAAGAGGAAATGGCAATTCGTCTCAGTATTCTTGCCTGAAAAACTCCATGGACAGAGAAGTCTGGTGGCCCATGCACGGCCTTGCAAAAGAGTCAGACATGACTAAGCAACTGAGCCCACATACACACATGCAAGGCCTAAGGCTGCAATGTGGATGATAAGAACGCAGGGTCTGAAGATAAGCCTGGTGAGGCTGGCTAGCTTGTGAAGAGAGACAAATTAATTTAAAAAAAAAAAAAAAAAGCTGACCTACAGAGTTCTGGGATCAAGGCTTTAAAAGAAGTTGGGTCCTGGCATTTGTGTGATCAGGAATCAAGCTGCTCACCAAAATGGATCTGTGACACCCTCTGCATTGCTGCAGGACCTGTCCCTCCAGATTGTATTTTAAGATCTAGTTCCAAGCTAGAAGAAAAAGACTTTAGTGGAAGAAACTCAAAATTACAAAACTGCTGAAGACAAAAAATAGAAAAACAAAAATAAAACAGAAACCAAAACTTCCCTCAAATGAAACTGCAAAACTAATTTCCAAACCAAAGAAGAAAGCTGATGCTAAGGCAGATGATAACATTAACATAGGTTTCCTATACTGTTCCATCAGTCTCTCTCTTTGCCCACTATATGTTTCACCACATATTTTTACCTTATAGGATGTGTTCTCAATCCCTTAATATTCCTTTTCAAAATTGTGTTATTTTCCACCCTTTGCTCTTCCATCACACTTACAAGATAAGTTTGCTGAAAATTCTACTAAAAAATGTTGAGATGTTTATTGGAATTGAATGAAATTTAAGTAGAATTTATTATCTTTTTACACATATTCAGTGAATATATATACATATCCATTGACATGAGCTAAATATGAGGCTATTCAAATCTTCTGGGAAAGTATTATAATTTTCTCCACAAAGATCTTACACATCTTTTACTTTACATGTAAGTACCTTATAGGTTTTGTTAGTATTGTGGAAGAGACAATAGTATTTTCATTAATTATTGTTCTATACTTTACCTCAAGTAAATACCCATTAGATTGACAAAGAATTCTTATTATCCCTAATAGAGACCAGAAGACCAGGAACTGATACCTTCATAGTGTTAAGGGGTTCAGTTCAGTTCAGTTGCTCAGTCGTGTCTCAACTCTTTGCAACCACATAGACTGCAGCATACCAGACCTCCCTGTCCATCACCAACTCTCGGAGTTTGCTCAAACTCATGTCCATCAAGTCAGTGATGCCATACAACCATCTCATCCTCTGTTGTCCCCTTCTCCCACCTTCAATCTTTCCCAGCATCAGGGTCTTTTCCAATGAGTCAGCTCTTTGCATCAGGTTAAGGGGTGCTGCTATGTCACTTCAGTCGTGTCCGACTCTGTGCGACCCCATAGATGGCAGCCCACCAGGCTCCCCCGTCCCTGGGATTCTCCAGGCAAGAACACTGGAGTGGGTTGCCATTTCCTTCTCCAATGCATGAAAGTGAAAAGTGAAAGTGAAGTCGCTCAGTCATGTCTGACCCTTTGCGACCCCATGGACTGTAGCCTACCAGGCTCCTCTGTCCATGGGATTTTCCAGGCGAGAGTACTAGAATGGGGTGCCATTGCCTTCTCCATATTAAGGGGTAAAAATGACCAATTTAGAACTTCATATTTTGCTGGGGCAGAGGAGAGAAAGCTTTCTTTAACATACAAAGACTATGAGAGCTTACCATCTACAGATTCACACCAAAATAAAGAGCAATAAATTATTATTTATTTCAGCAATAAAAAATAATTAACCCAGTGAAAATGTGTAGCAAGCAAAAAGCCAACAGGAGATTGGTAGTTTGGATTTTTTTTCTGTTGTTCTTGTTTCACTGCTATGTTTTTATGTGTGGATCTATCTTGATTTACCTGCTTGATATTCAAAGCACACTGTTTTGATATTCAAAGAAAGTTCTGATATTTCTTTGTTGTTTTTTTTAAATTCTGTAAATTGCTCAGTTTTTATCTTTTCCCTCTACACTCTCTTCTTTTGAAACTTCTATTAGAGATAACCTATAAAATACTGTACTTTTGGTAGATATGTTTTGAGCATTTTAAATACAGTCACTTTAAAATTCTTTAGCAAAAAGGTTTTTTGTTTTTTTTTTAAGTTAGTTTAATTTGGAGTGGATCATTAAGATAAAGACAAAGGACCAGACCGGAAGATGGGCAAAGGTTATATGCAAGAAATTACACAGACACACACACACAAAATCTGAATGACTAGATAAACACAAAAATGTTCACTCCCATTAATAAATATAACAAAGCACTCATACAGCACTTACCGCATTCCAAGCACCTTTCTGAGCCCTTGATTTTATCTTAAGCTATTAAATCATCAAAAAGTCCTGTTTAATAGAAAAAAGAACTGAGCAATTGAGAGATTAAGTAACTCACTCAAAGTGCAACACCAAGTAACAGACCTGTGATTTAAATCCACAGGTAGAATGGCTGCCTTAGTTTCTAACATGGTAGCCATGAGTTACATGTGGCTCTTAAATTCAAATTAATCAATATTAAGTACAATTAAAATTCAGTCCCTTGGTTACAGTGGCCACGTTTCAAGTGCTCAATATTCCCAAGTGACTAGTGTTTTGCCATAATGGACAAAGAAGATATAGACCATCTTCATATTTGATGTCACTAAGAAGGTGAAATCTGAACCTCAGTTACTTCTCCTCCAAACTAGGACTGCATATAGGCTTTTCTTTTTGAAAATTCTGTGGTATGAAAAATGCTTTTATATTCTTTTCTGAAGCTCATACTTCTTTCTATGCCTCACCCTGTGGACTGATGAAATTAACTATTCATTGTCTGCAAAATTTGATTACAAAGGCCATTTCTCTATTAAGACATTTGAGCCTGGGGACCTACAGGAGCAGTATGGTGACTAAATTTCCCACTTTCTGCATCTTAACTCAAAGTCTCATCATATGGTAAACAGATATGTCTCTTATTTCAACCTGAGCCTAATAAACTTAGAATACACATTTTTCCATTTTCTAGCTGGTATTCATATACATATTACTCACCATTTTTAATGTTAAAATAATATATTAGAAGCAAATATTACAAACCATAAACTGTTGTGAATTCTGAATAGTAAGAACCTAGGTGTTTGTTATATTATTCTCAGTACTATTCTTTAATTTTTAAAATTTCCCTCTAAAAGAGAATTATGAGATAAATAAATATTGTAACTTTCATTTTACAGATAAGACTCATGAACCCCCAAAGAAATCAAATAACCTATGCAAAGTCATAAAGCAAATTAATGTGTGAAAACTGGGTTCTCACCTCATTCCTGCTGAAGCCAAATTAGCTAGCAACTCCAAGGTCAGAAGCTCCTAGATTCACAGTAACTTATTTCTTTGCTGCCAAGTAGGAATAGCCTGGTTTTACTCTGGCTGGAAAAAAAGAAACTCCTGATTCCTCTGGGACTAAAAGGTGATAGGACTCTAAAGATGAACTGCTTACAATAGGCTGATCCTTGGTGGTTGCACAATAAAGATGTATTAGATAGTACTCAACTGAACCAAATTTAATTGAATTGAACTTAATTGTTGGTAATTAAGGGGAATGGTGCTGGGCTTCTCTTTCCTGGACTTCATGAAAGAAACAGGAACAATTCTCCCGAGCTGGTAGAACCCAGGTATCAAGAACTCCAATGTAGCACTAGTAAGTTATGCCTAGTGGGTAAAGCATTCCTTTTTCTAATTTCGTTGGTAACAGCGCAACTCAGAAAAGATAAAAGAGGATCTCAAATCTTTTGTCACTTAAATATCTATTTTCATTTCTCCCCCCGTTTTACCAACAAGCTCTTTACATTTAGAAACAAATGTGCCAAAGCATTTATTGTTATCAAATCTTTCATTCTGTTCAAAATAAATTGAGGAGACATTTTCCTTCCAGAAAAAGACATCTTAGGTTTTGAATAAGCATCAGAAAATCCTTGCTTTTATTGGAATCTTCCAGTATCTTCTGGCTTGCCTTCATCCTCTATGAACATATTTTCCTTAACATGTCACTTTTCCAGGTGACAACTGCCCTAAAGAGGCCAGTTTCCCACAGCAACATGTCAGAAATGATAAGCTTTTTTTGGTCACACAGCTAATGTGGACTTTAAAACACTGGTCTTTCCAGTCTATTACATGCTTACAAACCATCCTTTTGCTGCCACTTGGGGAAAAAAAAGTGTACAAATCAATTGAGCCAGGATTTTTTTTTTCTTTGAATTAACTAGTGAAAACTTTCTCTTCTTTTTTCATTTACACAACTCATAGTCTGTCCTAATTCCTCCTAATGGTACCAGACAATTGTATTCCATGATCCTTCAAGTTGCAGTAGGCTCAAAGCTTTGGGCTCAAATCAGTCATAGCTCTACAAATGCAAACAAACTATGGAACTCATGCTATCATAGCAAAGAAAATTATCCCTACTTTTAATAATGCAGCTTTGAACACAGAGCCCATAAAGGCCTTTAAATTAAGAAATTAGTTACATTTCCTTGATAGCTCACATTCTTATTAGCATCATTGGCATCCTTGCTTGGCCTCCTCCTAATAATTCATAAAATATTATCTTACATGAGATGTCTCATTTTCCACCAATTTTTCAGTTTAAAAAATTGTTATTATTATTATTAAATGGCATAGTCCTAGTATTTATGTAAAAGGAAGAAAAAAGAAAAGATCTTTGCTATGGGATGGAAATTGGTAATTATGTTCTGCTAAGCACATTACAGACGCCCAGCTGGCACAATTAAAGAAATAGCTGATCAGTTCCAGTTATTGATTCTGCTAACATGTTTGTTCATGGTTGCTTCTTGTCTAATTAGTTTTTTTCTGCTTTCTTAGTCTAAAAGCATACCTTTCCAGACGGAGCTATTTTCAGGCATTAGTGAACAAGACTTCCTTTGGTTGCCTTTTAGATTTTTTTTTTTTTTTTGATGCAATAGTTTGCCTATTCATTTAGCTAGGTGATGACCTGAAAGCTAGACTTTCCTCTGAATTCCTTATTGAATTTCAAATCTGCATTTTACATGCTTCTCTTTTTAAATGGATGTCTCTGTAGCATTGGTACAGTCCCATTTGAAGCTGTTGTCATCAGGGATGACGTGTGACTAGGGCTGTCTCCACAAATTGGGACAAACTGAAAATGCCTAAAAGATGCTAGAAGTCGTATGTGGTAAGGCTTGATAGAAGCGTTCATTCTCCCTTCTGCCAAAAAGGAAACATTTCAATGCACTGTAATTTTCATTTCCTAAACACAAATTGTGTAAGAGGTGAAGATGTTTCTGCTATTAACACAAGGCGGGAGGGGGCAAAATGCAGCATCGATTCCTAGAAACAAAAGCTTATGATCACTGTCGTGGAAAACTGATAAAATACCAGTCTGTTGGAGGAGCAAACACGTATGGTATGGAATATTTGCCTTTGTCAAAGTTTGTGGAATAAAGCTTTAAAATACAGCAACAGATGCTAGTGTGAAATGGAGGCAGAGCGTCGGTGGCCCAGCAGAGCAGTTTACTAATAAATCCTGCCCTGACTCTACGGCTGCGCTCAGTAGCAATGGCAGCTGTCACAAAGCTCAGGGACACTGGGATGCTGTCAACATTTTAATCACTCCTGCACAGACAAAGAATAAATGTTGCTCTTTTTTAATAATGATTTTTTTTTCCAATGCAAGATTTAGAACCAAAGGCATTTGTTTACATAAGCATTAAAAATCTGACAAAGGGAAAAAAAATAGAGACAGAGAGAACCTTAGAGTATTTCGATAGGAATTTCTATTGTCTCGATTGAAAAGCTTGGGACCGATCCATTTTCATCTGGTGTTTTTACTGTTAATTGCTGATTTAGTTGGTCCTGTTGCTATAAACCTTTCAAACCATAGAGGATGAGCCAATTTTCCTTCTTCAACAAAAGAGCATCTTGCAGATTATAATATTCCATTAACTTTACAGTTTTACTTTAGCACCATATTGAGGCATTGGGACACTGATTCAAATGATAGAAAATTAATTTTCAGTTTTTTTTTATTACATTTGCAATGGAAAACTAGTGATGACATAGCTGCTGTGGCATAAAAATGACACAAGAAATGATGAATTTTATTTCCTTCAGGGAAGAGAAAGTGGACAATTAAAAGCTTTGCCACCGCTTGTATCTATCCTAAAAGTTCACAGAAGACTGAAATTTAACCTAAAAAAAAAAAAAAGAAAGAAAATCTTTAACCTTTTAAAATTTATGCTGTTAAAATCATTACATTTAAGTGTAAAATATGATACAGAATATGAATGAAAATGAAAAATGAATCGCATCAACTGAACAGCAGATAGTCGCAAGTAAAAAAATCTTCAACAGAGGCAGATTTTTAAAATGGTAATGTAATTTGGGAAATGGCCAACTCCGGCTGTAACACCAAATCTGGCCCCCAGCCTGTTTTTATAAATAAAGCTTTATTGGAACCCAGCCGCACTCATTGACTTACACACTATCTGCGGCTGCTTTTACACTACAACTATAGAACTAAGTAGTGCAGCAGAGAATGTATAGCCTAAAATAATTACCTGGATCTTTATGGAAATAGTTTGCCAGCTCTTCACCGAATGTATAAAATATTTAGGTATTTTCTTCCTTAACAAACAAACAAAAAATTAGAAATAAGATGGAAGCTTCCTTGCTCTCTCTCTTCCTTTTTTTCAGCACTTATATATATAGACTTAAGATATTCAGTTCAGTTCAGTTCAGTTCAGTCGCTCAGTCGTGTCCTACTCTTTGTGACCCCATGAATCGCAGCACGCTAGGCCTCCCTGTCCATAACCAACTCCCGGAGTTCACTCAGACTCACATCCATCGAGTCCGTGATGCCATCCAGCCATCTCATCCTCTGTCGTCCCCTTCTCCTCCTGCCCCCAATCTCTCCCAGCATCAGAGTCTTTTCCAATGAGTCAACTCTTCGCATGAGGTGGCCAGAGTACTGGAGTTTCAGCTTTAGGATCAGTCCTTCCAATGAACACTCAGGACTGATATCCTTTAAAATGGACTGGTTGGATCTCTTTGCAGTCCAAGGGACTCTCAAGAGTCTTTTCCAATACCACAGTTCAAAAGCATCAATTCTTCGGCGCTCAGCTTTCTTCACAGTCCAGCTCTCACATCCATACATGACCGCTGGAAAAACCATAGCCTTGACTAGACGGACCTTTGTTGGCAAAGTAATGTCTGTGCTGTTGAATATGCCGTCTAGGTTGGTCATAACTTTTCTTCCAAGGAGTAAGCGTCTTTTAATTTCATGGCTGCAATCACTTAAGGTATTAGATTGTTCCAGAAAGAAATTCCAATGGGAATCAAACCATAAAGGGATATTGAAACTTTGGAGCATTCTTGAAGAAATGAATATGCTAGTATATTCAGAAAGCACTGTAACAAATAGGAGATCCTGTCTTAGCACATTTTATTCAGTTTATTACCAATTGGTAATGGTTTGGCTTCTGTATTGTTGTCTAAGTTCACTCATTTCCCCTCCAACTCCTTCCATAGCTCTTGTCGCTGCCTGGGCTACCTTCTTTACACCTGTTTAACTTTACTACATGGTCACACAGTCCATGTCCTACTATTCTGTGCCCCAGGAGAAGCATATGTTTGGTGTCACCATATAGTATGATTTTAAGTCCCCTTCTTCCACCCTCATCTCCATTTCAAACATTTAGTCATTTCAGACTCTGCTTCTTTTTGTCCTTCAAAGCAAAAGGAAAAGGAAAGAACCCAAACTCCTTTCACTAAGGTACAGTACCAGATAAGATAAAGACCAACTCTTCCTCCCTGAAAAAGCATTTTATTTTATTATAGGAGATATAATAAAGGCACCTGCCAGCACTTCAGGCTTCTAAGAGTAGAAAACCACCCCAAGGAAATGCTATTTTCCAGAGTGTGGTTTGTAGAGGTTGGGGACGTTCACTAAAGATGAGGCTTGAATCATGTTTCTAATGCTTCTCAAAGCATTTGATCAAGGTACTCCTCACATCTAAGACTCTGTGCCAACTAAATCCTTTCTCTGCTCCCAGCCTGCCATGGCCCTTCATTAGGTGGCACCAGGGACAAAATTCCCCAACACACTGGGAACCAAATCTGAAACATAATCTTATCAAATATTTGGATGCATGAGCATATTTGCTTCTCAAAATGCCCCAGAGCCTTGCCTCTTAACCCAGAGTAAAAGTCAAAGAGTCCAAGTAGCACCAACATAGTCTGGCTTCCATTTCCTTTCTGAATGTCAGCACTTTGCCCTTCGTCTGTTCATTCTGCTCTGGGCCTTCTTCTTAGTTATCCTTGCTGCCACCCCAGGGTATTTATGCTTCTTGTTTCTTCTGTCCCATTATATCCATGGCTTACCACCCTCATTTCTTTCAAGTCTCTGCTCAAATGTCATTCTTTCCTGTGACCTTCCATCCTATAAGCCAACTTCTTTTTTTCCCACAGCACTTGTCACCTTCTAAGACAATATATAACACACCCATTTATTTCTCTTACTTTGCAGCTCTCTCCATAAAAACATAGACTCCACAAAAGCAGAGGATTTCTTTGTTTTCTTCATTGATGTTCACCCAGAATGTAGGACAGTACTTGGTACACACTAGGCACTCTGCCAGCTATAAGTCTTTTCTTTTTTAAAAAAAGTCCTTCCTGAATGAATTATTCCAAAGCCTGCGACCTTGACTGCATTGTAAATATGTACAAACAATAGCTAATTTATAAAACTGTGTTCCTTTCTGTCCCCCCACCTCCCACTTTGTATCTTCTATTCCAGGAACTTCACCTCACCTTCCCTTTAAGGTCTATTCAGAGGGAAGAGAACTCCTCTCATCTCCAGTTCCATGTGTATTAAGACCCTTGTTACAGGAGACTCCTATAAACCCATGCAGCATTGCTGCTCAGCTGCCTGAACAAAAACACAGAAACTATACCCTGTGTCATCCTCTCGGCCCATTCCACCAGGTCTTAGATGGCACAGATCTTCCAGACAGCAAATCTAATATATGTCGAGTCTGAGCAGGCCACAGAGTTCTGTGCCTACAGAGGAAAGAACCTCTACAGAGTGATCATTATTATGTAGCCATATGACAGTCCTCTCCCCTGACATATGGGTTGGGAATTGGGATGGCTGTCACCCCACTTACTTCCTAAATTGCTGAAGGGCAAAGAGCATTTCTTCAGACCAGGTAAAACCTCATCATTGCTAGCTAGCATGATGGTTTTCTTCCAGGAAGCATTCAGTGTAGAGATACAAACAGGCAATAGAGTGAGGAAACAAAAGAAAAATTAGGTGATGGCTTAGTTATTTGTTTAGAATTATATCTTTTCCATATGTAGGTAATGGTTCCCGTGAGAATACGGCCCTGTGCATGGAATGGGCTTCTTTGACACTGATGCACTAAGTATACAGAGAGATGCAAATGAAAAAAATATAGATGCATGGAGAGAACTCAAATACTTTTATATCTGAATGACTTCATGCTCTTTTCTTGTAATATCTAGTGAGGAAAAATAGTCAAAGAAAACGAATTCATCCATTTCTATAATTTTTCAATGTTATATCAAATTAAAGTATGTGCTTTTTCAGAATTAAATATAAGACATAGAATTTCCAAAAGGGGCTTTGAGTCTCATAACTTCTAAATAAATTTAAATTTAATTAAAGTAATTCTGCCCTTATTTGTGATGTTATTTTTCTTTTTTTGAAAGAATGAGCACATTACCATGCGTGTTAAATTGCTTCAGTTGTATCTGACTATTTACGACCCCATGGACTTCAGCCTGCCAGGCTCTTCTGTTGATGGGACTTTATAGGCAAGAATACTGGAGTGGGTTGCCATTCCCTTTTCCAGGGGATCTTCCTGACACAGGGATCAAAATTGCCTCTCTGATGTCTCCTGCATTGGCAGGCAGGTTCTTTAACTGACATTACCTCAAGTTAGGGCTCAAAAGCCCTATCACCATGGTACTGGTTAAAAAAAAAAAAAAAAAAAACAGAAAAGTATAAATGATTAAAAGATTATGTAGGTTTACTATGATGAGATGGGAACTAAAAGTTACATTTAGGTTTGTCTAGGATGACAACCATAAAGAAGGCTGAGTGTTGAAGAATTGATGCTTTCAAACTGTGGTGCTGGAGAAGACTCTTGAGACTCTCTTGGACTGCAAGGAGATCAAACCAGTCCATCCCAAAGAAAATCAGTCCTGAATGTTCATTGGAAGGACTGATGTTGAAGCTGAAACTCCCATAATTTGGCCACCTGATGCAAAGAACTGATTCACTGGAAAAGACCCTGATGCTTGGAAAGATTGAGGGCAGGAGGACAAGGAGACAACAAAGGATGAGATGGTTGGATAGCATCACTGACTCAATGGACATGCATTTGAGCAAGCTCCAGGACATGGTGGTGGACAGGAAAGCCTGGCATGCTGCAGTCCATGGTGTCACAAAGAGTTGGACATGACTGAGTCACTGAATAATAGTGACAACAGGATGAAAACTTAAGCTACATTGCTGCAAAATCTCTCTGTTCTTTCCACTTCTAGATCAGCCCCTCTTTCTTCCAGCTACTGTATATCCTACATTTCTCTTTCCTTCCCAGCCATGTATACCTTCCACTCTTCCAAACACCCTTCTTCTCTACTTGTCAGTGATGGCAAGAGAGAGGTGAGGCAGAATGACAAAGACAAAAAAGGATCACCACCTGCCCTGTTTACATCATCGTGGCCAAGATCCACTCTCCATCCCAGCTCTCCCTGTCCGCCACTGTCATTTCTCCTCATCCTCAGTACCCACTCCACTGTTATTTTCATTGCATCCGTCCTAGGATCTCAGTGTTCCCCTCATATTAGTTACCTCATTTCAGAGTTCTGGTTTCTATGCTCATCTTAATTCAGAGTTCATATTCTGGTTTCTAAACTCACAGCATAAAAAATTCTTATTACAAGCCCCATGTCTTCTTTGGCCATAGGAACCCCTATCAGTACCTTCAAGTCTACAAGCAACACAGCCTAGTTGACGGATATGAGAAGAAACCTCTGCACTCATTTCTAAGCCTGAAGTTAAGTGTAGGTGTGTTCTTGGCTGTAGCAATGCACTTTTGCACAGAAATGTAGTAATGGTTGGTGATTGGAATCTTCAGTAACACACAAAGAACATTTGTAATTAAGTAAGAATAGGGGAAGAAGGGATAACCCCTACAAACATTCATATCCAAGTTCACAAGGGAAGAAAGGAAACTTGCAAACGCTGGACAAAAATTACCAGCTTTATTGAGACATGCTTTATATATAACATTGTGTAACTTTAAGATGTACATGTGATGATTTCATGAATGTATCTATTGCAAAATTATTACCACAATAGGGTTAGTTAACACCTCCTTCACCTCATGTAATTACTTTGTGCATGTGTGTATAGCAAGAATATTTACAATTTACTCTCAGCAATTTTCAAGTATATAACATAGTATTGTTAACTATTATCACTATGCTGTACATTAGATTCTCAGAACCTATTCATCTTATAATTAAAAGTTTGAACACTTTGACCCACAGCTTCACTTTTCCTTCACCCCTCCCCCAGCCCTGACAGCCACCATTCTACTTTTTGTTTTGAGTTTAGCTTTCTTAGATCACACATAAATGAAATCACAGAGCATTTGTCTTTTTCTGTTGTCATAAATGGCAGAATTTCCTTCTTTTTTATGATTGAATAAAATTCTTAACGCAGGTGTTTATAACTATAGGTGTTTATAAGAACACATGTTTATAACGTAGGTGTTTATAAGAACTTTCCGCTTAGAACTGTTTTTGCTGTGTATCATAAGTTTTGGCATATCATTTTTTTTCATTTTAGTTTGGAGATTTTTTAAAATTTCCTTTTTTTGTTATTTCCCTTTTGATGTCTTCTTTAACCCATTGGTTGTTCAGGACTGTCTTGTTTAATTCTCACATATTATTAAATTTTTGGTTTTCTTCACCTTATTGATTTCTACTTCCATACCACTGTGGTCATAAAAGATACTTGGCATGTTTTAAATCTTCTTAAATTTGCTGACACTTGTTTTGTGACCTCATATGTGACCTATCCTGGAGAATGCTCCATTTGTACTTTAGAAGAATAAGTGATCTGCTGCTCTTGGATTTAACATTCTCTATATATATCTGTTAAATCCATTTGGTCTAAAGTGCAGTTCAAATCTTCCCTTTCTTTATTGATTTTTCTGCCTGGGTGATTTATCTATTAGCGAAGTAGCATATTAGAGTCCCTTACTGTTATTGCATTTTTGTCTATTTTCCCCTTCAGACCTGTTGGTATTTGCTTAAAACGTTTTGGAGTTCTCCCATGTTCGGTGCATATCTAGTTATGACTGTTCTCTTCTCTTGATGAATGGACACCTTTATTATTATATAATGGCCCTTTTTACCTCTTGTTACAGCTTTTGAGTTAAATCCCATTTTATTTGCTAACAGCATGCTTACCTTTGTTGCCTATTGGTTTCCACTTGCACATCTCTTAGGGCTCGAAAGCCTACTTTGAGCCTGTAAATGTCCTCGAAGCTAAAGTGAGTCTCCTGTGGGCAATGTCTAGTAAGGTCTCATTTTTTTTTTTTTTTTATTCCCCACTCAGCTGTTCTTTGCCTTTTGATTGGAGAATTTAATCCATTTACATTAGAGTAGTTATTAATAGGTAAGGGCTTACAAATTTTAATCTTAATCTTTTTTTTTTCTGGCCCATATTCCTTTCTTTTAGTCTCTAATGTCTCTGTCTTCCTTTGTGAGGTGATAATTTTCAATAGGAGTGTGCTTTGATTTCCTTCATTTTATCTTTGTGTATCTACTGCAGGATTTTGTCTGGTGGTTACCACGGGGCTTAAAACATCCCATAGATATAACTATTTATTTTATGCTAATAACTTTTATCATAAAAAACATTTTATACTTTTAATCTCCTCTTTCACATATTATATTTAATGATATAATTTACTTTTTAAATATTATATATTTATTTAAAAATATGGTAGCTACAGTTACTTTTAATAATTTTGTTCTTTAACATTTGTACTAGAAGTAGTTAACACATCACATATTAATGTATTCTGAATTTGACAATATATTTACCACTGTGTTGTATGTTTTCATGTTACTAATTACTATCCATTAATATCAGTTTGAAGATTCCTTTGAGAATGATTTTGTTCGTTTGTTTGTTTATTTCTGAAGTCACTTTAGTCATGTCTGACTCTTTGTGACCCTATGGACCATAGCCCACCAGGCTCCTCTGTCCATGGGATTCTCCAGGCAAGAACACTGGAGTGGATTGCATGTCCTTCTCCAGAGGATCTCCCCTACCCAGGGATCAAACCCACATCCCTTACATCTCCGGCATTGGCAAGAAGGTACTTTACCACTAGAGCCACCTGGGAAAACCAGCATTTTTTATAAATCAAATCTAGCAGTCATGAGCTCCCTCAGCTTTTGTTTGTCTGGGAGAGTCTTTCTCTTCTTCATTTCAGGACAACTTTGTTGCATAGAATATTTTGGGTTGGCAAATTTATTTTTTTTTCAGCACTTTGAATATATCATCCCTCTCCTTCTTGGCCTGTCAGGTTTCTGCTGAGAAAATAACTAATAGCTTTATGGGGGTTCCCTTATAAATTGAAAGCTTCTATTTTCTTGCTGCTTTTAAGATTGTCTCTTTGGGGTTTTTATTATTATTATTATGTTACTTGCATTTTTACTTTACTGTATTTTATTATATTATAAGTGTCTTGGAGAGACCATCTTTAAATTGAATTTGCTTGGGAATCTATGAGCTACACAAACTTGAATGTTTAAATCTCTTCCCAGATTTGGGGAATTCTCAGCCATTATTTCTTTAAGTTTTTTGCTGCCTTCTTCCTCACTTCTTTTGGGCTCCATCAACCTCAGGTTTTTTCTAACAGTGATATCCCATAGATCAGGTAGGCTTTATTCATTCTTTTTCTATCTTTTTTCTTTCTTCTCTTCTGAGTGGATAATTTTAAGTATACTGTTTTCCAGTTCGCATATTCTTTCTTCTGCTTGATCCATTCTAACACTGATGCTCTCTGTTTTACTAATTTTCATTTCATTCATTGTATTCTTCAGCTTCAGAAGAATGTTTGGATATTTTCTACAGTTTCTATCTCTTTGCTAAACTTTAAAAAAAATGTGTATTGTTTTTCTTGTTTCAGTGAATTGTCTTGCTATGTTTTCTAGTAACTCATTGAGCTTCCTTAAACAACTATTCTGAATTTTTTGTGGGGTAAAACACAGATCTCCATGTCTTTAAGGTAAGTTACTAGAAATTATTATATTTACTCATGGTGTTTCCTTGATTTTTCATGTTCATTAAAGCTTTGCATTGTTGTCTTCACATTTAAAGTAGCCGTCACATTCTCCAGTCTCTACTGACTGATTTTAGGAGAGAAATACCTTCCATCATCTCTGGTAGGTATTCTGAAACTTTCTCAGACCTTCTTTAGATATACTTATTCTACACTTCTTGCTCCCTCCCTCTTGTGGCAGAGGACAAGATGGTTGGATAGCATCACTGACCCAATGGATATGAATTTGAGCAAACAGTAGGAGCTAGCGGACAGGAAAGTATGGAGCGCTGCAGTCCACGGTGTCACAAAGAATTAGACATTGCTTAGCAATGAACGACAACAACAGATCCTTTAGAGCCAGGCCATGTACTGAGAACTCTCTTTTGCTTTCCCAAGAATGGTCTCTTCCAGGCCTGCATATTTGGGCATGCTCTGTTATTAGCTATCTGTAAAATCTTGCTTTTGCCACCATCTAGAACATCTCCAGTGTTCTTGCCTGGAGAATCCCAGGGATGGGGGAGCGTGGTGGGCTGCTGTCTATGGTCACACAGAGTCGGACACGACTGAAGTGACTTAGCAGCAGAATATATACAAGAAGTCAGGCACAGTACAGTGGTGTGTGAGTGAAGCATAAGGAGTGTCGGAGATGCCTATGGATCAACTTGGGGGATCGGTAGGCAAAGTATTCGCCGTGGCTCATGGGCAGGTCTTCTCACTGAGTCTCTGATGTGGTTAGGGGGATCCACTACCACTTTATATGTTGTGTTCTAAGCCCTGACTGCTGTTCTGTCAGCTACTTATATGCCCTCAGGAATGCAACACAGCACTATGGATGTGACAAGAGGAAAATAGGCCTTTTAGGCAGTGACTAGCAAAGCTGGGGAAGCCAGGTGCTCAGTCACTTTCCCCTACAGGAGAAATCATAAGCCAAAAAAAGAGTCTCTTGGTACAGAGCTGTGCCATCTTGGGGAAGGTGCGATTTAGATTAAGTCAAATTTTTGACTTAAATTAAGTGAGATTGTTTTTCTTACCCTCTCTAATGCATCCCTTCCTGCTTTTTCTCCCCCATCACGGTGCTGGAATTTCTCACTGGACTTCTGGAACTTCACAAGAGCTTTCTCATTCAAGGATAACTGTCTGAGAGTGTTCTCCATGGGCTCCCAGAGGGGAGAAGGGCTGGAGCCAGTTCATGAGACACTTCTGGGTCCACAGCCAAGACCAAAGTCTGCAAGCTTGTTACCTGACACATAGGTGGGTGGAGATTCCTTCTGGGTCCTGGGTTTGTGGTGCTGGTGACAGAAATAAAGCCAAAAATGTCTGTAACTGAGCCCTCAGAGGCAGAGAGCTGTTTTCAGGTGTATAGCTGGGATCACAATTGGCAGTTCAGATGTCTTCTCAAAGTTTCTCTTTTCATTCATGGACTAAATGTTTCACTCCCCATCTGCAGCCCTCAGCTCCCACAAAAGCACCTTTGTCCCTGGATGGATGCCAAATTATTTGGGTGGAAGATATAAGTAAGGAATGTCTTATTTGGTCATTTTGATGTCACTCTCTGAAAATTTTAGAAATTGTTTCTGAAGTTATATAGACTTTGTATAACCTGATTGAAAATTGTTAGACTGGACTATCTTGTAAACCTTTCTTTTCTTTGGTTAATATTTATTTGTGATAATATTGTCTTTGGTCAATATTTATTTGCAAAATCTCTATGCAGGTCAAGAAGCAACAGTTAGAACTGGACATGGAACAATGGACTGGTTCAAAATTGGGAAAGAAGTACAGGCTGTATATTGTCACCCTGCTTACTTAACTTACATG
Source organism: Capra hircus (assembly GCF_001704415.2). NCBI lineage: Eukaryota > Metazoa > Chordata > Mammalia > Artiodactyla > Bovidae > Capra > Capra hircus. The sequence continues at coordinate 26,090,900 of NC_030809.1, forward strand.
CAGAATACATTATGGAAAATGATGGGCTGGATGAAGCACAAGCTGCAATCTAGATTGTAGGGAGAAATATCAATAATCTCAGATATACAGATGATTTCACCCTTACAGCAGAAAGCATAAGGGAACTAAAGAACCTTTTGATGAAGGTGATAGAAGAGAGTGAAAAAGCTGGCTTAACACTCAACATTCAAAAACTGAAGATCATGACATCCAGTCCCATCACTTCATAGCAAATAGATGGGGAAACAATGGAAACGGTGACAGACTTTATTTTCTTGGACTCCCAAATCACTGTGAATGGTGACTGCAGCCTTGAAATTAAAAGATATTTGCTCCTTGGAAGAAAAGCCATGACAAGCAGACAGTGTATTAAAATGCAGAAACATTACTTTACCTACAAAAGTCCGTATAGTCAAAGCTATGATTTTTCCAGTAGTCATGTATGGGTCTGAGAGTTGGACTATAAAGAAAGCTGAGCACAGAATAATTGATGCTTTTGAACTGTGGTGCTGGAGAGGACTCTTGGGAGTCCCTTAGACAACAAGCAGATAAAACCAGTCAATCCTAAAGGGAATCAACCCTGAATATTCATTGGAAGGACTGATGCTGAAGCTGAAGCTCCAACACTTTGGCCACCCAATGGGAAGAGCTAACTCATTGGAAAAGACCCTGATGCTGGGAAAGATAAAAGTCTGGAGGAGAAGGGGACAACAGGGGATGAGCTTGTTGGATGGCATCACTGACTGAATGGACATGAGTTTGAGTAAACTCCTGGAGACAGTGAAAGACAAGGAAGCCTAGCATGGTGCAGTCCATGGGGTCACAAAGAGTCAGACATGACTGAGCGACTGAACAACAACAACAAATATTTATTTGTGTAGGCACTAACACCACCATAGTCAACTAGTATAATTTCTATACCTGTTATGTGCTGAATTGTGTCCCTTTCCAAATTCATTTATGAAAATCTTAAACTCTTGTACCTCAAAATGTGATTGCATTTAGAGATAGAGTTTTAAAGAAGTAATTCAGTTAAATAAGGTCACCCAGTGTGTTAATCATGTCTGACTCTTTGTGACCCCATGGACTATAGCCTGCCACGCTCCTCTGTCCATAGGATTCTCCAGGCAAGAATACCTGAGTGGGTTGCCATGACCTCCTCCAAGTTTATAAATGATGTGACCCTAATTGACAATCTAAATATATCTGACTTTTATTTCCAGGTGAAGTTTTTAAGCAAACTCTTAATACACTAGAACACTTTTGAGATGCTATCCCTTTGGAGACTGCTACCTGCAAGGGATATCAAGTACTTTTCAGATTCCAGTCTTGTAAACTGAAGAAATATACTGGAGATACCTACTGAATAAATCTTCCTAATCTCTAAATTCAGAAATTAGAGATTTGGCAGTTCAAGCAATGGCAAAGATCAAAAATATTCTTTCTTCCCTTATTCCATAAAACAGGGGCTTTAGATAAGTAAAGCCAGCATCACATTAAGTGTATATTTCCCAGCCTTTATCCTAGTAGAGAAGTTTGGCCATAAAGCTAGAATCTGGCTAATGGGATGTGAGTTGAGATATGTAACCTTTGAGCCTTACCCATAAAGGAGAAGGCATATACCTCTCTTCTTTTTACCCTTGAGTGTGAGATTGAAAGTGCTTCCCTGGCAGCTCAGATGATAAAGAATCTGCCTGCAATGCAGGAGACCCAGGTTTGATCCTTCAGTCAAGAAGATCCCTTGGAGAAAGGAATGGCTATCCACTCCAGTATTCTTGCCTGGAGAATTCCATGAACAGAGGAGCCTGATGGGCTACAGTCCAGGGGCTGCAAAGTCAGGCACTACTGAGCAACTAACACTTTTACTTTTCACTTTGAGTTTGAAAGTGGTGATGAAACTATCTTCAGGACAAAAGCAACACTTTCAAGATTTCAGATACATCAATTGAGACTTGATCCCTGACACAGTCAAGTTTCTCAACATCCTGGACTATTCAGATGGATAAATGAGAAAGATATCATTTCTACCATATTTAAGCCACTGCATTCTGGAATTTTTATTATCATTGACTAGATTGTAGTTTAACTAATACCCAAATTCCATAAAATAAGAAAACAGATAAAGATCTTGAAAGAAGGTAAAAAGAGAGAAAGAGTGAATAGTTTCCTATGTAAATAATTTGTCAATGCATTGGTTTATGACTTAAAATGAACACTTTTAAAAATCAATAAGGGAAAGACAGATTGCCAAATAGAAAAACTGAATAAGATACCTGAAAAGGTACCTTATAAAAGAAGATGTATGTATGGACCACATACATGTGAAAGAATGCTTAGTCTCAATAGTGATCAAAAACAGTACCACCTCTCAACCTCTGAATGGTTAAAATTAAAACAGTTGACCACACCAACTGTTGTTGAGATGTGAAACAAATGGAATTTTCCTGTGTTGTTTGCTGGTGGGAAAGCCAGTGGTATAATGGTGTTTGAAAATTCCGAGGCAGTGTTTACTCCCAAGAGTTGATTAGATGCCTTTCCCATGGACCACCAACTACAGCACCTAAAGAAATGTGAGCATATATTTTTCATATGCTAGCAATTCATATTAGCCCCAAACTAAAAACAACCAAGATAAATGAATTGCAGAATGATCAGACAGTGGAATACTGTGCAGAAATGACACATAACAAACTACTGCTACACAAAGCAACCTGGAAGAATAATCACAAATATGATGTTGAGTGACAGGAACCAGAGACAAGAAGAGAGAAACCCTCTGACTCATTGCTTCCAGACTAGGTCAGTTTTGAATTCTATTCAATCCCAGCCAGTTCTTCATTTTTACTTCCTGATCCCTTCATGGTATCTATACACAAACATTACTTGAATGAGGACATTCAAGACTTAAACAAAGACAAATTATTCTTGCTAATCTAGTTTGGCCAAATAAAATAGAAGGAAAGTCTAAGTGACGCATTATCATAAGGGAAGAAAACTTTAGAAAATTTATAAGAGGCAAGTTTGTGAGTTTCAGATTAAAAAACAAAGAGGTTAAGTTCCCAGTGTCTGGGTGTAGGACTGGAAACTGGGATTCATCAAGGAAGGGCTGCAATAAATTGATATGGCATGATCTGGGCAGAGAAAAGTGTTAGTAATAGGAATAGAGAAGAAAGACCTTATTAAGAAGTAATCTGAATACGTGGTAATAAGGAACGATGCTTAGAAAACAAGGCTTTGGAACCAGATGAGTTCCCCCTTATTCATAGCACTTTGCCATCACTAGGCTCCTGGCCCTAGGTTCTAATCAGATAAATTTTACTATCTGTGTAATTTGGGCAAATTACTTAACCTCTCTAAGCCTCTACCCGCAAAACTGGGGAATGTTTGTTTCTACCGTGCAACACTTTTAGGAGGATTAGACAAGGCAACAAACCACCTGGCACATACAAAATGCTCAATAAATTTAAGATCTATTTCTATAGCTACTAATAAGTATATTATCATTAATACATGCACAGTTTAGTTGAGATATGGCCATTAAACTATATGATTCTTCATCATTCTGCTTAAATGATATATAAAGTGCTTGTTTTCTTAATACTACTGAGTCTCAAGAAGGGATTCCATGCTTAGAAGATATATTGACTGAGGTATCATTGTTTCTAAAACACTTTTAATAGGTTGTATTGATGTTGTCCTTAATCCACATATATTCTAGTTCCCTTAGCCTACACATAAAACTGAAAAACACTAGTCAGCTTTTGTTTGCTAGATCACATGGATGTTTGAGGTCCCTTATATCTGTGTAACTAACTCTGTGCCACATAAACCAATTGAAAAGGAAAATAAGGACAATTATCCAACTAATTCAAGGAGCAAACACTCACTAGAAAGAAATAAAAAGAAAAATTGTATTGAATTATATTTTCTATGATGAAGCTCACCATGGAGCTATTCAGCTTACAATTTCTTATATTTGTGCCACTTTTCTTTGCCTTCTAATTCTGGTTTTACTTGCTTTTATAAAATGATATTTAACGTTTGCATAAATAAGCTTCTAAAATATGGAAATCCTGTTTACTGACATGGCTTTATAGAGAAATACCTGTGATAATGCTTACAGTCTAAGATCATTAGGAACAAAAAACCTGCTGGCTTGCTTGCTACAAATTGGAATTCCTAACCTTGTTTTCAAAGAAAGGTGTATTTTTTTATTGCAGTCTAAATTTATAGACTGTTTTGGATTCTCACATTTCTGTAGTCATTTGCATAGTGCAAAAAACATATTACATAACAAGTCAGTCAAGCTAAATTATAGGCAGTTCTTTTCAATCAGGCCACTGCAGCTCTGTGTTGCTCAGTTCAGCTCCTGTCTCCCACTGCTCAGATGTTGCCATGGTGACCAATTTTTGTCATGTACATTCCCAGGTCCCGCGCAGCCCCCTTATTCATAGCACTTTGCCATCACTACAGCGACCGCTAGCTGTTATCTGATTACCTAATCTCCCCTTAGTAATACATGTCACCCTGAAGCTACCTGGGTGAATTCTTGAAACCTGAATAGAAATGATGTTACATAAACAAGAAAATAAATTCATATTAAATAAAATGATCATGGTGATAACACATAAATAAGACTCCTTAAGCTATCCATAAGCAAGAACTCTATGAATTTATTCCATTACTATTCTCTAGCTATATTACAGTCCATATCATTGGAAGATCGATTTGATTCTTTTATGACAAATGCAATAGCAAGATTGCAAAATTGTTGAGCTGAATTTGATCCACTGTGCTGCAATCCATCTGATTGTTGAGCTTTTCACTGTTATGACAGCTGAAAAAACACAAATTATCGGCATATTGGAAGAAGGCATTGAGAGGTACATAGTCTAATTTATCCATATGCCTAAAAAGACAGTGTCATATGGATAAAATAAATTTCACCTCTTTTTCCTTTTTAGATATCATAGGCTGAATGTCTTTCGAGTAAAAACACAACCTTAAAAAAAATCACAAGAAACCAGATCAAAGACATAAATAGAACAAAATATGCACAAGAGATCTCATCCAAGATCAAAGATGTGAACATAATTGCCATGAATAAGAAGTGCAGAGCTCACCAGAACAGAATGTCTTCAGCACACAGAGAATTCTACCAAAAAAAGAAAAAGAAGAAAAGGAGGGGGGAAAAAAAAAAGGTCTCTAGGAAATCAAGCCCTCCACAAAGCCAGTAAAATATCTTTATTTTCTCCTCTGCAGTAAGCAAAATTTCTATGCCCTACCATTGAAATGACCAAATATGGAGCAATGCCCACCAATGGTGAAGAACCTTTCTACTTTGTGAGCTAAGTGTCTAAATTTTACGGGTGTTTTTATCCCCCTTGTCCAAATCCAGCCCCAAAACTTCAGCCTTTCTAAATGTTTCACTGTAAATCAACCCAGTACAGAGAGAGTTTTCAGGAGTGTGAAATATTGACATAGTAGAATTTGAGAGAGCAGCTCTGCTTGTTAAAATCATGTAATTCATTTAATGCATAAGGGAAAAAGAAAGAAAAAGTAGAAGGAGTTCCCTTTATTAAATATTTATTGCTGGAACCCTGGGTGGATGCCACTCAGAGAAGCAATCATTAGAGATGGGACATTGATTGAAGTGAATATTAAGTAGTACTCTACACTAAATAACAACTGCTGATTTCTTGGGGGGAGAAAGTTCTTGGGACTCTTAGACACTGCTCTTTTAGAGAGTCTTACTGCATGCATGTAATTTTAAGTAATTCAGTCTTTTAAAAATGTGTCTCTGCCTCTGACCTTAAAGAGCTTTCATCTCATTCAAGCCAATGAACTCAACTCTTTTCTACCATTCTTCATCAAGAGGGTGTAGGGGAGAGGGTGGGGGAGAGGGCGTGTGACACAGAGTGGGACAGGAAACACGTGAGAGCAGATGGTTATCAGAAATGCAAGCTCATAGCTGCAGAAAGAGGAGACATAGCAAATTAATAATCCATGATTCTATTCAGCCTACCAGGACAAAGACAAATGTATGATTCAAGGTAGTTTTCTCAGGTAGCTTAGTTTTGAAAGTGCTTACTTGATTCTCTGTAGCAAAAAAAGAGAAAAGAAACACTTAGGAAACATTGCATTTCTAATGATTTTGTTGTTATTTAATTGTTAAATTGTGTATGACTCTTTGGACTGTAGCCCACCAAACTCCTCTATCCATGGGATTTTCCATACAAGAATAATGGAGTGGGCTGCCATTTCCTTTTCCAGGGAATTTTCCAGCCCCAGGGATCGAACCCTTGACACCTGTGTCTCCTGCATTGCAGGTGGATTCTTTACTGCTGAGCCATCAGGGAAGCCTTACTAATGATACTGATTTATAAATATATTCATTAACAGATATGTACTTTTTACTCTTAGAATATGGATATAATAATTGAAAATACTTTTTTGAAAAATAATATGAATTTTGTACAATCTACTTCTATGAGGCTAATGTCCTTAACAAATTAAATGTACCAGCATTCATTTTGAGGCTATTCCTAATATTGTAAAGTTATTATGAAGAGCAGCATTTTCCTATCATTCTAGATCCTGAGTATTATCTGACTTTTATTCTGACCAAGGCTCTTTACACGTTTAATAGGCTAGTTTCCTGTGCTTCCTTCACCTGCAAGCAAAACGCAGCCTGCACCTACATAAAACAAAGCACTATTCAAGGACATGAGATTCCTTGCCACAGAGGTTTCAATTGCAGTCTGAAGTAGAAGAAAACTAGTGTTGAGTGGAATATACAAGGGGCTATATTTAAGGAGGGAATACAAGACATTATAAATAAACCTATAAAGACACTGAGGCCTATGTCTTCTTAGCTCTAAGTATGGTAAAACAAGCAAAATAAAAATGTGTTTCCCAGTAGCAAATAATCCTGTACTATTTGTTGGAAGGATAAGTATGTCTATTGAATCAGCTTCCCTAGGCATCCCTGGTGGCTCAGAAGGTAAAGAAACTGAAAGTCGCTCAATTGGAGTCCAACTCATGGACTATGGAGTCTATGAAATTCTCCAGGCCAGAACACTGGAGTGGGTAGACTTTCCCTTCTCCAGGGGATCTTCCCAACCCAGGGATCGAACCCAGGTCTTCCGCATTACAGGTGGATTCTTCACTAGTTGACCCAGAAGAGAAAACGAATAATAATAAAAAAAAAAACAATCTGCCTGCAATGTGGGAAACCTGGGTTCGATCCCTAGGTTGGGAAGATCCCCTTGGGGAGGGCATGGTAACCCACTCCAGTATTCTTGCCTGGAGAATCCCTGTGGAGAGAGGAGCCTGGTGGGCTACAGTCCATGGGGTCAGGAAGAGCCGAACACAACTGAGCAACTAAGCACAGCACAGCACTGAATCAGCAGTAAAGAATCTACCTGCAGTGCAGGAGATGTGGGAGACTTGGGTCTGACCGCTGAGTTGGGAAGATACCCCAGAGTAGGAAATGGCAACCCACTCAAGTGTTCTTCCCTGGAAATCCCATGGACAGAGCAGCCTGGTGGGCCACAGCCCATAAGATGGCAAACTAGTTGGATATGACTTCACGACTAAACAACAACTGAAGAGTAAGTCCACTTCCTGCAGCATCTGGATTTTCTAAGGAAAATCTCTTTCCTCCATCCATGCATTTATATTAGCTTTGCTATGGACAGAATGCTTTGGAGGCTTCTATTGAATCCATTTTCAGGGATTTTAGAAATGTTAGGTTAAGGGGTGGGGCGGGGAGGCAAGACACAGTATCCTAGCCAAAAAGAACAGTGTTTTATACTACCATTGATCACAAATACTCTTGGGACTATTTTCTTGAGAAACTAATACAGCAGTTTGATAAAATGGAATAGCATTCCTCTGAGGGGTGCTTATACAACAGTAGTAGTTCCTAACTAAGAATAACCCTACCTGCTCCCCCCTACCCGGGCACATGCAGCAATGTTGGGAGATATTTTTGATTGCCCAGGAGGGTGGGGAGTGCTCCAGGGGTCTAGTAAGTAGAAACCAGAGATGCTGCTCAATGTCCTCAACACACAAGTCAGAATCCTCATCAAACAAGAAGAGCTCAACCTAAAATGCCAACAATGCAGAAGTTGAGAGACGGTGTATTATATGGTCCCCCTGTTTTTTCTCCACTTGTCCTTTGGTTTCATGAACACATTTTTACTAAGCGATAAAGCTTATATTTTCTCTAAACATAATCAAATCACAAATTTTCTTGGGTGACAATCAGATATTCATAATCCGTTGACAATAATGACACTTCAAATTCATGAATTGAAAATTTAAAGTTTCATAAATATTCAGCTTGATTTTTCGGATTCATTATTTAGTGACTGGGCTTTAGCCCAAACCTTTTGTTAGAATGAAATGGTACCCCGCATGGTTATTTCACTCTTGCATCCCTCTTGTGATTAGGGATCTGATGCCCAGAAATGGCTTGGCAGCTCTATGAACCCACACAGCTACATTTTCCTTTGTGTGTGGATTTTCTGAGAGCCCAGCACTTTACTGATAACATTTACCTTGGAACTTAGTTGATTTTTATAAATTATGGCCTTTACAAAAGAAGAAGTGATTTTCAACCACCTTTATACCTCCATTTTCTCCTGTAAAACTAAGACAGACATCTGGTGATTTTCTCTGGATGCTCAAATAACTGTTTTGAATAGGAGAATTGCTATGGTCAGAATTTAAGGGAAAAAAAAACCAAACTCCTCTTTTCTAGTCCTTTTGACTCATAAAATCCTGCTAAATCAAGTCAGAATTCTAGACACTGTAGAGGTGATAGAGAAGATTTTGAGCTTGCCTGAACAGTGTAGTGTGACATTTCAATAGAACACAAAATCCTCTTTTAGATACTTCCTAGTTCAATAAGAAAGATGCCCTGGTCATTATTATGGTCTCAGAAGCCAGCTTTGATCGCCACACTGTGACAAGACTCACTTACAATACGTCATGAGGCCATTTCATAATGAGCACTGTACTCATTATAATTTATTTCTAAGAACTTAAATAAAACCCATCAGGCAAGACTTTTACCTGAAAATCCTTTTATCCATTGTCAAGTTACCCTTGAACTTTAGGCTACATTTCTTTAGTAATATTCTATAATCCAAAGTGCTCATACAATCATGCAAAGATGTGTATTGAATGTTCACTGCTTAAAATATATCTGAAGTATAAATTTTTGCTAGACTTCTGATGTAAGAAATCTAAAAAACTTTTAAAGTCAGTGTTTTCCAAAGTCTTCTGAGCATAAGAAAATTATCTGGGTTACCTGTTAAAAGTAAAGGCTCTTAGCCCAAATAAGACCTTTGTGGGAGGGCCCTAGGAATCTATATTTTTAAATAGCACCCAGAACTGACTCATTGAAAAAAAACCCTGATACTGGGAAAGATTGAAGGCAGAAGAAGGGGACGACAGAGGATGAGATGGTTATATGGAAACATCAACTCAACAGACATGAGTTTAGCAAATTCTGGGAGATGGTGAAGGACAGGGAAGCCTGGTCTGCTGCAGTCCGTGGGGTCACAAAGAGTCGGACACAACTGAGCAAACGAACAACAGGGAATCATACAATTTGGTAATTTTGGAAACCATGCCTTAAGAGAATGCACATATGTGGGAGGCTACGAAAGATATCATATTAAATTATTAATAGATTTGATACCTATCTTTCAAAAGGTTGTTGGATACATGCGGAGCATTTAGAAGAGTTTCTGGCACATAGTAAGCATGAAAGTGTTAAATATTATAATTTTCCCATCGTCCCTGGTGTAGATAAGGATTATCATTTCACAAGGTCAGCCTTCAAAAATCATTAGTCTTCTCAGTCTGTGACCCAGAGCCTTGTGCTTAACTGCATCCATGACTCTTCTTTTTCCTCAAGTATTTGACAAATTCCTGTCTTGTTTTCATTAACTCTCCTATTTTGATTGCTTTCTTATCTCTTCTTTTAACTGAAGTGTTCCTCCTGATACTGACTTTTCCAAGAGTCATTTAATTCTTTATCGGTGCAGACAAGGAATGCTTCCTGGGAATTCTAACATTCCATTGATAACCATCAAGGTGTGTACCTTGATCTTACCCTCTAAACCCAATTTACCTGTACCTTGAGCTTTCCTAGGATCTGTGGGTCTCACCCTCTTGAACTAATGTCACCACAATCCACAAATATTTGTACATTAGTTTGGAATGTTCCATTTGAGCTGTCTGAGCCCACACCATGTACATGACATAGAGGTTATGTTGAACTTGGGAGCAACCCAGAAGACATATTGATTTTTTTCTCTAATTCAGAAGAAATCCTTGTGCTCATTCACTGATTTATCCATAACTACAGCTTATATTCTCTTTTATATAATTTTTGGTAAAATCATAAGCAAGAAATAGGAAAAGCTGTATATAATCAGTCTGTCCCTTTCCATATTACTCATTATTGCAATTATTCCTAAGTAAAAGTATTTGCTACATAAATCAGACATGTAAAATCTATTCCACGGAGCTAAAGAAAAAAAGAAAGAAGCAGCTTTGCTTCAGCTCATGTATGTTTAATCTTTGCATCTAATATCGATATTCCTGGGCTGGAATTTATAATAGAAAGATCCCTTCACATGTTGTGAGGAATTCAGGTATGTATACAAATGGATTTATTCACAAAGATAATTTTTTTTCTTACTAAAGAATAATTTCATTCTGAAGTGAATAGAAAAAACAATCACTTTGATTTTACCCACTGATTCTCTCCTTTCAGATTGTAATGAAATGCATCAGTGGCAAGTCTGGAAATTCCTAAACTACCATTACTCTGTGTTAAAAGAGGTTAAACTGCCCAAAGCCATAATTTTGAGTCTTAATTGAATGCTAGCAATTCAACCATGAGCAGGATCCCCAGAAGAATGGTGGAGTCCTCTGTAGGCTTCCCACAATGGGGATGCGTGGGTAGATGCCATCTGCAGCTCAGGGTAAGGGAACAAAAAGACATTTGAGGAAGAGGGGATTTCTTACAGATATGATATAATGGGAAAGAGCTGAAAGTCATCCATCATGACTCTGACATACCTTACACCCAACAACAGCCAAAAGCCACAAGATGTCACGTACCGCCTGCAGCGTGTCAGGCCTTCTGGCATCAGCACTTTTGTGCATCCTGCCACTTCCCCTTTCTTGCTGTCCTGCCTGGGGAGGTTCAAGAATGCCTCTGCCCACCCCACCCCAACGTTTGCTAATGCCGTCTTTATTATCACACACCACAACAACCACTAGGGACAATTCATCTGGTGACAGAGAGTGACAATCAGAGCCGAACAAGGATGCCAATGCCACCAGATGTTGTTGCATCTCATAAATTGGGTTAGCGCGACCATGCTGTTCCAGGAGGTCAGAGTAACAGGGCCCAGGCAAGGACCCGTGGGTGCTCAGAAGAGCCATGGGGACAACTGCTCAGAGACACAGAATAAGCCCAGGTTTACTTCCTCTACTCTCTAAAGTAATCATCTCAAATACATAAAATATGGATTGGGTTAAGAGGAGCAAGAAAAATAAATAAGCTATGGTTTCACATCACTTGTATGATGGCAACCTGTCATGTACATCAAAGTGCTTTTTCATTTAATTTAAAAGTACCACATGGCCTGAAGACACACACACACATTTAACATTAGAATTAGTTATAATTAAATGTCTATGATCTTCTCTTGTTGTTTAACTTCTGTAAACAATTTGTTTTTATCTCATGTTACCAACAAAATTACAAACTCTCCAAGTGCAGAGGCCATGGGTACTCATGCCTCTTTGGCCCTCACAGGGCCTAATTCAATATTAAAACATGAGTTGCTTAATAACCTATAAAAAGCTTTTACTTTCATTTGTTTTTAATATTTCCCAAGACTGTATAAGAAAATTGAAGACAACATGCAGAGTGAAGAAACAAGGTTGGAAATTATCAAATAGCTCATATCAAAAAAATATAAAGCTAAGCAGTTCAATTTTATCACTTAAATTAAGGGTATCAGTAGCCTGAAAGTCCTATGCTTGTTGAGAATGATTTTGCAGGTTAACACTCTGAAAGCTGTGCTGACACTTCATATTGTAGGCTTATTTATGTTGTTGTTTAGTCGCTGAATGGTGTTTGACTTTTTGTGAACCCATGTACTATATCCCGCCAGGTCCCTCCGTCCATGGAATATCCCAAGCAAGAATACTGGCGTGGGTTGCCATTTCCTTTTCCAGGGATTGAACCTGAGTCTTTGGTGTCTCCTGAACTGGCAGACTCCTGGATTCTTTACCACTGAGCCACCAGGGAAGCCCAGGCTTGTTTATACCATAGTATAAATAGCCCATTTGCGGTACATCTAGGTGTATTTGTTACTAAATCATAGGAATCCATTAAATTACAAATAAAGGACAGTTCTCCAAAGCAATAACTTGTTTGAATGCAAAATAATTGGGACTCTGACTGACTGAATATAATGTAGTGTTGGGAAACAATCCTATGAAAATACCAACCCTATACTGAAGCTGACACTTCTAGTTTACCTGGGAAAATATGCAATTGCATAGTTCAGTGTTTTCATCTCCATTCTCACATTTTTTGAATATGTCCATATTAATCACTTTCTTCCTAGGTTTTAGCTATTCTTGTTTCTTCTTTCATTTTCCACACACATACGAAGAGTTAATTTATATTGCAGTCAAGTTATTGTATCCATTTCTAAATATATTCTCTAGCTTGAGTTCCCAGAGTTGGTACAATGTTGGTATTGTATTGCATCCTGAAACAACTCTTATCTGGGGGCATTGATTCAATAAAAATATTTTATATTTATCATGGATATTAATGGTAGAGATTACCCAGTGGAAATGACAAGTTCTTACTCTGCTTGTTGGAAAATTCTGATTTAGTGCTCATTTATGAATTGTGGACCAAAATGTAGGTTGGAAAAAGGAGCAAAGCAAAATGAAACACATGATTATTAGTAAGTATTAAGAACATATTGATGTTATTCAAGTTACAAAAATAGTGTATATAACCCAGTTCTTAAAATATAAGTCAAAAAAATATGAACCTAAGGACAAAAAATTGATTCAATACATGTTTTCTATAAACCACATTTTCTTGTTAGAATTAAACTATAATTTAAATAATTAGATCAAATGCAAGTAAGAGGTTACGCTAAAATAAATTAATCAACATTTTAAATATTTCTTCCTTTTTGGCAAGGCCCTAGGAGACTGACATTTTAACTTTGTTGAGTAAGGGTTTAACTCAGCATAAAGAGTATGAAAATGTAATTTATACATTGCATATGTGGACACTGAGGATATACTAGAGAACACAGCTCGTATATGGATATACTACCTCCTGAGCTGACTTCTCTGACATCTTATCTTTGTAACAATAATTTGGCTCCACCTTCAGCTGCCATTGCCTTTATCACTTATTGCATGATGGGATTTGTTCATTCACTTTATTGTCCCTCTCCCCCTTAGTGGCCTCTAAGGGGACAGAGACTTTGATACTTAGTCCCTACAGTATTCTTACTGCTTCACATAGTGCCTGAGACTCAAAGAAAAAAAAAGTGCAAATGTATATGAAATCCACATGTTCTTTTGAAAATAGATAAGAGAAGAACACCAAGAAGACTTTTCATGTGTGTAATTATGATCTTCTATCGTCAGTTGTAATGTAAAATATTTCATTCAAATTAAGTGCTTTACACAGAGTATCTTAGTATGCATTGCACAAATAATCTTTTTCAGTAACTCATTTTCAATAAATACTTTTCCATAGAGTGGCTGAAAAGAGAGTTTGAAAGAAGGTTATAGATAACACATAATAAAGCTTTATGATTAAAATTTCTGAAATCCTCAAGGTATTATTCCATGACTCAAGAAATAAAGGTCCTTAAAATCAATTAAATGAAACCAAGTTCAGCATGTTGTAGTCAATACTTAGATTCCTGAATTTTATATAATGTTAACATTTGCCAAAAAGGATGCATTATTAATGTCTACATTAGATTTGCTGTGGGTAAGCAACTTCAGTGATGAATGGGAGATTTTCTTGCAAATACACTATTTTAAAAGTTTCAATGAGTGTGCATAATTTTAGAAAAACTTACACTAAATTAAAACAATCTTAACATTTTTATGTAGTAAACACCTCTAATTCTAGTTAGCTCTAAATGTATAGATATATGAAAATGTTGATAAAAGCAGAAGGTAAATTTCCATAATGAGTGATTTCATTTGTTAAAAAGTCTTATGGGGAATTTAGGATTATACTTTGAATAAAGTAAAACAAAAAAGTAGATGATTCCAAAAACTTAAAAATCTCCTTTTCTTCCCAATTATAAGAGGTACTCCCCTTTAACACACTTACTTCTGACACTATGTTTGTCTAACTTCAGCATCCAAACAACACGCATGCATGCTCAGTCGTGTCCAACTCTTTGCAACCCTACGGATTGTCATCCACCAGGCTCCTCTGTCCATGAGATGTTCCAGGCAAGAATAATGGAGTGGGTTGCCATGCCCTCCTCCAGGGCATCTTCCCAACCCAGGGATGGAACCCGCATTTCCTGTGTCTCCTGAATTGGCAGACAGATTCTTTACCATTGTGCCACATGGGAAGTCCCTAGACAATTGGTAAAAGCCCAATTTTTGTACAATCCCATATCCACAGATAAAGTGTTTTTAAAGTTGTGCCTAATGTCATTCTAGGATTCTCTTTTTTGAAAGAATACCACAAAAGTGTATATGTATATATATATATATATATATATATATATATATATATATATATATATATATATATTTCTTTTTTAACCCTGAGTTATTTCTTTTCTGTTTTCCTCAGGTTTCCCACTTCATCCACTATCCAGAGTTTCACTTGAGTTCTTTTCCTCGAAAATTTCTGTTCACTGACTATTTTCTTTATTTCTGTCACCACAGTATTTATTTGCATGAAAGCACTTAGTTTCACTGCTCTCAACATTCAAATCTCTTTTCCCTCTTGGTTTGACACTCTGCTGCTAAATTAAATTTCCTCAAATACTTCCACATCAAAGACGTTCAAAGACGACTTTCTAGAGCCTCTTTGTCTTAAGATTCCTTAACAATTGAGCCCTTACCACCATCTTCCTTTAAGGCTCTATGTGAACTCCCCACTCTGCCAAATTGGCCTAGTCTGTATTCCATTGTCTCCTCTAAATACTGTAATTGATTAAATAATTACACTGGATTAACTAGTAGTTCTATTGAATAGACAGAAAAAGAAAAAGTTGATCTGTTAATCATTAACAAAAATTGGTCTACCTCTTTGAAGATTCTATCTTAGATACTTTGTAACACATTGGAGAATTCTGGAGCCAAGCTAACTGGAATTAGTTCTTGTCTCCACCACTTATGAACTTAGGTAAGTTACTTTATTTCCCCATCTGTAAAATGGGCTAATAATAATGGTTACCTTATAGAGTTGCTGTGTAGCTTAGAACACTCCCTAGCATGTAGTAAAGCACTATATGCACTATAAGCACTATAATCTTCTCTACTATTTCAAAAAAAAAGAGTGATATATTATTCCTTTGCTTCCCTGGTGGCTCAGATGGTAAAGCATCTGCCTACAATGTGGAAGACCGGGGTTCGATCCCTGGGTTGGGAAGATCCCCTGGAGAAGGAAATGGCAACCCACTCCAGTATTCTTGCCTGGAAAATTCCATGGACTGAGGAGCCTGGTAGGCTACAGTTCATGAGGTTGCAAAGAGTCGGACACGACTTAGCAACTTCACTTCACTTCTATAAACCCGTATTTGCAGCTATTACTGATATACACTGTTAATATTATTGTACTTATTGGTATGGTAGTCAAAGTTATATGCCCTTTCATACATGTCTAATTGCTTTATCAGTTGCTGAATATTTTCTGAAAATAGCAACTCGATATATATATAAATATGCATATATATATATATATTTTTTTTTTTTTCTGAGAGACCTTAAAAGATTCTGGAAACCTAAAAATTCCTACAAGATGCAAAGCCTCAGTATATTCACTGTTCCTACACCAACCAAGTTCTTCTTGTTTTCAGGGTTATCAAGTTTCTAAAGTTTAGCATTCAACTGGTTCACTATTAATTAATACATGATTCTGATCTATTTGGGAAAACTGTAAAAAGCAATTAAGAGCAAACCAGACCCAAGAAAACGACAGGCTTTCTTTCTCCATTTTATCTTTTCCCAGAGTTTCAATATTTTTCAATGTAGCTCCCCATGGGTGGGTTGAAAGGTGGAGCAGTTAGTAAGCAATTTATTCTGAAGTTGGTGAGGGATAGAAAAAGAGGTCATCATTTCTCCCTAAACCTGGCCTTCTTGTGAAGTTGCTGCTGTCTCCTTTTTCTTTGCCCTCTTTCCCCTGGGTGGTCTGTCTCTCCCTAAGTGATGGTAACATCAGGAAAAGCAGAAAATATGGGACAACACAGATATGTGGCTACATGACTTTGTTGCCTGATGAACAGGCTCCAGATGACCATTTTATTTCATAAGTCAAATCTTTTTCTGTTGACATCTCCTCAGTGTGGTATCAAACTCTCCCCAAATACTCTCTCAACCACCACCCCCTTAAGCGGAGCTAGTAGAACAAGCAAGGATCTGCCTGTAATTACTGCTTAATTCATTTGCATGTGGATGTTCTCATTATAATGTCATTAGAATGGGGAGGGAGTCTGGTTTCCAAAGCAACCAGGAGTGGGGCAGGTGCAGTTCAGCCTCAAATGGTTGTTTGGTCAACCTCCACCTGTATTCCTGGCTCTTATACCTCTTGTGGTTGCCAGAAGAAAACATCCTGCAGTTTTACCTTCATTTTGGCCGTGTTTCTGGAATGTCTTGGTAACCTGTACAGTGCTTCCTGATTTTACTAAAAACTTATTTTACTTCAACTAGCCATGCTTAGGAATTTTAGCTCCCAATTGCTACATGTGGCTTTTGAGCCCTTAAAACAAGAGTAGTTGAAACTGAGATGTGCCATAAGAAGCTGTAATATATGCAAGGGTCTTCAAAGATGTTGCATGAATATAAGAGTGTTATTTCAGTTAATTTTAAAATTTGGATTCTTTACTGAAATAGTAATATTTCAGATATCTGGGATCAAATAAAATTTATTATTAGCTCTTTTATTTTATAAACTGTATACTAAAACATTTAAAATTACATATGTGGCTCATATGTGTGTTCCATATTATATTTTTATGGACAACACTGTTCTAGATGATAGATTTCTCTTCTAAATCTCCTCTCTGATCAGTACTGCATTCTTAATCTTTACAGACATTTACAATAACTGGCATCCACACAGAATTTCCATACCTAATTCTTTCTGGATTGCCTAGCAATTTGCTTGTTTTAGCCATCATTTCGTAAATACTCTTCAGAGTTAAAGAATTCGATTTTCCTGTCAACACAGGAATTCCCTCTTAAAGCAATGCTGATGGAGGATTAACCAGGTTCTGCTCAAGTCTTTCCTTGGGGGCCCTGCTTTACAGAACATCAGATAAAGACAAACTCAAATTATAAAACTGCTTTTCCTTACATTGGCAAGAAGTCAGCTGCCTTCATAGAATCTATTCACTAATCTTGGTGCTGCCCTTGGAAAAAAAGTAAAGTAAGGGTCGTTGTCTTCCACATGATAGCCTTCCATTTACTTGAAGACAGCTGTCATGGTCTGCTAAGCTAAGCTTCTTTGTTAAACATTACCCACTCCCCTCAACAATTTCTCATAAGTCATGGCCTCAAGGCTCAACCATCCTTGCCGCCCTCCTCCAGACTTTGGTCATTTGTCAATGTCTCTGCAAAAATGAGGAATCCAGAAAAGAACCTCCAACTCCAAACTTGGTGCGCACTGTGTAGAGACAGTAAGCCTCTTGCACTTCTTCATCCAGACACAAGAGTTTGGTTTCTTCACGCTACTTCTTTGCATCTGTCATTACCTTCTCTTTCCCGTTGTTCACATATATTGAATTTCTCATCCACTCAACCTAATAGATCTTTTTTCACATAAACTGTTAGGAAGTCATAGCTTCTTTATCTCAGGCTTCTATAACTGATCTTTTAAAAATCAAAAACCCAAGGCTTTATGTCTATATCTGTAAAATTTTGCTTGTGTGCTGTATTCCAAGGTAATTTTCCCTGGTTCTCACTCAGTACATTAGCCATGCTTCTCAGTTGTGTGCCAGTCAGAGGCATGATAAACCTGCTTTTAATGCCATCTTACTACTGATAAATGTGTTGAACTAGACAGAGCCATCGTGTCCATTAATAAAGAGACTTTGTCAACTGTCTTTCTAAAATCAAGATGCACTGTGCACTATGGTGTTATCTGATCAAACTATTCTACCAGAAAAGAATAGCAGTCAATAACTATTTATTGTGTGCCTACAATAGCCAGATATCTTCTAGGCATTGAGGTATGATTTGAATTCAGTGAAACAGTTCTGAGGCCTAGTGATCACCTCTTCTTTCTCTATACTTTCCCAAGCTATGTTTTTAACAACCTTTTAGGACTATATTAGAACATTTTTTCAGAGTTCATTATTGGTCTTACTAGTTTATAATTTCTTTTCAACCTTTTAACTTTTCAAATACCAAGACATCATTTGCAGCTTGCCACTTTTTTCATATCCCATCCATCCTCAAGGTGTCTTGAAGGCCATCAGTCATTATACTACAATCATACCTGTGAGTTATTTTGTTTTCCAGCAGAAGAATTGAACTGTACTTGGAGATTTATAATTATCTATAGTTCTTCTTTCTTTCCCTCATCCTGGGAAAATTGTATATGCCTTAGTTATCATGGTAGCCTGGCACCTAATATAGAGACTAATTAGATGTTCAATCTTTTTTCCTTCCTTTTCCAGTTTGAAAGTTATCTCTTCATTTCAGTGAAAAAGAAGGAAAACTAAGCTCAACAGGTCTTCTGCTTTCTTTCTTTTAATATTAATATTAAAGCATTTTCCCAGGCATTATCAACAAATATGTTCTTTATTTATTTTCTGAAGGTACAACTCATTTTATACATAACTTTCATCAAAATAATGAGGTTAGATTGCAGAAGTCTTTCTCAGTTTCTGAACTTGAATTTACTAGTAGATCATTTGGAGATTTGTATACTTGTTCTCCCATTTTATACTACATTTTTAACTGACAAAGATGTAAAAATATCATCAATTAAAATGAAAAATTACACAAATTATCACCAGACTTGTTATGGAAAAATTCCATTGAATTTCTGAGTTAGAACTGATTTTTTTTTTTTTTTTTTGGTAGCTTCTGCTGAAGCATGCATTATCCTGACATTATTAAATGGACTGATAAAATATTGCTTAACTCATTATTCATTCAATTCCTAGGCCAATTTTTGCATTAACTATATTTCATGTATTTATGTGCCACAGAGGCTGGCAACAGTTGTATGGTTATAATGGTTTAATGTTGCACATTGAAATCTTTTGTATAGCCGTGCTACACGGTCCCAGAGAAAAAGTTCTAAATAGGTGCTTTCGAAAAAAAGAATGACAAATTATTACTATCTATGTTGCCAAAAAGTAAGTGATTATATATAATTGGATGAATCTTGAAAGGTGCTGTAAGCTATGAGTTTAGTGTTCTGAATTTATAAATGTTACATCCACACTTAGATTGTATGTAGTCATGTAATAAGAAGGCAAACTGTGAAAGAGTAATTTGACTAATTCAGTCAAAATTATCATATCAATCATTAGGATATTTCAGAAGAAAGTTTTAAGTGCCTAAATTATGGAAATAATTACTTCACTTCTCCATTGCCGTTATCCTGTGCATATGAAGAGATAACCTGATAGACTGTTTTTTTCTTATTATAAAAAGACAGCTTTTAAAATTGGGAACCACCCAATATAATCTCTGAAAACCTTTCACAATTTTTCATCTGGCTTCTTTTGATGAGTATTATCTTCTCATTTTTACAGCAATTTTTCAAAAACAAAGCATCTTTTTTTCTCAAGTTATTTGTTAGTATAATGCAAATGAAAAATTGAAGCATAACATTGTAAATTATTCTTTACAATATTGCAAAAACAGCCTTGAATTGAACTAGATCATACAGGCTTACTTAACACAGTTAAAATCTGTAAACATGAAAGAAACTAGATTCTGATGGTAATTTTATTCATGTCTCAGATTTACAATAACCTCAAATTATTTTGTTTGATTTGTTTTTCCACCAATAATTTAGTTTAATTTATCACCATAGAAAATGTGAATAGGTTATCAAAGTATTGAAATATAATTCTTTTAGGAAACCTGTCATTCTGAGATTGTCCTTATTTTTGCTCCCAATAAAAGATTTTGTTACAACCTACAAGAAAATTTTCTAACTAAAAGATAGCAATAGATTGACTAATTAAAAATGCATCCATCTGTTGGTTTGCTTGTTGCCTTGCTATTTGAAAAATGCAGATTTAAGTGGGTTGTTTTATTTATGAAGACCCTTAACTGTGAAGAGTTATGAATTCATAAGCTTGCATTCATCAACACAATAAAGGTTAGCATTAAAACAAAAGTTAAATATACAGAGTGTTACATATATTTCTTTAATAGGTTTGAATTTTTAAACATGTAATTTTGGAAAATAGAGCTTTTTTAAATAAAATGCAAAACAGGTTTTAACAATTCTCCTTATGGAATTTTTATAGAAATCAGGATTTACAAACAAAAGCATCAAGTTGCATATGACCCATTCGATGTTTGCTTTGTTTATGAACAGTAGATAATTACTTTGAAGTGATTGAATATGAAGATTTAGTCTTCCTCAAGGAAGAAGTGTGAAAATTGGTACAACTAGGATTATATTATTTTAGCATTGAAAGGAACCAATGAGAAAAAAAAACTGAGGCATCAAGAGATGTGATTATTTGTCTAATATCCAAAAATCCAGAGTCTGAGATTCTTGCTTTTCTTAATATGGCATTTCTTTCACTGATGGTTTTCAATGGTAGTTTTCAATGGTAGTACCCTGAGTTAAATTGTTTAATTTTTGCTCTCCTTTGTTAAATTATAACCAGTCTCTTCATTCCATTAGTCAAGATTTTGTTATCTGTGTTTGGGAGAGAAAAATTTTGAATTATATCTTTACTTCCATGTAAATTTCAGACATAGGAAAGAAGTCTTGACTCCAAAGGCAAAGAAGCAGTTTGTGTGTGTGTGTGTGCGCGCGCGCGCGCCTGTGTGCATAAGGTATTCTTATGTGCATGCATAAAGTATTCTGCTTATGACTGAGTATAGAGCATCTCCCTGAATCCCTATAACAATCCTGAAGTGGGCAATATTATTAGTTCCATTTTACAGATGAAGAAACTGAGGCTTTCACTGGAGCAGCCATTTCCCCCTAGAATGTGATAAATGTAAAGTTACTGTGTGTGACTTGAAGAACAGAAAACATGAGAGTTGAGATGAAGTTGAATATTGATGCACAGTTAGAGTCTTTTTACTAAATGACTCTCTTGCTTCAGCCATCGATGCATAAGTTGAATTTGGGTCTCAGTAAAGTTACAAATCACATCATGGGCAGTCACGGTTACTCTGAAATGGTCAAACATTTCAATGTTAAATCTTTCTATAAATCTATTATGCTACATCCATGAAGAAATAGATTTTTATACAATGTTTAATTCTGACAGTATTTTTCAAAGGTCAAAAAATTCTAAATTTTCTTTGATTCCTGACAAAAACTGAGAACAGGGAAAACGTGTAAAAGCATTAGTTTCCTTGAACCTCATTTTAATCACAAATTTAAATGTTTTAAACCATCCAAATTTTAAGTACACTTGCCAATAGCTAAGCTATTTGTGTTTGTTTTGGGTTTTGTTCCTTTCTATGTTGGGGGCAGTCAAATAACCATCTAAAAGGAGAAGTTAGTTTTGGTAGCATTTGGAGACAGGCTTCAAGCTCTTGAAATCAAAAGTAGAGTACAGAGACAACGGGGAATGTGACTAGATTCTCTGTTTACAAAAGTGTGCACATTTGTCCAATTTGGTCAAAGACCATTCATTCTGGTTTGGCAGGAAGCAAGTAATTGTGTAAAAAAAAATTGCATTTATTCCCCAAATGGCTATTATTAATGAGACATGTAAGGAAAGTCAATGTAAATCCTATGTTGTCAGAGAAAAGAAGTAAACCTCTAAAATTTGGGGAAAGTTTTTTACCATCAGCTAGTTGCATTTTATGGCATAGGTTAATTATAACCTGATTCACTGATGAATATATATATATATATATATATATATATATATATATATAGGAAAACACCACTCCATGCACAATATGACTGTCTACTGAAATTCATTTTTATGGTTATTATTTCCCAAATTAAATACCTTGAACATAAATGGAAAATGTAAGTTTTCCATGATGAAGAAAGAAGTAAGGAGAAATTCAATAATATGAAGTTGAAAGAGAAAATCAATAACTTATTTTGAAGTTTCAAGAGGCAATTTTATACAGATGTCAATTTTTAGGGAGTTTATTTTTTTTCTTTAACAATCAACCATCCTTCCCTCTCTTTACATAAATTGCTTTTATTCTGAGTTAGAAGGCAAGATGGTATTACTTGAAAGCATATTCTTTAGAGATAATGAATCTAATGGCTTGCCAAGAGTATTTCTGGGTTTCTGTGAGTTTGTGCCTATGTGTGTGCATATGTGTGTGTGATATTTGTACAGATAATCTCCAAGTACACTTTGTATTAAAATACACCAAACCAACCCAAATTGAATTCTAAAGACCAATATTATTCTTGGTATTATCTTACTAAGAAGACAATTTACTAAAAGCCAATTTCTATTCACAAGCAAGTGTAATTTGTTGCAGGTTTCCAAGAGAGTTAAAATATTAATTCTAAGTACTACTTCATTTGTTCTCACCAATTAAATCAATTTGAAAATTAATCAACTGTCAAAAAAGTTCAACTCTAAGTGATATTAGATTTAAATTATACATGTGTATTTCATCAGAACATGAAGAGCAAAACATATTACAGAATCATAAATAGGTAAATTATCTTTGAATGAGGATGTGTATAAACTGAGAATAATCAATAATATGACTTTAATTCAAAAGTTAAAGACTTTCCTTCTTTTGGAACTCCTAGTTATGTGTATGCATATTTTACCAGAAATCTCTAGAGTTAGATTAGTTTGTCTTTTTATACTGAGTACCAAAAGAAGCACTGTTTTTGAAGATTAGCTGTGTTCAGAAAAAAGAATCACAAAATTATTTTCTTGGTAATTATTAGCTTTGCACTCAACAGGTTTAAGGCATTGGTGAATCAAACATTTACTCAAACATTCCCCATGGATTTGCCAACCATCTGTGTTAACATCCCAAATAAGCTCCAGGGTTATAAAATTATTTGCTCAGGTTTATTGGTTACACTCTTGCCCCCTGAAAAACTACTGCCTGCCTTTTCCTGGTAGACCAGAAACCCAGTTGTTACAAGTGACTGTGTTCTGGGAACCACAACAAAATAGATAATTTATACATGATGATAAGCCATAATATTCAAATCTATGCCTTCCATGCTTCTTACTTTTACATCTTCTTTTCTCCCAGAAAACAAAAGCTAAAAATAGACACATAGTAAAAGTAAAACTTGAGTATAACTAATGCAAAAGTAAACTATAATAAATTACCATGTATTTTATATTTATATTTAGTACTATAATTTATTAAGTATTTAAAATGTTAAATATTTTCTTAATTGAAACACAGACAAATATACTTCATTTGTGTGATAAGGTGAAAATTAATCTGCTTATTTTTACAGATTATCAGGTTTCCTAGCAATGTTATTGTAAACTTGAAGCATTTTGTTTAAAGATCCTGCAACTTTAGTTGATCAGGAAATATGATGCTAAATTTTAGAGACTCTTATAATCAGAATGCAGATGGCCCCAAATAGAAGCAAAGTAATTAAAGTAAGACATCTTAACCCAGGCATTCTTTCTAGAGACTGAAATTGTAATTTGTGCTAATAACATATCTAACTTTTCAGAGAAGTAATCTAATGTATAAATGGAAACATCTCAATGGCAGGACTTCATATTGTAGAATGCAACCTCCTTCCAATATTAAGACATTACATTATACAAGATATAGTTCGTGCAAAGTCACAAGCATAAGATTCCTTCAGCTACTTTCCAGTTAGCAAAAACAAGTGTTCCTGAGTAATTTTATGAAGATATATCAGTACTTACAGGTCAGCTAAGACTCAGTCAATCCAAGAAAGGAAAAGCTAGACCCTCTGATCATTCATGCTAAGAGAGAAACTATTGCACCAACCCCCGATAAAATTCAGCAAAGGAGCTTTATTCTTTGCTTCAGCAACCCTTGGAATGTTTGCCTTCCCAAAGTGTTTGACATCATATTGGATGCTGGGCTACAGATGTGGGAGTTTGGTGTATGTATGTGCTTGCATTTTTGCCTGTGTTTGAGAAAGCAGTTTCTGTAGAACTGTGGACCAAACCCTCCCTCTGGTAGTCTCTCATCACTAACTTTTAAAGAAGAATTAGTTACGACTCCCCCACACTCCCCCTGACACAACCACCACCACCCTTTTCTATCTAAATGTAGTTCTGGGTCTCAGGAGGCCTTAGCACACAAAGCTTCCATCCAAGGCTGTCACTTGACTGACAGCAAAAAGGTTGCCGGGAGATGGACAGCTGTGTGTAGGTGGACATGGGAAAAACAGAAGAACTGAGCAGATTCATTCAGAATACTGCAAGAGGAAGGTTCTAAATCACACCCTTCCAGGCTTAGCAACCATGAGAAGCTTTAAAGCCAGCTAGTTTTATTTTTAATCAAAGTCAGGTTTTAAAACAAGTACCCAAGTTTATAAATAGATAGATATCTATAACATAAAAATACATATTATAAGGTGGCACAAGAACTGTTTTGCTAAAGAAAACTATAAATGGCAA